>NC_091473.1:109827792-110427792 GCF_036971445.1 Narcine bancroftii
TGATTTCATTGAAATATTTAAGAGGGTTTGATAGCATGGAGGCTAATGGGCTCTTTCCCCTTGCTGAAAACCCAGAGTTAGGGCCTTCAATTCAGGAACAAGAGTTACTGTTGCTGCTGGGGTCCTAGGGACCCATCCTCCTTCAAGCGGTTTTCTCAGTTTAAACTCCATTCACCTCTCACTAGTCACTGCCAATATCCTCAGGGCATCATCAATTGCAAACATTTTCCACCAATCTCAGCTAAATTGTAGCTTTGAGCAAACCCTGCCCAATATGATCCACAGGTAATTGACTCTCTTCTCTCACTTTGGACCAACAGAGTTACTATTGGTCAATTGCATAGTGCACAAGGCCAAAAGCTTTGCGCGTTACAGGATATGGTTGTCAGTAGGGAGCTTTCCACAAAATCTCGTGATATAGCGTGAGAGTAACAACCTGAGTCTCCACATGGACAAGATGAAGGAGATGATCACAGACTTCAGGAGGACCTGGAGTACCCTCCACCACTCTGTAGTGGTGAGACTAGAGAGCACCAAGTTCCTTTGAGTTAATTTAAGAAGTGACCTACTTGTCAGGATGGTGCAACAGTGACTACACTTCCAAAGAAGACTGAAGGGGCAAGTCTACCAGCCACACTTACATTAATTTCTACAAGAGCTCCCTCAAGAAAATCATGGCTGGCTGCATCACGGTGTGGTATGGTTGCCTCAGAGAAATGGATCAGAATTAAATGCACAGGGCCATAAGAGTGGCAGAGCAGATCACTGGAGTCTCCTACTGGGATTGTTGCCTGAAGAGGGCATGCAAAATTATTGAGGAACCCTTTCAACATGCACACAGCAACTTTAAGCTCCTTCCATCTCAGATCAAGTTCACAGCATTCTCAGGAGGGAGGGTGAGCAGCCAGATGCCAGGGTCCATATAGTGACCAATGACATGGGTAGGAAAGGAGAGGAGGTCCTGCAAGGAGAGTTCAGGGAGTTAGGCACTAGGTTGAAGGACAGGACCTCCAGGGTTGTGATCTTATGATTGCTACCTGTGCCACGTGCTAGTGAGGTTAGAAATAGGAGGATAATGCAGCTTCACAAGTGGAGCAGAGAGAGATTCGGGTTTCTGGATTATTGGGCTCTTTAGGCCCCAAAAGGGCAAAAAATGTGTAAAGAATTTACTTATCTTGTTAGGTTGGCATTCTGTTGGTCCTTGTGTGGTCATTGGAGGCATCCTGAATTAGTTTTTAGATTTCGCAGACATCTTTGATAAGCGCATACAAAGATGCAGTGCATTCGAGGTTTGCGAGCTGGCTGGAGCATGCACGAGCGGATGTTGTAGTGCCAGTAGGAGCATGCATGGTGGGGCAGCATGCAAATCTGGAGTTTTAGATATAATGTTATAAAACATGGTGGCAACATAAAGAAGGGTGAGTGAGTTCACCATAACTTTAATTGACTGTGATCATAAATGTTACTGAAAGTTTATACAGATGTTATTTATGGATATTTCATTTCAAGGTTAAAGAAGATTATGTCAAGTTTATGTGTTGGAATAAAGGATTTAATACATCTGGACTTGTATTGAAACAAATTGAAAACATGTCACTAATAAGTGTCTCTCTTAGCCTTCAAGCGACTATTTATTGGATCAAATTCACTATATTTAGTCAACAAAATGTTATTGTTTGGGACAGAAGATTAAAGTTTAGAAGATAGAAGAAACTCCCTGTGGTTTGGATTGATACTGAAAGTTATATGTAGCCATCTTGGAAAGGCCTCAACTTGGGGGCAGTTTGTAATGCACATCCATCCTTTATTAATATTGGCCAGAGGATAATTTAAAGCCTCTAATCTAATAGCAAAGCATCTTATAATCAAGTTGGTGAAGCCATTTCTTTAAAAATCAGCAATATTATTGTTGGATGGTCCAGTGGAAACTCGTTTGTTAATAGGAAAAGAGAAGTATGGAAGGTTATGGGCTGGATGTGGGTCAACGGAACTAGGTGGGAGAAGGTATTTGGCATAGAATAGAAGGGATGAACTGGCCTTTTTCTGTGCTGTAATTGTTAAATGGTTATGGTTATATGGTTATCAGTACATTACAGCCTTTAGAAGCACTAGGCTTGTCGGTGGATTCCTTCTGTGTATTTGTGTAAAGTCTAAATACAGTTTGGATTTTGCTGCCACTAGTCCATTGGGGTTTGTGTAGTGTGAACTCGATGGACAGTGGAACAAGATGAATAAAAATAGCTGAAGCAGCTGCAGACTTTGGTATTAAAGAGTAACATATTAAAGACATGAAGGTTGTAGAACTTGGAGAAGAAGTGAGGATTGGAAATTAGATGCACGTGTTCTCATTGAAAGACTGAAGCTGGTAAGAGAATAAAGCCAAGGCTTTGGTTGATGGGAATGAAGACATTGCAAAATCATTGCAGAAAGGAACAATGGAATATGAAAACATCAATGTGGATTTGGCTGAATAAGTACCACCAAAAGATGACAAAAAGGCTGAAGATGCAATGGATGTACTATTCAAATTAGATAAAGAGGTAAGTAAGGAGACAACAATCAATCTGCAGGAAGAAATACAGGCAGATGACAGTGCGTCAAACGTGGAAAGCAGGAGAAGCAAACAAAGTTCTTCTAGAACAAGCTCCAGAATTTCCAGTATAACATTAACATGTTTAAAATTAAGAACTGAAAGGGCTACTATTGTCAGAAAAGATAAATGGCTTAAAGATAGATATGGCTTGGAAGAAATGGAGGAAGTGCAGGAGCAGTTGCTATGAAGTGAGCACGAGCATCTACAAAAAGAAAGGAAGCTGAAACAGGAGCAGCTAAGGAAGAAGCTAAGAAGGCAAAAGTAGCAAATTAAATTGAGAAAAAGAAGAGTTGTTATTGATACCTTGTTGAATGCACTAGAAGGTTCAGAGGTATCTGGTGCTAGAAGTAGAGTACCTAAAATGTATGATGGCATGGAATCATATTTTAAGAAAGTATCACAGGAAACTAGACCAATTACTAAGGTATCACAGGTACAAGACATGTATATACAAGAACAAATCCTTCCAGAGCATGGTGTAGCCAAGCCACATGTACTAGTGGTAAAATCTGCTGACAGAGCAGCGGCTTGGGTTCAGTTAAATATCAGAAATATGAGTGGACCTACTCCAGTGAGGTTTCCAGATACATTACCTGCTACAAGAGGTGGTTAACAGGACAACAAACTATTATTCATGAGAAGAAACAATGAAATAGCTGCATCATTGATCCAGCTACAGTCTCTCACTTCTTTGCCCAAGGAGATTCAAACTTTTGATGGAAACCCACTTCAGTACCAAGTATTCATGAGATCTTTTAGGCAATATTGAAAACAAGTGTCTAGACCTTGAAGATTGTCTTTATTATTGTAAAAATACACGGAAGGACAGCCAAAGGAAATTGTATTCAATAGAGCTAAGTGTTTACTAGAGAAGAATTTTAGCAACAAGCATCGAATTGCTTTAGCTTATATAAATAAAGCTCTTAAATGGTCATCAATAAAACAGAATGATGCAAAGGCTCTACAAACATACATTTTCTTTTTAAGAAGATGCTGTAATGCGATGGAAGATATAGATAGTATTTGTGATCTTGAAGTGCCTGGTAATATGCATTTAAATTTGTATTTAAAATTTAAGAATTATAAAGGTTAATAATCAAAAAAGGAGCATCATATCTCCGAGTCCGTTCACCGCATCCAATCATTTCACAGGCAGCAGAATCAAAAGGTCAACTCAAATATTGGCAGCACAGTCTGAATGCAATAATTCAGCAACCAAAACAGGTGTGAAAGGAAATAAAAATAATAAAAACATCAGCACCTTTTAATTAAACATTAAAGTTAGTTGAAGGGAGAAAGAAAGCATCAGAGTCACATTTATGTTAACTTAGGGAAGCAAAATGTTATAATCCTACAGAATTAAGCTGTTCTCTGTAGAAACTGCACGAAAGAGATCCACAGCATGGGGTGATTTGATGGTTATATTCGTACCTAAATTTATTGTAAGAATTTCAGTATTTCATAAGTAAACTGCCCATAATGCAACATAAAATCTAATTTTAATTGAGCTACTGTACTTAATTTAGTAAGTATTATGTTTAGATATTTGATATTCTGGTTTGAGTGCAAGAGAAATTTAAATA
Organism: Narcine bancroftii; assembly: GCF_036971445.1. NCBI lineage: Eukaryota > Metazoa > Chordata > Chondrichthyes > Torpediniformes > Narcinidae > Narcine > Narcine bancroftii. The sequence goes on from NC_091473.1 coordinate 109,831,969, forward strand.
ATCTTATAGTTTTGTAAGATGGATTATGTTAAATCAGGAAAGTAGAATGGGAAGTAACATCTAAATGTAGCATTAAAAAAATCTGCTGAAAGAACTCAGAGTTGAGCAGCAGTAGGAATGTAGAACCAAGAGCAGGGTGAAACTGGGTGATGTGTGGCTGGAGGGGTGAGGATAGGAGAGGGGATTAAAATGGGAGGATCAGATGTGAACCAGAGAAAGGGAGAGAGTAGCGGATGGGGGAGCACAGAAGGTGTGAAATTGAATAATTTCACCGTTCAAACTATTGAACCATTCATTACACCATTCCTCCCCACTCAGTCCCTCTCTTGATTTCATCCATCTACTCTCCACACATTAAACTCACTTGATCATCTGTCAATCTATTCCAAATCTGGTTCCCTCTGATTCCCACCCCGCACCCCCCTCCCCCAAATATGGTACCATCTGCTCCTCACCTCTCCCCTTGTGGTTCTCATTATCCCTGTGGGTACCCCAATAGGCCCCAGCTATGCCTACCTTTTTGTTGGCTATGTGGGGAAATCCATGCTACAAGGATCCTGAACTCTTCCTTCACCGAAGATTGCTTCGGTGCAGCCTCATGTACCCATGATGAGCTTGTTGACTTTATTTTAAAGTAAGTAACTTCCACCTTGACCTCAAGTTCACTTGGTCCATCTCGAGCGACACTCACCTTTCAATCTCCCTCTCAGGAGACAAACTGTCAACAGACATCTTCCACAAACCCACCAACTCCCACAGCTACCTCAACTACACCTCTTCCCACCCTGGCCCCTGAAAGGATTCCATTCCTTTCTCTCAATTCCCCTATCTCCATTGTATATGGTCCCAGGATGAGACTTTCCATGCCAGAACATCAGGGGTGTCCTCTTTCTTCAAACAACATCACTTTCCCTCTACCACCATCAACTCGGTTCTCATCTGCATATCCTCCATAGTCCCAACTTCTGCCCTGGCCCTCACATTACAGGATCTCCCTTGTCCTCATCTACCATCCCACCTGTCTCTGCATCCAATGCATCATCCTCTGCCATTTCTGCCACTTACAACATAATCCCATCGCCAGATATGTCTTCCTTTCTCCTCCTCTCTCTGCCTTTCACAGGGACTGCTCTCTCCCTGACTGCCTTGTCCACTCCTCCCTTATAACTAATCATTGCCTTGGCACCTGTTACTACAGGAGATGCCTCCCTTGTGACCATATCTCCTCCCACACTGCAATTTGAGGTCCCAAACAGTCCTTCCAAGAGAATCAACACTTCACTTGGGAATCTGCAGGAGTCATCTACTGTATCCAGAGTTCCTGTTGTGTTCTACTCTACCTTGGAGAGACTGGATGAAGACTGGGAGTTCACTTCATTGAGCACCTCAGCTTGGTCCACCATAAGAGCACGGATTTCCCAGTGGCAACTTATTTCAATTCCCCACGCCATTTCCTTGTCAACATGTCTGTCTATGGTCTCATGAATTATCAGACTGAGGTGACTCGCAAAATGGACGAACAACACTTCGTATTCCATCTGGGCACCCTCTAACTAGATGGCATTAACATCGACTTCTTTGGTTTATACCCCCTATCCTTCTCTATGTGTCCTTTCCTCAAGGTCTGTCTCTTCCCTTTTCCCTCTATCTCCCTTCACAGAACCAAAAACTATCCCCCTGCCCCTATCAATTCTCATCTTTCCTCTTCCCTGTCCTCTTATCCTATCAAATTAACACCTGTTGTCTGTTGGTCTGTACTCCTTCTCATCCTATTCTTCCCTTTGCACCAGCCTTTTACTCTAGGCCCCTTGCCCGCTACTTGCTCATACCTTGAAGAAGGGCTAAAGCCGTAATGTATCGTTGCCTATGGACACTGCAAGACCTGATGAATTCTTCCAGCATCTCTGTGTTTTTACTCCCATTATCACTTTCCTTGAATATCAGATTACAGCTTTGTTAGCTATTTTGTTCTTGCTGTCTCCACCTTCACCCTCCCCTTCCCTCATCTGGCTTCACCTACCTTTATTCGTCCCTTCTTCATCTGTCTGCTTCCAACTATCATCCCCTGCCGGTCTCCCAAATCCATCCCTCTGCCACCCTTCCTCATTCTTTCTTGGTCCACCAATCACTTCATGGCCCTGCCTCATCCTGACCTGTCTGTTCTTTATACTGGCTACCTGCCCTCTCCACACTCGGATATGATGCAAGATCCTCACATGTGCTCCCCGACCCACTGTGTTCATCCATTATTTGTTTTTTTAAAAAAATTGCTCTAGAGGCTCTTGGTTTTGCAAGTTAAATGGAGTTGGGAAAACAAGTCACGTCAGACATTAGTTTTATTGAATTGCTGCCAACAAGACAATCTTAATTTACAGACTGGGTTCAAATGAACTGTCTGATGTTTCTTTTTATTGTAATAAGGAAACTTGGGTTCTGTTAAAACAACTATACTTAATTAGCTATAGGCTCAAGTCCGTGAGGAGGCATCCATCTTAAATCCAACTCAAGCTGCCACAAATAAGTTTCCAACTCCCTCTATTGATCAGGAAGATCACTAGGCACTCTAATATTACACACTGAAGGTTTTTTTTTGCCAAAAATAGATTTTATTCAAAATAACTTAATTACTATAGAACACCATTCAAAGTTTCTTCATGCCCTTAGTTTTGTATCCATACATTTCCATCATTATACACTGTTACATTCATTTTTATGTAGCAGCATTGCTAACACTGTGGCACCTTGTCATTGCTCCTCTCTGTTGTTTAAGGGGCTTCACCGGTCTCAGTCCCTCAATGTCCAGTGGCAGAAGGACTCCAGATTGTGCACCCTTGTGTTGGCTGCACCAAGCCTCAGTACATCCCTCAGCACATGTTCCTGCAGCCTGGAATGTGCCAGTCAGCAGCATTCCCTCACCGATATCTCCGCCTGCTGAAAGACCAATATAACCATGGATTCAAAAGGAGCAGAAAAGCAGGAAGACAATATACGACTTGAATTTATCTTATGGTACAAAGACCACAGTAAGATAATGAGCCACATGATTATCCTTTAATGGTGAATTGTTCATGTTTTTACTTTTACCATTGTCACTGTATTCCTTTCTGCTAATGTATATTCTCATACAGCAACACGTCATCATAAATACCTGCAACGTGCAAATGTATATAACTAATTGAATAACAATGGTGAAGGAAACAAGATAATTTTAGAATTGGAATCTTCCGAATGAAGGTATTACTTTGTGTTCCTCTTTAAAGGCAAGGTTTTAACATTGCACATATTAAGTGGTCAATGAAGATTTCTCTTCCCGAGCACTTTTGGGTGTATTTAATGGATTTTGGCTGTTGAACACAAAAGTCTCCTGAATATTCTCTTATCACATACTGTTTTTCAGATATAACATATTTTTGTGATTTCCTGTCATATTTTAAGTCCACTTCAAGCATACAAGATCACAAAGTGCAACATGTCATTGAAAATTCATATTCTGCATTCACACTTGGACGTCTTCCCTGCTGATCTTGTAGACAGTGATGGACATAGCCACCATGGAAAAGTGGTATCAAGGCCACTGGAATCCATCAATGCTGGCTGACTATTGTTGGACACAGACACAAGGGGCATCAGATGCTGAGTACAAAAGAAAATCAGTAGGAAAACATTTTTAGGTCAGTTGAACTAACGCAATGTGTCAGCGTCATTATGTGGTTAAACATGTTAAAGTCAATAAAAGTTAATTTATTGTTTCCCCAACTTCCTACGTGATACAGCAAAACTGAAATTATCCTTGTGTTCAGCTTGAAGTTGTCTACCATAATCTACAATTTTATTTCAGGAAGCAAATCTTTTGGAAAAAAAAGAGTTTTCCATTGTTTTTTTACAGCCTGATATTAAAATAATTTTTACTAAGTAAGTGGATTACTGCTAATTGTATGTTTCCCTTCTAGTTAGCATTTGAGACTAGAACTAAATGGTTGACTCGTGAAACTTTGAACGTGAGTAAAATCATCTTTGGTGAGTACTTACCATATTTATTTCCGATTATCCAAAATGGTCAGGACCAGGCTATTTCGGATAAATTATATTTTTGTAGAACTGGTCATTTTTAAAAAAAAGCCCAGTAGCAACAGTAAATTACTTACATAAATGTTTAAACAACAACAGACAACAAGGGAAGGCTTTTCAAGCATGAAATAACATTTAATTTTCACCTAAAAACAACCTGAACAAAATAAAATAAATCCAACACCAAAAACTCGAGATTCTACTCAGAGGTTTTCCAGGGTTTTTTTCAACCTATGATGACAGTTTGGCTCTGAGAAAATTCAGATAACTGAGGGTTTTTTATTTGTTTCAGATATCCTCATTTATTCAAAATTTTTGGAGGCTAAATGACATCATTTCGGCTTTGAAATTTTTTGGATAAATGAGGATTTCTGATGATTTTTGTTCTGAAATCCTCAATGATCCAGAAAAAAATTTTGGAGCTGAACAGATGTCACTTCACTTCCAGGACCAAAAAATTTGGATAACTGAGGATTTTGGATAATTGGAGTTGTACTGTAGTATTCATTGATTCACTTAACAATATCTTTATTTTTATTTTTAGTGCCAAGTATCCAGTTTTTTTTAAATCAAAATGACTTTCTTTCTGATGCATTACACCAGATTTTTCACATTTCTGTCCCAAATTTAATGAGTATATAATTCTCAGCATCTCTTTGACCACATAACTCTGAGTCTCAGCATGGACAAGATGAAGAAGATGATTGTGGACTTCAGGAGGACCAGGAATGACCATCCTCCACCACATATCTCTAAATTTGTTGTAAAGAGAGTGGAGAGCACCAAGTTCCTTGGAGTTCACTTAAATAGTGACCTATTGTGGACACTCAACATCTCCTCAATTGTCACGAAGTGGCCACAGAGACTGCACGTCCTGAGAAGACTGAAGTGGGCAAGGGTACCAGCCACCATTATTTCAACCTTCTATAGGACCACTACTGAAAGTGTCCTGGCTGGCTGCATCACACTGTGGCATGGTTGCTGCAGAGAAATGATTTGAAAGTCAATCCACAGCACCATGAGAATGGCAGAAAGGATCACTGGAGCCTCCTTCTCCACCATCAAAGTGATCTTTCATTATCGTTGTCTGAAGAGGGCGCACAAAATCATTGAAGACCCCTACCACCCTGCACACAGCATCTTTCAGCTGCTCTCGTCGGGAAAGAGATACAGGTGTAGAAGAGCCAGCACCACCAGGCTGAGGAACAATTTCTTTCAGCGGGCAGTAAGAATGCTGAACAACTGCTCACACTCACCATCCAAGACCCTCATTTGTACAAAACAATATTTATGTATTTACTTTTATAGATAAAATACTTGCCTTGCATACATGTATTATTTGTCTATATATGTGTTTTGTCTGGTTGTGCGTCTACACGTTTTGCACTGAAGACTGGAGAAAGCTGTTTCATCGGGTTGTACTTATCCAATCAGATGACAATAAACTTGACATATTTAGAATGCAGAATATTCAATTTGAATTGTGATTTTTTTTCAGAAGGTGCTGAAACTTTGGAATTCCCTATCCTAGAGGCTATGAGACTCAAATGTTCTGTTCATTCAAAACAGAGATGAGGAAATAGTGTAAAAACTATCATTGAGGTAGAAGATCTGCTATGATCTTTATAAATGGCAGAGCAGGTTTGAATGTCCAGATGCCCTTCTCTTGATCCTATTTCTTTCATTTTTAATGTGTTTAAGCTTAGATAAGATGATAACATATGTACCTGGATAATATACATGTTCCCCATTTTATTCACACTCTGGTTCTGATCTAAACTTTCTATCAAAGTTAAGAGGCTTTCATTGAATCTAAGCACCTGCCACTCAACTCAATGCTTCACTTTGTGGTTGAACTGAACTTGAGACAAATCTTTGCAAAAAAATGCAGTATATGATTGCTTTAAAATACTTGGGGTCTCCTTCACTCCGTGCAATGAAACAACATAAGTGCAACTGCCATCCTAAATTCAACATGCAAATGATGTATCTTATATTGAGAAAATATGAAATCATATTAAATAAATCAATATATCAGGAAAGTTGGTCAAGATCAATACGTATTAGAGTTCAGTGCGCATGCACAGATGACATAGTTACATTTGGTCAGTAGTCCATTCATAACAGAAGGCTTCTTTGTAGAGTACACAAAAACATTATTAACTACCTTTTGAATGGAGAATGAGCTTTATAATTGCTGTAATTAAATGATCAAGAAAATATTGTCAAAGTATTGTAAATGTCAGCTGTTCAATCATTGCAACAATGATTACTCTCCTTGCTCAACTGGAATAGAAAAGAGCTAATTATTTGCTATTGCATGTCTCCTTGCTGCCAAATAGGAGTCATGGACACAGACTGATTTTTTTTCCACTTTAAAATTTGTAGTCTGAATTATAGTTAATTCAATTCCAAGAGCAGCTATCCCACATTTTGTAGTTAGTTTCTCTCTTTCTGTATATTCATATATTTTTCACTATTCATAACTAATATTGACACGGCATTATTCAATGCATGCAATTCACTGTTGTCTGGAAATATCTCAATAAGCCAGGTAAATTCCTTAGAATTTTTATGATGTCCTTGTTCAAAACCAAATATGTGTATACACTTAAATCAACATATACTTTACTCACAATACAGTTTCCATATCAGAAAATGCAGATGCATTTGGGGGGATGATGGAGAGGGGGGATGATGGAGAGGGGGGATGATGGAGAGGGGGGATGATGGAGAGGGGGGATGATGGAGAGGGGGGATGATGGAGAGGGGGGATGATGGAGAGGGGGGATGATGGAGAGGGGGGATGATGGAGAGGGGGGATGATGGAGAGGGGGGATGATGCATATGGTGTTCCTAAATATGTCATTGATATGTGCATCCAGTGTAATTTTTTCATGATACCAGAGTCACACTGTTGAACAAAGTACAGCTGCTGGTACATTCTATGAAATGGCATATTTCCAATTTAAATGGAATCAACAGTTAGTGAAATGCTCATTGTTCCTTCTCATTTTTTTTCTCTCCAGCATATTTTTCAGAAGGAATTGAACCACTCACACCACTCCACTCTTGCAATAATTTCAGAATGACATGGGATATTTGGAACATATCCACAAAAGTTTTGCATGTCATAAACTAGTTATTAAGAGGGAATAACTGAATTTTATGTCATAAATTAGTTATTAAGAGGGAATAACTGAATTTTATGTCATAAACTAGTTATTAAGAGGGAATAACTGAATTTTAAATGAGTTGAATGTTTCCCCATTTACCTTGCATTTATACATCTTTTCCTGGGCTTTGGCTTGAAGTGAAGGTTGAGCTTGCAGCGAACCAGCCCCCAGAAAGAGGTTCAATGTTGGAAACCTGCAGTTAGACGAAGCGAGAGGAAACTTCCAGGCAAACCTCAAAGCAAAGCTCGACGTTGCAACCCGCCTCACGGACCCGTCCCCTGAAACCCTCTGGGATCAGCTGAAGACTGCCATACTGCAATCCACTGAAGAGGTACTGGGCTTCTCCTCCAGGAAAAACAAGGACTGGTTTGACGAAAACAGCCAGGAAATCCAGGAGCTGCTGGCAAAGAAGCGAGCTGCCCACCAGGCTCACCTTACAAAGCCGTCCTGTCCAGAGAAGAAACAAGCCTTCCGTCGTGCATGCAGCCATCTTCAGCGCAAACTCCGGGAGATCCAAAATGAGTGGTGGACTAGCCTCGCCAAACGAACCCAGCTCAGCGCGGACATTGGCGACTTCAGGGGTTTCTACGAGGCTCTAAAGGCTGTGTACGGCCCCTCACCCCAAGTCCAAAGCCCGCTGCGCAGCTCAGACGGCAAAGTCCTCCTCAGCGACAAGATCTCCATCCTCAACTATTGGTCAGAACACTTCCAATCTCTTTTCAGTGCCAACCGCTCAGTCCAAGATTCCGCCCTGCTCCAGCTCCCTCAACAGCCCCTAAGGCTGGAGCTGGATGAGGTTCCCACCCTGGATGAGACATATAAGGCAATCGAACAACTGAAAAGTGGCAAAGCAGCAGGTATGGATGGAATCCCCCCAGAAGTCTGGAAGGCTGGCGGCAAAACTCTGCATGCCAAACTGCATGAGTTTTTCAAGCTTTGTTGGGACCAAGGTAAACTGCCTCAGGATCTTCGTGATGCCACCATCATCACCCTGTACAAAAACAAAGGCGAGAAATCAGACTGCTCAAACTACAGGGGAATCACGTTGCTCTCCATTGCAGGCAAAATCTTCGCTAGGATTCTACTAAATAGAATAATACCTAGTGTCGCCGAGAATATTCTCCCAGAATCACAGTGCGGCTTTCGCGCAAACAGAGGAACTACTGACATGGTCTTTTCCCTCAGACAGCTCCAAGAAAAGTGCAGAGAACAAAACAAAGGACTCTACATCACCTTTGTTGACCTCACCAAAGCCTTCGACACCGTGAGCAGGAAAGGGCTTTGGCAAATACTAGAGCGCATCGGATGTCCCCCAAAGTTCCTCAACATGATTATCCAACTGCACGAAAACCAACAAGGTCGGGTCAGATACAGCAATGAGCTCTCTGAACCCTTCTCCATTAACAATGGCGTGAAGCAAGGCTGTGTTCTTGCACCAACCCTCTTTTCAATCTTCTTCAGCATGATGCTGAACCAAGCCATGAAACACCCCAACAATGAAGACGCTGTTTACATCCGGTACCGCACGGATGGCAGTCTCTTCAATCTGAGGCGCCTGCAAGCTCACACCAAGACACAAGAGAAACTTGTCCGTGAACTACTCTTTGCAGACGATGCCGCTTTAGTTGCCCATTCAGAGCCAGCTCTTCAGCGCTTGACGTCCTGCTTTGCGGAAACTGCCAAAATGTTTGGCCTGGAAGTCAGCCTGAAGAAAACTGAGGTCCTCCATCAGCCAGCTCCCCACCATGACTACCAGCCCCCCCACATCTCCATCGGGCACACAAAACTCAAAACGGTCAACCAGTTTACCTATCTCGGCTGCACCATTTCATCAGATGCAAAGATCGACAATGAGATAGACAACAGACTCGCCAAGGCAAATAGCGCCTTTGGAAGACTACACAAAAGAGTCTGGAAAAACAACCAACTGAAAAACCTCACAAAGATAAGCGTATACAGAGCCGTTGTCATACCCACACTCCTGTTCGGCTCTGAATCATGGGTCCTCTACCGGCACCACCTACGGCTCCTAGAACGCTTCCACCAGCGTTGTCTCCGCTCCATCCTCAACATCCATTGGAGCGCTTACATCCCTAACGTCAAAGTACTCGAGATGGCAGAGGTCGACAGCATTGAGTCCACACTGCTGAAGATCCAGCTGCGCTGGATGGGTCACGTCTCCAGAATGGAGAACCATCGCCTTCCCAAGATCGTGTTATATGGCGAGCTCTCCACTGGCCACCGTGACAGAGGTGCACCAAAGAAAAGGTACAAGGACTGCCTAAAGAAATCTCTTGGTGCCTGCCACATTGACCACCGCCAGTGGGCTGATAACGCCTCAAACCGTGCATCTTGGCGCCTCACAGTTTGGCGGGCAGCAACCTCCTTTGAAGAAGACCGCAGAGCCCACCTCACTGACAAAAGGCAAAGGAGGAAAAACCCAACACCCAACCCCAACCAACCAATTTTCCCCTGCAACCGCTGCAATCGTGTCTGCCTGTCCCGTATCGGACTTGTCAGCCACAAACGAGCCTGCAGCTGACGTGGACTTTTTACCTCCTCCATAAATCTTCATCCGCGAAGCCAAGCCAAAGAAATACATCTTTTCCACTAAGGCAGGGGTGTCAAACTCAAATTCACCGAGGGCCAAAATTAAAAACTTGGACTAAGTCGAGGGCCGAACTAAATATTTATTGAACATTTTCAACAACATTTGCATGTTTTCTCTCAACATATGTAATGTTAAACTTTTTCTTATTAAAATAAATGTTTAATAATAGTTTTGTTTAAACTCTTTCCATAAGAAGCATTAACAAATAAGAAATAAAATATTCAATAAATAATATTTCTCTCTAGCCTTTAAGCTCCTTTTAAATGTATTGTTTTTCACAACCCAACAAGTCAAAAAAATAACAACTTGCTTCAATGAAAATCCAATCTTTCAACTATGAACAGTCCAAAGTTAACCAAAGAAAATATTAATCCAAGCTTAGCTTGCTACACTGTGATTTACTCTGATGCACCTGGGTCTAAACCAGATACTTGGCATCTCTTCTTAGATGCAAGTTCATCAAACTCTGGTGTCAGACTCTGAGCTGAGGAAATCCTCAGGACTGAATGAAGGTGCTCGTCAGTAAGACGACTCCTGTGTGGTGTTTTGTTTATCTTCATCAAAGAGAAGAGTTGTTCGCAGAGATACGTGCTGCCGAACATTGACAACATTTGAGCAGCTTGTGTACGGAGTTGGGGCAATGTGTCGGGAAGGAACTGTGGGAACTGCTCAGCACCGACAGAGTCATACTTTGACTTGAGTGTGTCATTACACTGGAGCTCAATCAGCTCCATTTGGAGGTTGGTTGGAGCGCTTGTCACGTCAACCGCAAACGGATTGCTGAGTAGTTCAAATCTGCATTTCTGGGCTTCAAAGTCAGCAAATCGTCGGAAAAACTCCGCACGAAGTACGCTTAGTTTTTCAGCAAACTCTGCACTGGGCAACACGGCAGGTGAGATCTGTTCTTTCATAATTTGGCAGCACAGAAAATGAGCCATGTTTCCCTGCAGCATCTGAGTCTCCCACAAGCACAACTTGGTTCTAAAAGCCCTCACTGCACTGTCCATGTCTGTAATGATGAGCCTTCGTCCCTGAAGCTGCAGGTTTAGCACATCGTGATGGCTCACGATGTCACACAGGAATGCCAGCTCACATTGAAACTTTTTATCCCTGAGCTCTGTTGTATCTTTGTCTTTGCTCTCCATAAACAGACATATTTCTTCACGTAGCTCAAAGAATCTCTTCAGTACTTTTCCTCGGCTAAGCCATCACACCTCTGTGTGATAGGGCACGTCTCCGTATTCTGACCCTAACCCCTCCAGAAAGGACTTGAATTGGCGGTGATTTAAACCTTTGGCTCTTATGAAGTTAACTACTTGAGTTACAGTGTTCATAATATGCTCAGTTTTCAAGGCTTTGCCACACAAGGCTTCCTCGTGGATTATGCAGTGGTAAACTGTAAGCTCACCTGCATGATTCTCCCACATCTTCTCCCGAATCCTGCCCACCAGTCCATTTTTCTGACCACGCATCGCAGGTGCACCATCTGTCGTTAGTCCCACAAGTTTATCCCAAGGCAGCATCATTTCATTGAGACATTTGGACACCTCCTCAAAGATTTCTTTTCCTGTGGTTGTGCCATGCATGGATTTTAATCCTAAAAGTTCCTCTGTAACGGAAAGTTTAGTGTCCACTCCACGGATGAATATTGATAGCTGGGCAGTATCTGATGTGTCGCTGCTCTCGTCTACAGCAAGTGAGTATGCCATAAAATCTTTCCCCTTCTCCTTTAGTTGTTCTTGTAGATTAGTAGCAAGTTCACAAGCACGCGCAGCCACGGTGTTTCAACTCAGGCTCACATTTAAAAACGTTTGCTTTTTATCTGGGCAAATGACATTACAGACTTTGAGCAGGCATTTTTTAACAAACTCTCCCTCCGTAAAGGGCCTGGCTGATTTGGCGATCTCTGCGGCCACAATAAAACTAGCCTTTATAGCAGCCTCACTTTGGGATTCTGCTTTGGTGAACATAATTTGCTGTAAAACCAGACTTTTTTTCATCTCCTCCACCTTCTGGAGCTTTTGCTTCTCGTTCAGATCCTTATACCTGTCCTGGTGTTTTGTTTCATAGTGTCATTTTATGTTATATTCTTTAACCGCAGACACACTGGCTCCACACACAAGACAAACAGGTTTCTCTTTTAAAATGATGAACATATAGTCAGCCTCCCACTTGTCTTGAAAGGTCCTGTTTTCTATCTTTCGTTTGGCCATTTTTTGTAAGGGGTTTATTAGATGTGAGTTAGGCAACAGGACCTCGCAGATGTTAATGAAAATAAACAGAGGAGGTGGGGGCGCCAACGCATTTGCAAGGCATTCTGGGATTCAATTCAAATTCAATTCAAATAGGTTTATTGTCATTGTACAAAGTATACAACGAGATTAAAAGACAGCAGTTCAAGGTTACCAATGCAACAACTCAACCACAGAGAGCACCACGGAAGTTAAATAAACAAAGAAAAACGCCGCAGTTCTTAACATAACGGTCATCAGCCACCCGAAGTTCCAGCTCGTCCATTTTGCCTGCCAAGGATCGCACGTTGCCGAGAAGCATGCCAGGGAGCGGAAGTCTGCAGGGAGCCCTCCCCAGACCAGCCAGCAGGCCCGAGCGGCATCCCCCCTGCCCCCTCTCCCTCCTCTGCCCTCGCCTCCGCCCGCCGCAACCACCGCCAACAACCCAAGGAGTCCCCGCTGGTCTCGCCACCTCACTGGGAATACTGTGAGAGTGGTGGAACTCATCCGCGACCTCCAACCCAGCGGAAAGTCCGATGCCCAGCAGCACCCGCCCACAGATGAAGCTCAAGGAGACGCGGAGGTGACCTACCACGTCCAGCCACATGGAGCTAGGCGGCGGGTCCGTTGTAGCTAGGCGGCGGGTCCGTTGCAGCTAGGCGGCGGGTCCGTTGCAGCTAGGCGGCGGGTCCGTTGCAGCTAGGCGGCGGGTCCGTTGCAGTTAGGTGGCGGGTCCGTTGTAGCTAGGCGGTGGGTCCGTTGTAGCTAGGTGGCGGGTCCGTTGTAGCTAGGCGGCGGGCCCGTTGTAGCGAGGCGGTGGGTCCGTTGTAGCGAGGCAGCGGGTCCATTGCAGTTAGGCGGCCGGTGCTTTGTAGCTAGGCGGCGGGTCCGTTGTAGCTAGGCGGCGGGTCCGTTGTAGCTAGGCGGCGGGTCCGTTGTAGCTAGGCGGCGGGTCCGTTGTAGCTAGGCGGCGGGTCCGTTGTAGCTAGGCGGCGGGTCCATTGCAGTTAGGCGGCCGGTGCTTTGTAGCGAGGCGGCGGGTCCGTTGTAGCTAGGTGGCGGGTCCGTTGGAGCTAGGCGGCGGGTCCATTATATCGGCGCCGCTGTGAATATCTAATTAACGTTCCCGTTAACTATATCGGTGTACTGCTGTCCCTGCTGTGGAAGTGCTAAAAACTACTACGGTAGTGCTTGCTGCTGTGCATGTGCTATACTTGCGCGGCGGCCAGCAGGCCAACTCTAATATATATTTAATATGATCTTGCGGGCCAAATATAATTATATCGCGGGCCAAATTTGGCCCGTGGGCCAGAGTTTGACATGTGTCCACTAAGGAGAGTAGCTGTAACGCAATGATTGGTAGCTGTTAAAGTTTAATCTGTGTTGCTTTTTGTAATCAGAATACTGCTTGAATCTACACTCTGAACTTTATGATAAGTAGCAGCTGGGATTCAACTTTGTCAATTCAACCATTCGCAGTCTTGTCTTTAGAAGCAGAAGCTTGTTCCAGTCCCACTCTCGAGGCTTGATTTCTAAACTTCAGTGCAATGCCAGAGAGAGTGCTCAATTTCCAATTGTCCTCATATGGACAAGATAGACTTTATATATTTATTTATTTATTTAAATTTAGATATACAACACGGTAACAGACCATTTCAGCACATGAGCCCGTGCCACTCAATTACACCCAATTAATCTACAACCCCCCGGGACGCATTGAAGGGTCAGAAGAAACCAGAGCCCCTGGGAAAACTTCATGCAGAACAGGGAGTTTACAGACAGCGAAGGATTCAAAATCTGGTCCTGATCACTAGTACTATAACAGCATTGGGCAAACCGCTATGCCAACCGTGCTGGCCTATTATTTCTTAATGTTGCGGTACAGTTTGGCTGCAGCAAAGAATAATTTTGGTGTAAATCTACATTGTACTTATGTATATGACAATAAATTCATGATCATTATCATTTTGATTCCAGTACCCAAGAAGTGTAGTGTGAGCTACTAATAGCACTAACTTCTACTGTGACAAAATGCTTTGAGAGGCTGGTCATGGCCAGAATTAACACGTTCCTCAGCAAAGATCTAGACCCACTGCAATTCGCTCATTATCATAATCATTCCATGGCAGATGCAATATCGCTGGCTCTCCACTCGGCTCTGGATCACTTCGAAAACAGCAATTCATACATATAACTGCTCTTCATTGACTACAGCACAGCCTTGAACACCTTTATTCCGTCAGTGCTGGTCAAGAAGCTATAAACTCAAGGCCTTTGTACCACTCTCTGCAACTAGATCCTTGACTTTCTCATTGGAGACCACAGTCAGTACAAATTGGAAACAAAGTCTTCTCCTCCCTGATTATCAACACAGGGCCTGTACAGAGCTCTATTGTTCTATGTTCCACTACAGTCTGGTTTGGAAATTTAAGTTCCCAGGAATGCAGAAGGTTTAAAAAAATAGCCAAGTCCAGAACAGGCTCTGACCTCCCAATCCATTGAAGACCTCGATGTGACACACTGCCTCAGGAAGTCAGCCAACATCAAAAAGGACCCCCACCACCCTGTTCATAACCTCTCCTCACTGCTACCTTCGTGAATAATGGACAGATGCCAGATATCCAGCCCCAACAGGATCAAGTACAGTCCTTTGCACAACTGAGATAAGGCTCCTGAACTCCCATTACTGGCATCTATTACTTCTCTCTCCTACTGGCCACTATTACTTCTCCCCGCTACTGGCCAATATTACTTCACCCTGCTACTGGCCACTATTATTTCTCCCTGGTACTGGCCACGATTACTTCTCCCTGCTACTGGCCACTATTACATAACCCTGCTACAGGCCACTATTACTTCTCTCTTCTACTGGCCACTAATACTTTACCCTGCTACTGACCACTATAACTTCATCCTGCTACTGGCCACTATTACTTCACCCTGCTACTGGCCACTATTACTTCTCCCTCCTACTGGTTATTATTACTTCTCCCTGCTACTGGCCACTATTTCCTCACCCTGCTACTGACTACTCTTACTTCTCCTTCCTACTTGCCACTATTACTTCACCCTGCCACTGGCCACTATTTCTTCACCCTGCTACTGCCCACTATTTCTTCTCCCTCCTACTGGTCACTATTACTTCACCCTGCTAGTGGCCACTGTTACTTCTCCCTCCTACTGGTCACTATTACTTCACCCTGCTATTGGCCACTATTACTTCCCCCTGCTACTGGTCACTATTACTTCTCCCTGCTACTGGCCAATATTACTTCCTCATTCAATATCACAAACAGATCCACTGCACATTATCATTTTGGTCTTTATGGGACTTTGCAATGTTTGCTTGCAAAATTATAATAAAAGACTATATTTCAAACTGTTGCATTCAAGGCATTTTTCCCCCTGACTTTTAATGTAAAAGTGCAATGTGAATGGATGTCATTACATTTTGGAATAGGTTCAACAATTGCTCATCTACCTTAGAATGCTACAGCACAGAAAACACGCCATTCGGCCCTTCTGGTCTGTGCCATCCATTATCTCGCTAGTCCCATTGACCTGATCTGATTCCATAATCCTCCAGACCTCTCCCATCATATCTATCCAATTTATTCTTAAAACACAAGGTCAAGCCGCATTTACCATATCAAATAACAGCTTATTCCTCTTTGGAAAGAATACCTGGTAGAGACTGGCTATCCATCTTCCTCTGAATTCTGCACATAGTCACTTTTAAATCCATGTTGGTCAATCCTCTATTGGCTCTATGTGCTGTTGATCATCAATTCCAAAATTCTCTTTCAAACCCCTCTATGGCCACACCACTTCCATTTTCTGTAAATTCTTGGGCTCCATATTTGTCAAAGTTATTTACACTCTTTTAATTCTCGTCTCTTGATCGTCCCCGAATTTAGTTTCTCTGCTAATGGTTGCCATGTTTTCATTTGCTAAGATTCTGTGCTCTGGAATTCACTGTCTGAAACTCTTCATCTCTCTCCTATTTTAAGATACTCCTTGAAGCCTTCCTTCTTGACCAGGCTCATGTTTATCTGCCCAAACTTAATATCTCCAAATGAAAACCAGTGGCAAATCTTGATGGACTGACATTCTCGTGAAATGATTTCAGCTGTGTTGCTAAATTTAAGATACTGATATAAATCAAATTGTTATTGTGAGGGCCTTGCATGTTTTACTAACAGTAATAGTTTCCATTGCTGTGAACTGCCAACCAGATTGGAGAGTAATGCAAATATGAACAGATGTTAATAATACAATCAGTAATAGTTTACAGAAATTAACCCTCTGGTAAGCTGCTATCAAATCCACATTAATGTTCACTCAGCTAACATATTTTGCTTGATGCACGATCTCACCATACAACTCTTTGCTTTGTAATGCTGTAGATTGAACTTTCTCCAACCTTTTGAAGGTATTTCTTAAATATATTTTAAACAGTGTCTTTTTCCTCTTAAATTCAGACAAATTAATACCATGTCTAGCCAAGGGAATGCAGACACCTGTTGTGCAGGATTTTTCATTTGTGGCATGTCAAGCAGACATCCTTCAACTTGTGGTCCTGTATGAGGAACATTGACTTTTGGTTGTAATACACTGATGAGCACCATCAAATACAAAGTCTTCTCTCTGATTAATTGCATCAGTTGAAATTAAATATTTTCATTTTAAGATACAGTTTGATTCCTAAATGTGTGAATATGAGTGTATGTGTCTACATCAATGTATGTGTGTGTGTATGTATTTTCTTAAAGATTGTAACCTTCAGCTTACACAGAAATGTCTGAGAATCTTGCTTTTGTCTGCTGAAATATTAAAGAGTGTAATTTAGCAGAAATTTCTATCTGAGAAATAATACCATACATGAAAATAACAAATTGAATATCATCAAATATTTTTACATGATGATTTTGAGTGTTTATATAAATACAATGTAAGTATTGGATGAAGCTTTGTCTATATAAAGGAAGTTGTTGTTGAAGGTTTTTATTTCTTGATATTATCTTAAAAATACAAATATTTTGTTGGTCTCCAAGAAATATAGTTGGATTTGTTTGTATGTCATTGCAAAATTAAACCATTATTTCTCTATAACATTGGAAGGCTCTTGAAGGATGTTGGCTAGAAAAGTGAATAACAGAGATGGCTCCATCAACACAACATTCTTTATTGAAGGCAGCCACAGTCCGAGACAAAATCAATATCACATGGTACATTTTTGTTCTTAAAAACTTGGAGACAGGAGATTGCAGCTGCTGAAATCTGCTGGAGGAACTCAACAGGTCAGGCAGTATCTATGGAGTCAGAGGGATGGATAATGTTTCAGGTCATAATCCCGCATCAAGAGTGAATGTAGAGGGAAGATAGCCAGAATAAAAAAGTGAGAGGAAGAGACAAAATGGATGGGTGATAGTTGTCACCAGGTGAGCTAAGAATAGTGGAGAGATGAAGCCAGGTGAGGTGGGGGTGGGGGACGGGGGGAAGGGGGACATTTAGAGACAGAAGGTAATGGGTGATAGGTAGAAATTGATAAGGCAAATAAAAGCAGTGGACAGATGGAACCAGATTGGAGACAGAGGCAAGAAGATAAGGGAGGAATAATGGGCAATTGCAATCTAATGGGAGCATGATGGGAAGTTGAGGCCATGAGAGAATAAACACAGGTAGATGTTTGTTGGTGATGGGTAGATGGAAATAGGAAAGGAGACAGAGAGAGAAGGAAACTGGATACACTTGTTGCTTCACTATTATTAATGGAGTATATGTATGGAAATACTTTCAAATATTCACCAGAAATAGAATCCTGAGCCACATCACATCTAGAGTAGTAAATATGAACATATATCTATTCAGAAATGGCATCCATGCAAAACTTTTGCATTTCTTGTGTGAAGGGATGGACTTAGTTCAAAGAATGACAAGGGATTTTGGCAGAATTTACATTGAACTCATACAAATCATGGCAGAAATATGGGCTGAAATTTAAAATGCCTGAATATCATTAATTCCCAAATATGCTCCACTAGTTTGTCAGAAATCTGTTTATAATAATTGCTTTATAATACCAGCTAGGTTTGCATTGACAATCTGGCCCTTGCAAGCATAGTTATTTAAATTAAAAGCACCATTGGTTCTCCTTTAATTACATTTTTGATCAGTGCATTAAGGAGCTGTTGAGATGAGCTAGTTATTTAGTTCCGTTAATAGATCACTTAAGTTAGTTATTACCTTAGAAATGGTGGCTTTGCACCTTGGTGACCCAGGCAAAAAGAGGAAAGAATATTTACCTCTACATAATATCTATTCGGTAACAAAAGCAACAGATAACAGAACAAAGGATTGCTATGTACAGTATAGCATTATATTCAATTGCTAAGCAATCCATGAGTAACCTAGAAGATTTATGGCATTAATATTGATTATGCAATCAATTCTATATTATTAGCAAATGTTTTATATTGATTGTTCATTGTTTACCAAAACAAATGGTGGTAATGCCAGCTTCCATTAAAAATGCATTATTTATTCAGTAATTTTATGAATTCCTCTCAATTTCAGATGGCACATAACAAAATATGTTGTAATATATCAAAATTGGAATTGAAGTATATCACTTCAATGAGAGCATGAAAGAGAGGGATAGAGCCAGTAGGTGTCTGCATTCCTGTCAGAGGAGAAATCAGTCCAAATGAGGAGGCATTCTGTAAAAATGAAGGATGAGATATTATAGAAATTCACCATCTCTTACCCCATCAGAGAAAAGGGAGAACAGGCTCAGTTTTAATTACCAAAGAGGGATCTTGCTGACGATTGAAGTATCTCCACACCTAACCTTGATCTACTATAGAATTAGCTATGGTGAGTAGTATCAAAATAATTAACTATCCTTGGCTATCTTGCCTCATCATAATGTTGATGCCAATCCTTGTTTAGTATTTTGAGTGCATTGCATAATAAAATTCATGCCAAAAAAGGGAAGTAAATGACATTCTTGCATAAAGCAATGACACCAGGTTATATCTTAAATTTTTGGAAATTTTAATTCATTATAAGCTGGAGGGTGAATCGAGATTCATCCAAGATCAACAAAAATAGTTATAGAGCAATAAAATGCCAGAAGGTTTTTGGTCTTGTAGTGTATGTGTAGTGTTGCATTGAAGTTTCATCATGGACCATTACCACAATCTAAAGTTTTAGGTTTGTTATAAGCTTCCAGGTTGTTTCCGCTTGATACATCCGTTAGTTTTTAAAAAAAATCAACCTTGTTTAGTGGTAGGGGATTTGAATTTTTTTGTAATTTGTATCTCAATATATAATTGTATTGTTTAATTTTTGTTTTATTGCAAACTTCAATAAAAATATCATTAAAAAAGTTTCATTAGTCTATTATTCACAGTGACTTAATTGAAGTTTTTTTAATGCAGAAATTGACTTAAAAATTAGAGGGTTAAGACATTTTTTTAGTCCAGCAGAGCAGAATTACTTCACTCATTTCCTTTTCCAAAATGGCTGGTCATCTAAATAAATTTGCTGTACTGCTCCATCGTCATGAATTTATAAAAGATGCTGGGTCCCTCTGTGCTAGGAATTATAACATTGTTGAAGATGTAGGTTCTGCAGTGTTAGAGTCTTTTGAAAAAGACGTTCATTCCTAGAAAACTCATGTAACTGCCACCTGAACTCACGTTCACTCCAATGGAAGGGCCCACGGATCCATTGCTAAATGCATTAACAAGTTAAAATCCCTCTGTGCAACCTGTGAAGCAGACTAGAAATTGATGGGAGGACTGGAATTTAGCAGGCCATTCCTGTCCATATTAGCAAACAACCAAATTGAAATTTACGGGAACCTTACTTGTAGCTATGAATGTTTTAGTGATTTGTGGTAAGATTCTGTGGATGACTGTTTATCACCGAGTTAGATTTCTGCAAAAGTACAATGCTGTTAACTAAACGATAGAAGGTTTGGTAATGCCTGGAAACTGGCATGTAATCCTTATATAATGCAGTCTCATATCTGAAACGTGTCCTTTAACTGTACACAGATGGTTTAGGAATTTGAAGGGTCTGTTGTTAAGTGTTCACACATGTAAAATAAAAACAAAACAAAGGAAAATTCACAGCTGTTCAAGTAAAGAAATGCTACTTTTATTGATCTGCATTCTCACGCATCAGAATGTGTTAAAATATTTAAACCTATATGAAACAGTCAAATTTGGCTAAAGGCCAACTTGGCGCTGAATGTGCATCTGTGCACTGTTCATTGGAGTTCAGATTTTTCGCATCTGTAATACTTTATTTCCATAACTTGATATTCATTTATATTTCATAATTACATTAAAATAATGGCTCTTTCTGTTCAACAATGGCAGTGGTTATTACTTCTGAAATTCAGCAATTTACTCCATGTTCCATGAAACATACCAAACTATAAAAGCTGTTAAAAATTGATCACAGAATTAACACTTCTCAAAATATTTGAATACAAGAATATTACATCAAAGAGAAAAGCTGAAATAAATGTTGATTGACTAGTGGAATGGCAGAGACCTTGAATAAACACGTTGTATCTGTCTTCATGGTACACAATACTCTTTGAATATCGGGGAGCAAAAGGGCAGGAGGAGCTTAAAGCTCTCATTTTTGCAAAAGATAAAGTACAAATTAATACAGACTGGCTGCAATTAATTAGCAGGGTCTGAGAAGAAATTATTGCAAAGCCAATTGATTTCATTGGTGGTGGTCTTTTAAAATTTCCCAGATTCTGGAGGGTCTTTGTCTGGAACTGCCATCTTCTCCATATGACTATTTGTAAAAATTCTGTGGATAGCATGTCCATTCGGGCATGATTGGTATGAACGGCATCTCAGAAAGTATTAAGAACTTAATGTTAAAAGTGAGATAGTGAAATCAGTCGAAAAGTTGTTAAGTGATAGTTCCTGGAAGGTTAAACTGATAAGACAATTAGATGTGATCCACTGAAACACCACATAAAATTGTGCCTTTTAGAGGAAAAAAGTTGATTCTTTGATAAATCAAAAAAATAATCAAATGTATGAAATATCTAGTTTTGTAGTGCCCCTATGTGACTTTCTCAGGCCAACTGTATTTGTGATATATTGGGTAAAATATTCACATAGGAATTCTCTCAATGTTAATCTATGTGGAAAGAGAGAATTTGCTTAAACGTGATCATTCATCCTTCCAAATCAGCTAAAACATGGTATGAATATCAACTTTCCACATGTAATTTTGACACCTGGCTCAGAATAAATACCACTGCAATTGTTTTGAGTGATCCATTTGTGGTACTTGCTTTTAATGACTGGTGATCAACATATCAGCCAAAGGAGGAGTATTGCACACATCAATACAATAAAAGTTTATTTATTTTACATTGATTAACTCTTTTGAAACAGCTTCATCATTCATTCCAAAATCTATCAATGCAATGATTTGTGGCAATTAAAGAACAGGATATTGCTCTGGCAACATGCTGTAATGTTCTATTGATTTCTTTGCAATGGCTGAGTTGGGCAAACTTCTCTGAATGGCTATCAGTGGAAGGTTGTAGAATTAACGATATGATTCACATTACGTTTGTGGACAGTTCATAGTATCTATGAGTCACTAAATTAGGTGATTTAATTAGCCAAGGGTGCTTTGATTTACCAAGCTGGTTTCCAAAATACACTTTGATCTGACTAACTTTAAAAAGGTATACTGGCAGATAGTCAGTGTTAATCTGAAAAGTATTATTTTAAAGGGTCATGTTAGAACTACTCAGCAGATCATGGGGATTGTTGAATGGATAAGAGAAGGATAAGTTAACGTTTCAGTTTGTTCATCTTTTTCTGCAGATACTCTCGGTTTTCATGATTTCACTGTCAATTTTTTGCTGGATTATTTTGCAGTATTTTGATTTGATGAAGATGAGATGTTGAGAGTGCAGATTAGTGCGCACTTTTGCACAGGTTTATACTTGGTGCCTGCCACATTGACCAAAATCGCCTCAAACCATGCATCTTGGCGCCTCACAGTTCGGCGGGCAGCAACCTCTTTTGAAGAAGACCGCAGAGCCCACCTCACTGACAAAAGACAAAGGAGGAAAAACCCAACACCCAACCCCAACCAACCAATTTTCCCTTGCAACCGCTGCAACCGTGCCTGCCTGTCCCGCATCAGACTTGTCAGCCACAAACGAGCCTGCAGCTGACGTGGACATTACCCCTCCATAAATCTTCATCCGCGAAGCCAAGCCAAAGGAAGGAAAGGATACTTTGATGCATGAAAATATTTTATAACAGTGGAACTTTGAGCAAAAATGCCATATTATGGTCAAAATAGATGGACCATATCATATGGCTACAAAGTTGCTTCGAATGACTATAAATGGTATCTTCGTAAACAACTTTTGTTCTAAATTATTTAAATTTGCAACTGACATTTATACTGCTAACTGAATCCAAGTTCAACACTCCTATTACAAAGGAACATATGAGTTCTGTGCAGAAAGTCACAGCCCCTCAACTCTGCATCAAGCTTATCTCATTGGGGCCATGACTCTGTATTCTCCTGATATATCAAGAGTCTTTTGTTAGAATAGTCACAGAATTCTATAGCATGCCAACAGGCCATTTGGCCCCCACAGAACTACCCTGACTATCAAGCACCCATTTACTCTAATCCCAAACTCTTCCTCCCCGTTGTCACCAATCCAGATCCAACCACTCACCATCACACTAGGGACAGTTTACTGTCTCATCGTTATTTGAGTTCAAACACGAGAATCTGCAGATGCTGTGATTGCAGTCAAAACGCAGAAATGCTGGAGGAACTCAGCCAGTCTCGCAAGGTAATTGAGGAAGGGATCAGGCCCAAAATGTCGCTAATATATCTTTACATCCAATGGACACTGTGAGACTGGCTAAGTTCGTTTCATCATTATTTGACGCCTATCCCCACGACTGTGGTGTCATCAGCAAATGTGAAGGTGGAGTTGGAATGGTGTTTAACTGTACAGTTTTGGGTATAGAGGTAGTATTGTAGGGGACTGAGTACAAATTAATAAACAATACCTTCCATTTATGAACAAAAAGTTCATATTTTTGAAGATTTTGTAGTCATTCATCTCTAACTACTGTACAAAGACACATCTGGAACATACAGCACACATGCTGCGTGCATCCTTAACTGAGCTACTGCACATTGACAGTGAAGGATTTGCCAAATGTGTTAAATGTGACAATGGCACCTCAGTTCTACAGTTTTGTGTGAAAACAGCTGCAATTCTTAATACCCAACAGCTGTGTGAATTGGTACATTTAAACAATCTTCAGCCATTTAATAGCCCAAAAACTTTTAATTAACATCTTTTCAGTTGATAGCCTTTCCTACAGAAATATGTGCCTAAATATGGGTTATTCAAGAGCTTAAGTTACATAGCTATTATTTCTTATTCATCAGAAGATTGTAATTCAGCAATACAACCAGAACACAGATGAGAGTGCACAGCATCAGTCAACCAAGAAAGATTGCAGAGGCTGGAAAACTGGAGCCACTTACAAAATGCTGGAGAAACTCAATGGGTCAAGCACCATACAAGACCATACAGTCAACATTTTGGCGCAATCCTTGACTGTCTATTGTCTTCCATGGATATTGCCTAACCTACTGAATTGCTTCAGCATTTGGAGTGTACGACATCATCAAGTCAAGTTGCGTTTATTTGTCGTTCATACCATAAACCTTGCAGTGAACAGTGAAAATGAGGTAGCATTTCTCCATTCCATGGAACTGGTTATTTACTCAGCTTGAGGTCAATGTATGTGGAACATTATGGATCATAAAAGCGTACAGCATAGAAGAGGCCACTTGGCCCATAGATACACACCTTCCTTTTTCAAATATTTTCCTTTCTAATTCACTTTTTAAAGATGCTGTTAAATTTACTCATGCTTCTTTAATCTCGCACATAACAGATCATCACCATGCCTTTCCACCAAGGAGAACATTATCAGCTTCTGCAATCTTTCCACATTGCTGACCTTTACCACACCAGATATTCTCTTTATAACTCCATAATATCCTTCCTTCATGTGTGGTACTCAGAACTGGAGATGATATGTTATCCAAGGCCAGTGATTCACAAAACTTCAACATAATATCCTCATTTTTGTGTCATCAATATTCCCATTTATAGAGCCATCAATTCCTTATTTTAAAAAAAACTTTATTAACATTCTATCATCTGAATGGATTGGTATTAAGTGAGCCTTCAATCTTCTTTGGTATTAATTTATTTTAGTATTTTAACATTAAGCTTAAGTTGATTCTTCTCAATATTTCAAAGTTTAATTGTTAATATAGCATATTAGACATATGGCATGGTAACCCTTATCTTAGAAGGGGTGTAATTATGGAGAGAGTACAGAGGAGGTTTACCAGGATGATTCCAGGAATGCAAGGGCTAAGATATGAGGAATGCTTAGTGGCTCTTGTACTCTATTCATTGGAGTTTAGAAGAATGAGAGGGATCTCATCAAAACATTTCGAATGCTGAAAGGATTGGAGAGAGTAGATGTGAATAAGATGCTTCACTTGATGGGTGAATCCACAACAAGAGGGCACAGTCTTAGAATTAGAAGTTACCCATTTTAATTAGAGATGAGGAGAAATTTCTTTAGCCATCGATTTGTGGAATTTGCTGCCACATTCAACTGTGGAGGCCAGATCGTTGGGGGAGTTTAAGAGGGAGATTGAAAGGTATCTAATTAGTCAAGGTACCAAGGTATATGGGGAAAAGGCCGGAACTTGGAACTGGATGTGAGAACAATTTAGCTCAGGCTGGATTTGCAGAGCAGATTTGGTGGGCCAAATGGCCTGCCTCTGTTCCTTTTTCTTGTGATCTTGTGATCAGGCCCTTTTAGCCCATGAGCCTTTACTGCCCAATTGCACCCAATTGACCCACAACCCCTGTATGCTTTGAAGGGTTGGAAGAAACCCATGTAGACACTGGGAGAATGTAGAAACTCCTTACAGACAGTGGATTTGGTGCTGTAACAGCACTGAGCTAACAGCTACACTAACTGACCTGCCCAAACTGCATTATTCCAAAATGCATTATTTCACATTCTCTGCATTAAAATGGAATCCTAAATTTTTACTCTGCTTTTTATCTGCACCATTATTCCACCTGAAATGACCAGATATATTGATTTCACTGCCAGTTTGATCAAGGTTTGATGCCTTCCTGCATGAGTCTGGTGGAAAGCCCTGAGCTGTGTTTTCATGGTGCAAGTCAATCCAGTTGAACCCTTGTTTTCCTCCCCATGAATACATGTGTTGTGCACCACTCATGTCAGCTCTGGCTCAATGTAGTCCCATAAATCCAAAGAAGTCAGTTTCCACTTTCAGTCCTGTTGTATAAGCCCTTGATCTGGACTGATTCCAGTGCAGTACAAAGTGAGTAATTCAAAGGAAGAGATGCTGTCTTCCACACTTCAACCTCTTGGTGAATATTAAAGATCCATGCCTCTATTTGGAGGAGAGGTTTACTATTGCTTTAGTCAATTATATTTATACTCTGAACTATGGTCACTAAAATTGACTATCAGATCATTCATCTTGCTACAATTTATTAAATGAGGCTGTATTTCTCTACTTTTCAACAATCTTAGCACTTCACAATTACTTAGTTTACTGTGGGGCTCATTGGGATGTCCTGAAGTCATAGAAAATATGAGCCCTTTCCCTTCCTAACCTTTTCTGTAATTAGATCTGCAAGATATTTCCATATTCAGTTCCATTTATTGGCAGAACTGCAGCAGTTTGTGTGATTCCACTGTAACTGCTAATCTCTCAAAAGGTTTCTGCACGAGTCTGCTGACTATTACCCGAGCTTTACTTGGCAGGATGTGATTTTTTTTAATGCATTGGCGAGAACATGATGTTCCTGGAGAAATGTAATCTTTCCTTTTATTTTAGGATAATGACCCCTCCATTTCAAAAATGTTAACTGCGGCTAGTGTAGTGTTTTTGCCATGCTACGTTGCTTGCATTGTCACATGGTTAATCCAAACAAAAAAGCAATGAATCTGCAATAAAATATTGTAATTCTGGCAAATGTACGATTCTCAAGTTGTTTACTTTTAATGACAAGAAGGCTAGATTTGAGAGAGTGATTTGAGTTAAAAAATAAGGGTAAATAAATAAAGTTTTATTGCAAAAATAAATAAATCACAAATCCTATGTTAAATGCCTTAAAGGTCCATGGAGTGGTGCAGCTTCGAAACAGGCCTTGGAACCCAGTTCTCTGGCAACCAGAATGTCAGTCTAATCACATTTGTCTGAATTTGGCCCATATCTCTCCTAACATTTTCTATCCTGTCCAAATGTCTTTTCACTCTTATCATTGTACCTACCCACCATTCTCTGTGTGGAAAAACTTCCCCTAAATTCACTTTTAAATTATTCCTCATCTTAAGCCCATGCCTCATGATTTTAGAGTCCCATACCCAGGGAAAGATTATGTGTATCTACCCGATTTGTGCTTCTTGTTATTGTCTCTATAAACCTCTATAAGGTCACACCCTAGTGAGTTCTACAGCATGGAAACAGGCCTTTCAGCCCAACTTGGCCATGCCGACCAAACTGGTCTCATTACCCTACATTCAGCCTATCAGATCTCCCCTGAGAACTCTTGCCATCCAGTAGAGGCAACATTCCTGCACTTTTACTAGCTTAATAACATCATCATTAAGTGTGGCAATGACAATTGCACACAATACACTGACTGCTGCCTAACCATTAATATGTACAGGTGTAACATAATGTCTCAACTCCTGTACTCAATGCTATGGCCATTAAAGATAAGGATACTACATGCCTTCTTCACCACTGTCTCCTTGTATTGGTACATTTAGGGAACCAAGATCTTCTGGTTGAATAACATGCTCCAGAGCCTTACTATTCATTGTGTTGTATCTCCTCATTTGACTTCCTAAAATGCATCGTTGATCTTGTCTGAGCTAAAAACCATCAGCCATTGCCCTTTTCCACATTCATCTAAATCAGTGGTTTTCAAACTGCCCCCCTGAATTCACATTCCACTTTAACCAATTCTGATGCCATAAGTGCTCAGTGATTAGTAAAGGCTTATTTAAGGTGGTACGTGAGTGGTAAGAAATAGTTTGAAAACCACTGTTTTAATTGCATCTTATTGACTCATTATGTGCACCGTTTCTTAACTCCAAAGGAAATGGGCCTATGACAATTATTCTTGAACAAAATATTTCAGTAACAATTGGGTCCAGATCAGTGATTCTTAATTTTCCCTTCCTACTCACATACCACCTTAAGCATTCCCTTACCATTCACAGAGCACTTATTTCATAGGGATTGCTTAAGGTGGAATGTGAGTTTAGGGGGCAGTTTGAAAACCACTGATCTAAATCTTCTTGTAACTTTGAAATCTTCTTCCCTTTGCACTATATGACCAATGTTGTTGTAATCTGCAAATTTATTAATCATGGCACTCAAATTCTCTTTCAAGTCACTAAAATATGGTGAATCTTGTCTGCACTCTATCCAGTGCAATCACATTCTCCCTATAGTGTGGCAACCAAAATTTGCTGGAAATATCCAATAGGTCAGGCAGCATGTTGGAAGGAGAAACAGAGTTAATATTTCAAGTTAAAGAAGCTTCATCTAAACTATTTTCTGTCTTTATTTAAGATTTTCAGCACCTGCATTATTTAAAATGTTCAAACTGTATTTAAAATATTCCAGTAGGATTTCACATAATGTACTGATCTGCTAGGTGCAGAAGCCATTCATTGACCAGTCTGTGGATGGACCCATAGTGACCCAACCGAAGCTGAAATTATTTGTACATCCCCAAATAGTTATAGAGACATGCAACTGAGAAAGAGGATCTCCAGGAGTCATGTCAATATTGACCATCAGCCACCCAATTATACCCATCCTTCAGTAGTTCAACATTTTAAGGATTCATGATGAGATCTGATCTTATAACATGACTTACTAAAAGTTCACAATATATGCAAAAATATATAAAGAACAGCTACTTTAGGAAGCAAGGAGCATCTCGCCTTCATAAGTTGATTTGAGCACATTATATGGCTATTACAGTTTTCTTTGGAACACAGAGTAGCTGTTGAGGAAAAGGTTTGGGTGTAAATATTATGTGAGCTGGCCAACCAGTGACGTCAGCAGTCAGCGCTCTGACAGAGATTCTCAGAGGTTTTGACTCTGACATTCCACAATTATACAGATGGGAATTGTGAATGTGTATACAATTCACAAACCTCTTTAACTGATTGTCAGTGACATATCACACAGAAAAAGACAATTTGGTTCACTGTATCTATGCCAACATCTAGCCCATAGCCGTCAAATGATCATCTAAGTACTTCTTAAATGTTGTGAGAATGTAACCATGGAAAACTACAGAACAGAAAAATGGGCCATTCATCCCTTTTAGTCTGTGCCAAAACATCATTCCTCTAGTCCCACTGACCAGCACCCATTCCATAACACTCTAGACCTCTCCCATCCATGTATCTATCCAATTTATTCTTAAAATTTAAGAGTGAGCCCACATTTACCATGGCTGGTAGCAACTCATTCCAAACTCTCACCACTCACTGACTGCCCCCTAATGTTCCCCCTAAACCTTTCAACCTTCACCATAAAGCCATGTCCTCTTATATTTACCTCTCCCAATCTGTGGAAAGAACCTACCCAAATTTACTCTGTCTATATGCCTTATAATTTATCAAATCTCCCCTCATTCTTCTACACTCTAAGAAATAAAATCCCAACCTGTTTAACCTTTCCCTGTAACTCAATTCCTGAAGTCCCTGCAACATCCTAGTAAATCTTTTCTCCACTCATTTTTTTCTTACTGATATCCTTCCTGCAGTTTTATGACCAGAACTGCACAGAATATTCTAAATTTGGCCTCACCAATGTCTTATACAACCTCACCATAACATCCCAACTCCTGTACTCAATACTTTGACCTATGAAGGCCAAGATGCCAAAAGTTTTCTTTAAATCCTGTCTACCTGTGACTACCACACTCCTCTGTCCTGTAATTTACTATGCATGTCCTACCTTGGTTTGACCTTCCAAAATGCAACACCTCTCACTTGTCTGCATTAAATTCCATCTGCCATTTTCTGGCACATTTTTCCACTTGGTCCAGATCCCACTGCAAGGTTTGAAAGCCTTCCTCGCCATCCACAATGCCTCCAATCTTAGTGTTATCTGCAAACTTGCTGATTCAATTTCCCACATTATCATCGAGATCATTGTTATAGACAACAAACAACAATGGTCCCTGAGGCACACCACTAATCACAGGCCTCCAGTCTGAGAAGCAAACATCCACTACCACTCTCTGTCTTCTCCCATTCAGCCAATTTCAAAACCATTTTACAACCTCTATGGATACCTAGTGTCTGAACCTTCTGAACTAACCTAGCATGTAGGACTTTGTCAAAGGCCTTACTAAGGTCCATGTAGACAACATCCACAGCTTTTCCTTCATCTACCTTCTTGGTCACTCCTTCAAAAAATTCTATAAGATTTGTTAACCACAACCTACCACACACAAAGCCATGCTGACTATCCTTAATCAGTCCTTGGCTGTCTGAATACTTGTATATTCTTTCTCTCATAATACCCTCCAATAACTTACTGATGACAGGCTCACTGGTCTGTAATTTCCTGGTTTAGTTTGGAGCTTTTTTTAAACAACAGAACTACCCTCCAATCCTCCAGCACCTCACCCTTGGCTAAGGACATTTAAAATATTTCTGCCAGGGCTCCTGCAATTTGTACGCTAGCCTCCCTCAAGGTCTGAGGGAATATCATGTTAGGTCTGGTGGATTTATCTACTTTTTATTCACTGTCAGGCAGCAAGCACCTCCTCCTCTTTTATCTCTATATGTTCCATGCCACTATTGCTTGTTTCCCTTCCTTCCTTGTGCACAATGCTAATTTCTTGAGTAAATACTGATGCAAAAAAACTGTGAGGGTCCACACATAGACGACCACGTTGATCTTCTAGGGGACCAATATTGTCCGTTACTATCCTTTTACTATTAACATATCTTTAGAAACCCTTTGAATTTACCTTCATATTGTCTACCAAAGCAACCTCATGTCTTTGTTTTGCTTTCCTGATTTCCTTCTAAAGTATTTTCTTACATTTTCTATACACTTCCAG
Organism: Narcine bancroftii; assembly: GCF_036971445.1. Classification (NCBI taxonomy): domain Eukaryota; kingdom Metazoa; phylum Chordata; class Chondrichthyes; order Torpediniformes; family Narcinidae; genus Narcine; species Narcine bancroftii. The sequence continues at coordinate 109,862,329 of NC_091473.1, forward strand.
TACCTCATTTGCTCCTTGTTGCTTATACCTGCTGTACACCTCGCTCTTCCTCTTTACCAGATTGCTAATATCCCTTGAAAACCAAAGTCCCCTATGCTTGTTAATTTTGCTTTTAATCCAAACAGGAACATGCAAACTCTGCACTCTCAAAATTTCGCCTTTGAAGGCTTTCATTTACTGAACATATCTTGCCAGAAAACATCTTTTCCCAATTCAGTCTTCCTCGATCTTTTCTCATTTCCACAAAATTGGCCTTTCTCCAATTTAAAATTTCAACTTGAGGACCAGACCCTATCCTTGTTCAGAATTAATTTCAAACTAATGATATTATTGTCACTGGACCCAAAAATGTTTGCCTACGCATACTTTTGTCACTTGTCCTGTCTGGCTCCCAAATAGGAAATCAAGTATTGTCCTCTCTCATTGGTACCTCTATATATTGATTTAGAAAACTTTCCTGAACAAATTTGATGAATTCCAAGCTATCCAGCCCTTTTATAGTGTGAGAATCTTGATCTCCAACAGGCATCCAGGACATTTTTCAGATTGCAACCATACTCTGGGTGAACAAATTCTTTCTCAAATCCCCTCTAAATATGTTGCACCTTAACTTAAACCTACACTTTATGGCTATCGACATAACTGAGAAGGAGAAAGATTTCTCAAAATCTACCCAATTAATGCCCATATATTTTTGTTTACTCGTTGATGAAGATACTCCAGCAATCTACAATGACAGATTCTGTGCACAATTTTATTACCTTCTGATAATCTGATGCACATTGCAGCCACACTGAGTTGTGCAGATCTTCCGAAATTGGCAACAAATCATAGAAATTGAATTGGAGCTGTCCTTGATTTAGGCCAACAAACTTTGTTTGTTGCCTTGTTATAAAAACTCACCAACCATTGGTGACCCCTGCACTGAAATACTCATTCTGCATTTATTGAGCCCTTTTCAATTTATGGATTTTCATCTGACAGCATTTTTCAAGAATGCAAATTTTGAGGCGGAGGATCTGTCCAAGGTAACAAGCAGTTTGAGGGGTGTTTGGCAGATGTGCAGTGGAAAGTGTACTGACTGGCTGCATCATGGCCTGGAATGGGAGCACCTATACCTTAAAGAAAGCCCTTCAAAAGGTAGTGGAAACAGCCCAGGACATCATAGGCATCCCTCCCCACCACTGAGAAAATCTATATACGTTGCTGTCAGAGATCAGCAGCAAGCATCAAGGATCCACAACACCGAGGTCATGATCTGTTCCTGCTGCTGCCATACATGGTTCAAGACTCGTACCACCAGGCTCATGAACAATTACTGCCCCTCCACCATCAGACTCTGGAACAAGAAACTCAGATTAATTTAAGGACTCTTACTTTGCAATATTTATTTTCTGTATTGCATTTGTTTGTTTGCTTTCCTTCCTGTTTTCATTTCTATCTTTTGAATACGCATCTTTGCATAGCAGCTTTTTCTTTTGCACTACTGTTAAGTAGAAAATTTGTCGAGCCCACAGGGCTGCATGTGATGTCATGTATGTACTCTGACAATAAATCTGAACTTTGAACTTCGATGTTGACAATCTACTGCAAGGCACTATTATATTTTATGGCAAGAACTGCATGCAGTTGATATGAGAGGTAACAAGAGAACAATTAAAATCTCCCATGCCGTTAGGTATTGAACTTTTATGTTCAGGATGAGCTTAGCACTTCTGTATGATTGTTTTTCAGAGCGCGGGATTAGGTTTGCAGAACTTTTAAGGGGAGAACTACTCATGTGCTTATATCTGGAAAAGAACAGCCTTTTACAGAGAGCCTTTGAAATTCTGCCCTAACAATGTAGAACTGAGTAACTTTGCACCTATTGTCATGGGTGAGGATCTGAGAGAAAGGTTTGCTAGCCAAAGCATCTCAGAGACTTGGTGTTGGATCAGAGCTGTGTATTGAAGCATAGTCATTTATTTGAAGTAGTTCAGTTGCATAAACATTAATGCATGTAAGCTTCGTTGAGAATACTAGAACACCGGAGTATTTGTCTTCATTGAATGTTGAACACACAGAAACAAATACAGCCACTCCCTGACTATGTGGCTTACGAAATTCTGTACATATGACAGGGAAAAAAACAAAACATTCGTGACCATCTCTCAGTTGCAATTCGGTGAGCACAGTAGGCTCTCCAAAGAAGATGGCGAGCAAGAGGAAAAACCCATCCCCTGCTGATAGATCTTGGAAGATGCTTGATTTGGAATTGAGAATGACTTGATTCACGACTTCCACTTGCCTTGCTAACGTACTTCCGACTTACGTCCGTTTCGAGATACGGCCAGTTGGTCAGAATGGAGCTCAGGCTTATGGCAGGGAGTATCTGTAATAAAGAAGGACTGTAAAACTATGTACAGAACCTAACATGGCCTCATATCAAGAGAAATAGTAATCATCAAGTATTGCTCGATCATTGGGTACTGCCAACTCGTTAGTGATCCATGAATAATAATAACATGACTCATTGAAAACCTGCAGAATGTGACAGGATGTTCATTATTTAAAGAAAGGACAGTTACTAGAGGCAGTGAGCTGCAAATGTGATAAAGACCAGGTAAATGCTAAAGAAGCAAGAGAGATTCAGAAGGAATTTCATCACTGCCAGGAAAGCATCCAGAATATGGTTCTGCTGCAGCCAATAGGAATGGATGTGGAAAAGGAACTACAAGAGAAAAAGAAGCCACAAATCTTGCTCTTTGCTATAGAGCCCTCCAAACCCATCTTAATATTTGATGGACCAGGAAGAGATGCATTCACGTTACTCATTCCAAAGGTTCTTGAGGACAGCATGGCTGACATAGCGATTGGGACATCACCTTTCCAGTACCAGCGATCAGGAATGGGGTTCGAATCCCACGCTGTCTGTAAGGAGTTTGTACATTCTCCCCGTGTCTGCATAGGTTTTCCCAAGGGCTCCAGTTTCCTCCCACCATTCAAAATTTACTGGGGTTGTAGGTTAATTGGGTGTAAATTGGGCGACATGGACTCAGAGGCTGAAATAGCCTGTTAGCATGATGGATGTCTAGATTTAGACTTTAGAAGATTATATTGCATGGTTTCCAGGCAAACCAGCCAATTGGATACAAAATTGGCTTCCCAGTATGAGATATGGGACAATGCTGCCGGGTTGTTTCTCAGAATGATGGCCCGTGATGGTGGTACACTGATGGCCCACGACGGTGGTACACTGGTGGCCCATGGCAGTGGTACGCTGGTGGCCCGTGATAGTGGTACATTTTGGTTTATCATTTATATTAATGATCTGAATGAGAATGTAAGTGGTATAGTTAGTGAATTTGTGGAGGATATTTAAATTGGTGCTATAGTGTAAAATGAGGAAGGTTATCTAAGGTCATGATAGGATCCTAATGAACTAAGCTATTGGCAAGTGGAGTTTAATTTGGATGAATTACAGCTGTTGCATTTTGTTAGACAAATCTGGGCAGGACTTGCACAGAAAATGGCAGTGTTGAAGAACAAAGAGATCTAGGAGTACAAGTACATAGTTCCCTGAAGGTGGCAGCATAGGTAGAGAAGAAAGCATTAGGCAAGCTTGCCTTCATTGTTCAGGATATTGAGTACAGGAGTTGGGGCAACATGGTACTGCTGTATAAGACCACATTTGGACAGTTCTGGTCATCTTGCTATAGGAAGGGTGTTATTAAACTAGAAAGAATGCAAAAGAAATTCATGACGACATTTCCAGGACTTGTAGGTTTGAGTTATAAGGAGGGGCTGAATATTTTTCCCTGGACTGTAAGAGGCTGAGCAGTGACCATATTGAAGTCTATGGAGTCATGAAGGGCAAAGGTAAGATCATAGCCTTTTCCCCAGGTATAGAGAATAAAAAACTAAGGGTATAAATGACAATGTCTTTATAGAATGAGGAGCTAGAGAAAGCTGTGGAGGTGTGTACAATTATAACATTTCAAAGCTATTTTGACTGGTACATAGAAAAGGGAGGTTTAGGGGGATATGGGCTAAATGCAAGTGGATCTAGCAACTTGATTGGCGTGGATAAATTGGAACAAAGCCTATTTCCATGCTCTATGTCTCTGTAACACTAAGGTTCACTTATCATCAAACTTAAGCAAGAGGATGAACTCAATAACATCCCCACAGATAGGCAAACTGATTGGAAGACCACAGAACAAGCCATCATCCAGAACTTCCTGTCCTCTACCTTGGAAGTTTTAGATGGCAGCAAGAGGCAAAGAATGGATCAGCCATGCATCCAATCAGGTCTATCAGTTCCTTTGAGGCAAATAAATTTCCTGAAATGAATGACATATTGGCTGAATTGTAATTTGCTCTGTGGAATTGGATGGCCCCAGTCCTACTGAACATGTACAATGCAATGATGCTTTCATCTGGCATTATGTCAGAATGCATAACAAAGCTGTAGGGGTAGATGGAAAAGATTAGAACTGATGACTTATTGTGTTATTTGAGACTGTCCAGGGCCATTGCCAATCAAGTTAAGTCTGCATTGGGGAGATCAGACCTACATTGTATTCACCAGGGAGATATCTGACCGACAGGAGACATAAAAAACTGCAGATTACATAATTTGAAGTAAGAAACAAACTACCGGAGGAACTCAGTGGATCAGGCAACACAAATTATTTTCTTATAACTCATTCTAATCCACTTGCTTTTCAGTGGATGCATGCATTATGTTTGGCATCACTGAAGGACCAAATTTGAAAAGCTATCTCCAGAAAAAATATCAAAGTATAATCTACGATCACTTACTGAAGCATAAGATTTCTTTGTTTAATCCACATTGAATAAACAAACAAACCCAAATTTGTGTCTGGGCCTTGATCTAATTGTTGGCCCTGTGGAAAGAGGTTGAATATCTCTGCAAATCATACAGCAGAGATGGGCAACTCATCACAGAGAGAGAATTGGATCAAATCATTCAGTGATGTGCCACTACTTCTCGTTAAAATAATGCAGCACTCACTGTTTTATCTTTTTTCCATTTACCAAGATACATTTATTGGATTTGGGGAACTAAATAGGGCATCAGAATATAATGTTACTTTCAAGAATGTACTTAAATAGAGGGTCCGGAGTGCAATGGCGTAGGGGAAGGAAGTGGACTTACAACTCTCCTGGAGGATTAAAATATTAAGCCCAAATTGAAAATTGATTTCAAATTTAAAATATATTAAAATCCTTCAGAATCTACCTGGAAGCTGTTGGATTTGGCATCTAGAGGGAGGAAAGCAGCAAGAGAAAAGAAAATTGTAAGTAAAGAGACTAAAAAAATCAAGGAAGAGCAGCCTACCTTACAGTGGGAGCCTCGGCCTCAAGTTCAGAAGCCTCCACAACTAACTCAGGCGATGATGGCTTACTTTCAGCCAAAGCCAGCACCAACTCCTGTGGATACTGGGAAGGATGGTGCCGGATTGATCCAGATCTCCCCTGAAGAATATACTAACCTTATGCACATGAACAAAGGTTTACCTCCACACATGCCTGGAGAGGAATATTATGCTTTGGAATGGTTGCTCCATAGCATCATTCCCAGTAGTGCTGGACGAGTGATGGAACTGCAGGCAGATATGCCAGTGTGCAATTTTTGATAGTACTTGCAGTTTTGACAGCTGGTGATCAAGAGAAGAAGGGAGATCAAGAAGAAAAAGACCAAGATGAAGATGATCAAAAAGAAATATCAGGGGCTTCAGGTCTTGGGAAAAAAGAACCAGCTATGAAAGATCTTTACTGAATAATAATGGGTCAATATCAAGTTAAAAGGGCTGATATTAAATATATCTGATCTGATATGAAGAAGGTTAAAGGTGAAATGTTGAGGTGTGTTCCAGAAGTGAAGGAAGTTAAAGCAACAGTGCAAAGAGTTGGATCTGCAGAGAGTTAAAAATGATATGAGCATCTACATGGATAGAATTGAAAGGGTTGAAAATTCAGATACACTTTGGGAAAAGCAGAGGAAAGAAATGATGGATGAGATGGATATGTTGGAAAATTAAAGTAGACGGGATAATATTAAGATTGTAGGACAAAGAAAAAATTGAAAGAAGGGGCGATCCAGTGGAATTTTTTCAAAAATGGATTCCAGGAATCTTAGGATAAGAAATTTTTACAAATGGAATTGAATTGGAAAGAGCTCATAGGAGGAAGCCACTGCCATTAGAGCTATATTGATTAAATGTCTGCAATATCGAGACAAAGAGAAAATTTTAAGATTCGCGGTCCAAAAGCTAGGCAACACATGGGACCTTTGGTCAGTGATGGAAATAAAATGTTCTTTTATGCAGATTTAAATAAAGCAGTGGTGGATAGAAAAAAACAAATCTAGTGAAGGCAATTCTTTGGAAGAAAGGGCTATATGTTTACTTTCAGATATCCAGCTACGTTGAAGATGCTTTTGGTAAATGAACAACCTAAGTTCTTTATGAATGAAGAAGAAGGACAAAGATTTGTAGGGTCACTTCCTACTAATATGAAAGAGCAGCAAGAATTGTTGAATTTAAGTCTTCAATGAGAAGTTCAAAGAGAGGTGCTACAGATCCAAATGACACAGAAGAAAGATGTGCCAAAGCAGATTGTAACCTGTCAAAAATAGTCTCAGTTGAAGCCAGAAACCCAGATGGAAACATCTTTAATTGACGATGATCAAGTTAATGTGTACCTTGTCTTGGTGGATGATTTATTATTTCCTAATGTGTAATTAATTGATTTTTTCCCTTAGGTGGGTTTGGATGTTTGTCCTTGCTTGCCTGAACCATTATGTGCCACAACTAGTACAGAGGAGGAAAGTAGTGTTGTGATAATTTTATTCAGCACTTTTTGCAGTTTTCAAATAGTTTTAAAAAAATTATATTTATTTTGATTGATAACAAATGAATTTTTCCTTTTCTAATTCTTTTTCATTTTTTTCTTAAGGGACGGAGATGTACACAGGAGTCAGTTAGACTTGATAAAGAGACCTGGGAGAATTGGATTGGAAGAGATTTTGGTCTGGGATAACAGATGATAAAAAGAAATTAAACTTTTCTAGTTTTAATGTTAATGGGCTAAACAATACAATTAGAAGGAAAAGAGTATTAAGTTATATGAAAAAGATGAAGGTGAATATTGCATTTTTACAAGAAAACTTTGACAGAAAAAGAACATTCTAAATTGAAAAGGGATTGGGTTGGCCAAGTTATAGCTTCATCTTTTATTCTAAAGCAAGAGGAGAAGCTATCTTAATTTAAAAAAATACCAGTAAAAATATTTGATACTATAATTGTTCATGTGGGGAGATATGTTTTGATTAATTTCCAGATATATTCTGAAATGTGGACTCATGAATATTTATGCACCAAATGTAGATGACAAACATTTTATAAAGAATACTTTTACTTTTGGTGGAAGTGCAGGAAAAGGTTTTAATAGGAGATTATTTCAATTGTTGTATTGATCCATCATTGGATAAATGAACTAAAACAGTACTAAGAGCTAAAGTGGCAAAGGCTATATTAAGTTTTATGAAGCAATTAAATTTAGTTGATATTTTGTGAAAGCTTTCTCCTAGAGCAGGGGTGTCAAACTCAAATTCACGGAGGGCCAAAATTAAAAACTTGGACTAAGTTGAGGGCCGAATTAAATATTTATTGAAAATTTTCAACAACATCTGCATGTTTTCTCTTCTTTCAACATATGTAATGTTAAACTTTTTCTTATTAAAATAAATGTTTAATAATAGTTTTGGATAAACTCTTTCCAGAAGCATTAACAAATGAGAAATAAAATATTCAATAAATAATATTTCTCTATAGAGGATTTGTCAAATGTTGCTAGTGTGCTGTCGAATAGTAAAATCTGAGGGCTATTGAGAATGTGGGAGAATAACATGATTCCTGAAACAATCAAATTGTTGACTGATTGTGGGCATGAACTCTAGCAGGGTTATTTGCCATGCCCTTTTTCCATTGGTACAGATATCCTTCGATTTACACACTTTTCAAGTTTTATGCCTAATGAGCTTGTATCCAGGTGCAGGACCATTTTTAACCAGGAATATATTTATCACTGTGACATGAAACTATTGGAAGATCATTTTATCCTGAGATTAAAGTTCATAATCCTTACTCAGGCCTGTGTGTGGGAGGGTGGGATTTGTGGGCGGTCGGGTTGGACAATGACAGTGTGGGGGCATCGGCTCTCGCTGCAGGGCGGCATCTCGGCGGATCAGCGGCCCCGTCACCGTGATTCACGGGTCGGCCTGCGGCAGGGAGGGGGAGTGGGCAATGGTCCTGGCGAGGTCAGGCCCGAGGCCTCCGGTTCTGGGTGCTGGGAAGCGGCCTTGGCTTCCCCTGACACCGGCCAGGCCCCAAAACCAGAGTCCACGGTGAGACCCTGCAACGTAAACAGAGGAGGTGGGGGTGATTAGCGGGCTGACGCCAATGCATTCTAGGATTTGTAGTATTAGCTGTGCATGCGCTATACTGACGTAGTGGCCTGCGGGCCACCTCTAATACATTTTTGAAATGATCTTGCGGGCCAAATATAATTATATCGCGGGCCAAATTTGGCCCGTGGGCCAGAGTTTGACATGTGTGTCCTAGAGAAAGAAATTATACTTTTTATTCTCATAGACATGACTCTTATTCAAGAATAGATTTTTTTATTATCAGCACAGTTACAAGGAAGGATTAGTAAAGTTAAGTATAAAGTAAGAATACTTTCTGATCATTCACCACTTTTATTGACATGTTCAACTTCAGAGGAAAAATATATACCTTATAGATGGAAGTTTAATACTGCATTATTAAAAAGAGTAGATTTCTGTGATCTTATAAGAATGAAAATTCAATTATTTTTGGGTGAATTTTAATTCAATAGATAATGTGTATTATTTGGGATGCATTAAAAGCATATATGAGATCAAATAATAAATTACTCAGCTAAAATTAAAAAGGAAAATATAAAAGAGACAAATCAATTAGAACAGGACATAGGTAAATTAGAAAAATGTTTACAAAATAATTCTTCTGAAGAAAATAAAAAGTAATTGATTAATACAAAATGTCAATATAATACTATTCACACATATAGAAGAGAAAGGTTAATTCAAGGAACTACACAAATATTATGAATTAGGAAAAGAGCTCATAAAATTTTAGATTGGCAATTGAAAGCAGAAAAGATATCTAGAGTGATTAATGCAGTTAAGAAAAATCTTCAGGAACTATTACATATAAACCACAAGATATAAATTGTGTATTTAGGGAATTTTATTCTGAATTACATCATTTGGAATCCGTACAAGATGAAAATAAGATTTACAAGTTTTTTTATCTCAGTTTGAATGATAGGGAGCAGAAAGATTTGAATGTGGTATTTACAGCAAGGGAAATTTGTGAGGTAATGAGTTCATTGCAAAATAACAAATCAACAAGAGAAGATGAATTTCCTGTAGAATTTTATAAGAAATTCAAAGATCTTTTAATACCTCCTTTTATGGAGATGTTAAATTATACTGCCTGAATCCTTCTTAATGGGAATTATTACAGTAATTCTGAAAAAGATACAATGAAACCAGTATCTTATAGACCAATTTCATTATTAAATGTTGATTATAAAATATTAGCTAAAATATTAGCAATTAGATTGGCAAAGTATTAGCCAAAATTAATACATAAAGATCAAACTGGATTTGTTAAGGGTTGGAAATCTGCAGATAATGTAGCGAGGTGATACAATTGGTTCAAAAAAAGGGGAGACCTGAATGTGGCAGTGACTTTGGATGCTGAAAAGACATTTGATAGTTTAGAGAAATGTAGATTGGGTTCAATGTTTATAGATTGGATTAAAATGTTGTCTAAACAACCTATTGCAAAAGTAGTGACAAGTGGACAGACTTCAACACCTTTGAATTACAAATTGATAGTTTAGAGAAATGTAGATTGGGTTCAATGTTTATAGATTGAATTAAAATGTTGTCTAAACAACCTATTGCAAAACTATTGACAAATGGACAGATTTCAACATCTTTTGTATTAACGTGATCAAGTAGACAAGGTTGTCCATTGTCACCAGCCTTATTGTTTTAGCAATAGAACCATTAGTGAATTAATAAGACTAGATTCAAAGATTGTGGTTATTAAGGTGAAGCAAGAAGAATATAAAAAAAAAATTATTGCAGGTGATGTTTTGATTCATTTAACAGATCCTTGAAATTATTTGCAACAACTTAAAATTAAAATAAAAAAATGGAGACTTATAAGGTAATAAAATTAATTGGGAGAAAAATGAAATTATGTCTAGTGAATGAGATTATCAAAAATGTAAGGAATTAATTGAATCTAGATGCTCAGATCTTGGAATAAAATATTTAAGTATTCATATGCAAACAGATTTGACAGTTATTTAAATTAAATTATTTATCTTTATTGAAGAAAATTAAATAGGATTTTAAAAATGGAATATGTTACGTATTACTTGGAAAGGTACAGTAAATTGTATTAAGATGAATGTTTTCCCTCAAATACAATATTTATTTCAATCAATTCAAATTTGAATTCCTCAAAAATGTCTTAAGGTATTAAATGTTTGTGTTAGAACATTTTTATGGAGAAATTGATGTGGAAATATGATTTAGGAGGTTTTTAGCTCCCCATTTTATGAATTATTATAAAGCAGCACATTTGAAGTTTATCAATGATTTAAATAATGTTCCCGCATGGCTAAATAGAGAACTTGGTAAAATAGGAGAAACATTCTTAACATTTTATTTATAAATGAAATGCAAGATTGTAAATAGCTAAAACATTTAATTTGAATGTTGGAATTAAGTTGATAAAAAGATTGAAGAAAGAGGTTTAATGTCTGGAAGAACATTTTTATTTCAAAATAGATTTATTCCATTTTCTATGGAAAATATTTTTTTTTAAATTTGGCAAAATTGCAGTATTAAGAAAATTAAATATTGTTTCGAAGCCAGAAAATGTATTACTTTTAGTGGAATGAATGAAAAATTTAAGACATTGTAAAATACCATATTTTGTTATTATCAAATAAAGAGATGTTTTGTGAAGTACTTGTTCAAGATTTAATATTACCAGCAGAGAAAGAAGTAGAACTATTATTAAATAATAGGGAAGTAAATAAATTTATTTTAGAGATGTATAAATTATTATAATAAAAAGCTTGAGAAGTTCATAAATCAAGACATAAATTCACTGACAAAAGACAAAGGAGGAAAAACCTTAACAATGTCACCATCTGTGGCCATGACCTGCAGGACCATGACGCCAACCTCCAAAAATTCCTCAAAGCTGCCAGGCTCCTCAATCTCGCGTACAATAAGGCCAAGTGCATATCTCTCACAACCCACCTTATGTCATTGAAAACTGAGACATTGTCCGGACCCTGACCATATGCACCCATTTTTGGAAATCTCCCTCCCCCACAGCCTTAAGGCCCTAAAATGGTGCCTGGGCTTTTTCTCTTACTATGCCAATGGCTTTCCAATTATACAAACAATGTCTGCCCCTCATCAAATCCACCACTTTTTGTTTGATGCCAGAGGCTTGTGCAGCCTTCAGCCGCATCAAGGTAGATATTGCCAAGGCCACAATGCAGCAGTAGATGAATCCATCCCATTCCAGGTGGAAAGCAATGTGTCAGACTTCACTCTGGTTGCTACCCTTAACCAGGCGGGCAGACTTGTTGCTTTCTTTTCCCATACCCTCCAGGGTCCTGAAATTCAACTCTCCTCTGTTGAGAAGGAGGCCTAAACTATTGTTAAGGCAGTGCAGCATTGGAGACACTACCTGGTCAATAAAAAATTCACCCTGCTAAGTGACCAATGGGCTGCTGCATTCACATTCAATAATCAGCAGTGGAGTAAATTCTAGAATGACAAGATATTGAGATGGAGAATCGAACTGTCCACCTACAATGACGATATCCTGTCCAGGCTCGGGAAACTCAATGAGCCTTCTGATGCCCTTTCTCACGGAACCCGTGCCAATGCACAGATTGACCACCTACAAGCCCTTCACGATGATCTCTGCCAACCCGGTACCAGGTTCTTCCACTTCGTTAAAGCCCGCAACCTGCTATACTTCACTGAAGGTATTAGATCAATGACCAAAAGCTGCCGGGTCTGCGCAGAGTGCAAACCACACTTCTACTGGCCAGACAGAATGCAGTTAATAAAGCCCACCTGCCCCTTTGAACACCTGAGTGTCAACTTCAAAGGACCCCTGCCCTCCACAGACCACAATATGCACTTTCTCAATGTTATTGATGAGTACTCCTGTTTTCCATTTGCCATCCCCTGCTCTGACATGACAGCTGCCATAATCATTAAGGCTCTATGCAGTCTTATCACTCTATTTGGCTTCCCCAGCTATATTCATAGTGACCAGGGGTCCTCTTCCATGAGTGTTGAGCTGCGCCAGTACCTGTTAGCCAGAGGCATTACGACGATCAACACCACCAGCTATAACTCCCAGGGGAACAGGCAAGTGGAAAGGAAGAACACTATGGTCTGGAAGGCCATCATCCTAGCCTTATAGTCTTGGGGCCTTCCAGTCTCTCACTGGCAAGAGGTCCTCCCAGAGGTGTCCATTCCATCAGGCTTCTCCAATGTACTACCATGAATGCCACACCGCATGAACATATGTTTTCCTTTCCCAGGAAATCTGAGACTGGGACCATGCTGCCAGCATGGCTGACGTCCCCAGGGCCATTCATAGTCCAGAAAAGCCATAAATCTGACCGTCTGGTTGAAAGAGTCCACCTCCTCCATGCCAACTCCAAAAGTGCCTACGTAGCGTATCCTGATGGACATGAGGACACTGTCTCCATCAGGGATCTGGCACCCTCAGGGGCTCTGGAGACCTTCACTGATCACTCCAAACACCCCTCACCCCTACCCATCCATGATGCACCAGGGCTATGACACATTACCTCACCCCCAACAGAGAATACGCCAGACTTGTCGCTTCATAGCCACCAGCCCAACGCTGATGATTGCACACAGATGCCCCAGACTGCAACCGCAGCCCAAATCACGAAGGTCACAGTGAAAAACCAGACCACCTGATAGATTTAATTTGTAACTGTATTATCACCACTTCACCCTGCAAAGGGGTCAATTTAGTAAACCACTGTAGGTATATGTTTTTCTGTTTGGGCACACCCATCGCCCGACTGTGCCTGAACTTGCTCCAGCAAGTTCCACAGCCCCCTTCCCAGTGCAGACCAGTCGAGCAGAATGGACAAGCTTTTTTTCAAAAACTTAAAAAAAGCCTATCAGTTTGTTCTACTTCAGTCTTTTGGAGTAATTGATAGTGGATCAACATTTTGTTTCTTTTCAAGAGCAGAATGATTTTTTTCTTGTGAGTGACTGTTACCATCTCAGCCATTTTGCTTTGCACTCTGCAGTGTTGTGAATTGTAATTCAGCATCATGTATGACATAAATTTATTGAATTATCATGGCTCATTTTGTTTTGACCTGGAAATATAATGTCCATTTTTATACTGTTTTCATAATTTAATTTTTTTTCCATAATTTCTTAATCTCTATGTTTAACATAATGTATGTCTCTTGATTTTGCATTTTGAAATTATTTTGTCAACTTATTTAAAATTAATCGCATCATTATAATGAAATTTTAAATTGTAATTATATTTTTATTGATCAGTTTAATTGTATCAGTCAAATGTTCATATATTCTTAGCATTCTGTATCTATTGATAAACTACACACTCAGTAAAATACAAAGGTAAATGTAGGAAATCTTAAAAATGTCCCTTTGCAGTTAAAAAATATATATTTTAATAGTTTTATAATTTCTTAGGAACAAGTGAAGTTAATTCTAGATCAACCCCATCTTTCTTTCATTGAATTCCTTTTCTTTTGATTATCCATCCAAACAATGAGACGTTTGAAAACCACTGGAAAGCATTGAATGCCACAGGATGTCTTTGTTCCACTGGAAAGGAAGGATACTATTTACCTGCTTTTTTGTTACACTATGACCTTCATCTTACTTTGGTTCATAAGGGATATTAATTTTCTCATTTTAATGTATTTTCCTCATTAATGCTAAATCATAATTCTAGCAAGGTTTCTGTGCCCTGTAAAGGCTTGTCAATCAATGGAAACCTTTTTGTTTATCTGCACAATAATTACAGAGCTTTTATCTGGAATGATCCTCATCGAGGCCCAGTTTGAGTGCAGCTTGAAGAAAACATAGTGCTGTTACCCAGTGGTAGCAATTTCCCAGCTCTTCCAACACCTTCTGACCCATCCAATCCTTTAGTTTCACTTCAGTATTGCTCTGTACCTCTGACTGTCCTCTCAGCTGTTTACTGAATAGGGGAATAAGTTATTGGCTTAGTTTGTCTTGAGAACAGTTTGAATTATTGGCCTTGTACTACTATATCTTTATGCAAGTGAAAGCAGAAGAATCATTGCACATGTAATGTTTATGATAAAATACACAGTTTGGAATGAAGAGTAAATGGAAACCACAAGTCATTGATAACGTGTCTTTGCCTTGAAAAAAGGGGGGAGAAAAAACAGAGCATAATTCAATTTTTTCAGAATCTGAATCAGAATTTTATGTCTGAACAAATCCCGAAACTTGGTGGTTTGCTGCAGCGTTACAGTGCGGACATTCATATTTTATAAACCTTCTTGCAACACTAATCTACAAAAAATTTAAAATAATCTTGCACAAAATGTAGGGCAGTGTTTTCACATTTATATGATGCTTTTTATTTGCTTTCAGGGCATTCTGGCCATTTTTATGTGTTATTGATTCTTGTGGCTTTAGTGAGGAGCTTGATATCTTTGGAATTCTATAAAGAGTTTAAAGACTTGATAATTCCTTAACTTCTGCAAGTAATAGAACAAGCTTCAAATTTACATGTTCCTTCAGAGATTATTTTAAGTTATAATCAAGGTTATTCCTCAAAAAGAGAGATCCATTAAAACCAGCTTCATAAAGACCTACTTCATTGTTGAATGTTGATTATAAAATTATAGCAAAGATTTCAGCAAACAGAATTAATAACTGTTTACCTGAATTATCTTAGAGCAAAATTGTGTGAACTTATCCCACTCCCAGGATGAAAGGTGCTGATTACCTCAGTTCATTTTATTCTCTCTGTATTGCAGTCAGTTTGTTTACATTTGTTATCTGTTTACAGTTCTTTATTTGTTTACATGTAAATGGCGTGTACAGTTTTTTTTTACACTACCAATAAGTGGTAATTCTGTCCCATCCACAGGGAAAAAAGAATCTCAGGGTTGTTTGTGATGTCATATACGTACTCTGTCAATAAAAATGAAATCTGAAATCATTTATATATAAAAATAGTTAATACACACACCAAAGGATTTACACTTGAATTAAAATTAAAACCCAAATAAAACTTGTTAAATTAAGCCAGATATGCTGTTAATAATTCACATGAGTCTATTTTCCTTAGTCAAGAAAGGTTGGAATAAAAAGAATAGACTCAAAAATAGTTAATATTCTAGAAGGGGCACACTCCTCCTTTGCGATAATCCTCTCCACACCCATCCAGTGACAACTGTACACAATTAATGTTATGATATTTGATACATTATCAAATCTGGGCACTTCATTACTTTGGTTCCAAAATACTTCCCTGAAGGGTTTAAATAACAAGAGAAGGACACATGCATGAGAGCTAAATAACTGATGGTAGTACAAATCCTCCAAAATTTTGTAACACTGAAGATGAGATTGTGGTTGGTTTTCTTAATGGGAATTTAACACCAGTAACTAACATTTTTTTCCACCATGCTCCCTTCAATTTATTTCTAATCTTTTGCATTTAATATCTTAAATTAGATTGTATCTAAGATTTTTAATCTTTGAATATATGAAAGAGCAACAATATCTTCACTGAAAACACATTTGTGGTAAAAATGGGGATTCTCTGAAACAGTTTTACATTACTTGATTACATGGCTAACCTACTCAGAGGTCCTGATGGAGACGGGCAACTGTATGTCAGACATGAAGTTACAAAAATCTATACGGGCTGAGATGACCTGGGATGTATGTGATGCCATGTATGTACTCTGACAACCATTATGTTGTTGGCTGAAATATGCCATTTCTCGTTGAACTTCTAATGAATTAATATTTTAGAATTTATTTAAACAATCTCTCTATAGTTTGAGTGAGTGAAAGGCACTGAATTAAAACTCAGAGAAAATTTAGTGTTAGGAGACCAGGCAAAGTCTTAGTCCAGAGCAACTGGAGATGCTTGTCTGATGTTGCACTGCTGTATCTTGTAACCTTCACATTCTTTCTTCCATCTTGAACCATCCTAGCCCTAGATTCCTTCTCAGAACAGGCTACTGTAACAGAAATTAAATACCAATGACCAGACTCCCTATCTAGTCTGTATCTTGTGCACAGCCCTTTAGCGATTATAAATAATTATTTATATTATCAAAACTGGAATACGAGTTGAAGTCGACAAACTGCTCATGCTAAAAACTTGCAACAAAAACAGAAAATAGTGGGAATGCTCAATAAATCAGGCAGCATCTATGGAAAGAGAAACAATCAATCTGTCAGGTGTTAGTATGGAAAGTAATAAAACATTGGCTTTCACTAGAAGAGAAGGTGAGAGTGGGATGGGTAGAAAAAAAGGAGAATTTCTGATAGGGTGAGACCAAATGAACAAATGTGGCAATGGATATCTTCAATATCTCACTCCAGCAGGGTGTGGTATCCACCTTTTTCAAACATGCATCAATCCTACAGGTGCCCAAGAAGAGTGCAGTAACCTGCCTTAACAACCAGTAGCACTTACATCTACAGTGATGAAGTGTGTTGAAAAGGTGGAGATGAAGCATATGAGCTCCTATATGAGTGGTGACATGGATCCATTGCAGTTTTCCTATCGTGGAAACAAGTCTATGGTGGACGCTATCTCACTGGCTCTACACAAATCCCTGGAACACCTGGACAGCAAAGATGCATACATCAAGATGCTCTTTATCGACTACAGTTAGGCATTTAACATCATCATCCCCTTAAAACTGATCAGCAAATTCCAAGATCTGGGAGTTAACACCCCACAGCATAATTGGATCATGGATTTCCTTGCCTCCAGACCACAATCAGTGAAGATTAGTAAGAACTTCTCCTCCTAATCTCCATCAGTACCGGAGCACCACAGGGTTGTGTTCTTACCCCTCTGCTCTACTTACTTTACACCTACGATTATGTGGCTCAATACAACAATAACACCATCTACAAATTTGCTGACAATACCATGGTAGTGGGTTGTATAAAGGAAAGGAATGAGTCAGAATACAGGATGGAGATTGAAAACTTGGCTGAATGGTGCAACAACAACAACCTTGCACTCAATGTCACCAAAACTAAGGAACTGATTTTTGACTTCAGGAAAGGAAAGCCAGAGGTAAACAGTGTTAGGTCTGCTTTGTTCGAGAATGAGTGAGTCAGACACCAGACTGAGTCGAAATCAAGGTTCTTTATTACTGGATTGTAACACTTGCAACTAACAGTGTTAGTTGGAGAAGGCGCATTCTCCTGATATCAGCAAGTGGTGTTTTTTTATACCTCAGGACACACACTTAGTAAATTATCATACCATTACACTGTCCAATGAATAAGCTGTTGCTACCCTTCACTGTTAGTCTGCTGCTCATCAGCTTGTTAGTGCCAAACTTATCTTGAGCGTACAAGGTCACACCTGCATCCTGTTACTCCTTAGTACTGGGTGACTCCTTCTCCGGTCCCACCTCATGATGTTTTTACCTTACAATAGTCCAATGATTAATGGGGATCAGAGGTGGAAAGGGTGAACAAATTTAGTTTCTTAGGAGTCAATATCTTGGAGCATCTTTCCTGGACTGAACACACTAATGACATTGTGAAGAAAGCTCATCAATGCCTCTACTTCCTCAGGAGTTTGCAGAGGTTTGGTATGACACTAGAAACCCTGTAACATTTCTACAGAGGTGCAGTGGAAAATATGCTGACTGGCTGCATCATAGTCAGGTATGGGAACCCCAATACCCCTAAGCGTAAAACCCTCTAAAAGATAGTGGATACAGCCCAGGACATTACAGGCAAAACCCTCCCCATTATTGAGTACATCTACAGAGAACGCTGCCGTTGGAGAGCAGTAACAGTCATCAAATACCCACACCACCCCGCACACACTCTGCTCTCACTGCTGCCATCAGGAAAGATGTAAAGGTGCCTCAAGGCTCACACCACCAGGTTCAGGAACAGCTGTTACCTCTCTACCATCAGAATCCTCAATGACAAAGTCAATCAAAGACTCATTTAAGGACTCTTACTTGTGCACTTTATTAATTTTCTTTGCTCTCTCTGCATTCCATAGTCAGTTTGTTTACATTCATTATCTGTTTGCAGTTATTTTATTTGTTCACATGTTTATGCTGTGTACAGTTTATTTTTTGCACCACCAATTAGTGGTAATTCTGCCATGCCAGCTGGAAAAAGGAATATCAGGGATGTATGTGATGCCATGTATGTACTCTGACAATAAATCTGAAATCAAAAGTAGCAATTAGAATAGGATTATGCTTAATTTATGATTAATATGTTGCTCTTTATTAATGTAACGTGGAATTAATGAGGATTTTTATGTCTTTAGATTACAGTATTTTTTTGAGTTGCAACTTTGGAGCAATGGAGGATGAGAGGTGACTTAATAGAGGTTTCTAAGATTATGAGAGGCACAGATAGTCTGCACAACAGCATCTTTTTCTTGGGGTGGCAATAGTGAATATGAGAGGATATCTGTTGAAGGTGAGTGGATGTGTCAGAGGTAGTTTTTTACACAGTAAGTGGTAGGTGCCTTAATGCATTGCCGGGGTGGGGGGGGGTGGTGGTGAGGGAGGAGGTCTGTGGAGGTGGTGATTACTGGTACAACAGTGATATTTAAAAGAAAAAAATAGAGGTTTATGGACTGTGAAGTTTGAAAGGGTTAGATTGATACTAGAATAAGTATATATAGATTGGCACAGGATTGTGGGCTGAAAGGCCCATACCGTGCTGTCCTGTTTTGTGTTCCACGTCCATAACATTATTCCTCCAGTGTTCATTCACATTTCCCCTACTCATTCAGCAGAAAGGTATATCACATGCTGGCTTGTCACTGCTTCTCCTTGGAACAAACTCTCCATTTATTCTATCGCCAAACCTTGAAGCATCAGCTGCCTGTTTTAATACATTATAAATTCTGACCATAATCAGTATATTAACAAAAAAATATGGTGAAAGTACGTGATATAAACTTGATATTTTCAATAGAATTGGAGCATCAAAGCTTGATTTAATGCAAGCGTTAAGGCGCTGTGAGGATAGATGATTGTGAGTGAGATTGTGGGAGACCTTTCCTGGACCCATCATGAAGAAAGCACAACAGCACTTTTACTTTCTAAAGAGTTTGCTGAGGTTCGGTATGTCACTGGAAACCTTGGAGAACTTCTACAGATGTGCAGTGGGACGTGTGCTGACGGGCTGCATCACAGCCTGGTATGGGGGCACCAATACCTCTGAATGGAAGGCCCTGTAAAAGATTGGATACAGTTCATCAAATGCAAAACTTGCTTCACCATCGAAAACATCTACATGGAACGTTGGATTCGGAGATCAGTAGCAATCATCAAGGATCTATAACACCCAGGACATACTCTGTTCTCATCAGGGAAAAGGTACAGGTCCACAGGATTCGTACATCCAAGTTCAAGAAAAGTTACTACCCCCCTAACTATCAGACTTTTGAACAACAGACTCCCTCAAAGACTTATTTAAAGACTGTTGCTTTGCTCATTGTTTATTTCTTAATATTTATATTTCTGTATTTGCAGTCAGTTTGTTTACATTTCTCTTTTGTTTTCAATTTATTTCTTTTGCATACATTTCTTCCTGAGTACAGTTTACAGTTAACAGTAATTAAAAATTCTGCCTAGTCCACATTTATGTATTCTGACAATAAATTTGAATGTTGAACTTGAACTTTGAGAAAAGGAACTGACTGGCTACGAGGTGAAAGTAAGGGAAGTGACATCAGAGCCTCAATCAGGATCATTTTCAGCAATGAGTGGGGCATCAACTCTTGGACAAAGTCAATTCTCTGGAACAGTGGGGTGTTTTTGTTAATCATTGATGCTAGTGAAGCCTGCCAACTCATGTTGTAAATAAATTTGACCTTTAGGGCCAATAAAATTCTAAGCTATAAAGTTGCTTGAGCAGTTATAATGACCTTAAAACATTGTCACATTTCCTAATCCAATAGTTGCTTGCTGACTAAGTGATTGAGTGCCAATATAATTCCCTCCACTATATCCATGGAAAATTAAATTGATGCAGTGCAATCATCGAGTGACCGCAAAACAAGACCAAATTGACAGCCCTCACTTGGTAATGGATTAATGCTCTTGTGGTTCAACATCAATTGAAACACCAGTGTTACATTCTACACTGGTTGCTTTAATATGAAAGCTTTGCCATCTACTTTCCACTGATCTATATTTATTTGGTTCCTTATGTATCTGACAAGTAATTGGCTAAATGTGTTTTGATGGATGTGGTGCAGTCTCTCTTCTACACGAACAGTCCATAATAGGAGCAGAAATAGGATCTTACTCCACCATTCAGTATGAACATGAATAATCCAGCATCAGAATTTTTGTCATGAACAAGTCACAAAATTTGTTGTTTTGCAGTAGTGTCATAGTCCAGACTGTTAGTAAATTTTATTGTTAGTAAAAGAGTGAAGGGAGCATGCCTAGGGGAGGGGGTTGGGGGTCCTTGAGGTTAGAAGCTGCTTTCTTAAGATACTGCCTCTTGTCAATGTCCTTGGTAGAATGAGGACGAGTGTTTGTGATGACACAGGGTGAGTTAACAACCCTCTGGAGTTTTTCCTTCTCCATACCAGACAGTAGTACAACCAATCAGAATGCTCGACACCTGTAGGAGTTTTCTAGAATCTTTAGTGACATACCAAATCTCCTCAAACACCTCACATTGTGATTGCATCGACATGGAGGCTCTAGGACAGATTTTTGTAGATGTTGACACCAAGGAATTTGATGTTCTTTTTTTTAAAATTTTTAAAATTTTTCACACTATACACCATACTGACCAAAATACATACAGACATTTTTCTCTTGAATATATACAGTGTCATTTTTTTCCCCTTTTCCCCCCTCCCTTCCCTCACTCCCTCATCCCCCCTTCCCATTTATTCAAAGTTCAATCTATAAGATACATTAAACCCATTAAACAATGTCATCACTTAATAAAAATAAACAAGAAATTTTTGTCTTACTTTTATATACTGAGTCAGTTCATTTCATTGTCTTCTCCTTCTGTCATTTTAGGTGGTGGAGGTCCATGGTAGGATTTCTCTATTGTGTTTCATGTATGGTTCCCATATTTGTTCAAATATTGTGATATTATTTCTTAAATTATATGTTATTTTTTTCTAATGGAATACATTTATTCATTTCTATGTACCATTGTTGTATTCTCAAGTTGCCTTCTAATTTCTAGGTTGACATAATACATTTTTTTGCTACAGCTAGAGCTATCATAATAAATCTTTTTTGTGCTCCATCCAAATCGAGTCCAAATTCTTTGTTTCTTATATTACTTAGAAGGAAGATCTCTGGGTTCTTAACCCTTTCCACTACTGAGCCCTCTATGAGGGCTAATTCATGTTCTCCTGACTTCTTCCTGACATCCATAATCATCTCCTTGGTTCTGCTAATGTTGAACGCAAGGTTGTTGGTGTCACACCACTCTATAAGCTAATCTGTGTCTCATCTTGTCTTATCCAAGATGATTTATCCAATTGATCTATCCAATCTTGGCTTCTTGTATTCCCTGCCTGATGCCCATAAACTTTGACCTGTATATGCTAAATATCTCATCTCAGCAGAAATTCAATGCTTCAATCTCCACACATTTCTGCAGCAGAAAATTCAAAAGGTTCAGAACAACGAAATACACATTCTTGTGATAGAAATGAATTCTTCTTGCTCTCTATCTGAAATGGCTATTTACTCTGGAACTAAGACTTTTTTTGGCAAGACAATTCTATGATAGAAAAACTGAGTAATCCATTAACTTGATGCTTAAGATTGATATAGAACTAGAAGCTAGAGGGGGGTAGGGTTTGAGACAGTGTGAATCTCAGGCTTGCAACTCAACTCAGGACTAAATGGATGTTAAACATTAAATCAAGAAAATTGTGGTCAGGTGAGTTTCTCGGGTTATGCAGTTTATTTTCGATTTTTCAGTCTAATTGTTGGAAGTTGGAGAGGCACAATGTTGTTTTGAGCCTGAATATTTTTAGCTGGCTGGAATTTTATGTACTTGTAGACTGGCCACTCTCACCTAATGGCTGGATGTGAAGCAAAAGCAAAGCTCTAATACTATTTGAAATATAAAACTTTGGATTAATATTTTGATTCTAATTTTTAAAATTTTAATTCCAGTAGAATCTTCATCCTCATTATAATAATCAAAGCCAGTGGTTCTCAACCATTTTTTTCCACTCACATACCACTTTAAGTAATCCCTTACTAACCACAGAGCACCTATGGCATCCAATGGATTACTTAAGGTGGTATGTGGGTGGGGAACAAAGATTGAGAACCACTGATCCAAGCAAAGTTGGTGCATCAGACATGTCCTTCCATCTTGTAAGATAGTCACTCATTGTATGTATGATGTTTTACTTAAATCTCTTAATAATTCTGATCATACAGTGTTCCTCCTCTAATTTCCTCTTCTACACTGTACATTTCACATTGGCGGCTCATTATATTTCTTAAATAGAGTTGCTTTTAAATAAAACTGCAAGGCATCTAAAGATTAAATATATATTTTCCTCTGATTAGAATTATAATCTTTTGCACATCCTAATACTGTATATTGAATGATGCATTCATCTTCCTTGTTAATAAATGCAAGTAAGCGAATAGTCTTGTAGAGCTAATGATGAAACGGCAGATAGCCAGGGACTGCCAGGATTGAATGGTCATGGTGGCATTGAATGAGGATGGAAATATGTGCTGCTTTTATTTGTTCATTATTGGTATTTTAACTAGTTTTGGAGTGTAAGGCTCAAAAATTACATACCCCAAAATGGGGAGGACAAAATGATTTAGCAGACCATCACTAACCCGAAACATACGCTTAAAAAATGAATAAACTTTTTAATGGAGGTATCTTAAAAAGGCTTCGTAAATATTTTTGAATAGGTGTTTAGGTAGTGAAGAATTAATAGATTAGAAAGAGAAAAATTATCATATTTCAGAGAAATAGCCATGAATTGATCAATTCTTATTGCTTGCTGTGCTGTGGAGCACAAAGCACGTGGTGGTGAGGATACCAAGAAGCCAACATCCAGGAGGATTTTGATTTGGAAGAGGGAACTCTCCTATCTGCCAGAGATGTTTACGTGTTCATTGAGTACAGTTTTTTTGTACTACCAATAAGTGTTAGCAATGCCTCGCCCAAAGGGAGAAGAATTTGAGGGTGGTGTGTGATGTCATGTATGTCCTCTGACAATAAATCTGAAATCTAGGCAGATTATTAGTCTGATGTTTTCATTGAATGCATCCCTTCCTCTAACTACATCATCACAATTCCTGAAATTTCAGGGCTGTCATGAAACTTTAATGTGAAAAGATTTGTCTTTTGTTCTCCTGGGTCATCAAGATTCTGAATCCAAACCCGGAAAACTAATAAACTAATTTAAATGCAGAAAACAGTAACTTCTGTTAAGATGTTATCCTAGAGGATTTGTTCCACAAAGTAAATCACTGTATTTTAGTTATTTAGACATACAGCACAGTAACAGGCCATTTTGGCCCACATATCGGTGCCGCCCAATTAACCTACACACCCTGGTACTTTTTGAATGGTGGGAGGAAACAGAAGATCCCGGAGAAAACCCACGCAGATGTGGGGAGATGGACAAACTTGTGACAGATAGCGCAGGATTCGAACCCTGGTCCTGATTGCTGGTGTTGTAAAGGCATTGCGCTAACCGCTCTGCCAACTTTGCCGCATATTTTCACTGGGTGCTGAGGTGCGGCCAAGTGGTATCTGGAATGGCAGCTGGTAACCTCTTAGAATCACTTACTGCAGAAATTAATCTCCAGTGATGTTTAATGCGTGCACAAATGAAGCCAAGTAATCAGCATTAACTTCAAGAGTTTCTCCCTTCTTCTCATCAAATCCTTGTGCATTGGATACTCTTACGTTTAGGTATCAGCTGTGGGTTCTTCGAAGCAATCTTATCTCTGACTCGGAAGGTTTTGAGTACCAATCCCATTTCAGAGCTTTGAGCGGCTGCTGAAGAGCAAGGGGATCCACTTTTTGAGATGAGATATTAGGCTAAGATTTCATGTTCCCTCCAGTGCGAACATAAAAAAGAATCCTGCTGTGGAGGCTAATTCTGAGTATCCTGACCAACATTTATCTTTGAACAAAAGCATCTTATCTGATTGTTGCTTCTTTGCTGTTTATGTCATACTTCCTGCATTTAAAGACTACTTAACTGATTGTAACTATTGAGGATATCCTAAGGTCACAAAAGGCATAATGCAAGAGAAAGTACTTCCTTCTTTCTTTTCTAATCCATATAATTCCAATAGGGATCAGCAGTTTATATTACTAAGGATGTACTTCAGTTCAAAGCATTTGCATATTGACTCATGAACAGCATCCATGAAAGCCCAGAGATATACTTGTAAATTTGCTGTTTCAATATTTCATTTTATTCCATCTTACATAGAAAGTTGCTTATAAACTGGTTTGTCAGATCATTAAATATATATTCATGTGGTGTCCATCTAAAGGATTAAAATAAAGCTGACAACCACTTAATTCCAATGGAAATTAGCTGCCAGCTCCATAAAGTATATTCAAACCTATTAATGTCCGTGGAATAATGTCTGTGATTTTACAATCTGCTATGAATTTTTTTTTAAAGTTCACACATTGAGGAAAATTTGATCTTAAATTCAAACAGAAATTTCAAAGGCTGGAAGTGTACATTGTTTCAAATTAAGCTTTAATTCACCTTGAGAACATGTTGTTGGCACTGTTGCTTGGAAACTAATTCAATACCTCAGTGTATAGAGAAAAAAATAGTTGCAATGTGCACTTTAGTTGTTGAGACACTAATAACATTCTTGTCTTTGAATGAAGGAAATCTGTTTGGTTGCACAATAATTCTTCTTGTAAAGTAGTCCCCCCTTATCTACGGTTGATATGTTCCAAGAACCCCGGCAGTTGTCTGAAACCATGGATGGTACCGAACCCTATTCTGGGTATGCTCTACTTATGTCCATGATACATTTTGTGAAATTAGGCATAATGTGATGTGGACGTTGGGAAAACACCATATTATATACTATATATACTAGTGTACCTGTAAACTTTATATTTGTAACTAGAGACCAACATGGAGCTGTGGTCAGAGTGTACAGCATTGGGATCAGTGTGGGGAATGTCTCGGGGCTGTGGGGAGAGTGTGGGGCAGTGGGATCAGTGTGGAGACCGACCCATGGCTGTGGGCAGTGGGATCAGCATGAGGACAGAGCGGGACAGTGGGATGTGGGGGACTGAAGCAGGGCTGTTGGATCAGTGTGGGGACTGACACAAGGCTGTGGGGAGAACACGGGGCAGTGGGATTAGTTGGGACTGATACAGGGCTGTGGGGAGAGAGCGGGCAGTTGGATCAGTTTCAGGCTGCAGTTGACCGAAAACTGAAACCATGAAAAGTAAAACCGCAGATAAGTGGGGGGGGGGGGGGGTTAGGGAACCACTGTACTTGATTCTTTACCACTTCATCAAATGATGGATGATCAATTCATAAATAGCACCAAACCAATTGAGTTATAGAGATCAGCTTTAGGTTTGTAGACATGTCATTTGCCAGTGAAACTGTTGATGTACCACCACACAACAGCTGTGACTTTAGGATTTCTGCTTTTGTGTCAAAATGTGGTGGTCATGAGGCTCCTGTCAGCAAATAGTCTTCATTTTGTGACATGGAACTCAGTTATGGACTCATTGAACAGGTTCCCTACCACCTACTATGGGAAATCCACAGATTGGAGATGGGACAGGGAGTGCTCTCATTCATTCCATTGGAAGAAAAATGCCATGGACCTCATACCATGTGGGAGTCTCGATCTTATCTATAGAATCTTTTGCCTCTTGTGTGTGGGAATTTATAAATGCTACCTTTCAATCAAAAGGAGACGATGACCAGATGGGATTAGTGTATGTTGCATCCTCAGCTCATGACGTATTTAATATTCCAAAAGTCCCTTGTCCTTTTTAGTGGAGTGAGCAAATTAGAAACAATATAAATACCCAGTCTCTTCTCCAGTTTAAACCATAGCACCCACCTACAGACAAAATTCCATGTTGTCCTTTTTAATTATTGCAAAAGGCTAGTGCAGTTGCTCGTGGATTTAAAAAAAAAACTATTGTTAACCTTTAAAGAGATTTCAAAAACAGGGTTTTTTTTTGTGAAAGCTTAGGGCAAGGCAGGAAAAAATGGTGATCAAAGCAAAAAACAAATCAAATGAATACTGATACTCTAATGCCGGCCACAGCATGTTGTCATCTACTTCACATCGACTGGATTATTATGCACCTAGAATATCATCGGCAACAAGAACAACAAATCGACAGATTTGATAGATATAACATCAGACTACCATTTATGTTATCAAGATTGTTTACCTACTCAGGTATCCTACTTTGCATTCTTTTCCCATTTTTTTATTTATCTTATTTAAATGCAGTTCAATTTTTCATTGAACTGCAGTGAGTTCTCCTGATCTTATCCTCATGCTCTCATTATATTAAGACGAAGGTTTTGTGCGCTAATTTATCCATTGTTTCCTTTGTTACATACCAGACAGCAGCAATAGAAATGAGCCCAGACTAATATTTTTAATTAATAATAAACAATAATATTGCTCTTTACCTAATTTAATTAACTTATCTAAATGTACCCAACTATGTGCAAATATACTGGGGTAGGTGTGTGGGGTGTGTGTGTGTTTGTGTGTGTGTGTGTGTGTGTGTGTGTGTGTGTGTGTGTGTGGGGGGGGGGGGTGGGGTGTGTGGAATACCCCCAAGCCACTCTAGCTCAAGACACAATTCTTGGAAGGCAGTTCAAATTTTAGTTTCAGAAATTCAGTGTTGACACATGGGTTTGAAATTGATGCGGCTCGCAGGCTTTAGATGGATGAAAACCACAGGCCTTAGATGGATGAGAAGCAGTTCATGGAGTAGGTTGGAGAGACCGGGGGGAGGAGTGGGTGACAGAATGTTTATTAACTCATGAAATCCTTGTTGAGATGCTTCCAGCGAGATGTCCTTTTAAGATGAGTGACAACCAAAACTCCCTTCTTTTTTGGCATCGAGGACACAAAGTGAGTGATGCTCATGATGCTAGCAAAACCCTTTTCATAGGTTAGCGAATTCAAGTAACATTCACAATGGTCACAATCCAAGCTCAGTATTTATTCTGGTTCGAAAACCCTTTCCGTGGGTCAGCTGATCAAAGTGACCTTCACTTTTTTCATCACAGAGTGGTATTCTCATTCCCATATAATTTGATGAGATCAGACAGTTTGTCTATAACCACATGCAAGGACACAGTCAGCTGAGTATCCCTTCAAAGGATGCTTCTCCAACTACTGACTCCTCAAAATGGCCACACTCATTCCCCTATAACAAGGGGAAATCAGAGAGATTGTCCAGTATTCTCATTTCTCTATAATAGACAAAAGGAAATCAGGCAGATTGCCTCTATTCATATGCAGCTAATCTTGCGCAGTATTTCTTCCAAGAGCTGTATGGTTCTGTGCTGTCTCCTTAAAATGGCCCCCAAACAAACCTGGTACTCAGTCTTGAATCTGTAGGTCACGTCATTTCTGCACCTGGGTTTTTCTCTCACTGCCAGATGTATTCAATTTAGGAATATGCTGTTCAAAGCCTGCTGCCAATTCACAGTCAGTCTCCAAAAGCCTGCAGGGCTGTCCAAAATTTATTCTCTTATAGTGACAGACCCACACAAATAAAAGAAAACTGTTAAATGGGAGCACATGGGAAACTCAGAAATTACCCGAACTCAGAAATCACCCGAACTTTCACCTGGACAGGCGCCAACTTGCCTTGACCAACAACATTACCACAATATGTCATAGTAGCATGGCCACACATTCACCTTTCACTAAATTAACAGTAAGGTTGGTTTTTGAAAGTTTGTCAAATAGTTTCTCTTGAGCCTATCTACAGACTTTCTGCAAACGATCTTTAAATTTCAAGACGTACTGTAACAATTTCAACTGGAAATCCTCATTGTTCCTTCAACCACCCTAACAGTTCTCTAACTTGCCGTCCAAACCCAAACTCAAAATTGCTAAAACCTAATGACTCTTGTGCAGACTCTCTTACTGCAAACAAGAGCAAATTGACTCCCTCATTGCAGTCCTTCTCATCCTCAGCACAATAGGTCCCCCATCATGGTTTTGAGAGTCAAATGAAACCTCTCCAAGTCCCCTTGAGAGTCTGGATGATGTGCAGATGATGTGACCTGGTTAGTTTGCAATTTATAAGCTAACTGCTGAAACAGTCCCAACATAGAACTATTTCCTTGGTCTGACTAGATCTCTTTAGGCAAACCGAACAAAAGGAAAAACTTGACAAGAGCTCTTGACACAGTCTTAGCTCTAGTGTCATGTGACACTTTCTTAATTTCCTCCTCAGAGACAGCCTTATCTCTTACCTCAGCACGATCAGGATCTCCATTTTTCCCCACGCAAACTCTTTCCAGGACAATGATGAGTCCTTACTATCAGATTTTCCACCAGAATTTTGTCCAAACTATCTGCACAGGCTGGATACATACCCGAGTCATATCCACAATGACTGGCTTGGCAGTCGACTTTACTGCCGGGACAACTTTAACTTCTGCAAGGTCATTTCTCAATTTGCTTTCTAACTTGCATGGGCATTCCACATTACCCCTCTGGAAGGCTTCACCTAGCATAAACTTTACCCTGTGAGTTAAAGCATGCTGGTCCACTGCTTCAGCACATTCCTGCCAAATTTCCATTTCTTTCTCAAGCTGTCTTGGTTTCTCAGCATCTCTACATTTTCCTAATTCTAACTGCCGTTGTCTCTCATCTTTCTCAGCCTCAAATCTCTTTTGTTTCTCTGCATACTTAATTTTTTTCAAATTCATTTTGCTTTTTCTCTCCTCTCTGCATTCGCTAATCTAAGTTTTTTCAATTCTAGCTCAAACTCCAATCTCCTCTCATGCGTACCAGAGAGGAAGATACAGCACGGGACTCAAGAAGACCAGGTCAGATGAACAATTAAGAGTAGGTGCATCTAGGTTATGTTTAACATGTGGCTGCACCAATTGAACTATTGCCTACACAACCTGCTTATTAGAATAACAATTGTAATCATCAAGGTTGCATTAATGAAACCAAACCATAAAACTGGCTTGGGACTAACTTTGACAAAGGGGAAAAGTGGGACAAAATTAACTATTTATGTTTAATTCAAAAAATATTCTTACTTTGTGCTTATGGTGAGTTACACTGAACAATGAAGATTTTATTTCCTGAACACTTCTGGGTGTATAATGGATTTTGGGCTGTTGATCATAAAAATCACCTTAACATTTTCTCATCACATACCATTTTTTACATATAACCTATTTTTGAGATTTCCTGTCATATTTTAAGACTACTTCAAGCAGACAAAGCCATGAAGTGCAACAGATCATTGAAAAATAATTTTCTACATTTGCACTTGAACATCTTCCCTGCTGAACTTGGTGCAGTCAGTGTCAAACATGGTGAAAGGTTTCACCAGGTCATTGTGACCATGGAAAAGCAGAATCAGAGCAACTGGAATCCATCAATCCTGGCTGACTATTGATGGACAGGATAGGCATCAGATGCTGAGTACAAACAAAATTTAATGACAAAACATGGTTTAGGTCAGTTGAACTAATGCAATGTGTCAGCATCATTTTGCGATTAAGAATGCATTATTCAATAAAAGTTAATTTAATGTTTCTCCACCTTCCTACATGATAAAGCAAATCTGAAATTATCTTTGTGTTCAGCTTGTAGTTTACTATCATCATTCCCAATTTATTTTCAGGAAGCAAATCTTTTGAAAGTTTTTGGTCTCCTCTCCATCGGAGAGACTGGACGCAGACTGGGAGATCGCTTTGTTGATCACCTTGGCTCTATTCACCACAATCTCCCAGTGGCTACCCATTTCAGTTCCCCATTCCATTTCCTTACTGTCATGTCTGACCATGTTCTCATGCACTGCCAGACTGAGACTACCCCCAAATTGGAAGAACAACACCATATCTTCTGACTGGGCACCCTCCAACTGGATGGCATTAGTATCAACTTCTCTGGCTTTCATTAACCACCCGCCCCAGTCCCCTCCCACTTCTTCCCTGGTGCCTTCCCCCAGCTCTGTCTCTCCCTTCCTTATCTCCTTTTGCACAAAGTCTTACCTCATCCCTTATCATATTCAGTTATCATCTTTTGTTGGCCTGGATTCCTCTGATATTACCTGATTCTGGCCCTTTCTGCTTATTCCTTGAAGAAGGGCTCAGGCCCAAAAAAATTAGCAATATATCTTTGCTTTTTATGAAAAGACCAGCTAAGTTCCCCATATTTTTACTACAATCACAGCGTCTGCAAATTTTTATGTTTCACCCAACATTTTGAAAAAAAAAAGTGTTGTCCAGTGTTATTTGTAGTTATTTAATGAGATTTAATTTCCAGAATTTAACTGTGTTTTTTTTAAGCACATTGCTGAGACTCAAGTTCACCTGAGGAAAGCCAGAAAGCTCCAAATTATATTTTAATAGATTTGATAAAGATGAGTTATTTTTTTTAAGATTAGTAGAGCCAGGCAAGAAAGATTAATGTTTACACTTGTTTTAAACAAAATTGAACAGAACCTTTTACAATAATGATTTTTCCCATGCATTAACAGTGCATGTTCTTGTGCAGCACCATCTGGCCTTCCTTGGCCAGAGGCCACAATAATCATTTTAAGCTAACACATCTAAACAGGCATTCATTGTATTATAGAGTGTGATTTGTTGGTGCAGTTAATTTGATTATGTTCATGCCTAAATATTGCCTTGACTTTATAAACTAAATATTTACACCAACACTGATAGCTTTTCCATATTCCATAAAACTAAATTTACATCCATGTACTGATTATCAAGCCAGTTAGCCAGTTGGCCAGATAGTTCTAAAGGTTGTCATAGCTGAAGGGAGGTAGTGCGGACGAGCTCCCACTACTACACAAATGCTCTTCATGGCGTGTGTCTCAAACAGTCTGGCACCAAACTGTATCGACTTTCGTCACTCCTTTGGACCTGTCATTAACATGGAGAGGGGGCACCCACTGCATGGGCAACATATGGATCTCCATATCAACTCTGCCCTGGCTTGCACCCTGGAGAGGTTTGGCGCAATGCCTATGGTCAACCATGACCAACAGATGCCATGAAAAAAGAAGTTGGCCAGACTCCTGAATTACTCAAATCCAAGTAGCATTGCTGAGATTTAGGAAAACTGCAAGCATGTATTTTATTGAATTGTAAAATTTGCTTCTAGTGCTCCATTTGGCCTACTGATTTAACATGTAATGTTGCACAGTTTAAGACCAAAAGTGCAAAGATAATTAAAGCAAAGAATGCATCAGCCAGAAATGAGCTTTTGCATCGAGGTCAATTTACTCTTCAATGAAGCATATTGCATGTACTGTAACTACAGATTTATTAATCAGATCTTTTATTTGAAAACAGGCATATACTTCACATATTTAAAACAAGTAATGTGGAGTCAGTCATATTGCACAGGAACAAGTCTTAAGGCCCAAGCCATCTATGTCAATCAAATTGTCTGTCTGAGCTATTAGCAATTGCATGCATTTGGCTCATATCCCTCCAAACTTTTCCATCCAAGTCCCTGTCTTAATGGCTCTTAAGCAAAACAATTGTACCCATCTCCATAATTTCCTCTGGCAGCTCATTCCATATAGCCAGACCCTCTGTGTGAAAAAAAAAGATACCTCTCAGCTCTCGATTTTTTATCTTCATTTTAAGCATATGCATATTTGTTTTGGACTCTCCTGCCCTGGGAAAAGGAGTATGACCAATCAACTTATCTATGCCCTTTGTGATCTTACATACCCCTCTATAAAGTCGCCACAGCCTCCTGTGCTCCAGGGTAAAAAGTCCCAGCCCATCCTTGTAATTCAAGCCCTTCAGTCCCAGTAATATCCTCATGAATCCTTTCAGGCTTAATGATATCCTACCTGTAGCTGGGTGACCAAAATTTCACAATACTTCAAATATAGCCTTTCAGATATCTTGTGTAAAGTGATAGCCCAACTCCTGTAATTAGTACCCTGATCGATGAATAGGTATGTGCCAATGGCCTTTTACGCCACCCAGTCCAGGTGTGTCACCATTTTAATGGAAGCATGTATCTGTAGCCTTCTTCATTTTTACTATGCCACTAATTGTGAAGTTATTTTCACACTTAATAACTATGCTAACTGCATTTTTATTCAAATCATTAATGCAGATTAGTGACTATGGTGAACTCGGCTGCAATCCCTGCAGCATTCAAATGCTCACAGGCCTTCTATCTGAAAAACAGACCTCCACCACAACTCTCTGACTCCTTTCACCAAGCCCAATTCTGAATTTAATTCATTAGTTCATCCTGGATTCCATATGACCTAACTTTCTAAACAAGCTTTTCATGCATGGCCTTGTCAAACCTTTGCTAAAGTCTGCACAGACAGTGTCCATCTCCCTGCCCTCATCAATCATGTTCATAACCTCTTCAAGATAAATTGTGATTTCCTGTCCTATATTCTTCATAAGTCCCTTGAAACTTATAACCGTTTATAGTGCAGAAACAGGCCATGTCGGCCCTTCATGTCCGCACCGGTTCACTTGAACAACTCCACTAGCTCAACCCTCCCACTCTCCGCCCATAACCCTCCAACCCCCTCACCTCCATGTACACATTCAACCTTCTCTTAAATGACAGAAGGAACCCTGCCGCAACTATCTCTTTTGGAAGATCGTTCCATTCTGCCACCACTCGCTGAGTGAAAAAGCATCCCTTAATATCTCTCCTAAAGATTTGTCCCCTTACCCTTAACTCCTGCCCTCTTGTTCCAACATCCCCATGCAGATATGTCAATTTGGTTTCCCTTCAATTTGTATTGAAAGCATTCTCCTTAAAAAAAGTGTATTTGCATTTTTAAATTTACACAGTAACAGGTCATTTTGGCCCACGAGTCCATGTCACCCAATTTACTCTCAATTAACCTACATCCCCAGTACATTTTGAACGGTGGGAGGAAACCGGAACCCCTGGGGAAAACCCATGCAGACATAGGGAGAGCATACAAATTTTCAGAGAATAGGCATCAGTTGTTATGGTCTCAATTATTTCTCTTTCCTTCAGGCAGATTATATCAGCTTTATCCTGAAAAGTTTGCAATAGCATTGCTTTCAGATTATCTACCGATGTGGTTAGGCTGTGCAATATTAAATGTTGATTGTTGTTATAAACGTCTAAATTTTCACCTTTAGTTTCAGCTTCACTATTTCATCAGAGGCTTTGTTTAAAAATAATGTGTCACCTTCTGCTTAAAGGATAATTTCTGATGCTCTCCAGTGAAAAACTGCTTATATTTGTCTCCTGCTGTGGAGTCCATGTTAACACTAATGGAACAAAAGTCTTGGCTCTGTGTTCAATATGTTGTGACTTTAGTCAGGTTAAATACAGGTTCATGTGCATTAATAATTGGCCAACTCTCCATGGATAGAAACAGTTTCTCCTTCAAAGATAGACTCCACGTCTTGTTTAAAATTTGATAATCTTGTGATGGATTTGATCAAATAACCTATTGAGGATCCCACAGAGACCATCATTTGTCAGCCACTAAAGCTGATCTGGATACAACTCAGAAATTCAGTAAGGAACATTTTGTCAGTATTTTCCTTCTATTAGTCTGCGTGCAGATAATCAATCAGGTGAGTGAGATCACTCAATGGCAATTTTAATGTGATGCCATTAGCTGAAAAAAATGAGGCATGATTTTTTTCAAAAATGTTGATCTGCTTTTCTTTGTGTTTGCAATCACAGTATTATAGAGGCCTATCATTTGCAGTGTACGCCATCAGGTTCTTATGTAATCAGTTTAACAAAATTCTGACAAGCACACTGTCAGCTTTCTCCCTCAATACAACTTTTTCAGCTTCTATTACAATTAGCAGTGCAAAAGTTAATGATTGTCTCCTTTTTTATAGTTCGGAAACAATCAGTCATACATCATCTTCCTGTTTTGTTAAAACCAATGCATCTTTTTCTACTTTAATGGATTACTTCATAAGGTCCGATGATCCTAGAATGCCCTGGTTTTCATAATTTTCAATCCCTTCTGCAGGATGTTTAAATATCAAACTTGATATGATTTATCCGCTATTTTGTGATTGTTAGACCAAGATATTTATCAATGCCTATGCATAGGTCCATTTATTAAAATTTCAGTTGTGGTTGACGCCTGAAGCTGCAGACCAATCTGAGCTCTGAAAACCTAACTGGCACAACAACAGTCGCATTTCAGAAATATATCCGCACAGATGGTGCAATTCAGTGACTTCAAATGACTGTAATTATGTTCCACTTTGGAAAACATATTGCTACATTTTCAAATTTCTGGGTTAGAGTCCTTGGTTCTCTGGACGTCCTGCACAGAGCAGATGCAAGGCAGACGGAAAGGAATTAAAAAGCAATCTGCTGAAGAATGTACCATATCGGGCAACGTCAGTGGGAGGAAAAACATTGTTGACTTATTATGACTGATAGATAGGCACTATGCAACCAATTAAAAGAACACACTCAATTGTCTTCAGCACAAAAATTGTCGTCATGGATGTGTCATCAGTGGCGACCGGGCCTACTCAAAGTCCACATAAGTATAGAGTCGCTACGCAACCGCCCACCACCCCCTCCCCTCAGCGTCTGCGTCATGCAAGGAGGTGACTGTTTGGATCTGTCCTGCTCCATAATAGTCTGGTGGGTTGACATTCTGGCCCATGCAGGTCCGTTACATTTCTCAAGCGCTGGCACGGATGTGTCACCATAGGTAATCGGTCAAGCTCAAAGTCCATTACAGACTTTTTGGGTCGGAACCCTTTATCATGACTGAGCATGCAATAGGGGATAGCCAATGTGATAAGGACAGGGTGGGAGGGTTAGACAGGGGCTATTTGTGGAATGGTGAACCAAGGAGGTGTGAAGGATGATGGATAGGTTGGTAGGGTGAGGAAGAGGATTCATTACATGACGTCTTAATCCTTATTGCATGGGGCTGACGTACGGATGCATTTAAGTAGACAGAGTAGTTTTTTAAAATCTCTCTGCTCATTTTGTTGTCACTTTATTTGTTAAGACAACCAAAGACCAGACACTTCTGAAGAATTTATGTCTTGAGAACATAAAAAACAGGAGTAGGACTAGGTCATCTGGCACATCAAGACTGTTCTGCCATTCATGGCTGATCTGATGATAGCCTCATCTCCACCTCCCTGCCTTTTTCTCAGATCCCTTAATTCCTTTACTATGTAAAAATCTATCCAACCTTGTCTTAAATATATTTTATGAGGTAGCCTCCACTGCTTCAATGGGCAGCAAATTCCATAGATTCATCAACCTCTGAGAAAAGAAGATCCTCCTCCTCTCCCTCCTAAATCTACTACCCTGAATCTTGAGGCGTTGTCCTCTCGTGTCGTGAATTATCCCAAGATTCCAAAAAGTCCTCTGGGACTTTGGCCAAAGATAAATCTAGATGGTTTTAATCCCTCCATAAGCTTTACCTGAAAACACTGCCTAAAACATTGCCAATTTCCATTTATTCAGGTCTTGTAGGTGCCCAATAGAAAATGCATGACTACCTCGCAACTGAAGCACATGATGATCTAATGCCTTTAAACACCACTTATATAAGAGCATTATAGTTGGAACTCAACTACTTTTGAGAGGCAGAGAAATGTTTT
This sequence comes from Narcine bancroftii, assembly GCF_036971445.1. Taxonomy (NCBI): domain Eukaryota; kingdom Metazoa; phylum Chordata; class Chondrichthyes; order Torpediniformes; family Narcinidae; genus Narcine; species Narcine bancroftii. The sequence goes on from NC_091473.1 coordinate 109,898,592, forward strand.
TAATGTCATGGTTTGGACTAAAGTCTGTGTGACTGGATAGGCTGACGGAGCTCTGGCATTATATCCAGGGGCACTCAATGACTCTGGGGGGACTCTCTTTTGTTTCTCTTTCTTTGACTGTAAGGCACGTCTTGCAATTTCTGCTGATGGTGAATCTTTGTCGCAATTTTTGTGTAATATTAAGTTTTCTGTTTTTTTACATGACAACAAAAGAATCTTGAATTTAATCATAGGCCAACCATTCTCAACAGGGGCCACACAGACCCTCCTGGGGGGCATAGCACATTTAAGGGAGGTCACAGACTGAAATCATAAACTATTTTTAATGTGCTTTATATAGTTGGTAGGAAAGAAATACAGGTAAGAAGAAACCAACTAAACTTGACTGTTTCATAGAGAAAGGGGCCTATATGACCAGAGTTCTAAGGAGAACATAGCCAAAAAATGTTTAAAAATGACTGGTCTAGGCCACACTTCTGATCCTCTGTGCAGCAAGTCAAGCATATCTGTGGAAAGTAGGGCTATTAAATAGCACGTGCAGGGAACAGTACCTACTGCTAATGTTAGATCTCATATGATCTTAACACTATGTGGTATGTTCATTGGTGTGGTCCAGTTTTACAGAGCTGGCAACAGTTCAGGATTCCATGAGGGCTGATGTCATCCATTAGCTTCCATCTGCAACTGCATTTTCCAAATGACCAGTCGTGATTTGTGGTGAAAATATCCACTATCTATTTGCAGATACAATTAGATTCATTTCAGCAACTGGAGCATTGATAAAACAAATGAGAAGGAACCCAATTTCTCTCTCAGAAAGTTGAATGTCAGGAAGTGGCCACGATACATAAAACCTTGTCACTGCTTTGATGTTCAGACAACATGTTGCTGGATAGTTCACTTGTTCAAAAGACGGCAGTAAGAGTTGATTGGACTTCGTGAAACTTGAAATGGCATTAATGAAATCCGGACTGAATATGTAGGCCTCTGCTGAAGTTTTTGGTTTATTGCTCTCATTAATCAGCTTTCACAGGACAAGAACACTTCAAGTTAAACCAAAATGTAATGATTAGCCTGTCAGAGATTTGATGACTAATGGTGCTGAAGATGATGATTTCTGAGAAGCCCGCACATGAAGAGAGGCTAATCCTGGAGCAGCAATTGAGTCTGGTGATGGGATGATGGAAAGAAAAGCATTCTAATGGAAGGGCGAGATGAAAGGAAATGAATGCGTGGGTGGTTTAAGGAAAAGTAGCCTGTCACCCAATTCAACAAACCACATTGTGGCTTTGTAACAGTGCACTCATTTCTGCTGAATCTGGGAGAAATGGTGGAGCAGCAGTAGAATTTTATGGCTCACTGTATCATTTTTCATAAGCGTTCTCATGTTTTTTTTCCCCATCGTGGTTTTCCAACAACTCTTCCAAAACATTGCAACTCAAGGTCTGGAGGAATCTGCCAAAAAACAGGCAGAATATGTGATGTCTGAATCCTATGTGCCTCAACCAGCAGAAATTATTTATTAAATTGAGCTATGTATTAGGTCTCAGCAGTTTGATTCCAGAGATGAAGGGTTTAGCTTATGATGACTGAGAGACTGGGGACCACACTTGATGGAATTTAGATGAATGAAAGGGGATCTTATGGAAACATATAAAATTAGGAAAGGGATAGATAAGATCGAGGCAAGAAAGTTGTTTCCACTGCTAGGTAAGACAAGAATGAGGAAACATAGCCTCAAGATTAGTGGGAGGGGATTTTCGGATGGAGATAAGGAGAAATTGCTTTTTGCAGTGAATAGTGAATCTGTGCAACTCTCTTCCCATGGAACTAATAGAGGCTACCTCATTGAACATATTTAAGATATAGTTAGATATAGTACAACATAGCTCTACAGCTCTGGATGTTGTGCTGACCCATACATTCCTTAAAAATGTACTAAACCCTCCCTGCCGCATAACCCTCTTAGGCAATCTAAGAATCTCTTAAATGCCCCTAATGTTTCTGCCTCCACCATCATCCCTGGCAAGGCATTCCAAATACCCACTACTCTTTGCATAAACAACATACCCCTGATGAGTCTAACAAACTTCTCTCCCTTCATTTTGTGCTCATATCCTCTGGTGTACGCTGTTCCTGCCCTAGGAAACAGGTGCTTGGCTGATCACCTTATATATGCCTCTCATAATCTTGTAGATCTCTATCAAGTCTGCTCTCATCCTTCTTTGCTTGCAAGCTTTGTTAACCTTGCCTCATAACACTTATTTTCCAATCCAGGTAACATCCTGGAAAATCTTTTCTGCAGCCTCTCCATACCTTCCACATCCTTCCTGTAATGAGGTGGTCAGAACTGAACACAATACTATAAGTGTGGTATCACCAGAGATTTATAGAGTTACATTGACCTCTCTACTCTTGAACTCAATCCCCCTATTAATGAAGCCCAGCATCCCATTGACCTTCTTAACTGTCCTATTAACTTGTACGACATCCTTGACAGATGTATGGATTTGGACCCCAAGGTCCCTCTGTTCATCCACACTCTTTCATAACTAACCATTAACCCTGTACTTATCCTTCTATCTTGTCCTTCCAAAATTCATTGCCGCACACTTATCCGGATTGAACTCTATCTGCCCACCGCTTTCTGCCCAACTCTGCATCCTGTCTATATTCTCTTTTAACCTTTGACAACCCTCAGCTGCATCCACAACTCCTCCAACCTTCATGTCATCTGCAAATTTACTGATCTATCCTTCTGCCTCTTCATCCAGGTCATTTATAAAAATCACAAAGAGCAAGGGTCTAGGACAGATCCTTGCAGTACCCCACTAGTCACTGACCTCCAGGAGGAATACTTTCCTTCCATTACTACTCTCTGCTTTCTACCTGCAAGCCAATTTTTTGTGCACATAGCCAAGGTTCCTCTGATCTCGTGCCTCATGGTTTCTGGACGAGTCTCTCATGGGGGACCCTGTCAAATGCTTTGCTAAAATCCATGTCGACAACATCTACCACCCTCATCAATTTATTTTGTTAACTCCTAAAAAAACTCAACTAGGCTTGTGAGGCATGATCTTCCCTTTATTAAGCCATGCTGATTATCCTTGAGTAGATTGTACTTCTCTAAATGATCATAGATCCTATCCTTAAGAATCCTCTCCATAAGTTTGCACACCACTGATGAAAGAATCACCAGTCTATAATTCCCAGGTTATTCCCTATTACCTTTTTTAAACAAGGGGACTATATTGCTATTCTCCAATCCTCCGGCACCTCCCCTGCAGCCAAAATGGATTTTAAGATCATAGCTATTGCCCCAGGTATCTCTTCCCTCACTTCCCACAGCAACCTGGAGTATATCACATCTGGCCCCGTGGACTTATCAATCTTAATGTTTTTAAGAAGATCCAACACTTCCTCTTCTTTAATCTCCACATTGTCCAGCACACGAGCCTGTTCTATCTCAATCTCACCCTTATCAAGGACCTTTTCTCTTGTGAATACTGAAGCAAAGTATACATTTAGGACTTCCCCAACCTCCTCTGCCTCCAGGCACATGTTGCCTCCTTTATCTTTTAGCAGACTACTCCTTCTTCTTGTCATCCTTCTGTTCTTTATATATGCATAGAATGCCTAGTGGTTCTCCTTAATCCTACATGCCAAGGCCTTCTCATGTTCCCTTTGAGCGCTCCTTTCTTAAGCTCCTTCCTAGCTACCATATGCTTTTCATGAGCCCCTCCTCTTTCCAGCTCCTTGCACCAATTCTTCAGCCACATATTCATCTGTCACAACTTCGTATTCCTACCCTCTCTGGTGCATGGTACAGGCAGCAAATCCTAAGGTTACAACCCTTGAGGTCCTGCTTTTTAACTTCTTTCTTAACTCCCTCTTCAGGACCTCATCACTACATCTGCCTATGTCGTGGGCCACAACATCTGGCTGCCCACCCTCCCCCCTCCAGAATGCCAGGTTCTCGATCAGAGATGTCCCTGACCCTGGCACCTGAGAGGCAACATATAATCCAGGAGCCTCGATCACGTTCACAGAACCCCCTATCTGCTCGTCTAACTAATGAGTCCCTAATCACCATAGCTCTCCGCTTCTCCCCATTTCCCTTTTGAGCTGAAGGACCAGGCTCAGCCCCAGAGACTTGACCATCACTACTTGTGCCTGGTAGAACATCCCCTCCTTCAGAATTCAAAACAGTAAACTTAGTGTTGAGGGAAATGGCCACAGAGGTGCTCTGCATTGTCTGCCCATTCCCCTTCCCTCTCCTAACCATTACCCAGTTACCTGCCTCCTGACATTTGGGGGTGTCTGTCTCCCTCAAGCTCCTCTCTATCATCACTTCCATCTCACAAATAATCCGGAGTTCATCCAGTTCCCTAACTCAGTCTCTCAGGAGCTGCAGCTGAACGCATCTCTTGCAGGTCTAGTCATCAGAGACAATTGTACTGTCCCAGATTTCCCACATGCTACACTTGGAGCATTCCATTGCATTAGCTACTGCCTCCATGAACTCTTCCTAATGTAAATACAAAGATTGTACCTGGCCTTACCTCACTTACCTCAGCTTCTGCTTGCCAAAGCATCATGAACCAAAGCTTCTAAGTCCCATTCCTACTCTGGGCAACTCACACTATGGACACTCTCCACTCTATTTTTATGTAGTATGGTGAAGTAAAGTTTTTGGGGGAAGGTATGTAGGTAGAGCTGAGTCTACAGCTAGATCAGCCATGATCAGTTATCTATTCAAGTTTGTTTATTATCAAGGCTGGCATAATTAGCATGGTGGTTAGTGCAACGTGGTTACAGTACCAGCAACTGGAGTTTGAATCTGGTGCTGTAAGGAATTTGTCCATTCACCCCATGTCTGCATGGGCTTCCTCCGGGTGCTCAGGTTACCTCCCACCACACCACCCCCCCCACCCCCCCACAAAATGTATCAGGTTTTAGGTTTTAGGTCAATTGGCTTGTGGGCTGGAAAGGCCTGAAACCGTGTTGTATGTCTAAATTTAAAAATACATTTATGTGAATTTGAATTAATTTGACCATGATCAAAGAGAAGACAAGAATTTAAAAGATGAAGGTGTATAAGGTAAAATATAGGAAAATTGAAATCCCATTAGGGAGATTTTTCTGATTTAGGATTTCTCTACAATAGCCTTATACCATGTTATTTTTAAGATTCAGATGGTTTGTTGCTTACACAGAAAGGGAATATAAATGCAATCATTTTTTTACATGATAAAACGATGTGTGTATTGCTTTGAACAGCAAAGCCTGCCCAGATTTTCTGGCTCCAGTGTCCATGGCCTGCCACTGATCTGGCATAGGTCCAACCATCAATTTCTTTGTATCTGCATGTTCATCCAAGGCAATGTCAGGAGGGGGCAGATGGGTAAGTTTTTATTCAGCTTCAACATTGTGTGCACACCATTGATCGCTGGAGTTCCATGATTGGACCAAAGCCAGATCCTTCTCTTGTTTTGCTTTCATTCATCCAGTACATATTATTGAATTTTCCTTTCAAATGCAATCAGTATATTAAATGTTATTTTGCCATTTTTTCGTTTCACTGACATACTTTTTCAATTGCTGAATTATTTATTTTTACTTTTTAGTTTGATGTTTTCCATAAAGTTAATGCTGGCACTAGGGTTTTGAATTCAACCAGCAAATTCAAACCAAAAGCTGCAGTGGCACATACTGTTCAACACTCCCTTCATCCTGCAGCATCTACTCACTCCCACACAAACAAACCATTACCCTTTCCCAATGTTTGTTATTAATCTTTATTGCCTGAGAAATGTTGTGAATTTTCTGAAGCTCTAAGTATGTATTGTGCAATCTCTGTTTCTTAAAGGAAATCACTAATGCTATTCCTAACCCTACCTAGGCTGATTGCATTGGCTGGAAAGTATACATATCCTTTATTGCAAGAATTGGTCCCAATTCTTTTCTGATACTGGGGTATGATCTGATTGGGTGGGATTGGTTGAAAAAAATTACCTTCACTTGGTAGGCTGAATTAAACTCTTTTAATCAAAGTACAATTTATCGATAAAAAGGGAGCATTATTTTGTATCCTACTGAATAGGATATCATCTTTAACAAGTTTAAAACACAGTAATTTGACCACTTACATAAAATGATCATTAAATTGTTTGTATTTATTTAAATGCCATGCTTTACCTAATCAATTTATTATTTGGACCATGTAATGGTTACTTTCACATGATATCAGTGCAACTGTTACCTTTTTGGTTTGTTATTTTCAAAGTCTTGATTTTGACATTCACAGACCCATATATGTTGCCCCAGAATTATGTACCACGTGTTCTAATGTAGATGAAGAATCTGCTCCATTTATTCAACCAAGTGGCTCAATCTAAAAAAATTGTCCCTCAATTTTTTTCACATTGATTTGCAATGATACTGCACCCATCAAGAATTTAAAGCCAAGTAGAACACATTAAAAATAAACAATAAATTGGTCTAAAAATGACTTCAGATTGTACCTCCACTGCAAGAATTCTAAAATAATAACAAATTCTTTTCAAACAATGCAGTTAAACTATAATCTGTTCCATTCTGAATATTGTTTCTGTCTTTGCCACATGCCAATGGGGAACACAGCAGTGGAGATGCAGAAAGTGCTATTTAAAACATCCAATAAAAAAAAAGTAGAGTTGGTGTGCCAACATCTGAGTCTAGATTAGATACATGGGTGAAGGGAAATGTAGTGAATAGATCTGGGATCAGTGGGTGAGGATTAATGCATGTGTGGAGGTTAATCACCAACATGCTCTGGATGTGCCAGACTGCCTGACTCCATGTTTTAACTTTAATGTGATTCTATGTTAAGCACTGGTTATGCAACAAAGCTGGAATGTTTCAGTTTGTAATCAGTATCAGTGCTGGAAAATTGCCAATATTATGGAGTCACTAACTGTAAAATCTACCAATTACAACTGCGGGATGTTTTCTTTCTTTTAAAAATATTTTTATTGAGTTTAACATATAAGCTTACATACAGAGTTTTAGAAAAGAAAGCAGATAGCAAATCATTTGTATACATGTAAGCACACAAAAAAAGGAAAATAGATGAAACTAAGTCAAGAATTCCTGAATAAACATAACAAAAAATAATTTGAATTGATCTGTACAACCATGTTAAACCAGCTTGCTGAGTTAAGCCAATTTTTTTTTTAATGAAAAAAAGAAAAACTACATCTAATCTACCTCCTTCCTCTAATCAAGGCTACCTTGTATAATAAATAAAAATGAAAATATGGATTCATTGGTGACACGATGCTTTCTGATTAAGCGTGAGAAGTTTTAAAATGGAATAAAAATTATACAGTGGATCTTATGCAATGACAGTATTGGTGAAAAGTACTGCAATTCTGGCCGCCAGCACCTGAACAATGCTGGTCTATATTTGATGTTCTTCCAGGTTACCAAGGCTCTGATCTCTTGGTGTGGAGATCTCATGGACAGAATAGAATTTGATTGATTTGTGTTACTGGAACAGCACAATCATGTAAAGTTCATGTTTATTATCATATGTACTCAGATCCAGTGATAGTTTTGCGAGCAGACCGATAGATATCTCATACATAGTACAACAAGTAAGACACAGTACAAACATGTGGTGTTACAGAGAGAGATCAATTAGAACAGAGCTAGATACAACTTTATTAATTTGGGGATCATTCAAGAGTCTGATCATGACAGGAAAGAAACTGTCTTGAATCTGGTGACACATGATCTCCTGCTTGTGAATATTGATCCCGATGGGAGGAGGGTGAAGGGAGTGTGGTTGGGGTGGGCTGAGTCCTTTAATTTGTTGGCTTTTCCAAATCAGCAGGAGTTACAGATGGAATCAACAGAGAAGAAAGGGCTATGCATGTTGTACTGAGGGTTCACAATCCTCTGCAGTTTCTTACAGTTTTGGGAGGAGCTGTTCCAGTGCTATGCAGTAACAGGATGCTTTCAATGGTACACTTGTAGAAGTTGTTAAGAGATACAGGTGATTGCCACAGTTCTGCAATCATCAGATGAAGTAAAGATGCTGCAGCACCTTCTTGATCATTGCATTGTCTTGGGGGAACCAGGATAAGTCACCTCTTTGAACTTAAAGCTGTCTACTATCTTCATGTCATCCCTGTTGATGCAGATCAGGAAATGAACTTCACCCCTCTTCCAGGGGTCTGTGACCAGCTCATTGGTCTTATCAACATTGAGGGAGATGTTTCTGCCCTGGCACCAAGGTACACATTCTCTCTTCTGTGCTCCATCTTTTAAATTTTATATTTTAAATTTAGATATATAGCATGGTAACTGGCCCTTTTAGCCTACAAAACTGCTGCCCAATTACACCCAATTGACCTCCAACCCTTAGTACATCTTGCACTGTGGGAGGAAACTGGAGCAGCCGGAGGAAACCCACGCAGACATGAGGAGAAAGTACAAATTCTTTACAGACAGCGCTGTAGCAGAGTTACTCTAATCACTAAACTAACCATGCTGCCCTTGTTAGAGATCCTGCCAAAGCAGTAGTGTCATCTGTGAAAATATATATGGAGCAGGACTGGCATTTGGCCATGCAGTCATGGTTGTACAGGGAATTCAGTAGGGGGATGAGTACACAGCCTTGTGGTGTCCCGGTGTTGAAGATGATCATGGAGAAGCTGTCATCCAAACCTCATTGGTTCTGGCCTGCAGGATAGAAGATGAGTATTCATTTGAGTGGGGGATGTTTGGACCAATGTCATGTAGCTTGCAGATTAATTTGTTTGGTAGTAATGTTTTGAAAGTGGAGCTGTACTCGACAAATAGTAGTCCAAGCTGGGTGTTCTTGTTTTCCAGATGTTTCTGGGCTGTGAAGGCCAGGGAGATAAGATCTACCACAGCCTTATTTTGAAGATTATACAAACTAATGTGGGGCAAGAGTTGGTGGGAGGTTGGAGTTAATGTGAACCATGACCAACCTCTCAAAGGGGGGATTTTGAATTAAAGTTGAAGGTAAATTTTTGTTAATAAAGTAATTGTTCATCTTTACCCCTGTGTGATATGCCTTTTTTTGTGGTTGCTGGTTTGATCTTGTAACATAATGTGGATTCAAAATCCCATCCCCCCCTTTTATAACAATGCCCACTGGTTACTATGCAAATTTCTATAACAGTGTAAAACTAATAAATTCCCCAGCCTAAATATAACATACGTAATTAAAGTCTCAGTTATATTTCCAACCAGCCCACAGAAAAACTTGGACACAAAACAATCACAAAACACACAAGACTCACAAAACTTCAATCTCAACCGAAGCAAAGATCATAAACAAAATTCAGTTTGTTTCCTTCTGGCTGCCTTTGGAATGTTCATCCTTTTTGAAATCCCAATATTCTAAACTGTCCTCCAGACCATGACTCATGCTCTGGGCCTCCTTCCACTCCACACCACCAACCAGTGGTGGTTTATCGTCCAAGTTCAGAAATTTTTAGATCAGTTTCTGCACATGCTCAGTCCATCTCCCACTCTCTCAACAGTCCACCTTCACCTTGGTGAATTGTCACTTTTTAACATAAAACCACACAACACATTGGCCAATACACAACACAGAACTCTGTAACAGATATGCTCTTATTTGAAAATAGCAGAAGATTGTGTTGTTAAGAATTCTGTACTTATTTTTTAATTGTTCAAATAACATCAATTGTCCCCACTCATAACAATCTTGAATATATCTGATTCCTTTATGAAACCAGGTTTCAAAAGTTTGATTGCCCATTGTGCAAGGTATAACCCTGTAATTGTCAGAAGAGTTTTGGAAGAGAAGCCTCCACTTGTTCCAATATCACTATTTATTTTATACCAGATATTGATTAAGTGTTTTAGCAAAGGGGTTTCTCTCTCACCAGTTATTAATCTCACATCCCATTTATATATCAAGTCCTCTGACATTCTCTCTCCTATTTTATCCAATTCTATTTTTACCCATGCATGTTTATATCCTCCTCAAAAAATAAAATAAGAAACCTCATTTGAGCCACGATAATAATTTAAAAAAATTGCAGTTTATATTTCCTGATTAATTTTTTCTATGGAGACCCTCGACATCTTACCTTTCCAAATAAATTTTCTGACATATTTATTTAACTCCTGATAAAACTTCTGAGATAATGGTATGGGCTGTGATTGAAAGAGATATTGTACTTTTGGAAATATATTCATTTTAATACAATTGACGCATCCCACTTGTGCTATAGTTTAAATCTTCAATCTTTTTGAGATTGAATAATTCAATTTGTATAATTTTTAAAAGTTATTATCTGTACTTATTCCTAATTAGTTTATCCCATTTTCTGGCCTTTCAAATGGGGTATCTCTTTGACACTGAGTATAGTCTCCTCCTGTAATGGGCATAATTTCACTCTTATCCCAATTTATTTGCTAACCCAAAACATTCTCATAATTTTCCAATTTTGAGTACAATCTCTGAAATGAGTTTGCTGCTTCTGTCAAATATCATTATCATCAAATAAATTAATTTTATTTTCTTCCTGGTTAACCCTAAATCCCTTAATGACTGGATCCCAACAAAGTTTGCCAGTATTTTTGGCATCATACCAAGCCTCTGTAAACTCCTGAGGAAATAAAGGCACTGATGTGCTTTCTTTACAATGCCATTAGTTTGTTAGATCCAGGAAAGATCCTCTGAGATAGTGACTCCCAAGAACTTAAGGCTATCTTGCCATTTAATCAGCTCAGGATGGTCATGGAAACCTAGTAGGCACTATGGCTAAAACTTTGACTGCCTGGAGGTCTGCACTCATAGCCAACCTGGACTGTCGGTATCTTCATGGCATGAAGGTGAATGGAGAATCAAGATCCTGGCACAAAACACTGGACAGGGTGTTTCCCCACCTCTTCATCCGAGGCATTCAACTACGAGCAAACACCCTGGGTACTAAAGTCCGGAGATGTCAAGCTTGTCCTGAGGGTGCTGCTCCCGAGTCCTTGCATCATATCATGCAGGCGTGCACTATAACCCATCATGCACACTGCTCAAGGCACAATCAGGTGGCTCACTTTCTGGTGAAATCCATTCAATGGGAGGGACTTGAGGTGCTGGAAGAGCCCACGATTCTGACAAGGAGAACATCTTGTAAGCTGGACCTCATTATCCGTGATGATCTGACATCATTAGTGATGGACATCCCTATCCCCATGGAAGAATGGATGTTGGGGTCCCGGGACAGTAAAGTTCTTAAATACAGTGAGTCCTCAGTTCAGGAGGCCATCTTGAACTTCGTTAAGAGCATTGGCTGGGATATCCAAGCCATAAAGCATGGGCCAGTACCATGGGTTTTTGGCATCTCGCTCTTCTTCAGTGCTTGCAACCTTTGGGCTATCATGCACGGTTTGAGCTGACATCACCCTCCTTGTGATCCATGGGTTGTTGATGTGCTATGGCACCTACATGCGGGACGCAGGGGATGGGTCCTTCTTGATTCTGGATATATGATTGTGATAATACAGATTCTATCACCAATGTGTATATGTATAGATTGTGGTATAGGATGGTTGTGATTGGCTGAGAGTGTAGCCACGCCTACTAGCAGGACTTAAAGGGTTGCTCCTAGCCAGACCAGATCATTTTGGACTGGTCGACCTACATGTGATACACTCCAGTCTTCTAGTTAATAAAAGCCTTGGCTTGGATGAACAAGCCTTTGATTCTTTTGACGTGCTCTACAATGATTTCCGGATGAAGTGGGCCCTTGACAGGGCCCCTGATTGGTCTGGTACTCTGGTCGTTAATACATTTAGGAGTCTCTCGGGGTAAATGTTCTTTTTGCATTGTTGAATCACTGCCCCGAAAATAAATGTTACTTGGTCACCCTTTCCACCCCTTATCCCCCAATTATCACTGCATCATACGCAGTTTGTACATTTTCCCTTCCTGAAGTCAACAATCAGCACCTTGGTTTTGGTGACATTGAGTGCGAGTTTGTTGTTGGTGCATCATTCAGCCAAATCTTCCTCCTGTATTCTGACTCATCGCCCCCTTTTATATCACTATGTGAATTTCTATATGGTCTTGTTATCATATTGAGCCACACAGTCATAGGTGTAAAGTGAATAGAGCAGAGGACTAAGAATGCAGCCCTGTCATGCTCCAGTACTGATGGAGATTGTGGTGGACATGTTCTTAACAATCCTCATTGATTGCCATCTAGAGGTGAGGAAATCCAAGATCCATTTACACAGTGGGCATTGAGTCCCAGGTCTTGGAGTTTGCAGATCTGTTTACCTGGCCTTGTACCGGGTCTCTTGTATCGGGCTGGCTTCAGAAGCCAGAATGCCTCATCAGCAACTGGAGACAGGGGGTTGATGGGGTGGTGGGGGGGGGGGGGGGGCGGGGGTAATGGTACGCAGATTGTTGACATTGGTATGCAGTTATCTACATATTTGCTGAAGAACAGTCATGGTGGCTGAGTCCTTGAATAGTCTACTGACTCAAAGCAGTTAGGCAGAATGGAATCTCTGCTTAGCCCAGTGATGCACTACTGAATCTTCCCATCTTAGCTTCTCCTTATCTCAGGAAGGAGTCAGAGGTACCCATATCCAAGAATTGCAAGTAATTTTTTTCATATTGGTTGCTGTTTGAGCTTAAGACAAGCTCATGAAGTACAAAAATAAAATTAAATTAGGGGAGTACAACAAAATCAAAAGACATTTTCAAGTAGTTCAAGTTTATTTTTCATCCAGTTGCACCAATACAATCTAACGAGCACTGTTCTCTGGTTCATGGTGCAGAACAGTGCAAAACATGCATACGGAAGACAGATACATGTACGCAGTACATATCTACATACATTAATATTCTTGCCAAAGACCAGAGTCTCAGAGTTGTTTGAGCAGTCATTCAGAGTCCCACTACCTGTGGGAAGATGCTTTGTGTGAGTGGTTGGGATCCTCTTGTTTTTGCGAGTCCTCTTTAAATAACAGTCACAGTAAATCCAGCTGATAGGATAGAAATCCAATTGATTACCTGAATGAGGAATAAGATGACAATGAATTCCTTGACGCAAGTTAGCAAATGCACTGTCCTTAAGTGACAAGCAGATTGAATACATTGGTGGTTCTCATCCCAGGGTGTGTGAACGTCTTGAGTCTCAAGGAGATCAACATTTATTGGCAGTTCTGTGATAATGTTTAGGTTGTTTTGGAGTGAGCTCACCAAATAAATATATATTTGGCATTTTAATTGATCTGATCATAGGGCTATCAGCAGATAGCAGAATTTTTCAAAACAAGCCCTTGATGCCAAAAGGCTTTGAAGATGGAAATGAAAAGGGAAGTTGTGTTTTACCAAGGTTGGGAGCCTGAGGCAAAATCTTCGACACAGACGGTGCCTCACCCGATGTCAAGAATGGAGTCACCGTCACTAACTCCAGCTGCAGCCGATACTGAAGATTTGGACCCAACTCTGTTTGGCATATTCCCGGCCAGAAGCAAAGATTTCATTTTTTTCTTACTGTTATTGTAATCACTTGCTTAATTTACAGGTTTATTACTTGCTGATTGGGGTGTTGAAACAAAGTTTGGGTTGTTTCCGGGAGGCCAGGACACCAGTTTCCAGCATGTTCCTTGCAGGAAATTGGCAGGTCATCATATGCAACTGATGTGAGCTAAATCTATGGAATTCAGGATGAAATTGGGGTCCTGTCTTATCTGCTAAAGTATATGGAGGGTGGATTTCGAACCCTTCCCTGTTATTCTGTGATGTTGATTAACAACAAGGTTACTTAACCGATCTTGATTTAATCCATAATGCTGTACAATCTGGACAGATTTCATTTGGAATGGGGATGGAGTGACAGTGTTATTGGTATTACAGGCTTGTACTGAAATTTCGCTGGTCAATTTTTTTCAATGAATGCTTCTGCGTTAAGGTCAGATTAAATAAGATCCTCAATCTTGATGACTTCATGGAATATCTGCACCAAATTCATCAAGTGAAATTGTTAGCATAGCGGTTAGAGCAGTGCTGTTACAGCATCAATGACTAGATTTTGAATCCGACGCTGTCTGTAAAGAGTTTGTACATTTTCCCTGTGTCTGTGTGGGTTTCCTTCGAAACATACCAGTGCTGTGGGTCAATTGAGTGTAATTGGGTTCGTGAGCCAATAGTGCCTGTTACCGTGCTGTAGGCCTACATATAAATTTAAAATTTAAGTATGGATTAGATGCAACAGCAATAGCAACTTCACGTCCCTTTTGCATATGAGGTAAATAAAATAGTGCTGATTTTAAGCCATTTTATGAAGGTAACAGAAAATCATTCTCTTGACATTAATGAACAACTAAATAATATTAATATATGAATGATTAAATAGATACAATTTACATAAGTTGGAGGTGTAATTTAGCTTGGTTATACAATAAAATACAGTTTGAGAGAAATTAGATGAAAAAGAAACACAGCACATGAACTGCTTTCAGGATAATTAAACCATAAACTAGAGAGATGTCAAGAATTTGCCTAAAGATCCTAGAAATAGCTGTGTTCTCAATAGACATAAATAATGAAGATACTATTTTGCTTATTCTATGAGCGTAAGAAAAAGTGCTAACAAAGCTAATTGTCCAGGCTGTCACAGGGTTCACAGTTGTGGATTCGAGAGCAAGAAAGAGAAAGAAAGATAAATAGATCTTTCTGTTGTGCTTTAATCCTGTGAGAATGTAGTTTTGGAACGAATTCTTTGATGTTGGCACCCAAACATCCCCTTTGAATGAATTAGTAATTGGCTCTTGTAGTTGCCAGTGACATTATTTATGATTTTGATGAAAGGTCATTGTCTTAAAGCATTACCTTCATTTTTCTCTCCACATCTGTGGAATATTTCCTGCATTTTCTGCTTTTATTTCAGATATCCAGCAGGCTTTTAAATTTTGTTTTACATTCTACTTATGTGTGGAACATTTATGATTAATATCCCATTTTATTTAATAATTAACTCTTCAGTTCAGAACGACAGCCAACTTGTTCCAGCTCGCTGGCTTACTCCTGGGAGAATTTTACCTCAGAACAATATTTCAGTTTAAATAATTCAACACAGCCAGTACAAGCAATGCAAGCACAGTTTGCTGGAGAATGGAAGAAAAAGTGATTTGGTTCATGAATTATTTTAAGCGTAAATAAAAGAGTAGACCACAGTTTAGCAGCCAAAGAAGTCAGTTTGATGAAAATTCTTAGAACTCTCATTCTTAGTAGTCTAAGCTATCAGGAATGTATTGTTGATAAACAGCACTGATTTAGTGTTGCATATCAGTATAGTTCCAAACTAGTAAATTTCTTACCACAGGTCCCAAATTATACAGTATTGTTTGATTTTTAATCATTTAACTGTAATTTAATATATTTTCAAGGGTAATAGATTTAGGACAGAGATGAGGAGGAACTGTTGTTGTCAGAGGGTGGTGAATCTATGGAATTTGCATTGAAGCAGTGGAGGTTACCTTAGTAAATATATTTAAAACAAGGTTTGATAGATTTTTACATAATAGGGGAATTAAGGGATATGGGGAAATGGCAACTCTGTGGAGATGAGCATATCATTAAATCAGCCAGGATCTCATTGAATAGCGGAGCAGGCTCGACTGGCTGAATACCCTACTCCTAATCCCATTTCTAATATTCTTATGTTCAAAATTTTAAGTAATTGTTATTTTAAAAATTATTCCATTTATTTCAAGTGTCTCGAATCTGCCTGGGACCAAGTGGCCACTTGTCACTCAGGGCAGCAGCCTGAGCTGAAGAGGGTGAAGGCTCCAAAAGCCAGTACAGTCACAGGTCTAGTGTGGGAGGGTCTATAACATGTGGGCTGGATCAAACACAGTCAAGACCAAAAGCTCCAGAAGTTGCAGTGTGGGGAAGGAGAGAGGTTTTGATGCTGTTTCAGGAATTTCAGATTGGTTGGTATTCCCAAGTCTAAGGCACAATTGACTTTCTGATTAACCTGGTAAAGTTATAGCACCCATATCATCCTTCACATCTCTAACAGGATAGCCCAAACCAATTTACACCTAATTTACATGATAGAAAATCTGTCTCATTTCAAATGGATCAGAGGTTCATCCACAGTACCATAAGAGTGGCAGAGAGGATCACTGGAGTCTCTCTCCCTCCCATCCACGTGATCTATCAGGATTATTGTCTGAAGTGGGTGTGCAAAATCATTGAGGACCACTTCCACCCTGCGCACAGCATCTGTCAGCTGCTCCCATCAGAAAGTGTTAACACAATGATATAATTTATTATAGAGGACATCAAGAACCCTGCCGTCAATGTTTAAGGTCACTGTAAACTATCAGTCTTAGGTTTGCTAATCAAGGTTGTCTACTGATTAAACTACATCTGATTTTCTTAAATGTTCATTTTTATTTTCAGTCCTCTGCACAGTCTTATCCTTCACTAATTCTTGTGCCTTCTCCAGACCTGCAATGCAATGTGGTGAGATATCTGCACCCTTCTGCTCTGGCTTATTGATCAACCTTGAATTTAATGTCTTTACCCTTGGTATCTGTACACTTACCTGTCAAAATCCAAAGATTTCCCAGACTATGTGGCAAATTTGCCAAGTAGACCATTTGCTGAAGCATTGTAGAACTTAGCAATTTACACGGTATTGGAACTGACTGAATGTTAAGCAGTTCTACAAGTGGATAGATAGCAGTCAGTCATAAGATAGAAGGGCTGATGATCTCTTACTGTATAGAATGAAGCAAGAGTTAATGGGTGGTACTTCTTTCCAGGGTTAAGGGGAGAGGGTTGGGAAATGGAGGCCATTAGATAGCGTTTCCTAAAAACTGGGATAAGCATAATCCAACAGTCTCTTTCCATACCATGAACTTCCATTATATGAAAATCACCAAGCAACAACAAACCTTCGGGAAGAAGCTGCAAAGTTGAGCCGACCTTAACTGCTGTGAAGACCAAGCTGGCTGCTGTGAAGATGAAGCCTATGCTGTGGGGATGAGACATTTTTGTGACGACTGAGCCTCTGCCATGGGGACGAGGCCTCCAGTATTCAGCAATGCTATAGGGACTGAGCCTCTGCCGTGGGGTCGAGGCCTCCAGTCTTCAGCAATGCTATGGGGACTGAGCCTCTGCCGTGGGGTCGAGGCCTCCAGTCTTCAGCGTCGCTGTGTGGACCAAGCCTCTGCCGCGGGGACGCCTCCAGTCTTCAGCGTCACTGTGGGGACGAGGCCTCCAGTATTCGACGTCACTATGGGGACCGGGGCTCTGCCATGGGGTCAAGGCCTCCAGTCTTCGGCGTCGCTGTGGGGACCGAGCCTCTGCTGTGAGGATGAGGCCTCCAGTCTTCAGTGCCACTTGTTGCTGGTGGCCATAGTGGGGATGTCCTGGGGTGTTCTGTGGAAGTTGCGCCATGGTGTATAAAGCGACAGTGTTGTGTGCCTGGTTCGGGAGTTCTGGAGGTTGCACTGTCTTGGATCGTGGAGCCCTGTGGCGGATGGTGTCAAGGCTTTCGGGCTCCTATGGATTGTGAACTGTGTGGTGGTTTCTTCATTTAGCTATAAGACTTTTAAAATTTGAAAACCTGATCCAAGATGGTGGCATGGCAGCAGCCTGCAGCAACCTCTACAGACCAGGTGGTGGTTTCTTTACTCAAGCTATCACTCTTTTAATATCCAGAGTATTATATTGTAGGTTGTTTCTACTGTGCCTTTGGTCTGGTTTTTTGTTAATTATTGTATTGTTGCATTGTTTTTATTCACTTTACATAGCTTTGTCTTGTGCTGAAATAGTGTAATCTTGTGTTGTCTAACGCTGTTTTTGTGTAGTCTCGTGTCGATTAAATGTAGTACCATTGTGTTTGGAGGAACATTGTCTCATTTTTTAACTGTGCACTGCATTTGTAGTTGGGTTTTCAAATGACAAATAAAGGGGGCAAACTTGGACTTGAACTCGAAATACTGTTTAGTGTAAAAGTACTGTACTTAGTAGGGAAAGGTTAAAGTACAAGAAAAGCCGATTCATCATAAGTAAAATGATTAATTTAATTTTAATTCAAATATTTTAGTCCTTATGTTTACTTTGAATATAATAGAATCATGTTATTTAGTTTTATTTTCATACCAAAGGTATATAAAATAAGAAAACCCTGATGGACTCGAAGGCCAGTGAATTCCCTGAAGCTGAATGTTTATATTATACTGCACAAGAACAATTTATGGGAAACTTTGCCTCAAGTAATTCTTCTCGTCACATTCTTGAATGGGGGAAGAGCTTATTCTCTTTACTGGAGAGAGGGGTTTGTTTCATGAACAAGTGACATTATAAATCAAAAAAGTATTTGTAATTAAGACCGTGACATAAAAATTTTCTGGGCTTATTTTGGTAAAGTCATTGAGCCAGTTGGCATACTTTGAAAAAACAGTTCTGATATATCTTTGTGCACTTCACCAAATTGATATTATTCCATATTCTTTAGTGAAGAAGACAGAATTGCATGAATTCAGTGACTGGGGTCTAAAACTTGCTAAAAAGGTGCAAGAGTAAACCTTTCAAATGATAAAAGTTCACTCTATCCGAGCGAACATGTATTTCTCTTTTTCTACAGCTTTCAGTTTCAGTGCTCGCCCTCCTGAAAGATATAACAAAAAAAAATGGATAATCTCTGGAACAATTCTAATTAAGTCCTCTCCAATTCTTGGAGATCATAATTAAACATAATTATTATCTAGGTGACTTAAGCTAACCACCATGCCACATGAACACTAATTTCTTACAAAAGATTACTTTAAAACTATTGATGCAACCAAATGTTTAGGACCATTTCTTTGTTCTAAATTGGTTGCCTATTCATAATGTCATGATGAAGTCAATTAAATCTATCTCTTAAATACTTTATAGACTTCAATTATATTTCACTGTCCATTGCACAGAAATAGAACTGCTTTTTTTGGGTATTTGGCATCAACAAAAAAATCAAATTTGCAACAGGGGTTAGGGGGCACAAAACACAGGAAGATATGCTTGAACAGGATCCAGATAGTTGCTGGTGGGGAAGGCTCAATTGAAAGCAATTTCTGACACTTTGCTGTAAACACTAAAGGCACACTCGCCACTGCAGCCAGATGGCAGCAACTCGTAAAGTGGATTCCATAGCAAGCAATAATACCATCTACAAATTTGCTGACAATACCACAGTAGTGGATTGTATAAAAAATGGCGATGAGTCAGCACACAGGAGGGAGATTGAAAACTTGGCTGGATGGTGCACCAACAATACCCAAACCAAGGAGCTGACTGTTGACTTCAGGGAGGAAAAAAACGGAGGTGTACAATCCAGTGAGTATTGGGGGAAATCAGAGGTGGAAAGGTTTAGCAAATTTAAGTTCTTGGGAGTCACTATCTCGGAAGATCTTTTCTGGACCTATCACACTGCTGGCATCATGAAGAAAGCACATCAGCACCTCAACTTCCTCAGGAACGTGCAGACATTGGAAATCCTGCAGAGGTGTGGTGGAAAGTGTGCTGACCAACTGCATCACGGTCTGATATGGGGACACCAATACCTGTATGTGTAAATCCATACAATAGGTAGTGGATGCACCCCAGGACATCACAGGAAAACCTCTACACCATCAAGAACATCTACAGGCAACGCTGCCATCAGAGAGCAGCAGCAAACATCAAGGATCCACACCACCTAGAACATGCTCTGTTCATGCTTCCACCATCAAGAAAGAGGTATAGGTGCCACAAGACTCATACCACTAGGTTTAGGAACAGCTGCTATCCCTCCACCATCAGACTTTTGAACAACAAACTCAATGAAGGATTCTTACTTTTGGACATCATTAATTTTTTTTTCTCTCTGTACTTCACAGTCAGTTTGTTCACAGTTCTCTATCTGTTTACATGTATGTTGCATACTGTTTTTTTGCAGTACCAGTAAGTGGAAATTCTGCTTCCCCCATAGGAAAAGGAATCTCAGGGTTGCATGTGATGCCATGTATGCATTCTGACAATAAATCAAAACCTGAATCTAAAGTCTAAAGAGACTGCTGGCAAGATTGTGACCGCTTCAACTGTTTCTGAAACAGATGTAGACATCCTCATTAAAGATATTTTACACTCCTTGCAGAATTCCTTCCCTCCACAAACTCTTTCACTTCTCCTGAAGTAGCTTTTAAACACATTTTTAAAGATTTCTGGTGTGGCATAACCTCTCTGCTAACATTGCTACCAGCAAACTAAAATTAAAGTGCATAAGAGGAAGTATGATTAGGACAGGACAGACTAGGTGCAGGAAGAATACTCCTAAAGTCTGGAAATAGGAGACATTTTATCAACCAAAAAAAAAAAATGAAACTGTGGAATTCTCTACACAGAAGGCCAAATCATTTAAGAAGGAGCTAGATGTAGACTAAAGTGATCATGGGATGTGAGGAGTCATCTAGAGCAGAGTATCGAATTTGAAAGATGTACAGTAGGGTCTGTAGAGTGCATTAAAAGAATCAAAGGCTTGTTGATCCAAATCAAGACTTTTATTAACTAAAAGACTGGAGCATATCACAAGTAGGTCGGCCAGTCCAGAATGATCTGGCTAGGAGCAATCCTCTAAGACTTGCCAGTAGGTGGGGCTACGCTCTCAGCCAATCACAGTCATCCTACACTACCATCTGTACATATACACATTGGTGATAGAATCTGTACTATCACAGGCTCAAAGGGTCAAATAGCCTAATCCAACCCATAATTTCTGTTTTAATGATACTGTTTAAAGTGTAATTTTGGCACCAGGAGAATCCCACTGGATTTCTTTGTAATAACGTCATCAACCAAGAGGTCAGACGATAACTCAGTTTCACATCCATCCACTGCACTGAATTTCAACTCATTAGATGGTTAAACTTCGTTGCCCAAGTAGTTCAAATTATGGCAGCAACAATTTTCTTTTCTTATTATGATTCTTATCATCATTCAGTTAAAAGAAAGCAGCACTTCCATGACACTATATTAGTGTTCGGAGTCTGGCGCCCTAAGGGTACACAATTACAAGTAAGACTTCTGTAATAACTTTAACTGTGTACAGTGTGAAGGAAAAGCTTGCAAACTGAAAGCCGGAAGGAAATTATTAAAAACCAAAAATCCGCAAGCTATTTTACTTCCTCTTAAAACATAGGAAGCAATGTAGATGAATATGTTTAGGAAGTTGATTATATAAACAACGCACTCACTAAGTGAAACTCTTGTCATGCATTGGTTAAGGTTAAAATAAATCAGAAACAATGTGTCCAAATGGTGCTCTAACTCAGCCATTCTCAACCTTTTTTCTGCTCTAGCCTCCTGATACCCTCACACCAACCCCCCCCACCCCCCACCCCACCCCATCCAGGACTCTGCTCAAAGTTTATGGGGCCTTTTGCCGTGAAGCAGTCAAGTTTTGGTTTCTTCTCTACTTCTCTCTGACCGACTACACACAAAAAATATATATTTATGTTAAGTGAGGGGAAGAGAAAACAAGGCTTTTATTTAAATGCGCTGTAGGGCTGGAGGGCCTCCATTTAGAATATTACTCTAACTGGTGCTATCTTGTCACCTTATAATGTATCTTACTGGATTGAAGTACATTAGCTAGCCACAGGTAGCCTTACTTTCATGGCATGCTTGGGTGGAATATTTCAATTTCCCACTTAACCAAGAAGTGTAGATGATATTTCAAACCACGAGACACACGTGGCATTGAGGCACTGGAATTAAATTATCGCCCTTTCAAATCAAGGCTTGGAAATAATTTCCTGGAATGTGGTCATCTCATAGGTTTGACCATATTAACTATCTGGATAAATTCCAATTGGAAATTTGATCTATTCAGTATTTAAATTATTGAATCGAAAGACTAGAAATAAAGCACACATTGTGTGCTAGACCAATATTCCATTCTTTATATCAATCTCTGATATCTGTGTCTTCAACATGTAAATAGTTAAATATTTAAATTTAGACATACAACACGGTAGCAGGCCCCTTCGGCCCACGAGTCCGTGCCACCCAGTGACATCCAATTGACCTACAACCACCGGTACATTTTTTTGAAGGGTGGAAGGAAACCGGAGCACCTGAAGAAAGCCCATGCAGACATGGGGAGAACGTTCAAGCTCCTTACAGATATTGAGATTTGAACCCCGGTCACGATCTCTGGTGTTGTAATAGCTTTACACTAACCGCTAAACTAACCATGCCACCATAGTCATGTTAAAACTGAGCATAATTCTATATGATTTATTAAAACTGCATATATTTTCAGAAATAAAATGAGCTGTTATAACAGGGATCATTGTGCATGTGTACTTCCTACTGCTGTAGTTCGGGGCTATATCTTTGACTTCATGACCTGGGGAGAAGATGGAAAGTCAAGTGGGCAAAGGCACAAGCCTTTAAAATCCCTAGCTGATTTTCATTCGAATGAAATAACATGAAATTGAGTTGCTTCCATAAAATAAATGCACAAGTGTGTGTATGTTGGATTTCTGTTCCTTGAGGAGAGCATTGATTCTGTTGGTCACTTTTATCTGTCTATCTGTCGATCTTACCACCATGAATTGATCTCTTTGCTTGGGAAGCTGAAACACATCAGCCAAGGGGAGGACTCCTGCCTTTCTGCCTCTTACCTCCTCTGAGAAACAGCCCATGTAGCCAGGCAACATGACTGCTACCTTAAGCTCCTCCACCCCAGTTTCAATCCTGATCTCTTGGGCTGTACATGTGGAACTTGTGTTGGTTTCCCCAGGATAGTCTGGTTTCCTCCTATATTTGATGAGCATGCTACCTGATATGTTAATTGTTTGCAACTAATTTACCCTAGTGTTGGTGAGTAGTGGAAGAATTGAAACAGTTTTGATTGGCATTGAGAGAGTTTAGTGGGGCAAAGAGATTGAAGGAAATGCTTTGAGAGCTGGATTGAATGTCTTCGATGTGCTCAGGAATTACAAGAAAAAGAAAGAATATGAATTTGCTGGGAGGAGATGATGGTTTTGGTGACATTTTGTTGACACCAGACATAAAATGAATAACTGCCCCAGTGACCCTATGAGGCACAGTGCAGACACCATCTTCCATCCATTTTCTCTATCTCCTTACACTGATGGGACAATTCTTCCCCAGGTCTGGCTTCTACTCTTCCTTTCTGCAGATGCTCACAAAGGTGGAGAGTGTAGGAAGAGCAAGATGATGGAGGGGATAATGAGGGCCAAAACAATCTGGGATTGTGGTTGCATAGTTTTTGTGTAGAAAGTAATACTGTAACAATCAGGTCCATGATAAACTGGGAATTGGTGTCTATTTCACACAGATGGAAACAGTATTTTCACCAAACTACTTCCTGCCACAGATTAATTTTCAATCAGGACAGTAAGGAATCTAGCCCTGCACAGTGTATGAGGAGGTCAGTTGGCTCATTGCAAACATGCAGGTTCCTTCAGAGAGCTCTTTGATTTGGCCCAATCCCTTGCTTTTCCCAGAACCTTTTAAGATTGTCCAATACCTCATTCATTTCTCGTGTGTACTTTACATTCAATTGTTTTTTTTATATATAATTCCAAGGTTAAAAGGAAATTATTAAAATTTCCAATGCTTAATTATATTGGTTGGATGGTTAAATAAAACTATCATATCAACATCTATTATTATGAATGTCAATTGCAAAGGAACTAATGAGCTTTCAGTATATGACCCTAAATTAGACCTGTCTGCAAATTATTGCACAAGAGAAATATAGGGAAATAGAAATATTTTAAATTGATACATTGGATAATAAGGTTTTTATTTAGATTTTTTTCATTCATTTTAGTGGACATCAAATGTACTTAACAATCTGAGATCACATTTTCTTTCTATCTTTTTATTGTTGAAACCCATTATTAATAATCTGGTTACCTTCAACTGGACATGGGTTTCCCTGCCACTGATAGATCTGTTGAACCCTCAACAGTGCAGAAGCCATCCCACAAAATCCATTATAAAAAAAAGATGTTTCCATGTGGCTAACATCTTGTTGAAAGATGTCATGATTTCAACATTGATACCTTTTCGGTAGGATGCAGTGAATTACCCCAAGTGTTGGTGAGTAGTGGAAAGTTTGAAGTTGTTTTGTTAGGCATTGAGAAAGATTCGTAGAGCAGTGGGATTGAAGGAAGTCCTCTGAGAGTTAGGAGAGACCTGATGGATTGAATGTCTTCGATGTGGTAAGGAAATACAAGAAAAAGAAAGAGGGTATAAATATGCAGAGAGGAAATGGTGGTTTTGATAACATTTTGCTGACACCATATACTGAAAGATTAACTCTGCCCCAAGCTGCCCACTTTTTCCAAACTCTTTTTTAGTTAATTTTCTCCAAACTGAAAGTACAGTAGAAAAAAAAAACACTTCTCAGAGTGTCTAATTGGTCACATGGACACTCGTTGTGGAATTGTTGAAGTTGTCATCTTTGGGTTCTCTGTGAGTTTTGTATTTAGTTGCTGGTCAAATGCTGATACTGTTTTGGGATGGGTAGGTATGAGGATAACTATGTGATGGGTCATATCATATTTTTGATTATATATAAATATGTATTTTAAAGAGATAAATTGTGGGGGTTTAGAGTAGGTCACTTCACAAACAGACATTAATACTTCACAAAAGAGATCTCATTTAAAATGCAAGAGCTTTGTTCAAGCTGGACACAGAGGCACCAGTGATTTTGCAAAGACAATGAAACTGCTTTGCTAAAGAATGTCAAAAGCAGGTGCAAATAGAAGAGTCCAGGCTCAAGAGGGTGATAAGCTCTTTCAAACATTGGGTCTGGAGCCTTGTGGGTAATGTGGCTTTTCAAGCAGAGATAGAGGGAAAAGACCAAACAGGCTTTCTCTGTGAGAGAGAGAGAGAGAGAGAGAGAGAGAGAGAGAGAGGAAGCTGGCAGCTTGTTGAAGACCCCATTTTGGAAGATGGGTTGTGAGTTCTGAGTTCAGCCTGTTGAAAACCCATGTGGTCCTTACAAAAGGAAATGGCTGGTTAGAGTGTTTCACCTGAAATTAGGGAAACAAGAGGAACTCTGAGGTGACCTGGAAGAAGAGTTTATCATTTGGAAAACCCTGATGGGGAAAGTTTCTTCGGTAAGACACTGAAGTGACTGATGGAAGTAAATCAGTTTGTGTGTGTCCAATGAGCAACGGATTTCTCTCTGAAATCAACATGAATCTTCCTGAGCAGTAACTATTTAACTTCAAGCACCAGAATAAGAATTTTCTGATACCGGTGCACTTGGAGAAGTAAGAAGTGAGATTGAAATGTGAATCAAAGAACTTTCCTGAACAGAGACAAATATTACATACACATGGGCTTAGTATTAGAAGCGAGTTAATTTAGGCTGATTTAAATGAATAATAATGTTAAATTTTGATCTTTTATTTATGTTTAAGTAACCATTTTTCTTGACTAACTATTATTGCTGCTGGGTGTTGGGGTCTTCTGGACTCTAGCATTTCAATTGGCCTCAGTATTCTCAAAATAGAGAAAGGACCTGCACCTGATGGCAAGAAACATCTGCTGGAAATCTGCTACTCCTTTCAATCAAGTAGCCTGGCAAGGCTCAAATGTGAATAGTTTGCAATAGATATTCTGATAATAAAGGGTTAGAAGACAATTGGCAAAACAAGTTATTGAATTCCCTGAGAGCTGTTCCATTAGTATGGTGACAGCTAAAACAAATATTCCCTAGTAATCCACAGAAGAGAAATTTCACCACAATTGGTACTCCACCCTACACTACTTCAGGGATAATTTCATGTTAAGATAGCTTTAAAAAACTTCAGAGAGATTTATAGCAAGCAGTAGTTTTTACCCTAAATGTGTCATATGATTCAGACTGAAAATTAATCACCCAGTACTGAGAAAATTATCTCAGTCTGCTAGCCATATGACAGATGGATTAATTGTCTGATATAAAAAAAGTTATTGTAGAATAATAAAGAAACTTTTTACTAAGAGAAACTCCTGGAGTGAGCTACATAAAATAAAGTAACATTTGCCGAAGATGAGTTATACATCTATCTTCCATTAGTTGCTTAGACACTAATGTAGTGAGTGCCAATGAACGTGGCTGGTTTGCTCTTCTGGAATAACTTGATAAATGTCTGCAAAAGTGATTATCAGCAAGAAGCATTCGGAACAAGGTAGATGAATTAGCTGTGGAAATTGAGATAAACAAATATGATTTGATTGGGATTACAGAAACATGGCTTCAAGGATGGCAAGCCTGGGAACTTAACATCCAAGGGTATACAATATTTAGGAGGGATCGGCAAGAAAGAAAAGGGGGTGGGGTAGTATTGATGGTGAGAGAAGGGACCGATAAGATTGACAGGAAGGATGTTAACTCAGAAGATGCGGAATCTATATGGGTAGAACTGAGGAATAGCAAGGGGTGGAAAATGTTAGTGGGGGTGGTATTTAGGCCTCCAAATAGTGTAGAGGTGACGGGAAGGCATTAAAAGAGAAATTAGAAAAGCATGCAATAAGGGAACAGCTGTCATCATGGGAGATTTAATTTGCATATAGATTGGACTAGTCAAATTGGTAAAAATACAGAGGAGGAGGAATTCCTTGAATGTTTACGGGACGGTTATCTAGACCAATATGTCGAGGAACCAACTCGGGAGCAGGCCATTTTAGATTGGGTATTATGCAATGATAAGGGGCTAATCAGCAATCTTGTTGTGCGAGGCCCTGTGGGTAGGAGCGATCACAATATGATCGAATTCTCACTGGACATGGAGAGTGATGAAATTAAAACCGAGACTAAGGTCCTGAATTTAAATAAAGGGAATTATGATGGTATGAGACGGGAGTTGAGTAAGATTGATTGGGTGGTGTTTATGGGGGAGTTGACTGTGGATAGACAATGGAAAGCATTCACAGATCTAATGGAGAAATTGCAAAAATTGTTTATACCGGTTTGGCATAAAAATAAACCAAAAAAGGTGACTCAACCATGGATAACAAGGGAAATTAGAGACAGCATTGGGTCCAAAGAGAGAGCATATCAATTGGCCAAAAAAAGTACCGCAACCGAAGACTGGGAGCAGTTCAAGATGCACCAAAGGAGGTCAAAGGGATTAATCAAGAGAGAAAAAATAAATTACGAAAGTAAGCTTGCGGCAAATATAAAAACCGACTGCAAAAGCTTTTATAAATATGTCAAGAGGAAAAGATTGGTGAAATCCAGAGTAGGTCCTTTGCAGTCGGAATCAGGGGAATATATAATGGGGAATAAGGAAATGGCAGACCAATTCAATTCTTACTTTAGTTCTGTTTTTACAAGAGAGGATACAAATAACCTCCTAAGGATGTTGGGAAACATAGAGACTAATGCAAGGGAGGAACTGAAAGAAATCAGTATCTCTAAGGATATGGTCTTGGGGAAATTGATGGGATTGAAGGCAGATAAATCCCAAGGGCCTGATAATCTACATCCTAGGGTACTCAAGGAAGTGGCCATTCAGATAGCAGATGCTTTAAGAATTATTTTCCAGAACTCAATAGACTCAGGATCAGTACCCATGGATTGGAGGGTAGCTAATGTTATCCCACTATTTAAAAAGGGGGTAGAGAAAAAGCGGGGAATTATCGGCCGGTGAGCCTTACATCAGTAGTGGGCAAAATTATGGAATCCATTATTAAGGATGTAGTAGCGGAGCATATGACTAGCAGAGAAGGGATCGGACGGAGTCAACATGGATTTACAAAAGGTAAATCGTGCTTGACAAATCTATTGGAATTCTTTGAGATGGTGACAGGTAAAATAGATGGGGGAGAGCCAGTGGATGTGGTGTACCTGGATTTCCAAAAGGCCTTCGATAAGGTCCCGCATAAACGACTGGCTTCCAAAATCAAGGCTCATGTGATTGGGGGAAAAGTATTGATGTGGATTGAGAACTGGCTGGCAGGTAGAAGACAGAGAGTTGGGATAAATGGCTCGTTTTCTGAGTGGCAGGCGGTGACCAGTGGGGTGCCACAGGGATCTGTACTGGGACCCCAGCTGTTCACAATTTACATTAATGATCTGGATGAGGGGATTGGATGTAATATCTCCAAATTCGCAGATGACACTAAGCTAGGAGGGGTTGTGTGCACAGAAGAGGGGTTTAGGAAGCTCCAGTGTGATTTGGATAAATTGAGGGACTGGGCAGACACATGGCAAATGCACTACAATGTGGATAAATGTGAGGTTATCCACTTTGGTAATACAAACCGGAGGCAGATTACTATTTGAATGGCAATAGATTAAGAGATGGGGAAGTGCAGAGAGACCTAGGGATACTTGTACATCAGTCTCTGAAGGCGAGCATGCAGGTACAGCAGGTGGTTAAAAAGGCAAATGGTATGTTGGCCTTCATATCAAGAGGGTTTGAGTATAGGAACAAGGATACCTTACTGCAGCTATGCAGGGCCTTGGTGAGACCCCACCTGGAGTATTGTGTGCAGTTTTGGTCACTTTATGTAAGGAAGGATGTTCTTGCAATGGAGGGAGTGCAGAGGCGATTCACCAGGCTGATACCTGGAATGGCAGGAATGACTTATGAGGAAAGATTGCGCAAATTGGGATTGTACTCCCTGGAGTTTAGAAGATTGAGAGGGGGATCTCATAGAGACATATAAAATTCTGGCAGGACTGGACAGAATGGATGCAGATGGGATGTTTCCAATGATGGGAAAATCCAGAACCCGGGGCCATGGTTGGAGGATAATAGGCAAACTATTTAGGACCGAGATGAGGAGGAATTTCTTTACCCAGAGGGTGGTGAATCTGTGGAATTCATTGCCACAGAGGGCAGTAGAGGCAGGTTCATTAAATATATTTAAGAGGGAATTAGATCTATTTCTTCAGTATAAGGGTATTAAAGGTTACGGAGAGAAGGCGGGGACGGGGTACTGAACTTTAAGATCAGCCATGATCTCGTTGAATGGCGGAGCAGGCTCGAAGGGTCGAATGACCTACTCCTGCTCCTATCTTCTATGTTTCTAAACATGAAATACACAGAAATCGAAGTACGAGACAGGGTAAGGACAGAAAGCATGTACTCTGACGGAAAGGGCATGGTCACCAGCAATTTCTACTGCCTCCTTAACTGTTATCAAGATATAGTAATAACTTTAGGAGAGAGTTATACATCCAAGTTTATACATTGAACACCTGTCTTATCCTTTACATGCTATGAATAGGAGTCAACATTTGGCTTATGTTTAGATACTAGGGGGTGGTTAAGCTGTCTATTTCCTCCTCATGAAATAGAAACCTATTCCTGGCCCTTTTTAATAGCGCCATGGGCATTTCCTTATGATGGTGTTCCACATGGTCTGTTCAAAAAACAATCCTGCTGTTTTCCTTGGTTCTTGTGATAAGAATTCAGTTTGTATTCCTCCGTTCCTCATTTTCCCTCGAGCAGAGCCAAAAAGTAACAAGTATCAAATAAATTATTTGATATGAATAGATTGACCGAGAGAAAATCTTCAAATCTCAGGAAAATACTAATGCTTCCTGTCTAAGAGCAAAGCTCTTATAAAATGTTGCTAATATTTCTCTAGAAGGAGATGTGCATTTATAAATGTACCGATTGAATAAATAGCAATTGTTCTCCTTGGGAGTTGAGTTATGTTCCATAAAACATAACTGGTCTGATCTAATGTACAAGTTGTAAGAATTACATTATTTTTGCCTAAAATGAGATTAAATAACAAAACTGATGTCTGCATCTGAACTAGACATACAGTGCCCTCCGTAATGTTTGGGACAAAGACACTTTTTTTTCTTTATTTCCCCTCGTGCCCCACATTTTTAAATTTGTAATCAAACAATTCACATGTAATTGAAGTGCACATTCCAGATTTTATTCAAGGTTAATTGTATACATGTTGGTTTGATCAAAAGCTTAGAAGCTTAGAAGCACTCTTATACTTGCATGAATGAAGTAATTAAACATACCTGAGTCCTCACAAACACGTGTGAAGCCACATGTCCCAAACATTTTAGTGACCAGAAATGAAGGGGCTATGTACAAAAAGTGCTGTAATTTCTATATGGTAAAACTAAAATGTATACAAATATCCTTGAATAAAATCTGGAATGTGCATTTTAATTACATGTCAATTGTTTGATTACAAATTTAAAACTGTGGGGCACAAGGACAAATAAAGGAAAAAAAAAGTGTCTTTGACCCAAACATTATGGAGGGCTCTGTATTACCAGTGTTATCAATTATGATGCAGTTACTGCAAAAGATGCAGTGTCCTATATTATTGGCTGGGGTATCCATTGAAGAGGTTGAAAGTAGCTAAATCCATAGATTTTTATGAGCAACCCAGAGATGGCAAAGATAAATACGTGAAGAAAGAACAATTTCAAACTTAATTGATAAAAGTAATTAAATCTATTGTGACGTACTCCCATTTTTCAGTTCATTTTCATTTCTTTGGAACTGTCACTTTAAGAGAATAGACTTTTTATTAAAAAGAATGCAGGTTTTGGAAAATGACTGTGAAATGGCAGCAGGCTTTTAAGACAGCATGTTCCTAAAGTTGATACATTTGCAGAGGGATGGGAAGAAGCCCTGGAGAAGCCAGGTGCAGAGGCCATGTGACCAGCTTATTGAAAAGACAATGTACAGTTTACTCTGGAGGCCATTTTAAGAAGGCAGCACAAGACCTCTTTGTTGGAATGATAAACCCACTGGGTCTCATTGTGTGGTGATTGACAAAGTGTCAGATTTCCTCCTGCAGTTACAAAGTTATGAGTACATTGGCAACCTGTCTGATTCCACCAGCGTTGTCTCTGCTCCATCCTCAACATTCATTGGAGCGACTTCATCACCAACATCGAAGTACTCAAGATGGCAGAGGCCGACAGCATCGAATCCACGTTGCTGAAGATCCAACTGCGCTGGGTAGGTCACGTCTCCAGAATGGAGGACCATCGCCTTCCCAAGATTGTGTTATATGGCGAGCTCTCCACTGGCCACCGAGACAGAGGTGCACCAAAGAAGAGGTACAAGGACTGCCTAAAGAAATCTCTTGGTGCCTGCCACATTGACCACCGCCAGTGGGCTGATATCACCTCAAACCGTGCATCTTGGCGCCTCACAGTTCGCCAGGCAGCAACCTCCTTTGAAGAAGACCGCAGAGCCCACCTCACTGACAAAAGACAAAGGATGAAAAACCAAACACCCAACCCCAACCAACCAATTTTCCCTTGCAACCGCTGCAACCGTGTCTGCCTGTCCCGCATCGGACTTGTCAGCCACAAACGAGCCTGCAGCTGATGTGGACATTACCCCTCCATAAATTTTCGTCCGCGAAGCCAAGCCAAAAAGTTATAGAGGAATGAGAGGACCACTTTGCGACCAAAAAGAGTGAAGATCACTTTTGTTCGGCTGACCCACGAAAAGGGTTCTACTTGCAGAAGAAATAATGTGCTTGGATGATGACCAGAGTGGGAATCACTTGAGTTCGGCTGACCCATGAAAAGGGTTCTGGAAACTTTGTGAGCATCACTTGCTTTGTGTCCTCTATGCCAAAGAAAAGGGGAGTTTTGGTTGGGACTCATCCAAAAAGGACATTTTGTTGGAAGCATCTTTATAAGAGTTTCATGAGTTAATCAATATTCTGTTCACCCCTGGTCTCTTTCACCACTTCATGAACTGCTAATTTCATCTAAAGCCTACATGTCGTATCCAACTAAGGCCTGTGTGTTTCATCCATCTAAAACCTGCGTGTCGCTTCAATTTCAAGCCTACATTATCAACATTGGGATTTTCTTGGAACTGCCTTTCGAGAATTGGGCCTTGAGCTGTTGTGGTTTCGGGTATTTCACATGTACCAGTATATTCACGCATAATTTGGAGTTATGTTAGCTAAGTTAGTTAAATTAGACAAAGTGTTATATTATTGTTTATTGAAAGTAATATTTTAAAAATAGCACTGTCTGGGTTTATTTTTATTACTGCTGTCTGGTATGTAACATTATACATTGTTAATTTTAATAATGAGGAAAATAGAACAAATGGAAAATTGATAGAACAGTTGATCCCAATAATCGCATTAATTAGTATAATCTTGATCCCAAAATCTTTAGGAATTAAAAAGCATTTTTTCTTTCTTCAACAGTAATATAATTGAATAGAATGTTTTAGTGGGCAGCCAAATGATCTTATGGTCACTTGATGGTTTATAACTAATATTATTGCCTGTCCTATAATGTTTGAAAACTTATATTTTGTGCGTTTGCCATTGAAAATCTCGCTTGTGAGATGAAATGCTAATAATGCTTTTAACATGGAAGCATGATGTCATTCTGCGAGTGTGCTTGCAAATCAGATTATCTATTAGGCAAAGTCACCAGGAGACAATAGTACAGCCTGGGAATATCAATTAATCAATTGAAATCTATCAGGCATTAATGGACTCCTCTCATACATTTTGCTTCTAATTATTTCTGTTCTTTTTTTAAAGTTTACCTTATACATAATTTGTTCAATGTATATAGTTAATCAAGCACAAAAATTGTATCAAATTCCTCCATATCCCATTCCCCTTTCACAAAGCAACCTCTAGGGTGACAAGAATCTGAAAAACAGAATCTGAACACAGCCGATCTGTAATTGCAACAATTTGTGTATTTTCACAGTTTCATTTGTTGAGTTTCTTGAAAACTTGGTTGGAAAGCACCATGGTATAATTTATTCTCTCTTGATATTTTCTGTTGTGTACTTGAATGGTAACTGCTGCTGTCCTCATTGGGCGTATTAGCTGGGGAAAGGAATTGATCCTGCTGTTTGAAAGAGATGAATTACAACATCCTTTTAGCAACTGCAAGTATCCAAGCAACTTTTATCCAACCATATTAAATATCTTTGTGGCACTGTCTCACTTATTCAGTCTTGATGAAGAGTTCTGACTGGAAAGTCGACAATTTTTCTTTCTTCCACTGAGTTCCTTCACAGATTATTTTTTTTGCTCTTTTTAATGATTTAAATTTTATTGAGTTATTTAAAAAAGCTTCCCCAAACCCTTGAGTTATGTATATCATAAGTTACAAAACATAAACTTATCCATAAAATAGAAACAAACATGGCAGCAAAAAATATCAATATAAAAACCTTCTATGTCTATTTAGACCTCTAATTAGAGAAAAAAAAACCATTAATATGTTTCATCGCAACATCCACCACTGTTTCCCCCTGGGAAACCTAGATTTTTTCCTTATTTTTGTGTTAAGATGTCCAATTTATCAAACTGTTTGTAAGGCATGCATTCAAATACTCCCACTTTGGCCATTTCTGAGCCCTACTTCTGAAATGATGGTCCCTTCCCAAATTCTTCCAACCTCTAAGTACAATTTGTC
This sequence comes from Narcine bancroftii, assembly GCF_036971445.1. Lineage (NCBI taxonomy): Eukaryota > Metazoa > Chordata > Chondrichthyes > Torpediniformes > Narcinidae > Narcine > Narcine bancroftii. The sequence continues at coordinate 109,932,074 of NC_091473.1, forward strand.
TTCCTACCATTATATACTTGTCTGAATCCGATATTGTTTGATTGTCTTTATCCCCTAAATAACCCAAGTGTGTTTCCCAAGACACAGTGTCTGGGGCTAAAAGGAACTTGAATACCTGAAACTTCACCAATATACTTGTGTATCATAATCCAAAATTCTTGAATTCTGGGACAAGATCAAAGCGCATATACTAAGTCCTCTTTATCTGCCTCACAGCACCAGTACTCAGGGGTATCTTAAAACTTAATCTATGTAACCTTGCTGGTGTCCAATAAAAACGATGCATAATTTTAAAAATTGAATTAGGCGGACTCTCAGGTCTCTTGACATTATTTTGATATTTTTACAAATTTTGTCCCATTCATCCGTCTCAAAAAACATACTCAAGTCTATTTCCCACACTCTTTTAAGACGCAAGAGAAGTTTATCCACTGATATTTCTGTTAAAGCTGAATAATAAAATGAGGCTCTGTGACCTTTACCATATGCAGCCAGTACAGTAGAAAATATCGTAGCAACTTGTGGGGGTAGCTGTGCAGTTATTTGTTTTGCCCATTAGTATATTTTTAGCAGGCTGAGCGACCGTGCAAGTAAATGGGCCAAATTGCCACAACACACAGCTGGTCCAAGATGGCGCAGGCTCCCTTTCACTGCCAAGAAGGAGCCTAGCTCTCTACTTCCATATAGCAGCCCGCTGGCCAGAGATTGACACCATAATGCGATGATGTCACTTCTGGAAGCCGGCAGGTACATCACCGGAATTCAAACTGTGATGATTATAATATTTTGGGGAATTTGGTAAGATTTAGAGTAGGTTACATACATACACACATTTTAAAACAGATCTTATTTGAAAGACTAAAGAAATATTGAAGATCTCTGGAGAATGATATGCACCTTTCACAAGTAGGTATTAATTGAACTGACGTCATAAAATGAATGACCATTGTTTGGAACTGGAGCCAGGATAGCTACAAGTACCTTTCTGCAGGATGCTTACAGGAAGGTCACCCCTGGGTTTTGTTTATCTAACAACAGCTTGAGCAGAAGAAAGAACTCCTGTTGTTTGCTGAAGAAGGTGGGGATTTTGCAAGTGAGTGAATCACATGTTTTTGGCTGGAAGATTCAGTTGGAGAGAGAGGGAGGGAGAGAAAAGAAGCCCTCTCAGCTTGTGTGTGTGTATGAAACAGTGCAAGCCTGGAAGAGCTGGTTGAAACTGATGAAACTGATGGCTGGAAGTGCTATCTGCATGATATTTCTCTTGGAATAAGAAGAACAGAAGGAGCTCTGTCATAATCTGAAAGAAAGAGGTTACCATCTGGAAAACCCTGATGGGGCAAGTTTCATCAGTAAGAGATTGAGGTGACTAATAGTGGTACTTCAGTTGTGGAAATCCTGGAACACCAAATATCTCTATGCAAACCCTACAAGAACCTTCCTGAGCGGTAAACATTTACTTTCCAAGCACAAAAGCCTGGTGAACTTTATACATGTTAAATTCTGTGCACAGTATAAGCATTGCCTGCATCCAGAGAACATGGAAGAAGAAGTGAGATTGAACTAGGAACCAAAGAACTTTTCTTAAATTTACATAAAAGTGCACTTAGAATTAGAAGGGGGATAATTTGGGTTAGTTAAGTATAGAGTTAAGTTAAAGTTTGATTCTATTTTCATGTTTAAAGTTGATTTAAAATAACTTTTATTTTAAAAACCACTTGTCTTGGTGAATGTCTATTGGTGCTGGGTTTTGGGGTCCTTTGGGCTCGTAACAAAACCAATAAAGTTATTCTTTGGTTTACCCTTGCACTGTGTGGACGTCTCTTTACTTGGTAGCGCTGCCGCAGCAGTCGCTATAGTGGTGACCACGACAGTTCCAGCATTTTGGAACCGCATCAATCACACGAGAATGCAGCAACCAGCTGAATTCACAGTCTCAGCGCCTTCGACCAATGTGGTGGGCGTATATCTCCCGCCGTTCTGGGAAAGCCAGCCCAAGAACTAGCTACAGCTGGCTGAGTCACAGTTCCACATCAGGGCAATTGTTTCAGAGGACACCAAGTTCTGGCATGCTGTCAGTACCCTGGACGCTGCCACAGCTGCCAAAGTAAGCTCCTTCATAAAAAACCCACTGATGGAGCGTAAACACGAGCAGTTCCGAAGTTTCCTCCTCGACACCCTAGAGCTCAGCTGGCCGAGTGCAGCATCAGAATTCTCAACATGCAGGACCTGGGCGACAGAAACCCCTCCAAACTGATGCATGAGATGGTGGCCCTGGCAGATGGGCTGACAGACCGTTTCCTGTTTGAGGCCCTATTCCTTTTAAAACCATCAGTACACATATCGTCAGCAATTTTGAACATGGATTTCAGCGCCCAGCACCTTGTAGCCAAGGAGGCAGACAGGCTGTTCTGCACGCCACAGCATGAGGCTACAGGGCTGCAGGGTATTCTCCAAGGTGCACCTGTGAAGGGGTACCACCAAATCCTGGTACACCCCAGCGACATCCAGAAGATGGCCACCTTCAGACCCTTCAGCCTCTTTGAATTCCTAAGAATGCTTTTCAGACTCAAAAACGCGGCCCAGACATTCTAGTGTCTAATGTATGTGACCTAGACTAGATGACATCCTCATGGCCAGCCCCGATGCCAGCACCCATAGGACGCACCTCACCCACATGTTCGACAGACAGCAGCAGTTCAGGCTTATGGTGAACCTGGCCAAGTGCCAGTTTAGCCAGCAAACAATAGACTTTTTGGGGCACCGATCATCCCAGAGGATCCCACGCCACTACCCAACAAGGTAAAGGCTATTCAGAACTTCCCTAAGCCGAGCATGACCAAAGAACTACAAGAGTTCCTGGAGATGGTAATCTTCTACCATTGCTTTCTCCTGGGAGCAGTCACCCTCATGCAGACCCTGTTTAGCCTCATCAAACTGAGCGACATGATGTTGCAATGGACAGTGGAAGCCATGGAAGCCTTCTTCAGCAGTGGCAAAAGTCATACCTGGATCCTACCTCCCCCCTGGCCCTCACAACGAACACTTCAGACAGAGCGGTGGGCGTGGTGCTAGAGCAATGGGTCAATGAGCACTGGCGACCTCTCACTTTCTTCGGTAAGCTCCTTTGAACACCAGAGCTCAAATACAGCATGCTCAACTGTGAACTGCTGGCCTTGTACCTGGTGATACAGCATTCCGCTACATGCTAGAGGGGAGAGTGTTCACCGCCTACACAGGCTACATATCATTGACCTTTGCACTGAGCAAGGTCTCGGACCTATGGTCAGCAAGACAACAAGAGCACCTTTCCTATGTATTGGAATTCACCAGGAACATCCGCCACATCGCTGGCAAGGCTAACATAGTAGCCGATGTGCTGTCCCGGCCCACGGTCACCACAACCTGCAGAGAACTCAACATCGCCTGGTTCATCAAGGACCAGAGGGAGGATGCAGACGTCCAGGCATACTGGACAACCATCACCAGCCTGAAGGTCAGAGATTTCTGCCCCACACCAGGAGAACCGAATTTGCTGTGCAACATCTCCATCGGGTCCCTAAGTCAATCCTACATGTGGCCTGGTGATGGCGGGTTTTCAACCATATCGATGGCTTATTGCACCCCTCCATGGTCCGCCTGCTCTTGGACAAGTTCATGTGGCATAGACTCTGCTGAGATGTTGCCCTGTGGGCTCGAACCTACTTACAGTGCCAGCGTGCCAAGGTGCATCGCCAGACCAAAGCCCACCTACAGACTTTCGAGCTAGCACAAAATAGGTTTGAACATGTCCACTTTGACATTGTCAGCCCCCTTCCAGTGGGCCAAGGTATGAGGTACCTGTTCATGACCAGCAACAGATTCACCTGCTGGCCAGAGGCAATACCCATGGCTGCGTGTGACACAGAGACATGCACCTGGGCTTTCCTCGCCACCTGGGTCATGCGTTTTGGAATTCCGACCCACATCACATCAGACTGAGGAGCGCAGTTCACTTTCTCCATCAGGTCAACCCGGTGAAATTCTGCGGCAGCCAAGTCCACCATACGACAGCCTACCATCACCAAGCAAACAGACTGGTCGAGTGTTCAACCACCACCTGAAGGTCGCATTGAAAGTCCAACTTCACCGGGCTGAACTAGATGGTCGAGCTCACATAGGTACTGCTCACTCAACCCCCCCCAGCATGTTAGACATCCTTCACAGGCTGACAGAGCAAGCAAGTGAACAATGCCCCACCCACCCCCCCCCCCACCAGCCATCGTCCAGCTACGTTCCAGTAGATCTGCAGTTCACCCACTATGTTTCCATACACAGAGGACAGCAGGGGACTCCCCCCAACAGTGCCTGTAAAAAGGGCCCTTCAATGTATTGCGGAGAGACAGCGTGGTGTTTACATTGGACATTGGTGGTCGACTGGACAGATTCATAGTCCACCACCTCAAAGTCACGCACCTGGACCCTGACCTGCCAGCCCCGGACCACGGTTCAAACAGAGAGGTAGACCGCCCAAAGACTATAAGTCAGACCGCTCGGAGAGCAGCAGCGATTCTGGGGGTGGAAGGTGGTGGTGTAGTGGGCCGAGCGACCACACAAGTAAATGGGCTGAATCACCACAACACGCAGCCGGTCCTAGATGGCACGGGCTCCTTCTCAGCAGTGCCTTGTGCAGGCTAAGGAGCCCTCCACTACCGCGCAGTAGCCAGCCGGCCAGAGAGTGACACTGCAATGCGATGACGTCACTTCCGGAAGCCAGCGGGTATGTCATCAGAAGTGGGTGGGTGTGGTGAATCTCTGCTAAGCTGCCTGTCTCCCTCTGGCAAGCCTTGCTGTACTAACATTGGCTGTGCATTATCTCTACAGTTAAAGACACTCCCCTTGGGTATAACTGTGTATGCACCCATTGTTTTTCATTATTGTACCATAAGTTTCTGCTAATAAAAGCCATGAATATTGTTTGACCACATCATCTTTGTCTACTTCATCAACTGGCACTATAGTGGGCCAGCCGGAGACGTGGCGAATTCAAACTAATAAATGCATTCTTTGGTTCACCCTCACGCTGTGTGGAAGTCTGCTGCAGCAGTTGCTACGTTGTTCATTAATGTTTAGTCTGGATTGCAAAGGAAATAATCATTCCTATTGATGTCTCCTGTTCTTCCATGGTTTTTTCCTCTGATTCCGTAACCATTTCAAATTTTCAGCACAAAATCTTGACTAACACTTCCATGTCTTTTGGAAGAGACAACAAAATGAATGAAGAAAAATAAGGAGAGATTGGATGAAGGTTTACAAAATTATGAGGGATATAGGCAGAGTAAATAGAACATTGCAGCATAGAAAACAGGCCTTTCAGCCCTTCTAGTCTGTGCCGAACTATTATTCTGCCTAGACCCGCGGACCTGCACACAGGCCATAGCCTTCCATACCCCTCCCATCCATGTAACTGTCCAAATTCTTCTTAATGAAATTTCTAGTCTCTTTTACTTTACTCATGCTCATCTCTTAGTAGGTCTCAACTATTAATTTGACATCAAGCCCTGATGGTATACCTGGCAGGTTTCTGAAAATCTGTGCCAACCAACTAGCTAGACATTTTCAATCTCTCACTACTGCAATTGGAGGTTCCCACTTACTTCAAAAGGTAACCAATCATATCATTCCCAAATAAGAGCAGAGTGAGCTGGGTCAATTACTATTTCCCAAAAGCACTCAGATCTATTGTGATGAAATGCTTTGATAGGTTGATCATGGCCAGAATTAACTTATACCTAAGAAAGATCTGGACCCACTGCAATTTCCCAATTGCCAATCGTTCCACAGCAGATGCAATCTCACTGGTTCTCCATTCAGCCCAGGAACACCTAAACAACAATTTGTACATCAGGCTGCTTTTCATCGATTACAGATTAGCGTTCAACACCATCATCCCCTTAGTACCGCGGTTAGCAAGCTTCAAAACCTGGGCCTCCACATCTCCCTCTGCAAATGGATCCCTGACTTCCTCATCAGAAGACCACTGTCAGTACAGATCGTTAACAATGTCTCCTCCTCACTGACAATCCCCAAGGATGTGTGCTTCACCCACTGCTTGACTCCCTCTACAACCATAACTGTGTAGCTAAGCGCAATTCAAATGCTATCTACAAATTTGCCGACAGCACCATGGTTGTTGGCAGAATCACAGACATCAGTGAGGAAGCTTGCAGGAGTGAAAAGGATCAGCTAGTTGAGTGTGTCACAACAACAACCAGACTTCATCAAGGGGTCAGCAGTGGAGAAGTTAAATTCCTGGGTGTCAACATTTCTGAAGCTCATGTCGATGTAATCATGAAGGAGGTACACCAGCAGGTACATTTCATTGGGAGTCTGCGGATATGTCAGCATGGACTCTTGCAAATTCTACAGCTGTATCGTGGAGAGAATTCTGTCTGGTTGGACAGGAAAAGGCTACAGAGGATGTTAAACTCACCCATGGGAATAACAAGCACCATTAAGGACATTTTTAAGAGGCGGTATCTCAAGAAAGGAGTCTCTACTATCAAGGCCCCTCACTACCGAGGCCATGTCCTTTTCTCAGTGCTACCATCAGGAAGGAAGTACAAGAGCTTGAAGACACACACACATTTTACAAAAACAGCTTCTTCCCTTCTGCCTTCAGATTTCTGAATGGACAATGAACCTATAGACACTATCTCACTTTTTTCACTTTTTTGCACTATTTATTTTTTAAAACTTTGTATTTACAGAACTCCAATTTACAGCAATTTTACACCTGTAACGCACAATGCTGCTGTCACAAAACAACAAATTTCAAGACACGTTCATGACAATAAAACTAATTCTGATGGCTCTGAAATAATTTGTTACCTGGACAACCTTGGTTTTCACCCTTTTGTTCTCTCCACCTATTCTTCTCTCTGCAACTTAAAATAAACTAATATTCTCAATTTCCTAGTTATGATAAAGAATTATTGACCCAAATGTTAATTGTTTTTCTCTCTTTCCACAAAATGGTAATTTTGTTCCCATCTCTTTTGAGCACTGCTTGTGGAATTTTAGTGTGTCTAACTTGAGTCTGGCATGTAGGCTCTTTCCACTAAGATTAGGAAAGATAAATATGAGAAGACATGGCTTTAGGGTGAAAGGGGAAAGGTTTAGGGGGAGCTTCTTCACTCAGCGAGTGGTGGGAGTGTGGAACGAGCTGCCATCTGATATGGTGGGTGTGGACTTAATCTTGAGTTTTAAGAATAAATTAGATAGATACATGGATGGGAGAGGGCTGGAGGGTTATGGAATGGGAGCAGGTTATTGGGACTAGCTGAACAATGGTTGGCACACACTAGAAGAGCTGAATGGCCTATTTAATGTGCTGTAGCATCTCTTGGTTCTATGGTCCTATATCAAATACTCCATGGCATTTTTCCAAGAGAGTAATGGAGCTTTATCCAGGGCAATATTTATTCTTTAATCAATTATCTTTACACTATTCTGTTTGCAAGACAAATAGCTGAAGTGTTTCCCGTGTTACAACAGTGACTTTGATTCTGAGGTATTTCATTGATGCAAGTGTTCAAGATATCCCGAGATTGATGAAAAATACTGATCTAAATTCTTCCTGAATATCCTGAATTTTAATTTTTGTGGCTGAAAATGATGTCTTTGCAGTGACCCAACTCAGTTTGAATAGGGCATCTGTTTTTATCATGTTCGATTTGATTTGAGAAGAGATGAAAGTTTATACATTCAGTGTACAGACACAGTGAAATTATTGCTGCAGCTATATAAATATGAAAAGCACATCAAGAAAAAAAAATATAAATATGAAAAGATATATAAATATACACAAAAATGTGCATGTTAGCATGTGCACCATGGTCCAGAGAGTTGTCAGGTTGCACATGTAGTCAGATGATAATAAACTTGATTTTGTTATACTGCTACTGACTTATGAGTTTATTGATCATTTTAGAAATGTTTCCTTCTGAATCTCAGTCAGTTGAAATCAAAGTGCACAAAATTGTGTGAGCTTGAAATGTACCTTTACAGTAAAACTATTATTTAAGAACAAAGAGAAATAATCAACAGCTAAAGACTGGATTGTCTATTAAGTTGATTTCAAATCTGGTGCCTTGCATCTTAATTATCATTTTACTCTCACCTCTCCTCTCCATTCATGAAGAAAAGTACAGCTAATGTATTACAATTTAAGTTGTAGAAAGAAGAAATTGATTGCCAAAATACTATGTTCATTTATATTTCACTCTTTTAATTTTATTGCAATCAGGTTCCTTGAGGATTGAGATGCCTTGCAACAATTTTGCCAGTAATTTAAATCAGTCAAGACAATGCACTCAATTTCTGTGGCGATTTGCTGGCCCAAAGTGTTCATTGGTTTGAGTGCGACCAGGACTTCCAATAGCACAGTGGACAATTACTTCACCTGAATGTCATCTAACATCTTTCCCAGCAGCCAAAGCTCATGCAATGTTTTAATATTTGTCGATGTCTCTGACTTTCAACAATATTCAAAACAATTACAAATAAATAAGGAATTTAAAACTAAAAAAAATGATATTTAAACAAAATCATCAAAAACTCAAAATGCTTCCCAATAATTAAAACAATCAAGAAACTAAAAAATAACAGAGAAAAATGGACCTAACCTAACCTAGCCTAGGTCTTCTAACCTATCTTCTCCACAGTTTTGTAAACTCCGATTAAATCAGTGGACTCACTGATTCAGCAGCAGGTCTAACCAGATGCAAGGTTTGAAAGCTGATTTCTAGGTGTAAGTTCTGGGGATCCTCAACAAGATCTAGTTATGTGGCTGAAGTTTATCTGGTTATTAAGTGGACAAATGAACAGTTCCTTTGGAAATGGCTAGCACTTATCAGAAAAGAAAATCCAGGTTGTTGTAACATTCCACATACAGATCTGAAATATTGGTATGTTATTTTACTGTGACGTCTGTATATATTTTTTCTTTTCTCAGTTAATGGCTCTTATTTTAAAGATCCCATAAGTGGCATTGTTAGCTTTCGGATTCATCTCCTTAATGTATCATTTTGTAGAAAATTGGCTTTGAGGTAAAATGGGGGAGAGTAGACAACAGTCAAATTGTTCATACTTCAAGGAAAAACATTAAACATGGTTTATAATGTGGTAAAATACATCCAAAAGGACTGGGCAATGGTAGATACAGTGTAATAAATTAATTTTGAAAAAGCATTTGCTATTTTGCCATTATATTGTCCTTTGCCCTAATACTGCATTTGGCCATGCACTTCAATGTTATTCTCAGAGCTGCAGCAATTATTGATGCAATAATCTTGCCATAATTGTTTTTCTCATGGCTTTTTGTCACAATCCTCAGGTAGGGAGAGATTAAAGCTATCATCTCTTTCTCAGTTAATTAGGAGTGTACTTTTCGAATTATATGAACATGTGCCCTTGATCAACTCTTGGTCTGTATAATTGATATTCCAATTGCTTTTAGAAGAATTCTGTGTGCTTAATTGCTCTGTTATTTGATAAGTTAGCAGTTTAGGCAAAGTACAATTTATATTTCATGCCATTGTCATTGCAAGGCTTGACATCTATTCACTTCTGTGACATGTTAAAATAGGTTCACAGTCAGGAGTTTACTCTAGGCACTGTGGAAGGAGAGACATGGCAAATTTGGCATTCTAATAAGTGTTACAGGTTATAATAGCATGGTTATGGATAAATATATCTTTAGAAGAGATTGTGAGGGTTTAGTATAGGTCACTTCACAAAAAGAGTAACACTTCACAAAAGACATCTCATTTAAAATGCAAGAGATTTGCTAAAGCTAGATGTTGATTTTGCAGAGACAATGGAACTGCTTTGGTAAGAATTTCAGAAGTAGGTACAAATGAAACAATGACAGGCAAAGATCAGCATAAGATCTTTCAAAGATTGGGTTTGGAGCCCTGTAAGATCTGGTATAGTTTTTACAAGCAGAGAGAGAATAAATAGTCAGATGATTTCTCTTTTGGGGGAGAGAGAGCGGGAGAGAGAGAGAGAGAGAGAGAGTGAGAGAGAGAGAGAGAGAGAGAGAGAGAGAGAGAGAGAGAGAGAGAGAGAGAGAGAGAGAGAGAGAGAGGTCAGTTCTACAGTAGCAGTTGAGGCTGCAAAAATGGCAAACTGGCAGGTTTGTTGAAAAACCCCATTTTGAAGATGGGTTGAGAGTTCTGAGTTCAGCCTGTTCAAAACCCTTGTAGTCCTTACAGGAGGAAACAGCTGGCTAGAGTGTTTCTCCTGAAATAAGGGAAACAAGAGCAACTCTGTGGTGACCTGGAAGAAAAGGTGAAAAAGCACACAAATGCTGGAGAAACTCAGTAGGTCAAACAGAGCCTTTATGTAGCAAAGATACATCACCAACATTTCATCAAGGAGTGGGGGAATGTGAGAGATGTCGGAACAAAAGGGGGAAGGGGAGGGGAAGGAGGGATAGGTGGAGGGGGGACACTGCAGGAGGGTGGAGAAGGAGTCCAGGCTACGTGGAGAGAGAAAGGAAATAGGAACTGGAATAACTAGTTAGGTGGGGAGGGGGGAAAAGGCTGTGGAATGCAGTGAACTCAATGTTCATGCTCTGGGGTTGGAAGGTGCCCAGACAAAAAAATGAGGTGTTGTTCATCCAATCTGCGGGTGGTCAGGGTGGGGTAGTGTGAAAAGCCATGGACAGACATGTGAGCTTGAGAGCGTAACTCAGAATTGAAATGGTTGGCTATGGGGAGGTCGGTTTTGTTGCAGATGGAGAGGAGGTGCTGGGCAAAGTGACCTCCTAATCTGCGATCTGCCTCTCCGATGTAGAGAAGGCCACAGAGGGTCCACCGGATGCAATAAATTAGTTCTTGGGAGGCACAGGTGAAGAGTTGCTTCACCTGAAAGTTCTGTTTAGGACCTCGGACGTGATGAGGGAAGAGGTGTGGGTGCAGGTATTACACCTCCTATGACCACAGTGGAAAGTGCCGGGGGGGTGGGGGTGGTGGGCAGTGGGTGGGAAGGGAAGCATTATCATTTGGATGGGGCAAGTTTCTTCAGCCAGACACTGAAGTGACTGATTGCAAGAAATCAGTTTGTGGGTGTTCAATGAACAACAAATATCTCTGAAACCAACAAAAACCTTTCTGAGTGGTAACCATTTAACTTTAAACACCAGAGCCTGGTGAAAATTCATAAATGTTAAATTCTGTGCACAGTAGAAGAATTGCCTGATACCAATGAACTTGGAGAAGTGAAAAGTGATTGATTGAACTGTGAAACAAAGAACTTTCCTGAACATATACACATTACATATACATGGACTTAGAATTAGAAGGGGGTTAAGTTAGGTTAAGTTGATAGTCATAAGTTAAAGATTGATTCTTGTTATTATGTTTAAAGAAAATTAAAAGCAAATTTTGTTTAAGTATTCATTGTCTTGGTGAATTCTATTGCTGCTGGGTTTTGGACTCCTCTGGGCTAGTAACATAAGTAATATTAGTTATCTCAGTTATTGCAACATTTAGAACTCATTACCCATTATGGGCAATCCTGATACAGCTTATGTATCAAGATAAGAGAACACTGTTTATGCACTCAACACCAGAACTAATTTTAAATTGTCATATTGAAAGGCACCTCAAACCACTTCACCAATGAAATGGTTTTGAAATGAAACATATCTTCAGATAATCTCTTTAAGTATTATATAAAAACTCTAGAGGAAACTTTTCTGGTCTTAAAAATACACTAATCTACTTTTTACAGTCACTTGAGATGATAGGTTGACACAGTAACCTCTTCCAAAAGACACCTTTCCTGACAGCACAGTTTTTTTCTCTCTTTCTCTCTTCCACCTCTCTTTTTCCTCAAGAATCTCTTCCAAAATATAATTCTTTGACTAACCTTTAATTTAATTTATTGCTTGGCTCAGAACAATTTTTGATTTGTTTCACTCCTGGGATATGCCTTTGGTGGGTCTACCATATTAATGATATTAAATAATCTTTTGCTGTCTGGGTAAAGGGAAAGCAATGATACATGCCAAATACTCAATAGTAGAAGAAAATATAATTTTACTCTTTCTCTTTCTAAACATAGAGTAAAACAGGATCAGGCAAGAAAAAGACTGATGGTAAATATTTGTTGACTCCTTTTCCCATCATTAAAATGGATATGGTCTTCCAACACATTACATATAAATTTTGTACTGCATTAACCTTACCAAACTATACACTATTTTTGCACCTCCACGACAGTCATCTTGAACTTGTTACAAATAAATGTGATTGTTGAATCGTCCATTATCTTACTGAATCTTTTAAACCTGCCTATGCATTTCCTACTGCAGAGTTTCTTGATCTTTCTTTAATCCTATTACTAGGTGCTGGTTTTGAGACATGATAATGTGTATTGTAAATTCTGAAAAGCCAGATCAAGGCCAAGTCAGTGCAGTCATATATATGCTTTATTCAGTGCAGGATTGGGTCATGTGCAATGAACCTGGGGTTATTAGGGAGTTAAAGGTCATAGAACCTCTAGAAAGCAGCAAGTTGAATTTAATTTAAAATTTCAAAAGGAAAAAAAATTATCAGATTTATCAATTTTTCAGTGGAATAAGGGAAATTACAGTGGTATGAGAAAGGAACTGGCTCAAGTAAACTGGGAAAGCAAACTAATTGGACGATCAGAGCAGAACTGGAAGATATTTTTGCAAGTAATAAAATGCATGCAGGATAGATATATTCCAAGGAATATTGTCCAAGGAAAGATGGTATCATTGTGGCTAACAAAAGAGGTGAAGGCTAAGATAAAAGCAAAGGAGAAGGCATACATGGAAGCTAAAATTAGTGGGAAATCAGAGGACTGGAATTCCTTTCAACAATTCGAGAAAGAGACAAAGAAAGTCTTTAGGAAAGAAAAGATGAGCTATGAAAGGAGATTAGCTAACAATATTAAAAAGATACTAAGAGCTTTTTCAAATATATAAGAAATAAAAGAGAGACCCGTGTTGACATAGGACTGATAGAAAACGATGCTGGGGAAATTGTAATGGGTTATAAAGAGATGGCAGAAGAACTTAATCAAAATTTCACCATGGAAGACATTAGTAATATCCTGGACAGTCAGAGGCTTCAGGGAGTAGAGTTAGATCCAGTTAGGGTTACTAGAGAAATTGTGCTAGGCAAACTAAACAGATAAATCTCTCGGGCCGGATAAGATGCGTCCACGGGTTTTGAAAGAGGTGGCTTTGGAGATTGTAGATCCATTTGCGATGATCTTCCAGAAATCGATGGACTCTGGAGAGATTCCAGAGGATTGGAAGGTTGCAAATGTGGTTCCACTGTTTAAGAAAGGTGGGAGACAGAAAAAAGGAAACCATAGGCTGATTAGTCTGGCGTAGGAGGTTGGGAAGATATTGGAGTCAATCCTCAAGGATGAGGTGATGAAATACCTAGAGATGCATGACAGATAGGTCCAAGTCAGCATGGTTTTTTAAAGGGTAGATCCTGCCTGAACAACCTATTGGAGTTTTTTGAAGAAATCTCAAGTAGGATGGACAAAGGAGAGGCTGTGGGTGTTGTCTATTTGGATTTTCAAAAGGCTTTTTCGATAAGGTGCCGTATATTAGGCTGCTAAATAAGATGAAGGCCCATGGAATTACAGGGAAGTTATTAAACTGGATAGAGAAGTGGCTGAGAGGCAGGAAGCAAAGGGTTGAAATTAAGAGTTCCCGTTGTGGATGGCTGCCTGTAATTAGTGGTGTTCCGCAGGGGTCAGAATTGGGGCCGCTGCTGTTTACAATTTATATTAATGATTTGAACTGTGGTATAAATGGTTTTGTGGCCAAATTTGCAGATGACACCAAGATAAGTGACGGAGTAGGAAGTGTAGTAGAGACTGTAAAGTTGCAGAAGGATATAGACAGATTAGGAGACTGGGCAAAATTATGACAGATGAGATTTAACATAGATGTACATTTTGGCAGTGGAAACAAATGGGCAGAATACTATTTGGATGGGGTGAAAATTCAGACCTCAGATGTGCAAAGGACCTGGGTGTCCTTGTGCAAGGAAACCTAAAAGTTAATGACCAGGTGAACTTGGTAGTGAAGAAAGCGAATGCTATGTTGGCATTTATTTCAAGAGGAATAGTTTACTAGAGTAAACATGTGTTGATGAGGCTCTATGGGACATTGGTGAGACCCCATTTGGAGTAATGTGTGCAGTTTTGGGCCCTCTATCTTAGAAAGGATGTGATGTTATTGGAGAGGGTGCAGAGGAGATTTACTAGGATGGTTCCTGGAATGCAAAGGCTAATGTACGAGGAGCGTTTGGCAGCTCTTGGGTTATATTCATTGGAGTATAGGAGAATGAGAGGAGATCTCATAGAGCCATTTCGTATTTTGAAAGGTTTAGATAGGGTGGATTCAGGAAAGATGTTTCCCTTGGTGAGTGAATCGAGGACAAGGGGTCATAGTCTGAAAATTAGAAGTTATCCATATAAAACAGAGATTAGGAAGAACTTCTTTAGCGAGAGGGTGTGGATCTGTGGAACTCGCTGCCGCATACAGCAGTAGAAGCCAGATCACTGGGAGTATTTGAACAAGAAATAGACAATATCTCATAAGTGAGGGCATCAAGGGATATGGGGAAAAGGCCGGAAATTGGAACTAGTGTAGAATAGCTTAATGTAAATTTACGGAACAGACTCGATGGGCCTAGTGGCCTGGTTCTGTTCCTTTGTCTTGTGATCTTGTGACTGAACTCGAGAGGGGCTGGATGTGTCTTATATCCCGGGCGGCTGATTAGCAGCCGACGGGTGGGGTTTGGTCAATTCAGGTTGACTGATTGACAGCCGGCCAGGTGTTGCCTGTCCTTCGGTGATCTTCCTGCAAGTACAGTGGTTGCCCCCTGCAGTAGGCTAGTGGTGTATCAGTACATCCCTCTTTCCTAATCCCTATGTTTTCCATAATCACCCCTTTTTCCTCATTTATCCCACACAATTCCATATCCTTTTCCCTAGTGAATACCGACGAGAAGAATTTTGATACTATTTATGATGAAATCAGTTGTGAAGTAAGTCCTCAGGTTGTTTGGGCTGTGACATCTACAAATGTCAGACTCTGCTGCAGCTTGAGGCTTGACAGTGTAAAACCTGGATGAATTAATTATTTAACAGAGCAGAGTCAGATCATTTTGTGATTAATTGGAGGCTCCAGATGATTTTTCATAATGGACTTGAACCTTCATTTCATATATTATTGCTGAATCCAGCAAACATCAGAAAATACATACCACCCCAATAGCAAAGCCTCAGGAAAATTGTTGAATTTACTAACTGAAAGGTGATGACCTCAAGTATAGGACTCCACGAGCAGGTTAGTGTTTTTTTGCTCCAGCTTACAGCATCTGCAGTCTCTTGTACCTCCCTATTTTTGTTAATTTGCATGACTCTCTGATTTCCTGCTTAATTCCATTCCATACATCATCATTGCTTTTGGATGCAAATGATTCCATGGGATAACTGGAAGGCCAGGGAACTAAGCACACGTTCTCAAGGACACCAACCATCCATGCCATCTTCACACTGCTACCATCGGGAAGTAGGTATACGAGCCTGAAGATGAACACAAGGACAGGTTCTTCCCCTCTGCCATCAGATTTCTCAATACACAATGAACCATAGATACTTTTTCACTTTCTACTTTTATTGCACTATTTATTTATTTTGAACTGTAATATATTGCAATATTTACACTGTGACGCTGCCTCAAAACAATGAATTTCATGACACAGACATGACAATAAATTCTGATTCTAAAACAGCAAATTGATGGAAATACTCTTAAACTTAAAACTTCTTTTGCTCCTAATTTTCCATGGTTCTGACAAAAGATTACTAACCTGCAGCATTGACTCAGTTTCTTACTCCACAGGTATTGTCATATACATGGCATATGTCCCCAATTTTCTGCTCTATTTCTGAATTACAGCATCTGCAGCATTTTAATGGAAGTACAGGTACACAATCCTTTATCTGGAACTCTTGGGAGACAGTGTGTCCCAAATTTCGGATCTTTCAGGATTTCAGAAAGCCAGATTTAAACACAACTAAATTGTGCTGCCGTATCCACCCCTACCCCCTTCCAGTGAGCTGCCATCTCCCCTCCCTCCACTCGCCTGCCCAACTCGCACTGCTGGTCTCTCACCCGCCCGAGTCGTGCTGTTGTCTCTCTCCCCACTTGCCGGATTTTGGAGCTTTCCGGATTTAGATGTCCGGATAAAGGATTGTGTACCCTGTACACCCAAAATCTGGGTTGATACTTATCCCTCAACTAACATTGAAAGGAATAGCAAATTGCTGGTCATTGTGAGATTGTTGGAGTTTATGATGGTCTTATTGGCTGATGTTTTTTTCTATATCACAATTGGGACTAAACTACAGTAATTGGATATAAACAGGAATTCAGTTTCCATTGCATCAAGGCAGCAAATGTAACAGAGGTCAATTATTTACAGAGCAAAGTACTGTTGTTGATTTGGGAAACAATGTCCAATCTGGTACAGGCTAGAAGGGCCAAAGGGCCTGTTTTATGTGCTGTAATGTTCTATGGTTCTATGGTTCAAGGTTACTTTTATTGTCACACATTAATACATAAAAATGTAATTATACATTATATACTTCAACTTTGCTGTAAGCATTGCCTCGTGCCCCTAACAATAAAAGAAAGAGAAGCTATCTGATTACAGGTTCCAAGCCTACTTAATTGGAACAAACTATCTTCTTGAATATTTCTTATGTGTCTTTTTTTAAATTAAATAAACCTTCAGCATTTCATTTCTGCCTACATGGTTTTAAATTAGTCTCATTTTTATACCTTTCTTGATAAAGAGGCGGCATTAAACTGGGAATTAGTACTCCTCCTGAGCACACTTTCCAAGCATCACCATGTGAAAAGATCAAAACCTAACACAATGTTCCAGCCTGGGCCCAACCATGATCATGTACAGTCTATTCAATGCATATAGTATGTTGATATTACATGAACCATATTCTTACAAGAGTTCCGTATAAAGAGAAGTGGAATGCTTTATATGTTGAACAGTGTGACAGATTATGTGGTGTTTGTATTGTATATAGAAATGTTTTTGGGAGATAAATTGGGGCAGGGTTTGTTAGTGTAGGTCACAGACAAACACTTTAAAACAGATCTTATTTAAAATACTGGAGCTCTGATATGCTAGGCACATCGGGGCCAAGATCCTTTGCAAAAGCTTTGGAGAGTGCCCAAGAGACTTCACTAATGGATTGTTGTTTACAAAAAGGCAACAGATGAAAGAGCTTGTCAGAGCCACAGGTTGTCTGGAGTGGAACTTGCTGTTCTAAGAGGGTCATGTGGTTTTGCAAGCAGATAGAAAAACAGGCTTTTTCTCAGGGAAAAGAGAGAGAGAGATCAGTTCTGCAGTTTTACAGTCAGCAGCAACAGTTGGGACTGGAATAGAACAAGCTGGCAAGCTTGTGGAAAATCCCATTTGGAAGATGGTTTGTGACTCCTTAGTTCAGCCTGGTCAAAGCCCTTGTGGTGCATGCAAGAGGAGAGGACTGGCTGCCTAATGTTTCACTTGGAATAACAGAAACCAAAAGGAACTCTGTGGTGATCTGAAAAAAAGAGGTTATCATCTGGAAAACCCTGATGGGGCAAGGTTCTTCAGCAAGACACTGAAGTGGCTGGTTACAAGGAATCAGTTGCGGGTGTCCAGCAAACAACAAATCTCTCTCTGAAAACCAACAAGAACCTCCCTGAGAGGTAACCATTTACCTTTCTAGCACCAAAACCTGGTGAACTTCAAAAATGTTAAATTCTGTGCACAGTGTAAGAATTGCCTGCAACCAGTAAACTTGGAGGAATGAGAAGTGAGATTGAACTGTGAATCAAAGACCTTTTCTGAACTTACACACACATTGCATACATGTAGGCTTAGAATTAGAAGAGGGTTAAGTTAGGTTAAGTTAAATTAATAGTAATAAGTTAAAGTTTGATCCTGTTTTCATGTTTAAAGATCATTTAAAGCAACTTTTGTTTAAGTAACCATTTGTCTTGGTGAATATCTATTGCTGCTGGGTTTATGGGTCCTCTGAGCTGGTTTACAGATAGAAAAATAATTTAGATAAATGACTGGAGTTCTTTAATTTTTTGCAGAACATAATAATGAGATCTGATTAGCATTAATTCAATTCCAAAGAAGCTAACTCTGAAACCTACACAAAGGGACATCAATCCTCTATTTCCTACAGAACTTGATGGCTGTATTTTTGACTCCTGGAGTTTATTCAGATTAAGCCAAAGGTATTTGGAAGAAAAAGCTTTCTCAAGGCTGTAATAATTAACATGATTTAAGTTAGCATTGAAATTTTGAAGGAAAAATAAGAACACTTTACTGGGAGCAATTTTGACTGCAGTTGATTCTTAATGATATATTTGAGTTGGCATTGACAATGTGGCATTTCTTTCCCTGGGCAATTATGCCAACAGTTAACAACTTTCGCTTTAGAGCAAATATTATCTTTCAGCCCTGGTATTTGTCACTGAGTAGAAAGTGTATTGCTTTTTGTCAGCATGTAATGACTTTGATAAAAGAAATCTTTTCTATAAAAGTGTTGAATAATCTGTGAGTATCCAATCCTATTTTGTGTTCCAATTACTGTATTCCCACTGACTATTTTTAAATCTGTCAGTTTAAGCTGTACCTTTCCCATGTCTCACAAGGTTCTAATGTATCAGGTGAATAATATGAGTCTATTTCTGTTGAAGGCTAATGCTCATGAGGTTTTAGAGCTGGCATGTTTACAACGGCTGTGTAGAATTCAACAGTTCCTTCTTTAACTGACATCAAGTTCTATTCACCCTAATTCCTGTCCTGAGTGGCTTCCATTCTTCAAATAACCCCAAGTCCCCAACCCCTATTAGAATTTACAGCAATATGTTTTAACTCCTTCATTGCAGTACCCATCTACTTTTATAACATTTCTATCAGATGTAGTATTTCCCTAAAAATCTGCTTTTTGAATGGTTCTCATTTTGGTGGCCAGCCCTAGATGTGCATGAGCTGAGAACTATGGGATTCCATCTTCAGCAGGAGGCACTGAGTGGATGAGCCATCTTGGGTTCTGAGATCCTCACTTTGCAAAATTTGATTCAATCATCATTATCAAGAAACAGGTGGACACATCAAAGTCTATGAAAGCAGATGCTATCCCATGTGTAAAATGAGACACTTGTTCTCTGGTGGTAGCCACACCTCCAGACAAACTGTCCCAGAATCATTATAAGACCTGTAAAACATTGCTTATCTATGTCTTTAATGAATCTGCCAGTTTCCGACCATCAGAAAGGTGATGGAAGATGTTGTCAATAGTCAGATCAAGTGCCTATTTTCTCCAATTACTTGCCCATTCTAGATTTCACCGGCACCAGTTAGTTCCAGAATTTACCACATACTTGGTCAGAATATGAAAATGAGGGAATTAAGGCATATGGGATTGGTGCATTAAAATGGTGCTGAGGTACAAGATCAATTATGATCTCGATGAACACAGTCCAAGGAGCTGAATTCTACAGTGAGGGACTAGTAGCTACCCTTGACATCAAGGCAACATTGACTGAGATTGCCCATGAAGAATTCTGTTCATGGGTATTAGTAGGCAAACATGCCCTAAAATGGGATTATACCTCACATAAAGCAAGACATTTGTAAGGGTTTGAAACCAATGATCTGCACCTCCACTCCAGGATATCTCTATAGAAGTTCCACAGAGCCTAAATATCTTCAGCAAGATTTGTACTTTCATTGTAAGGTCAGAAATACCCTGTAAAGCTACTGAAAGTAAGAATTTCAGTGCATCTCTAAATTGTACTTCAAAGAGTGGGGATTGTCACAATTAACCTACAGCTCCCTATATTTTGAAAGGTCAGGGGGAGCCCACACAGACACTCGGGCAGAATGTAGAAACTCCTACCAGGGTGTGGGATTTGAACCCGGGTTGCTGGAGCTGTAATACCTTTGCACTAACCACTAGGCCAATTGTGCCACACAAAAATAGACCAAAGAACTAAAGAATTTAAGTTTATCTGTCGCAGTGAGGAAGGTTCTTCTGTGATCACTAACGTTCATGCAGTCATGTGATGAGCACAATTTACAATGGAAAGAGAAATTGATCAGTACCAATAATGAGGGGCAGATGAGGGCACTATTATGGGGTTCAATCGAGAGCCTGACAGCTGCACAGAAGATACTATCATTAAGCCTGTTGATACATGCTTTCACTCTCTTGAACCTTCTCCCCAATAAGATAAGGGAGAAGAGAATGTGTGCGGTATGTGATGGATCTTTCAAAATATTGGCTGCTTTTCTTAGGCAGAGGTAGACGTAGATGGAATCCAGAGGGAAGGGAAGTTTGTGTTATGTTCTGAGCTGCATGCACTACCTTTTGTAGCTTTTTCCAGTCTTGAGCAGAGCAGCTCCCATGCCATGCTGTGATCCACCTAGCAAACATGCCATCAGTGGGGCACCTTTAGTAGATATCCCTCTCTATTATCATCATAGATACCGTGTACATATCTTTTTCTCCTATGGATGCTGCGTGACCTGCTGAGTTCCTTCAGCTTTTAGTGTTTTTACAGCAATCACGGCATTTGCAGACTTGTGGAAGATTTTGTGGGATAAGATTATATGCTGGGCTTCCTTAACCTTCTAAGGAAGTAGATGCAATGGTGTGCTTTCTTGACTATTCTGTCAAATGGTTGACCCAGGTCAGGATATTCTGAAGTATTTCTCTTTCGACTGTTACGGGTCAGAGGACCCCAAAACCCAGCAGCAATAGAAATTCACCAAGACAAATAGTTACTTAAACAAAAGTTGCTTTTAATTTTCTTTAAACATGAAAACAGGATGAAACTTTATCTTATTACTATTAACTTAACCCCCTTCTAATTCTAAGCACATAGGTATGTAATGTGTGCGTGGTGTGCTATTGGTTAGAAGCAAACAGACAAAATCAAAAGACTGTACAACAGGCTTTATTTGACGTAAACTCCACAGAACCAGCTGTGAGGAGAGCTGCTGTAAACTCTGAGAGTGACTTCGAAGGGCTGGCTCAGGCTTATATCCCAGAGGGTGATTGACACCTGACCAGGTGGGGCTTGGTCCATTCAGGGCGGCTGATTGACAGCCGGCCAAGGGTTGTATTGTCCCCATGCTCTTCTACAGGTACAGAGGTTTCCACCTGCATTAGGCCAGTGGTGTACCACCACAGTGAGTATAAGTTTAGAAAAGTTATTTGATTCACAGTCCAATCTCACTTCTCCAAATTCACGGGTATCACGCAACTCTTATACTGTGCACAGAATTAACATTTATGAATCTTCACCAGGCTTTGGTGCTTGAAATGTAAATGGTTACTGGTCAGGAAGGTTCTTGTCGATTTTCAGAGAGAGATTTGTTGCTCGTTGGACACAAACTGATTCCTTGTAATCAGCTACTTCAGTGTCTTGCTGAAGAAACTTGCCCCATCAGGGTTTTCCAGATGATAACCTCTTTCTTTCAGATTACCACAGAGTTCCTTTTCTGTTTCCTTTATCTCAGGTGAAACATTATGCAGCCAGCCATCTCCTCTTGTATGGACCACAAGGGCTTTGACCAGGCTGAACTAAGAACTCACAACCTATTTTCAAAATGGGGTTTTCCCACAAGCTTGCCAACTTGTCCTGTTCCAGTCCCAACTGCTGCTGCTGAACTGTAGAACTGAATGCTCTCTCTCTCTCTCTCTCTCTCTCTCTCTCTCTCTCTCCCTCTCTCTCTCTCTCTCTCTCTCTCTCTCTCTCTCAGAGAAAACTATATGACCCTCTTAGAACAGCAAACTGTAATCTATTACTCCACAGCATGTCCAATTAACACCTACTTGTGAAGTCTCTATAAGCATTCTTCAAAGTTTTTGCAAAGGCACGTGGAGGCTGGACTGTTTGGTTTGAGCAGAGCTCTTGCATTTTAAATGAGATCTGTTTGGAAGTGTTTGTATCTGTATGTGATCTAACTAAAAACCCCACAATTTATCTCATTTAAAACATATCTATATACAATATAACATATAACATAATCTGTCATACTACTTCAGTGTCACTGTTGAGGACAGGGATATGGCTTCTTCCCCTCTCCTGAAGTCAGTGGTATTCTCCTTCATCTTACTGATGTTGAAAGAAAGGTTTTTCACCTTGGCACCATGATATGAGATTTTCAATTTCTTTGCTGTATTTCATCTCATCATTATTTGATACCCAGCCCACTGCTGTAGTGTCATCACTGAATTTAGAGATGGGAGAGTATTTGGCTGTACAGTCGTTAGTGTAGTTAGTGTAGTACCAGACCAAGCACATGTTCTCGAGGAGCACTGGTGTTGAATATGATCGTAGTAGAGATGTTGTTTCCACCTGACAAATGGGAAACAATCCAACTCAAAAAACTGAGAATTCTGGGTTAATGTGTTTCCTGTGGGGATGTAGGACAATGACAACAAGTGCAAGGAACCCTGGATGTCAATGGATGTGAATGATTGAATAAAGATTTAAAAAAAGGAATAATATGGCATTCCCTTCAGGAGAATCATCAATATAAAATTGAGGAAAAGAAAGGGTATATCATTGGTTGAAATATTAGGGAAAATGTCAGAGCAATTTATAAGTACATTAATGGCAAGAAGGTAATCAAGGATAGAATAGGCCTTCTTGGCATCTCGGGGGAAATCTGTCCATAAAGCAGGAGGGTGTAGATGAGGTATTGTGAATACTTTTTATCTATATTCACTCAGGAGAAAGATGTGGTATTTGGAGAAATGAAGGAGAGGGATGGTGAAATTCTTGAATATGTCACCATAAAGGGGTGATATTAGATGTGTTAATAGGCTGATAGGCAGATACTGTAAATCCCTAGGGCCTAATGAGATATATTCCAGGCTACCATGGGAGGAGATTGATGGGATGCTGAAAGAGATTTTTACATTTTTTTATGTCAGATAAGGTGCAGATGACTGGAGGGGACAAAAAATATGGTATTTATTCAAGAGATAGGCCAGGAAACAGTGGACAACAAGGATTTTTCTTCCTGAACACTTTTGGGCATATTTTATGGATTTTGGGCTGCTGATCTCAAAAATATCCTTAATATTTTCCTATCATGTACCATTATTTTAGATATCACCCTTCTTTGTGATTTCCTGTCATATTATGTCTACTTCAGGCGTACAAAACCATGAAGTGCAACGAGTCATTGAAAATTAATTTTCTGCATTCGCACGGACGTCTTCCCTGCTGATCTTGGTGCAGTCAGTGATGAACATGGTGAAAGGTTTCACCAGGACATTGTGACCATGGAAAAGTGGTATCCAGGGCAACTGGAATCCATCAATACTTGCCAACTATTGTTGGACACTGACACAAAAGCCATCAGATGCTGAGGACAAATGAAAATCAGCGGCGAAACATTTTTAGGTCAGCTGAACTAACACCATGTGTCAACATGATTAAACATGCTACATTCAATAAAAGTTATATTAATGTTTCTCCAACTTCCTATGTGATACAGCAAATCTGAAGGTACCTTTGTGCTCAGCTTGAAGTTGTCTAGCGTAATCCTCAATATTTTTCAGGAAGCAAACCTTTTGAAAAAAATTGTTGTCCAGCGTAATTACAGGTCATCAAGTATGAAAAGTATTGGGAAGAAACCTAGGGGAGAAGATTAATCAACATTTGGAAAGGCAGGCATTCAGGAGGGGGGTGGGGGTGGTGGAGGTGGGGGGTGGAACAACAATCTTAGCATAACTGGTTGGCTGCTTCATAAGAGGATGTAATGTTAATTCAAAGGCTTGTGGATATTAGGAGTTTTCTACCCTAGAGGGCGGTGAATATGCTCATTCACTGAATATATTCCTGACATCAATCCATAGATATTTTGATAGTCGTGGAATTAAGGAATATGGGGAGATAAGAGATTTCCATTGTCTTACAGAGTAATGTATGCTCATAATGCCTTATAGCTAATCCTCTTTCGACTTCAAATGTTCTTACTTTTTAGCATTGATATTTTACTAATCCACAAAGGCCTGAGAGATAGATTAATGTCATTTTCTTTACAAGTCTGAAAAATTATGGTACTAATATTATTTTTTCCCAGTAATATTTTAGGATTCAAAACTTGAAACGATTGTATAATACCACTGGGAAGAGAACTATAAAACTCTTCAGGCAAGGATCTTTTTTAAGACATCAGAATTATGAGGATTCCATCAGAGAACGGTGAAGCAATTGGCAATTCGGAGCAATCAGGACTATCACGCCACAGAAAGATTATTGAGATTATCTGACGCAGTGTAGTTTCTGGCATTTTGAAATCTGATGTTACATGCCATCAAAAGAAAAGTTTTCAAACAGATTTCAGAAGTTCACATAGGAGGGTCATTGGAAATGCTAACCCTGTATATGCTGAGCTGATTTGTTCCCTGATACTTTTTACATAATGTATTTAAAATAAAACCAACTGTGGAAGGGGGCCAATGGACTGTAATAAACTAAATCACATTAAACTTTGATGTTGGCACTGATCTATCTGTTTTAAACCAAAGAAAATTAAGATACTTAGGGATGGATGAAGTGGAAGAACTGTGGCAGGTATGTGGACAGATTAAGTTATCCACAGCAGTTAAAGCTAGCTGTATTCACATTTAACACTCTCATGTTTGCTGACATTATAAGGAGCAGAAAGCCCACACCTAGATCTGTTATGTGCAAATGTAATGGTTCTGCATTCAACATAGAAAATAGAGGGATGAAAATAAATTGTAGCCATTATTGGAAACATCAAGAAATTGCTGTGTTTTAGCTCCAATGTGCAATCAAATCCTTCACAAAAACAAAGTGTAAAATTAGCCAATTTCCAGTTTTATATGGAATTAGCATGGTTTCCAGCCCGGAAAATTGCAAAATTAGACATTCATATTTTCTGAGGAAATATTACCTACTTTTTATGCAATGCACAGTACTTTACAGTCAGAGCCAGCCATCAGCCTTTTAAGGCAGAATTTGCTTGATTCACATTCAACAGAAGTGTCTTTCAACAGAAGTGTCTGTCATGGAATAAACAGAGTCAGGGGCCAACAGCTCCCACAGTCATTTAAAGGGACCTGAAGGTACTGGTCAGCAACATGCATACCACGAGGAACGCCCTTTGCATCAGTGAGACCAGGAAATCAGGGAACACCCACCAGAAGAATAATCTGGTAGGAGAGGGCTTAGTTGTTTCCTCCAGCCATGACAAATCCCACAAATTAAAGCTTTGCCGAAAAGGCATTTCACGATCTCACTAAATGAATCAAGGTGATCTGCACACCACCCTTTGCACTGCAGAGTGCAAATCCAAGCTCAAAATGCCCTTTAATGTAGAGGTCTAAGTACTTTTAAGAAAGGTGTTGCACATCATTTAGTTAAGAAATGTTCCAGAAGGCCAATAAAAGAATCAAAAGCTGGAGTCATTCATGGACGTGGTTGGCCTCAGCTTGCCAGTGGACGAAGCAGAGAACAGAGTTTGAAGTGGGGCTAGGAAGTGGAGTTAAAGTAGCTTACAACATTGCAAGTGACTTACTGAATTCAATTTCTCGCCTTGACTCTTTTGCAGAGATACAGACTGAGAACATTTTACCATGGTAAAAAACAGATGGTTGTCATATGTGGTAAGGGTTTCCCAAACTCTTTGCCATTAGCTAGGTTTCTGCTTTGCAAAATGTTCTCTCACTTCTTCTTATAAAAGCAAAGGAATAGAACACAACCATTTATTTATTTTACTCTTTTCATGGCTTTCAGATATACTTCACAGGCCTTTTAATGGTTTTGGTGTGAATGTTTGAACAATTGGCTTTCTAATTCCAGAATTAATATCTTGCATAAAGACGGTCATGACATTAAGTTCCATGACACTTATTCAAGCAATTATCCAATGAAAATTTTTTTTAATGGTTCAATTTCTAGAACCTGTTTTGTGACACGCAATAATAACTTGCTTACACTATATTTTTATTTTAAAAAGAAAACAGCTGCATATCCAATGACTGAATGAATGAATTTGGCTGCTGTACCGAGCTTTACTATGCAAGTTGATTCAGTCTCAGACCACTGGAGAAGCAATGTGCATATAAGTCGATTGTAAAAGGCAAATGAGGAAAAACCCAACACCCAACCCCAACCAACCAGTTTTCCCTTGCAACCGCTGCAATCGTGTCTGCCTGTCCCGCATCGGACTGGTCAGCCACAAACGAGCCTGCAGCTGACGTGGACTTTTTACCCCCTCCATGAATCTTCGTCCGCGAAGCCAAGCCAAAGAAGAAGAAAAGTATGGGAACCAATCCTAAAATATGATTCAGCAGATCATAAACTAATAGATCATGAACTGAGGGTAGTGAAGCGAAATGGCCTTCCCTTTTAGTAAAAATAAACATTCTGACTGAAAATTAGTCAGTAAATATTTTATCCAGGCAGAGAGAAATGAATAGTGGGAGATTTGAGTGCACCTGTTAGGTAGATAAGGAGGCATGTCTTGTGGAAATAATCAGAGAATTGTAGAAAATAAAGAGCGAAAAATATAATTAAAATAATCAAAAGTAATAAGAAAAAAGTTAATTTTAAAATTCATTGACAGGATATGTATCATTGATAAGGTCAACAGTTACTACTCACCTCTGGTAGAAACAGAATGCTGGAGAAACTGAACAGGTCAGACAGTGTACTTTATGTAGTAAAGATAAAAATACATAACCAACGTTTCGATCTTGAGCCCTTCATCAAGGTATGAGCAAAATGTTGGCAGGTGCCTGAATAAAAGGTTAGGGGGAGGGGCAGAATGAGGATCACAGGCCCACAGGCAAGAGGTAATAGGTGGATAAAGGAAGGAGGGCACAACAGTAAACAGTAAAATTGGTCTATCTCCAGCGACGCTCTCCCCTTTCTTGATCTCTGTATCCATCTTGGGAGACAAACTTTCTACAGTTTTTACATACCTCCCAACACCCACAACTACCTCAACTACACTCCTTCACATCCTGTCAGGATTCTATTACTTTCTCTCAATTCCTCCATCGTTGTCGTATCTGCTCCCAAGATGAGGTCTTCCAGTCTAGATAATCAGATATGTCCTCCAAAAAATGTGGCTTCTCCTCAACCACCATCAACGCAGCCCTTTTGCATCTCCTTCATTTCCATACATCTGCCCCATACCCTGCTCCCCTAAGATGCAACACAAACAAGATTCCCCTTGTCCTCACCTACCACACCACTAGACACTGCATCCAATATATTATCCTTCACAATTTTTATCCCCTACAACATGATCCCACCACCAGATGTATCTTCCCCTTTCTGCCTTCTGTAAGGATCATTCCCTCCATGACTCCCTCATCCACTCATCCCTTCCTACTAATCATCCCATTGGCACCTTCCCCTGTGACCTGCTGGAAGTGCCACACTTGTGCCCACACCTCCTCCTTCACTACCATTTGGGGTCCCCACAATCCTTCCAATTGAAGCAACACTTCACTTGTGATTCTGCAGGAGTCATCTACCGTATCTGGTGATCCCGTTGTGGCCTTCTCTACATCGGAGAGACTGGATGCAGACTGGGAGATTGCTTTGCTGAGGACCTTGTCCGCATCAATGACAGGGATCTCCCAGTGACCAACCATTTAAATTCTGCGTCCCACTCCCATGCTGACATTTCTGACCATGGCCTTACGCACTGCCAAAACCATAAAGTGGACGAGCAACACCTAATGTTCCATCTTGGCCTTCTCCAACCAGATGGCATTAACATCAACTTCTCCAGTTTCTGCTAGCCTACTCCCCATTCTCCCTCTCTTTACTATCTCTCTGTCTCCTTTCCTCCAGCTTTCACAGTCATTCCCCCTTCCCCTGTATGCCGGTGTGCCCTCGTTCCCTTATCTGCCTACTACCTTCTGCCTGTGAGACTGGACTGTACTCCTCCCTCCACCACTTTATTCGGGTGCCCTTCTACATTTTGCTCATACCTTGATGAAGGGCTCAAGCCCAAAATGTTGTTGATGTATCTTTATCCCTGCCATATTAAGTATGTTGTTTTCCCTTCTGAGTTTCTCCAGCATTGTGTTTTAACTTAAATCACTGCTCCTGCAGACTTCTGTGTTTAACCTCTAACTGCCCTTCAGAAACCAGTGATGAACTGCCTTCTTTTGAAAATATTCCCTCTTGGCTGTTGGATGGAGAGTTTCAGGATGCATGACAGTGTTAATGTGCAATTTATCCTGAAAATGAAATGGTGGCAAAGTTGTGAGAAAATGGTCACAAAGTGGTGAGAAAATCAGATGGAATGTCATATTTGCAAGAACAAATCATTCTGTCATGTAATGCACAAACAATTGTACTGCTATAAATTCAAATTCACTTTCCAGCTAACTTATGTTATGTTTTCTGCTATTGCTTAATGTATGAACATAGGTGTAATTGTATTTTTAAAATCAGCATTATGGTAGTTTACCCATGTTCTAGAAGAAAACTGATGTGTTCCATTTGTGTCTTCACTGCACAGATTACTGGGAAGAGAATCTCCTCATGATATTTGCAGCACATCTGAAATACAAGCTCTGAATTAGAAAACAGAATCGCCAGGAGGATGGAAACGTGGTAATCTCCTGTGTGTTTGGCCACCCTCCATACCACCAAGAGGCACAAGTTCATCTTGGGGCCAGTGACAACAGCATGAAGCTCAGATGCAATTCGAGAAAAAGTCTGGAGTCAATTAGGATGTAACCCAATGATGAGATTTCCATTATCCTGAGCTGGGAAAACTAAGACTGTTAAATGCAGATAAATGTTGTTAAATGTTCATTTAATCGATGGCTAATAGGGAATCCAGAAAACATTAAAGGATGCCCCCAAACCCTTCAATTTAAGCCAGGAATGATAGAAAAATAGGATGTGTGACTTGTTTTTATCATAGGTGTATGACTGATACTGAGAAGATATCAGCCACATAAGATGTAAAACAAACGATTCTGTTGACACCATGGTTAAGTGAAAAAACACACAAATGCTGGAGAACAGTGCCTTTAAGTAGCAAAGGTGAAGCAACATCACCCACATTTCGGGCTTGAGCCTTGATGTATCTTCACCTTTGACTTGCTGAGTTTCTCCAGCATTTGTGTGTGTTTTTTCAGGCAGCCACATAAGATGACTTGTCCAGGCCAATTTACCAATGGGCACGATTTCACATGGAAATGATGGCTAGCACAATATTCTGGCAAAATGACTTTCATGTGTAATTTATGCACTTTAAGTCAATCCAATTTCTAGGCATTCGTGTCTGTTTCCTGCAAGGTTTAATAAAAAAAGTAAAACACAAAATTTTTAGACACCATGATTGAAGTAAAAACACAATGCTGGAGTAACTTAGTAGGTCAAACAGTGTCCTTTATAGAGCAAAGCTAAAAATACATAAACAACATTTCAGTTTGATCCCTTCACCACGGTATCATAACTGATGCTTCGGGCTTGAGCCCTTCAGCGAAATATCAGTTTTGTATTTTTAGCTTTGCTACATAAAGGACAAGGTTTAATAAACATTGGGTGAGGTCACAGCAAAATCACTAAAGAAGCTGCAGAAATTCTGCTTCTCATAACTTCCTTGCTTGGATTTATGGCCTTGCCTTTTCCTTCTGAAATATGGTACTTGAAGTCTGACAAATCAATCATGTGCACTCGATACACTACTTATATAATGGGGATGGATGAATGTGAGTGAATTTTCTTTCACGCAGTGTCTGTGAAAATACTGTTAGGTTATACAGTATCTGATAAGGTTAGGAATGCTTTACCACCAGTTTTTCTGTTGTTAAAATACGTTGCATTCCTGAGTACCAAAAAGTTTCATTCAATTCTGAATCTTGGGCCAATTAACATTTCATGATCTTTATGGAAATTGTAACAAATAAATCAACGAGCATCTCTAAATTTGAAGACATTTCTCATTAATTTTTCATTCAAAAAAAGGACTTGAAAATTGCCTAGAAACTTGTTGCAAATAAATTTGATTATTCTTAAAGAGAAGAAGAAATGTAATAATGCCAAGGGGCAGCAAATTAAGCTCACACACATGCACTACTTTTTATTGTGGGTATATAATCATTCATCTTCACACAATATCCTCTTCTTTGGCAATTATCAGAACTGAGCATGTTATTTCTGTACTGGTTTAATGGGTTCTGAGTTGGCTAATGAGGCCAAAGTGGGAGGTGCAGGCTGTTCCACAGATGAAGACGGTGGTGATTATTCTCCTTCCACTGTTACCACCATTTCTACTTCATGCACTCCCAAAGCATAGATTCAAGATTCTTAATACCCTTTATTTTTTACTACGAGTGGTCATAGATTAGAGATTCTTTGGAATATTGTATTTCTTCAAGAACAATTTGAATGCATCTTTGAATCTTTTCCTCTATCCAGTTGATGATCGCTTCCCCTTACAGCGATCAGAAAATAGAGTTTGATTCTAGAGTATATGAATGATATGGCTTGCCCAACCAGGACAAAAGAGTGTAACCAGGACCTTGATCATGTGGATTGTTGACCAGGGAGAGGAGACTGACATCATTGCTTAACCTTCCAATAAATTTGTGAATTTTTTCAGAGATAGTATTGGCTGTATTTATCCTTGCTTTGAAAGGCCTATTTAAGTAGCTTTGTCTCAGAAACATATCAGAAGACAGGGTTCACTGTTGCCTTGTAGACCATGTGTTAGGTATCTGGTTTGATATCTTGATCTTCATGTTTACTTTTCCTCAATCAACCAAAAGCTGTTCTGGCTCACAGAGGGTGAATTTTGTCACCGTTATCCACCTTTACTGAGGATCTGGGAACTATTCCTTGATTTCTAAGGTTGCACCATGAACCTTTATTTTTAGAAAGCAATTGGTAGAGAACTTTGAGCAAATTACTGGGGTAACACAACAGGCAAAGCAGCTTCTTTGGGGCGGGATGGGGGGTTGTTGTTGCTTTGGGTCAAAAGACTGGATTGTTCTAGATTCCAGCATCTGCAGTCCCATGTACCCTGGCAGAGAACATTTATTTTGTGGATGTTGACTGTAAGACCCACCCTGTTGTGTGTTTCAGTGAAAATATTAATGATAACATGGAGCAAATACAAGAATCGAGATTTAAGTAACCTTGGTTCTAGCGTATCAGTTAAGTAACTTCCCATTAGTTCCAAAGAGTAACTCCACTGTTGTGGGAATTTTGTTGGAGGTGAAGTGCAACAAGTAAACCACTGGGGAGATGGCAGTGTTTGACACCAGTTTTTACTGAGACCGGTTCTGTTGTGGATGGAACAGTTAGTAACATGACACATTGTGGAATAAAAAGGGGACATGTTTCTGTGGGCAGCCAAATGTGAGGGGAGTGATCCATAGTCCCTTCCGTTAAGGTCAAAATGACAATGTACAGTGGGCAGACTGCTCCCTGCATCTTTCTTCGACTTGTGTGGAAATGATCATGATTCACAATATAGGAGCCTGTAACAGCAGTGATTTGCCACAGCTTACAAACAAATAAAGAATACACTCATTAATTTCTTTCAGCATACCATGAAGTCAACTTTCTTTTTTTATTTTTCACTAGACAAAACATTTCATTCTTCAACTCCCCAAACACCACCCAACTAACCTTTTCATTGGTTCACTGCCACACGGGTGATCTTGACACTCACAGTCTCCTCCTCCTGCATCTGAGATTCATCACCTGCATTACTGACGCTTAACACACCTGTGCATGCATGCTATTGTTCCTGTGCATCACATCGCTTTCATCCTCAGCGGCGGCTGGCTCCGCTCCCTATGAAGATATTGTAAATACCCGACTGCGACATGCCTAATACACTTTCTGCAAGGATCTGATTGTTACATCCTTTTTACTGCTTTGATTGAGGTTGAAGCCTGGAGAAATGTATTTAATCCTGAATATAAATGATTGAGGATCATTATTGATATCAGAATAAAGCAAATAAATTTGTCTCAGAAACAAGGTGAATGGATAACTTGTTCCAACCTTAATTTAAATTCATAAAGACATAAGCAGGTACATAAATTCTCATTGGAGCATTATTCACCATACAGGGTCTTTCACATTGAAGACAGCCGATCAGTTTTAGTTGATGTGAAAATCAACAGTATAGCTGCTACACCAATCCATGCCTACCCAGTTATTGTAAGTATATATTGTCGACTCCAACAACATTTCCCTTTTGTGGCATCTGAGGAATGTAAATATAACTATCAGATGACATGTCCATCAATGTCCAGTGAAATCCTACATGTACATGAATATATGGTAGCAAATACACTTAAAATTTTTGTGGTCTGACACCACCTGTTACTGGCATCTTGTTTAAAAGTCTCCAGCAGTGAACATTCCTAAGATTAGTGAATCCACTACCTAGTGTGTATTTGTAAATGTCTCTTAAATTTCATTAAATCATCCCTCAAATGAAATCTCAGAGGACCACCTATTAATTCTTGATTAATAGCCATAATCTGCACCAACTAAATCTATTTGGTGGTCATCCCTTTCTTGCTGAGATGATTGAGAAATATAAACTGTACTTGTCTGATCTTGCATCTGGTTTTGGATCTCTGCAAGAGAATTGTGAAATGATTGACCAGATTGTCCGTAAGTGACAAAACAAATAGAAGCAAATGAAAGGAAATACAGGGCAGCAGAAAATGGGCTCAGACCCAGAAGAATGAGAATTCAAAATAAATTATTTTAAGGAATGAGATTTGAATGTCCTAGCATGAGTGTTGATTTTTCCACAGCTGCTTAAAATACATCTAAATGGATTATCTTATTAAAGGCTCCAAATTTCTCTTCCACTTTGCTAGCAGAGGAGTTCACTGAGATGAAGAAATGCTGATAAATCAATGTTTCTGTCAGCTCAGAGATTTGCCAAAGCACAAACATTGTGAGGCCTTCTGGCCAGGGAAGAAAACTGAGATAATTTGTTCAGTACAGGAGAAAGAAAAAGGCCAATGTCAACTTCTGGAACATGTAACTGTTTTTGAATGATGCAGGATGCAGCATCAATTATTGTGCCAACTACATGTTGTTCTGCCATAGTGTTTGTGCATCAGAAATTAAAGTGACGATTTACATTTCATTTCTTGATAAGACACAGAAATTTCTCTTTCTTTATGTTTATTTGTAAATTACTTATTGTCAATGTATACTGAGATGAAGTGAAAAACTTTGTTTTCATACCATCCAGGCAAGTCAATCCACAACAAAAATAAAACCAAAGATTGATGATGTGTTCAAAGCTTCCTTGAAATAATTGTCACATTTACACTGACTCCTTGGGATTCCTGAAGCATGAACATTAGTAGTGCAGAAGGAACATCTCAGATTTTAGAGTCCATTTTAAGTGCATCCAGAAGCCCTGTGGAAGTGGAGGAAGGAGTGCATCATCTCGCAACCATCCCCTGTCCAACCAATCAACTATTTCCTGTCCTATTGGTGGAAGAACGGAGAAGCAGCTCACATGCTCTTTGAAGCAACTTTCTATTAGATCTTCCCAGCAATATTTCCTTGTGACTCTGGAGCTTTCCCATGCATGTTTTTCTCTCTTTGCCTTTTGAACGTTACTTTTCAATCTGATCCATCAGCCATTCAAGTAGTTCTTCCCAGATCTTGACACGTTTCTGCATGAAACAAAATTGTTCCTCTTCCTTCTCCTGACTATCTACCTTATATATGGCATTGATAAAGGCACATAGTAGGAACAGGCCCTGATACACCACCAATAACTTCAAAGACTAAAAGTTGAGAGAAATTGCTAGGCTTTTATGTAGAACAGAATGGTGGCATGTCCTTGCTGGTTGACTTCCTGGACTGAGGAGGGGGCTGTGGCCTTTATTCAGGGGTAAGTGGGCAGAGCCTCGGGCACAGTCAGCAAGGGGGCGTGTCCTAACACATCCAAACATATATACAGTGGTTTAGCACAGGCCCTTAGGCCCAACTTGTCCACGATGACTAAATTGGCATTTTGGGCTGTTCTCATGTGTCTGTATTTGGTCCATATGCTCTAAAACCTTCATATTCATGCATTTTCTCAAATGTCTTTTGAATATCATAATTATACCCACATCTATAGCTTCCAGTATATTTCATTCAAGATACAGGCCACCTTCTGAGTGAAAAGGTTATCCCTCAGGTCCCTCTTAAATCTCTCCTTTCTCATGTCAAACCTATACCCACTAGTTCCAGAATCATGTACCCTGTGAAAAGATGGTGCATATTCACTTTATTCATGCAGTTCCTCTGAAAGGTATCCACATCCTTCTTCAGCCTCCTACCCTCCAAGGAATAAGACAAAGCTTCTCCAACCTCTCATTATAACTCAAACTCTCCAGAACAAGTAACATGGTGGTGTTGAAAACTGCACACAGTGTGGTCTCATAAAGCCTCGTATAGTTGAATCATGAGATCCCAACCTGTCCAGTGAAGGTAAAAGGGCAAACACCTTCACCATGCTGACCACATGAGTTGCCATTTTAATGTGTTTCTATCAAACCACCATGTCCACCCTCTTCATTTAGCTGATACTTTCTAATCCAGGCAGCATCCTGGTGAACCTTTTCTAACTATCTCCAAAGCCTCCATATCCTTACTGTGATGTGGTGTCCACACAGTTTTGTAAAACTGCTGCAAGACTTCCTGACTTTTGTATTCAAAACCCCAAGCAATGAAGGGATGTAGATTATGCACCTTCTTTAACACCTTTTTTACTTGTGTTGTCATTTTCAGGGAGCTTTGCCCAAGATGACTCTGTACCTCAATGCTACTAAAGTGCTGTGCGATGTAGATCTTTGATGATTGCTCTCTGATGACAACGTTACCTGTAGATGCTCTCAGTGGTGGGGAGGGTTTTACCTGTGATGTCCTGGGCTATGTCCACTACCTTTTGCAGGACTTTATGCTCAAGAGTATTGAAATCCCCATACCAGACCATGTGCCGGTCAGCACACAGTGTACTTTCCACTTACATTTAACCTCCCTCAAACCAGTAGTACAATACCTTACACTAGTCCACATTAAATTCTATCTGCCATTTCCCACCCTCTCTGTGTGTGTGTGTGTGTGTGTGTGTGTGTGTGTGTGTGTGTGTGTGTGTGTGTGTGTGTGTGTGTGTGTGTGTGTGTGTGTGTGTGTGTGTGTGTGTGTGTGTGTGTGTGTGTGTGTGTGCATATATATATATATATATATCCACTTTACAAAACTAGAGTGTTACGACAGAACTTTTTGTAAACCAAAATGGCATAAAGCGAAGAAGTGATTTCTAAGGGAAATTTTTTGAGCTTTCCCAGATATTAAAAAAAAACCTACCAAGTCATATCAAATAACACATAAATCCTAAATAACACTAACATATAGGAAAACCAGAAATGAGATGATAAATACACAGCCTATATAAAATAATGTATGTACAGTGTAGTTTTACTTTCCAGAATTCACCAGTTTTGCCGGCTGCCCTGTGACTGCCACACCGGCCACACACTGACAACCCCACCAGCTGCCCTGTGAGCGCCTCACCAGCCACATGCAGACAGTTCTGCCGGCCTCTCTGTGACTGCCACTTGGCCACGCGCTGACACCATTGTCGGCTGCTCTGTGACAGCTCCACCAGGTGCTTTTTCATAAAAGTGAAAAACCTTTCATAAAAGCAAACACAGGTTTCTTCGTAAAAGCAAATTTTGTTATTCAAGTATTTGTAAAGTGGATATACCTATATGTATATATATATATATATGTGTGTGTGTGTGTGTGTGTGTGTGTGTGTGTGTGTGTGTGTGTGTGTGTGTGTGTGTGTGTGTGTGTGTGTGTGTGTGTGTGTGTGTGAGAGAGAGAGAGAGAGAGAGAGAGAGAGAGAGAGAGAGAGAGAGAGAGATCCCAGCAATAATCTCGGTTCATTTGTGTCACTTCTTTTAAAGCAATATTTTAAAGGGCATCGCCAAATCCAGATGTCACTCATTCCCCTACATAATTTAATAACATCAAAAATGCATATCATTATACATATAACATTGTTCAGTCAGAAAGTGCAGAAATTATTCAACAAGAGAAGCATTATCTGTAAAGGGTGAAAGAGTGTTTAAGTGTCCCATTTCTAATCATTCATCTAAAACAGAACGAATTAAATTTAAAATCTCCCAAGAAAGGAGAAAATAAAACTTGAAATTGATTTAATTTAATCAGAAGCTAGGGTCACCAACTTGAAAGAAGTAAATTTGAAGACAAGATGTGAGTTGACTATGCTAAATTGGAAAATACATGAAAATTTATGACACAAAAAAAGCAGGGGTAATCTTTCAAACAATTAATAAGAAGTTTCCCAATTATAGGTATCTTTAAAGGCAGCAGGAAAATTGGTCCAGCCCAATGATAAGAAAATGTAAAGATATAATTACATTTTAAAGAAAGCTTTCCAACTTTGCATGAGGATTGGAAAATTTCAAAAATTAGCAATGGATGATTAATGGATGGATTAAGGAAAGGGGCAATAGAAAACAATCAGTGGTTGGGCACCTGGTTAGCATAACATGTCCTTGATCATGGTGGGAACACCCAGTGCACCTTCTCCTCCCACCCAGAACAATTATAGGGCTTACCCTTGTTCTCAAAATCTAACCAACCAGATTACATATTAAACAGAACATCTTCCATTAATTTTCATCATTTTCAACAAGATTCCTCCACTCTTCCCCTCCTGCGCTGGCCACTTTAACTATCTATACAGCTGTTATTCTGTCCTCTTTTGTCTTTGGCCTCTGACATGAGGTTTTGTGAGGGCGACTGCTTTCAAGAAAGGATGTTCTCTTTTTAACTCAATCCCTATGCTTTCAACCTACTGACACTACAGAGGTCATCCTTGAAGATTATCTGTAGCTTCTCTATTCTATCTACAAATTACCACCAGCTCTGCTGTAGCCACTGGGAGACAGCTGTGTCGATGAACACTACAGCCAATAGGACACTTGACGACAACTGAATACACGCTTCAACAGCTCTCCTGCTGCTCTAGCTATGTATAAATAGATCTTTCTCATTGTAACCCTATGCTCTATAACTCTGCCCTTGCCTTGCTACTTTTATTGTCTGTATAAATTCTGGAGTTGACTTGCTCAACTTCTCAT
Source organism: Narcine bancroftii (assembly GCF_036971445.1). Classification (NCBI taxonomy): domain Eukaryota; kingdom Metazoa; phylum Chordata; class Chondrichthyes; order Torpediniformes; family Narcinidae; genus Narcine; species Narcine bancroftii. The sequence continues at coordinate 109,969,388 of NC_091473.1, forward strand.
GTAAGAACCTTCCATAGAACACTACAGCACAGAAAACAGGCCATTTGTCCTTTCTAGTCTGTGCTGATCTGTTCCCATTGTATAACCCTCCAGACCTCCTATTCAATTTATTCTTAAAACTTAAGATCAAGCCCACATTCACCACATCTGATGGCAGCTCATTCCACACTCCCACCACTCTCTGAGTGAAGAACTTCCTCCTAATGTTCCCCCTAAAACTTTCTCCTTACAGCTTAAAATGATGTCCTCGTGTATTTATCTCCCCCAATCTGTGGAAAAATCCAAGTTGCACCCATTCTGTCTATATCTCATAATCTTGTAAACCGCTATCAAATCTCCCCTCATTCCTCTTTGCTCCAAAGAATAAAATCCTAACCTGTTTAATCTTTCCCTGTAACTCAGCTCCTGAAGACCCGGCAACATCCTAGTAAATCTTCTCTGCACTCTTTCAATCTTATTGATATTTTTCCTGTAGTTAGGTGACCAGAACTGCACATAATATTCCAAATTTGGCCTCACCAATGTCATAAACAACTTCAACATAACATCCCAACTCCAAATCTCAATACTTTGATTTATAAAGGCTAAGATGCCAAAAGTTTTCTTTAAAACCCTGTCCACCTGCGATGCCACCTTCAGGGAACATTGTATCTGTACTCCCAGATTTCTTTGTTCTTCCTTACTCCCCAGTGCCCTACCATTTACTGTGCATGTAGTATACTGTGTATGGTTTTCCATTCTAAAATGCATCACCTCACATTTCTCTGCATTAAACTCCATCTGCCATTTTTTGGCCCATTCTCCCAGTTGGTCCAGATCCCTTTGCAAGCTTTAAATATCTTCCTAGCTGGCCACAGCTCCTCCAATCTTTGTGTCATCAGCAAACTTGCTGATCCAATTTACCACATTAACATCCACATCATTGATATATATCTATATATAGATGTATATATATAGATATATATAAAACAAAAAACAATGATCCCAACACAGATCCCTGAGGCACACCACTAGTCACAGACCTTTCTTCCTGTATCATATACAATATGACAATAAATCTGAAACTATATCTAAAGTTTGAATTTCATTTGACCCAATGGAGTTGCAAAATTCAGGGCAACTCTCTAACCATCTTATTAAGTACAGAAGAACAACTACTCAAAGCACATATATTTTATTGTTTCTGCCTGGATAGGTATTGGATGCTCATGCACCTTTCCTCATGAAAGACTTTTTCCTCCCCTTTTCATTGATGAGATTTAATCACTTTAATTTAGGAATGAAAGAGACGAATGCCCATCCTACCATTCCCCAATTGTATTACTGGGCTATTGAATAACCTACTCTTCGAAAGGTACAAACAGTTGATTAGTCATAAGAGGAATGTTCTTCCATTCACGCCATTTGATTCTGTAAAAGCAATTAAATACAATGATGGTTGTTTGTGCAGTCTGTTGGATGAGAACTGCACAGTCAGCTGTTGAGGGCCTTTGTGAGAGATTCCATCACAGCATTCAGCATCAGCCAGATTTTAAAAGCAAGGCTGTAAATAATGCTGGCTTTAATGTATTTCAAGTGACAGGAAGGCACAGTTAAGCTGACATCAGTGGTTTGCTGCAGAGGCCACTCTCAATTCCCTTCTTGACAGTAAGGCTGTGCAGCTTGGAAAGATGCACGAGAATTTTCTGCTGCAGTTCCATTTTACTACTTGCCACCACATGTCAGCTGCACTGTTTTGTAGCTCAGTAAGAGAGTTCAGAGAACGTTGTGAAATTTCGTATTAACCATTTTTGTTGAGGTTTCCATTGCCTCAACAATTATCGCCCAGTAGCACTAAAGGGTCTATCTCACTGGCCTGGAGACTAGGTGGAGACCTGCTGGCGACTCAGGTCTCTAGGGAGTCATTGGAAAATCGGACAGTGTGATCAACAGTCATGATTATGCTGAACCCATAGGATTCCTGCTAAGTTTCCAGAGAGTGATGCAATAATTGGATGTTAACCATTGAGAATGGGTGGATTTCGTGGCAGGTGGAAGATTAAATTGGAGAAACAATCAGCAAGTTGGAAACCTGGCAAACCAACATGTTTCTATATATATGTGTAAATCATGATTGAGAACCCCTTGAAGGAGAGGTCAGCTGGAAATGTTAATGTTAATGGTTCTTTAACAACAGCCTTAATTGCAGTGTTGGGATTTAACCCAGCTTGCACCGCTTCTTGAATGCTATGAAAATGCCAGTGAAACCCGCTAAAGAGCAGAATGCTCTGAACAGATCCTGAGACACTGGCAATACAGTCTCCTCCCCAAAAAAGAGTTTAATAATGGCTCTCCTGCGTAATGAATGAAAGAATTTCTTTAAGATAAGTGCTATCAGTTCATTCTTCAGCAAATTTCAGCTGAAACCTTTAGTCATTTTTCCAATTGTATTGTTCAGCACTGACCTTTCAAGGCTGCCCACCCGTTTATTGAGATTACCAAATCATCACAGAGTCCTGAAGATGATATTACTTATATGGCAATGTTATGGGGACCCAAAGAAGAAGCACATGGGGCAAGCTCCACCTCCATAGGCAAATGATAAAAAAGTCTTGCTGGCAGCTCTGGCACACCACAGAAGGGGAGGGCCAGGTCCACTGGATCAATGAATTAATAGCACTGATCAAAAGTCCCATCACCATTCATAGCTCATCTAAACTTCTTATCTTGCAAATGGAGATGGATATTTTTGTTTGAGGTCGACCAGAACAAATGTTAGAGGGGTGTGTCAGTGTGCTAGGGTTCAGCAGGGGAGTGGTGCTATCCGGGACCTACCTGAAATTAACACCATCCGCCCCTCAGACAGGGGAGACAAGGGCACTCCTTTTATTGCGTCAAGTGTCACTAGACACTATAGATGCTTGATGCAGGCTAGTGACGAGGCCGGGGGAAGGTGGAGAGTCGCTAGCGTGCATCAAGCTAGACGCTAGTGACATGGGAGGGGGTGGGAGCCAGTCTGATGGCCAGTGATGGGTGCAACCATATGGGGGGGGCACAGCACCTCATTTGGGGGCCAATGCCCATGGATGCTCCCCTTGGCACCAACCCTGCAGGTGAGTGGGGTGATGAATGGTCTCAGCTGTGAGCACAGTGATCTCTTTTCCTATTGAAGGTATGATTTATTGTGTAAAAGTCCCTGGCAAGACTCTTCATGCTTTCAATTGATTGTTTCTCCTTAGTAGAGATGAGTTAGTCCACTGCTGTGATGGCTTTCCATCATTGCATCATCTCTTCATCATGTCCCTCAGGTTTAAAGCAAAACCCTTCATACTCTCAACAGGGTGAAGAATGCAGCTGTGCTGTTTGCATACATCTGCCTTGGTGGATTTATGAATCATTCTCCCTCAGCTTAGATTGTAATTTAGTTTCTTCCAGTTTTCTCCTCTTCATCATTTACTGTCTTGACAGCTTTGATGTCGAGCTGGGCCACAGTAAGAAAGCCCAGCAGCCCCTCTACTGCCAGTGAAGGCTGAGGAAATTTCATCTCCCACCCTCCATCCTCACTACATTCTACAGAGGATGTATTGAGAGCATCCTGTGCAACTGCACACCGCCTGGTTTGGAAACCGTATCTCCTTGGACCGCAAGACCTTGCAGAGGATAGTGAAGTCAATGGAAAAGATCATTGGGGGATCTCTTCCTACCATGAGGGACATCTACAATGCTCGATGCAGGTGAAATGCAATTAACATTGTGAAGGACTCCACACACCCCTCATGTAAACTCTTCTCCCTTCTGCCATCTGGTAGAAGGTACTGCAGCACTCGGGCCCTTACATCCAGATTCAGCAATTGTTTTTTTTCCCCAGCCATGAGGGTCCGGAATTCCCAGAACATTTATGAATAGTGTACATCTTAATATTTTAATGTGGTTAACTTCTATTCTAACTTACATTTATGTAAATATGCTCCATGGTCGTGGAGAAACACTATTTTGCCTTTATCGTGAGAGCATGTTATGAATGATAAATAAAGGTGACTTGACTTGACAGTTTGTTCAATTAGTTCTTCTGACATGTAAATTATTGGAGATAAAATTCAGTGACCAATACAACGTATCAAATAATTCATTATTTCTAGCAGGGAGCTCAGTAATTCGACTGAAGCCAAGCGTTTCACTGCAAATTTGGAAGACACCAGTGGGAAATGGGCAGATGGTTTGAATTTATGTTTCACTCTGATAGGAGCTGCAAATCAGGGCCCTAATTGACTTCATAAAAAAAATCATAATTCGGGGCATCATGGTTAGTGTAGCAGTTAGTGTGATGCTATTGCAATGACCTAGGTTTGAATCCGGCACTGTCTGTAAAGAGTTTGTACGTTCTCCCCTTGCCTGCACAGGTTTGATCCAGTTTTCTCCCACCTTTGAAAACATATAGGGGTTATAGGTTAATTGGGGTATATGAATGGCACAGGCTCGTGTGCCGGAAGGACCTGTAACTGTGCTGTCTGTCTAAATGTGAAGTTTAAAGATTTCAGTCAGAATGCTTGATATGTTTCTAACACTCACTCAGAGGCTTTCCTTGATGTAGTTCGGCTTAAGGTCTGGCTCAAGAGGGTCTCCCGTTTGTCTAAATTAAATGAAATGCATTCTGAGACGGAGCCATACATTTTCTACTGGACTGTTTTGGACAACAAAGGATGGCTTGCTTAAAGCATCAACTGGAAAACTCAGGATTGGAGTAACAGTGAATTTTCAGGTCATTTTGCCAAGTAGCCTGTTGTGGCCATAGGTTGCCGTGTAGTAATGTGGGCATGGTGTCTCATTGACAATAACTTTGAAGCAATAATATGAGATGGGGGTTGAGTGAATAGAAATAGGATCATAGATCGTCTCGTGAAAGACGCATGTTCCACTAGTCTTTGACAAACTGATAAGTGCAGCTTAAAATAGGGGGCAGCTGCCTGCCTTGTTTATGCAAAGAGAAGAATACCTGAATAGGGTTAGCAACAGTGATGCCTATAAAGTAACTAATATAAATAGGTGGTCACTTGAATAGCAAGTATTGATTGGATGTCAAAAATCAAGCTCTCAGAGACATACAGTGCAGAAGCAGGATCTTCATCCTGGCTGAGGTATTTGCTAGGGCTACTCAGGATCCTTTAAACTAGAATGGTTGGGGGAAGGGAACAAAATAGTACAGAACAGTAAGAAGGTTAGAATGCAAACAAAGAAAGTTTGTAGTAAGTATTTGAATATGGATGGGCAGGTGATAGAGAAGGGAAATGCTCTGGAAGAAGATGAAGGGCAATTGGCAGGAAAAGTAAATAATGTTGTTCTTAAAGATGAGGGAAAACAGGGATTAAAAATTGGGAAATCTCTGAAATTCATATATTTTAATGCCAGGAGTATTGTAAAAAAGGTGGATGAGCTGAAGGTGTGGATTGATACTTGGAAGTATGATGTGGTAGCGATTAGTGAGACATGGTTGCAGGAGGGATGTGATTGGCAACTGAATATCCCTGGGTTTCGTTGTTTTAGGTGTGATAGAGTCGGAGGGGCAAGAGGAGGTGGGGTTGCATTGCTTGTCAGGGAAAATATTACAGCGGTGCCTAGGAAGGATAGATTAGAGGGCACATCCACGGAGCCTATTTGGGTGGAACTGAGGAGTAGGAAAGGAGAGGTTACACTTGTAGGGGTGTATTATAGACCACCCGGAGGAGACCGAGACCTAGAGGAGCAAATCTGTAGGGAGATAGTAGATATTTGTGATAAGCACAGGGTTGTAATTATGGGAGATTTTAATTTTCCACATATAGATTGGGAAACACATTCTGTGAAAGGACTGGATGGGTTAGAGTTTGTGAAATGTGTGCAAGATAGTTTTTTACAACAATATGTAGAGGTGCCGACCAGAGAAGGAGCAGTGTTAGGTCTACTGTTGGCAAATGGGATGGGTCAAGTGACGGAGGTTAGTGTTGGCGAGCACTTCGGGTCCAGTGATCATAATGCCATCAGCTTCAATGTCATTATGGAAAGAGAGAAATCAGGGCCAAGGATTGAGGTTTTTGATTGGGGAAAAGCTAGATTTGAGGAGATGTGAAAGGACTTGCAGGGTGTGCATTGGGACAATTTGTTTTATGGGCAGGATGTAGTAGAGAGATGGAAGTCTTTTAAAGATCAGATTTTGAGAGTGCAAAAGCTTTATGTTCCTGTTAGGTTAAAAGGAGGGGCAAAAGGTTTGAGAGAGCCGTGGTTTTCAAGGAATATTGGAAACTTGGTTCGAAGAAAAAGGGAGGCGTACATTAGATATAAGAAGCATGGAGTTAAGGAGATGTTTGAAAGATACATTGAATGTAAGAGGAATCTTAAGAGAGGAATTATGAAAGCTAAAATAAGGTACGAGAAAACTATGGCAAGCAGGGTGAAAACTAATCCAAAAGAGTTCTACAAATATGTTAATGGTAAGAGGAAAGCTAGAGACAAAATTGGTCCCTTAGAAAATCAGAGCGGAAAACTGTGTGTGGAGCCTAGAGAAATGGGGGAGATATTGAACAGTTTCTTTTCTTCGGTATTCACTAAGGAGAAGGATATTGGGAGATGTGAGATAAAAAAATCAAATTGGGTAAATATGGGGAATATAGAGATTACAAAAGGTGTAGTTTTAAGGCTTTTGAAGAATATAAAGGTGGATAAGTCTCCGGGACCAGACGGGATCTTCCCCAGGACATTGAGAGAAGTGAGGGAGGAAATAGCAGAGGCTCTGGCAGTAATTTTCCAAATGTCATTAGATATGGGGATAGTGCCGGAGGATTGGCGCATTGCGCATGTGGTTCCGTTATTTAAAAAGAGTTCAAGGAGGAAGCCTGGCAACTATCGGCCTGTAAGTTTGACGTCTGTGGTAGGTAAATTAATGGAGAAAATTCTTAGAGATAGTACTTATAAACATCTGGATAGACAGGGTCTGATCAGGAGCACTCAACATGGACTTGTGGGAGGAAGGTCATGTTTGACCAATCTGATTGAATTTTTTGAAGAGGTGACTAGGAATGTGGATGAGGGTAGCGCAGTGGATGTTGTCTATATGGACTTCAGTAAGGCCTTCGATAAGGTACCACATGGAAGGTTAGTTAGTAAGGTGCAGTCTTTAGGTATAAATTTTAAGATAGTCAAATGGATTGAACATTGGCTGAAAGGGAGAGGCAAGAGAGTGGTAGTGGATAATTGTCTGTCAGGTTGGAGGCCGGTGACCAGTGGTGTGCCTCAAGGATCTGTATTGGGCCCATTGTTGTTCGTTATATACATTAATGATCTAGATGATGGGGTGGTGAATTGGATTAGTAAATATGCAGACGATACTAAGATAGGTGGAATAGTGGATAATGAAGAAGTTTTCGAGGATTGCAGAGGGATTTGGACTGCTTAGAAAAGTGGGCTGAAAAATGGCAGATGGAATTTAATGCTGATAAGTGTGAGGTGCTTCATTTTGGTAAGAAGAATCAGAATAGGACATACGTGGTAAATGGGAGAGCATTGAGGAATACATAAGAGCAGAAAGATTTAGGAGTAATGGTACATCGTTCCCTGAAGGTAGAAACTCACGTGAATAGGGTGGTGAAGAAGGCTTTTAGTATGCTGGCCTTTATCAATCATTGCATGGAATATAGGAGTTGGGAGGTGATGTTAAGATTGTATAAGACGTTGGTGCGGCCTAATTTGGAGTTCTGTGTGCAGTTCTGGTCACCTAATTATAGGAAGGATATAAACAGAGTGGAGAGAGTGCAGAGAAGGTTTACCAGAATGTTACCTGGGTTTAAGCATCTAGAGTATAGGGAGAGATTGGACAGATTAGGTCTTTATTCTTTGGAGCGTAGAAGGTTGAGAGGGGATTTGATAGAAGTATTTAAGATTATGAAAGGGATAGACAGAGTGGATGTGGATAGATTATTTCCGTTAAGAGGAGGAAAGATTAAAACAAGAGGACATGAGTTAAGAATTAAGGGGCAGAGGTTTAGAGGTAACATGAGGAGGAACTTCTTTACTCAGAGAGTGGTGGCCATGTGGAATGATCTTCCGGGAGAAATAGTGGCGGCGGAGTCAATTGTATTATTTAAGAAAAGGTTGGACAGGTATATGGATGAGAAGAAGATGGAGGGTTATGGGCATTGTGCAGGGAGGTGGGACTAGAAAGGGGTGTTTGGTTCGGTGCAGACTAGAAGGGCCTAATGGCCTGTTTCCGTGCTGTAATTGTTATGTTATGTTATGTTATATGACCATCAAGTGCCCATGTTCCAACACTTGGTCCTATGCCCTGGTAATTCAAGTGCTTATCTGGAAACAAATATTTTGAGATTACCTACCTCCACTAGCAACTCAGGTGATACATTCCACAGCCACCATCCTCTGGTGAAAACAAGCTCTTCCTCAGATCCCCTTTGGATCTATGCCCCTGAGATCCAGATACTGAACTAGTTCAAGAGTGACATGGTTAGGTTAGCACAAAGCTGTTACAACACCAGCAACTGGGATTATATTTGGCGCTCTCTGTGAGGAGTTTGAATGTTCTCCCTGTCTCTCCGTGGGTTCCTCTGGGTGCTCTAGTTTCCTCCAACTGTTCAATATTGTATGGGGTTGTAGGTTAATTGGGTGTAACTGGGCAGCACAGGCTCGTGGGCCAAAAGGGGCTGTCACTGTGCTGTGTGCCTAAATTTTAAAAATATATAAGTGTAGCATCTCAAAATATCATAGGTTGATAAAAGATCATAAAATTATGAGTGATATTGATAGGGTGGACAGTCAGAATCTTCTCTCCAGGATGAAAATGCAAAAAATTAGATCTGTGTTCAAAGAAAGGGAGAGGGGAGTTTAAAAGTGATATGTTTGGCAAATCTTTTACATAGAGTGTGGTGGGTGCCAAGAACAGACTGCCAGGACAGTGGTGGAAGCAAATACAATAGTAGCATTTAAGAGATTTCTAGATAGACACATGCATATACAAGGATGGACGGACATAAATCATATACAGGCAATTTTAGTTTAAATTTGGAATCATGTTAGGTGCAGACTCATGGACTGAAGGGCTTGGGCTGTGCTGCCATGCTTTATGTTCTATATACCTCTGCTATGAAGAAAAGTTTCTTACTATCTACCCGGCCTGTTTCTCTCCTAAATTTTGTATAGCTTTTTTCATGACCCACCTCCCCCCACCCCCAGCATCTATGCTCCAGATTTTCCAGTCCCTGCTTGTGACTGAAGCATTGTATTGCAGGGAACATTTCAGTAAATCTCCTCTGCACCATCTCCAGGTCCCTTTTCCAGGGTAGTGGCTGGAACTGTACACAATGCTTCAGCTATTGACTCACCAATCTCTTATACTCTTTATTCTTTATTCTGTGCCTTGGCTAATGAAGGTGATTATCTCATTTGTCTTTTTCAACATCTTTTCTATTCATGCTGTCTACTTTATGAATCTTTGGTCTTGTGGTCTGAGGTGCTGTAATTCTTCAATATCAGAATTTATTGTCATAAAATTTGTTGTTTTGTGGCATTATTACAGATGCAAATATTGCTATAAATCACATTTTTAAAAATCAACTATATTGCAGGGATTCTATCTTCCTATCTTTTTGAGCACCCTGATGAATTAACTCGGATGTGATACCCCACTGGTGCCGAAGAAGTGATATCAGTAACCATAGCGATCCCCCACAACTCCTCGCCGGCTTTGGGAGACCAGGTGATGCCCTATCTTATCTTCATTGAGATCTAGCCTGCCAAGCCAGCTGACCGGCATGACATAGCTTGCCAGACATGATGCCAAATGGCTGAACCCCTGATGGTCATCAGTCCACCCAAAGATTTTATAATCTGACCCCGGAGTCCCTTCCCTATCTGTAGGTTGCCTCCTGCTGCCCCTGTTGGTGAGTAGGTACACAATCACACACGCAGAGTTACAAAAGAAGAGAAAGTGAGGTGGTGTCTGTGGTTCATTGTCCATTCAGAAATCTGATGACAGAGGGGAAGAAGCTGTTTTTATAGCACTGGATGTTTGCCGTCATGGTCCTGTACCTTCTTCCTGAAGTTAGGTGGGCATGGCCTTGGTAGTGATGTTCTTGAGGATAGAGGGTTCTTTCTTAAGACTCTGACTTGTAGATGTCCTCAATGGAGCTAAGACTGGTGCCCATGACGTCACTGCCTGAGTTAACAACTCTCTGGAGTTTATTCCACTCCTGTTGCATTGGCAGTCCATACCAGACTGTGATGCAATCAGACAGAATGCTTTACATATAATATTTGAAATATTTGAGTCTTGGAAGACATACCAAATCTCCTCAAACTCCTCATGAAGTATAGCTGCTGGCAAAACTTCTTCATGATTGTGTCAACATAGAGGCAGGCCCTAGGATAGATCTGCAAAGATTTTGGAAATGAGGATCTGTGAGTGAAATTATTGGAAGTGCAGAGGAAGCTACGTCTGACATGACTTAGTGACTAAAGACCTTGGAAATGTTAAACTCTTTCCCCAAGAAACTAGGAGACAAGACCGACAGATAATTATTGATAGTGCAATACACAAAGCACTGGAAAAACTCAGCAGGTCATACAGTGTTTATAGGAAGCAAAGGGATATCACCAGCATTTCAGGTCTGAAGATTATTGAGAAAGTATGAGAAGGCAAAAGAAATCATGGTGAAATTCAGATTTAAAACAATCATTACTTGCTTAAAGGATCTATTCTTGCTTCTGTGGCCTTAAAGCAGGGGAAAAATTTTAATTTTTATGAGTTGCTTGAAAGAGCATAGGTACTTATCTAGGAAAGTTTTAAAGAGGTTTATTTAGCAATAAATAGTTCAACAAGCCTTAGGTTCACATCTCAAATCCATATCCACAATGTTTTCTTTTTCCATCTTTTAAAGTGCTTTTAAGCATTTTGCTTATCTGTTTATCATGCAAATTAATCTGGTTTTACAAATTGGAAAAAATGAACACACTTTCTCTTTCCTTTAAATGCACTGTATTATTTTCACTGAGGTCATCAAAGATGATTCTGTCCTGAACTCCAGAGGATTAAGTGTGTGAGTCAATGGCAGATGAAAGAGTGATGAGGTTTGAAAGGCATTGGAAAGAAAAGGGTGGTGGGGGGGGAATAGAGAAAACCTGAGGAGATTGAGAGAGGAAGGAACATAGGGACGTGGGTTACCTGAAATTGGAAAATTCAGTATTCATTCCATTGAGTTGGAGACTACTCTGTTGGAATGTGAGGCGTTGCTCTTCTTGTTTGAGTTTTGCCTTGTCACAGCAGTGGAACGGCCAAGGACAGACAAGCCAGTGTGGGAATGGGAAAGGAGGTTGAAATGACATGAAATAACATGGGAGCTCGAGATGGTCATTGTGGTCAGACAGCAGGTGCTCGGCAAGACAATCTCCAATCTGCATGTGGTCTCGTCAGTGTTGAACAAACTCTTTATTTGGGAAGACTAAATGAAACAAGGTACTAAAAGGTGAACATGCTGTTAATGTTTGAAATGTAGAGGAGGCCTCTTTGGCTTTCCTTAGAACAATGCAAAATCAATTCCCTGTTCCTGCAGCCCTGTTCCAGATGTCCATCCAGTATATGATCAGATTATTTAACTGGATTACACTTGCACAACTGGATGAGGCATATAGTGAGCAGTGAGTAGAGCTGAACCCTTCAGGGATACAGACATGTGTGATTGAGTTACAACAGAAGCAGCTGATTTGAACAGCTGGATAAATAACTTATTTGAAATGAGCTTGAAGATGCTTGAGACAGGTGTAGATTTATAGTCTGGTTCTTCTTGGTCGCTGAGAACATTTTCTCACGAGCAAACTTAATAGCCAAGTTTAAAAACAGAAATTCAATATCAGATTTTTTGAAATGTAGTCACCAGTATTAATGAGCATTAGCAGTCTGTTGTATCCGCTCCAGATATTCTATTTGGTTCTTGTAATTTTTACCAGAGGACTGCAAAATAGTACATTCTTCTTGGTCAGAAAATTATGGTGTTTATTGAATGATTCAACAAATTTGCACATATACTCTGCAAAGCACTCTAATGTAATTTATAATTGACTATACCTAACATAGGGCCCAGGTTTGAAACATTGGTTACCCTTTACTTCCTATGACTGCTGCACACCTGCTGAGTTACACCAACGCATTTGTGTATTGTGCAAAAATGATACTAAATACATTAATCAGACTTAAACTGGACTGATCACAGGGACGTGATGAATTGTATTCAAGAATTATTCTCTAAAATGAGTAAGGACCAAAGGTTTCCCAAGTCCTATTAAAAAGAGAAGCTGGAATAGAGCAATAGAAACAAGTGAATAAGGCACCCATATTCAAAACAAGAATCTGACTCAAGGCCAAAATAATTACAGTTCTTCCAGTGTTAATTCAGATCTTTGTAATTTACCGGATTCCAAAAGGAAAACTTACTAAATACTTAGGGAAACATGTCAAGTCCACTGGGATCTGATTTGAGCAATTCTTGCTTAACTAAGAATCTTTGAATCGATCGGAGAGGATTCAAAATATGACTGGCATATGGTTACCTAATCAAAGCAGTTCTTTCTTAACCCACCCAACATGATTCCGTGAAGCAAAAAGAGGATATTTTCTTATTGAAGTAACAAGGAAATAGGGATGAGGGTAAGGCACATTGGAAAACAATTAGAGTGGTTTCTCAGCATAGAAAATGTAATTCACGGGAGTTCAACGGGCATCCTCACTTGAAATGACTTTGCTTATTGTATACTCCCAATAAGGGAACTTTGTTGAAAGTTTGATGAGGGGCAGCACAGTCAGCGTGATCCTGTTATAGTGCCAGCGACACAGATTCAAACCTAGTGCTGTCTATAAGAAGTTTGTATGCTCCTCCTGTAACCTGTGTGGAGTTTCCCTGGGTGCTCTGGTTTCCTTCCACCCTCCAAAATGCATGGGGTTCTAGGTTAATTGAATGTAATTGGGTGGCATGGGTTTCCATGGCCAAAATAAGCTTGGACCATGTTGCAAATATATATATATATATTTTTTTTAAAATTTAAGACATCTATTGATAACTAGAAGGATTATGAGGTTATGAGGTCTTGCTGTTCTATGTAGAGGAAGGTGAAATTAGGAAGGAGAGGATTCCATCACATGCAGATTATTCACTGGAGGCATCAATAGGAATCTATAGATCCTTTCCATCCAGCCCACAGTATCTTTGATCCACTACCATCAAGAGGGAGGTACAGGAACATTAAAATCAGGACTGCCAGGCTGGGAAATAGCTTCTTTCCGCAGGCTGTGAGATTGATGACCAATATCCTGTAACTGAGTAAATTATCCCCAAATATTTATATATTTATTTTAAATTATATCTTTATGTATACACGAGGTGTGATTATTATGCACTGTGTATTGTTTGTGTACTGTGGTCTGGATAAACGCTGTTTTATCAAGTTGTACAGCTACAGGTACAGTTAAATGACAATAAACTTGAACTTGAAACCAATGCAATCACACAAAATGATAACAATAGGTCTTTGCGTTAGTGGGCAAAAAATCCAGACTGGAAGTAAAATTAGATGGACACATTGGTTAAAAATGCCAACAAGGTCATTCTTAGTAGTCGTGTTTTGCAAAATGTCTCTGGGCATGGATTTTTGTGTGAATCATGTTTGACCTCACAGCCATTTGGTGAGATGGAGCAGGTCATGAGTGTAGATGGAGCAATTCAGGAGGTGGACCATGGGCTCTTCTCCCAGAACAAACTCATGACCATTTGACAGCTCATTAACAGTGACATTTAAAGCAATTTAAGTAGAATAATATATATTTAAATTATGTTAAAAAGAAAGCAGTGCAACAATACTTTTTCTTAAAATAAATTAAGTGCTGGAAATTTATGAAAAAGTATAAATTAAATACATCATTCTCAAACATCTTCCATTTTAATCAAGGAAAATGGATGTACCTCTTCAAAGGAATGGACGAACTGTAGGACTGAATGTTTCCTTACTCTCATACATCAATGTCCTGATTGCTGATTCCAGTGATGGTAAAGTAAAGCAATAAAGCATCAGTAAAGGGATGTTATTTACAAACAAGATCAGCCAGTCGATATAGCTTTGCATTACGTCGCAATACATACAAAGTAAGAATTGTGACTTCCGATTTCAGATTTGTTGATGGAGCATATACATGATATCACATCCAACCCTGAGATTCTATTTCCTGTGGGAGAAGCAGAATTGCCACTTTCAGTAGTGGAAAAAGAATGTAGACAATATACACATGTAAACAAATAAAGAAATGTAAACAAACTGACTGTGCAATACATAAAAAAACAAATGATCTATAAAGTGCAAAAGTACGAGTCCTCAAATGAGTGTTGTTGAGAAGCCTGATGGTGGAGGGGTAGCAGATATTCCTGATCCTTGTGGTGTGAGTCTTGTGGCACCTATACCTCTTTGCTGATGGTAGCAGCGAGAACAGAGCATGTGCTGGGTGGTGTGGATCCTTGATGATTGCTGCTGCTCTCTGATGGCAGCAATCCTTGAAGATGTTCTCGATGGTCCGGAGGGTTTTGCTTGTGATGCTCTGAGCTGTATCAACTACCATTTTCAGGCTTTTATGCTCAGGGGTATTGGTGTCCCATCTCTGATTTTACCATGATGCAGCTGGCCATCACACTTTCTACAACACATCTGTATAAATTTGCCAGGGTTTCTGATGTCATACCAAACCTCCGAAAACTCCTGATGAAGTAGAGGTGCTGATGTGCTTCCTTCACAATGCCATTCATGTGTTGGGTCCAGGAAAGACCCTCTGAGATAGTGACGCCCAAGAACTTAAATTTGCTCACCCTTCCTTCTCTGATTCCCCAATGATTACTGGATTGCATACCTCAAGTTTTCCCTTGCTGAAGTCAACAATAATCTCCTTAGTTTTGGTGACATTGACATCAAAGTTGTTGTTGGTGCACCATTCAGCCAAGTTTTCAATCTCCCTCCTGTAGCTGACTCATCACCCCCTTTTTAAACAATCCACTATCGTGGGATCATCAGTGAATTTGTAGATGGGGTTGTTGTCGTACTGAACCACACAGTCATAAGTGTATAGTTAGTAGAGCGGGAGGGGGGGGGGGGCAAAGAAAGCAGCCCTGTAGTGCAGTACTGATGGAGATTGTAGAGCAGGTGTTCTTACCAACCCTTACTGATTGTGATTTGGAGGTGAGGAAATCCAGGATCCAGTTACACAGTGGGGTGTTGGGTCGCATGTCCTGGAATTAAGATTTTAGAAATGTCAAGGATGGGCATTGATCTAAATGACTGCATAAATCTAGTTGATGCAGAAATAGGTTGAACAAAAGCAGATGAATTAATCTTTTATGTTCTTGAAAGAAAGGTGTCAGCACTGCTCCAATTGTGCCAAAGCTGGGAGGAGTGGAGACACATCTTCCAGCTTTCCTTCGTAGGGTACTACAACCTGGTCATTATACCAGATGGCTCTTTAAAACGGGACGGGTGATGTTTATATTACATTGGAGAATCCTTGGAGGTCCATGCCCAAGATTGTGACACCCATACTTAGCAGCCCAGAACATGAGGGTTTTGGGCTCAGGGGAGCAGCAGATCAGTACAGGGGTCCAGAGCAGGTGAACAGCACCTACTCAAGAAGGAGAAGAGTGTGAGAAGTCCCTCAATGTAGGTGGTGACAGCAGTGGACTAGCACAGGGCTTGATGATCGAAGCACTCACACTTGGCCACTGATGCTGGAGACTGGCTCATTCGAACCAGGTGTCGGGACTGTCTTTCAGGACGGTGTTGATGGAAAGCCAGATGCCCAAAAGGCTTTGGGCTTTGACAGTTTTCTTAGTGTATTGGGATTCAGAACCAGGGGTTGAGGATGCTTGGATCTCAGGTTGACCAATGAAATGGATAAGAGGCTGTGCATTTATGGGAGGGCAGGAGTTGGTGGCATCAGAGGAGGTGGGATCCATGGACACTCAATGTCTCTGAAGGGATCCTCTTTTGCTTTTCTTTCTCTTGTTGGTAGGGACCTAGACTAGTGTCACCTTTTTTGTGTGCCTTTACGAGCAAACTAAAGTTAACACATTTTGTGTATTTATGCACATGAAAAGAAAGGGACCTTGCTGGGAAAGTTGTTGCTTGATCGTGTGCCTTTTTCAGCTGTATAATAGCTATCCATGAACTTCAAAGTGTGTCATTATGTGAAATGCTTTCAGATGTCTTTGATGAGATAAAGTTGAATTGAAATGCAAGCAACTATTTGAGGACTGGGAAGTGGAGTGAAGAGTTAATTGTTTCGCTTTGGAGACGAAAATACAGTCTGATTTGGAGAATGAAAATATCCTTTGCTGGTTTTAAAGATGCTTCACGAAGTGATGACATAATTCTGACTCCTTGCAATCTAGTTTTTAGAAAGATGACAAATTTGCTTCATTTAGTTCAAATAGGTAACAGCACCTCAAGGTGAAAATATAGCTGGTCTGAAATATGGGAAGCTTGCCAGATTATTCTCATAATGCTAAACATTAGAGGCCATGGTCTTTTGATAGGCAGAGAAAGGGAGGCTTTACGTTGAATCTGCCTTTGACATGCTTGAATTTGGAGCATTTAATTCTGGCACTGGTACATAACTTCCAGTTAGAACAATTGGGAAAGTTATCTTTTTTTACTGTTAAAGAGTCTCCTTAAGGCCAGATTAATATCTAACTAGTTCGTTGCCTACCCATGTTAATATAGTATTGGACCAGACTTTGTACTCTGGCCTCTCCTGCATCACAAAGGAAATATTTATATTTAACTTTTGTGATTGCTGCTGAGAAGTTAAAAAGAGTCTGGAGGGTCCGAGTAGGTCAAATAGCACTACTGAAGAGAAATGGAAAGGCAATGTTTTGGGTCAGGGGGTTGTTAGGAGAAATGTTGACTGTCCATTTCTTTCCATGGATGCTGCTTGACCTGTTGATCCCCCCCCCCCAACCCCACCATCCTCCACCCCACCCTCCACCCCCACTCCCCCACCCCAAGCTTCTCTTTGTTTGCTTGAGATTCCAGCATTTGCCGTGCTTATGGTTCTCTGCTGGGAATTGAGTTGGCTGGCAGATTAACATTTCTTGTTACAAGCCCAGAGGACCCTAAACCCAGCAGCAATAGATATTCACCAAGACAAATGGTTACTTAAACAAAAGTTGCTTTTAATTATCTTTAAACATGAAAATAGAATCAACTTATTACTAACTTACTTAACCTAACTTAACCTCCTTCTAATTCTAAGCGCACATGTATGTAATGTGTGTTTAAGTTCAGAAAAGTTATTTGGTTCACAGTCCAATCTCACTTCTCATTCCTCCAAGTTCACTGGTTGCAGGCAATTCTTATTCTGTGCACAGAATTTAACATTTATAAAGTTCATCAGGCTTTGGTGCTTGATAGGTAAATGGTTACCGCTCAGCAAGGTTCTTATCGTTTTTCAGAGAAAGATTTGTTGTTCCAGGACATCCACAACTGATGCACTTCCATCACCCACTCCAGTGTCTTGCTGACAAAACTTGTCCCTTCAGGGTTCTCCAGATGATAACCTCTCTCTTTCAGGTCACCACAAAGTTCCTTTTTGTTTCTCTTATTCCAAATGAAACATTAGACAGCCAGTCCTCTCCTCTTGCATGAACCACAAGGGCAGCAGCAGCTCCAGCATGCTCTTTCATCTGTTGCCTTTGGTAAACAATAATCTATTAGTGAAGTCTCTTGAGCACTCTTCAAAGCTCCTTCAAAAGCTGTGAGAAGCCAATATGTCTAGCATTAGCAGAGGTCATGATTTTAAATAAGATCTGTTTTAAAGTGCTTGTTTGTGACATACTCTAACAAACCTTTCCCAATTTATCTCACAAAAGCATATTTATATTCTCTATATACTCTGTATACTCTGTCACATTCTCCATTGGGATTCTCTTTGAGTTCCACAGCTCCAGCCATCCAGGACAAGGGTTCAAATCCTGCACTGTCTGTAAGGAGTTTTTATGGTCTTCCCGTGTCTGCATGGGTTTTCTTCGGGGGCTCCAGTTTCTTCCCACCCTTCAAAAATGTTCCGGCGTGTAGGTTAAGGGGATGTAAAATGGGTTGCACAGACTCATAGGGCCTGTTACCATGCTGTATGTCTAATTTAATTTAAAAAATAAAGTATACTTGTGAGATATCTACCTGTGTGAAGCAGGCATCTGAGCCACCAACATTAAAACTGACAAAGGGCATCATTAGATTGATTAAAAAGACACATTCAATTTGAACTCTCTGAGAACAGTTAAATAATTCCATCCTGTTGCTCAAATTAGGTGTTTCATATGAGTAGAATTTATTTTCCTTACACTAACATCTATCATCCTCCATCACCATCACAAAAATGGCCACACTGTCAGAGCTGCTGTAACAGCTTTGCTGCAACTGGTACAGGTAGTGAAGTTCAGCGCTCCCCCGAGGGATACATTCACCCAGTACGACCACTGTTGGCTCTGTTAAAGGAGCTCTGTTAAAGCAGGGTCTGGGCCCAAGGTGGCAGCACCTATGATCAGCAGCAGGCCACAAGGAGATGCAACCTTTGGGGAAGCAGATGACTGGCACTGGGCACCAGAAAGTGGGGAGCCCACCCTCTGTAAGAAGAGCAGAGGAGATGACCCACAGGGCAGTGACCTTGGCAGCAGACCAGTAAAGGTCTCTGAGGCTGAAGAACACGAAGGCTGTTGGCACGTGAGGCGAGGACCCACATAGGCTGCGGGCTGTTGGCGACTGCAGTCAAGGCTCTCACATCAGGCTGCAGATTGCTGTAGACTGGCTTGAGACTGGCTGAAGGGGTAGAGGTTTCAGAACCTAATTGCGAGAGGGTGCAAGAGGCTTCCTGATCATGTCGGAGGTGTACATCTGGAGCTCGGGCTTGCTGATGGTTTGGACTGGAGGCTGCAGGAGGACTGAAGGTGAACCATGGACATTCAGTAACTTTGGGAAAGCTCTCTTTTGCGTCCCTTTCTCTGGCTGCATGGGGCACTGGGCAATTTTGCTGATAGCGAATATTTGTCTATTTTATGGTAGATTAAAGAAAATTTTGTGTGATATCACATTTTCTGTTTTATTACAGACAATAAAATAATATTGAATCTTAAATCTAAGTATATGCAATTGTTAATAAATCTGATTGTTTCCATGCCCCATAATAGTTAACCAAGGAGGTTGGGCACCATGTGACAACTAACTGAATGGTCTTGAAAACATTAAATGTGTAAATATGTACCTGTAAATATGTACTGGTTTTAAATAGGAAGTATGAACGGTTCAGTCCTTTCCTTGGTGCTTTTCAGTTGCCTCAAGTCACAGTGTCATGTTGTTACATAATACTGTATAGGATAGACAATCAGAGTCTTTCTCTGCAGGTATGACTGTAAAGACTAGGGGATATTGGTTTAAGGTGAAAGTGTTAATATTCAAAGGGGATTTGAGTGGCAAGTTTTTCCATACAATAGGTAGTCGGTATATGGAAGTAGTAGAAGCAGGTACATAGAAGAGCACAGCCCATTTGACCCACAATGATGTGCAGACCTATATAAACCTATTTCAGCATCAATTTAACCATCCCCACTTTCACAGACAGTAGCCTTCTATGTTTCTTTATGTGTCTATCTAGGAGTATTTAAATATCCCTATTTATCAGCCTCTGTTACCAACTCTGGCATCCACCATTCTGTGTCAAAACGATACCTCTGACGTCTCCCCTAAAGTTTTCTCCATTCACCTTAAGCAGATGGTATTGGCCATTGCTGCCTGGGGAAAGATGCTAACTGTCCACCCTATCTATTGTACACCCTAATGTTGTACAATTATACAATTAAAAAAAACATTGGGACAGGTCTTTGGAAGGATTTAGGCCAAATGCACACAAATGGGGTTATGCATAGATAACTTGGGCTGTAGGCCCTGTTTCTGCGCTGTATAACTCTGTGAATCTACAGCTCGTAAACACTTTTTCAACAGGGTTGTCAGTCTATCAGGATAACTTCTGCTTTAGTAAGAGCTCAACCCACACCTACCCCAAGTAGGAGTGACGTTGGAACATTGCGAATTTAATAGGAGAAAACTTCACTAACTCTAGGTTCTACAACTATTGAGAAGTGCCATCAAAATACTGGAGTTACAGAAAAATAGGCTTTTATTTACAATAAATGAAGCTCATCCTGTTCTGCGACCCAGGCTTTGCTGGGTATGCTCTTTGGGTGCCCCTGCGCATGTGAGGTCCTGGATGGAGACAGTTTCCTTGTTGTTGGACCCTTTATACAAGGTCAAGAGGGAGGAGCCAGGGGTAGAGTCACAGAATGGGGAGGACCCAGATAAATTAGTATTCAGCAGATCACCACATTCATCTCTTGTTTTTTTAAAATTTTGTCCAGCAGGGTGTCATGGGACACAATGTCTTACAGATTAAGTATGTCCATTGTGATCAGCAGAGAGCTGGTTGCTGTGCTGAATTGGCTGCTGTTGTTTAGTCCTGGACTTCCAGCGCTGTGTCAGCCTGCTGGGGACGTGGCAATTCAACCAGAGTGACTGGGGTGGGGGTGGGGTTAGGGAGCAATGGTATGTAGTGTGCATCCTTGAGAGGAGAGGTGCTGTTTGCTGGGCACGCTCTTTGGGTGCCCCTGCGCGTGTGAGGTCCTGGATGGAGACAGTTTCCTCGTGCCTATCCAAGTAGGCATATTGGGGGTTCGCATGGAGGAGATGGATCTTTTCGACCAGTGGGTCAGTTTTATGGCCCCTCATGCGTTTCCATAGCAGGACCAGCCCTGGGGACCAAACAAGATGGCAGGGTAGTCCTCAACTTGGACTTCCTGGGGAAGGAGAAAATTCATTCATGAGGGGTAGCATTGGTAGAAATGCATAACAGCAACCTGACAGTGTGGAGCATCTTGGGAAGGACCTCCTGCCACTGAGATACTGGTAGCCCTCTGGACTTAAGGGCAAGGATGATGGCCTTACACACAGTGGCATTCTCTCTCTCCATCTGGCCATTCCCTCGGGGGTTATAACTAGTGGTCCTGCTGGTGGCAATACCTCTGCCCAGCAGGTATTGGTGCAGTTCGTCACTCATGGACAAGGACCCCCAGTCGGTGTGGACATGTGACGGGCCTGAACAGGGTGAACAAGTGGTGGGGTCATGTCCAAGCAGGGAATGGCAAAGGGGAAACATGAATACTCATCGATGACCTTGAGGGAATACACATTGCAGTTGGTGGAGGGAAGGGGGCCCTTAAAGTCCATACTCAGGCTTTTACCAGGTGTGCTGTTTCTGGCTGGCAGAAGTGCAGTTTGCACTCCACACAGACCCAGCAGTCCCTAGTCATGTCTCTGATATCCCTGAAAGAGTACAGCAGATTACCAGATTTGATGAAGTGGAAAAAGCTCGTGACACCAGGGTGGGTGGCAGAAGTTATTGTGGTAGGTTTTGAGGCATGTGGGGGCATCTGGGGGCTTGTTAAGCTTCCCCAGCTGATACAGAATATCTTATTTTTAGGTGGAGAGTTCAATCCTCCACCTCAAAATGTTATCATTCTTTACCTTACCCCGCTGTTAGTTGTTAAACATGAATGCCACGACCCATTGGTCTATGAGTAGGATAATATGTCTACCATCTAGGTATTTGCCTCCAGTGCCACACTGCCTCAACTATTGCCTGAGACTCCTTCTCAATGGAGGAGTGTCGGACTTTGGGGTCTTGAAGGGTATGGGAGAAGAAGGCCACGTGCCAACCTGCCTAATCAAGGGTGGTGGCCAGGGTGAAATCGGACGCATCACTCTCTACTGGAAATGGGGCAGATTCATCTACCACATACATTGCGGCCTTAGCGATGTCTTCTTTTCTGTGACAGAAGGCTGCCCAGGGGGAAGGATGTGGACTTGATAAGGGGATGGGCTTTGTCCACATAATTAGGGACCCACTGGCCTCAGTAGGATAAGAACCCCAGGCACCCTTTCAGGGACTTGAAGCTGTGGGGGAGATGAAGCTCTAGTAGGGGCGCTTGTGATTGGGGTCAGGGCCAATGACTTCATTCTCCACAACACAGCCAAGGATCGCCAGGCGTGTCATGCGGAAAACATATTTATCCCTGTTGTAGGTTATATTGTGGTGTTTGGCAGTTGTGAGGAATTTCTGGAAGTTGGTGTCATAATCTTGCAGGTTGTGGCCACAGATCGTGATGTTAACCAGGTAGAGGAAGGTGGTGTGCAGGTCATTTTGGTTCATATTCCTGTCCATCTCCAACTGGAAGATGGAGACACCGTTGGTAACACCAAAGGGTACACTGAGGAAGTGATACAGATGGCCATCTTCCTCAATGGTGGTATACTGGCAGTCCTCCAGGTGGAAGGGGAGCTGGTGGTAGGCGGATTTCAGGTCGATCATGGAGAAAACAAGATATTGGGAAATTTAATTGACCATATCCGCAATGCAAGGGAGGGGATACGTATCCAGCTGCGTAGAGCGGTTAAAGGACTGGCTATAATCAATCACCATTCTGTCTTTATCCCCACTTTTGACCACCACTACTTGAGTTCTCCACAGGCTGGTACTAGCCTCAATGATCTCCTCATTCAAGAGTCAACAGACTTCCACTTTAATGAACACTCTGTCCCCTTCACTGTATCACCTGCTTTTTGTAGCGACTGGTTTACAGTTGGGGATGAGGTTCGCGAACTGCAGTGGGGGATCGATACGAAGAGTAGAGAGACAATGCATCAGCTGGGCCAGCTGGGGGGCGTGGGGAGCAGGGCGATGAACTCTGAGTTGCCAACTGTGGTGGGGGGGAGAGGACCGTCATATAGCATCATAACTCTCTTGAGATGGCACTAAAAGTCCAACCCCAGAAGCCTGCGACGCAGAGCTGTAGAATGATGAAGAGTTTAAAGTCCCTGTAAGTCCGTGCCCTGCATGGTCAGCATCACGGTGGTGTAGCTGTGGATCTCGGCTGAGTGGGACTTTGAGGCCATGTATATTTTATTAGCTACTGGCCTTGCTTAAAAGGAGTAACACTGCACCATATCGGGGTGAATAAAACTCTCAGTTCTCCCACTATCAAAAAGGCATCTTGTCACCTGATTGTTGATCGAGATGTCCACATAATTAGGGACCCACTGGGCTCAGTAGGATAAGAACCCCAGGCACCCTTTCAGGGACTTGAAGCTGTGGGGGAGATGAAGCTCTAGTAGGGGCGCTTGTGGTTGGGGTCAGGGCCAATGACTTCATTCTCCACAACACAGCCAAGGATCGCCAGGCGGGTCATGCGGAAAACATATTTATCCCTGTTGTAGGTTATATTGTGGTGTTTGGCAGTTGTGAGGAATTTCTGGAAGTTGGTGTCATAATCTTGCAGGTTATGACCAGGAGAGTTGATATGGGCTGTTCTGATCCAGTACCACAGAGGCCAGTGTCGGTTTGTGGTCTGCTCCGTGCTGATTCGTAGTCTGGGAGCATAATTGCGGTGCCCATCCGGGGCCTGGTTATCCTCAGATGTTGACATTGTTCATGATGGTGGTCCCCATGTTGTGGTGTGGTCACCTCGGGAAGATGACGGTGGTTAAAGTGATAGCCCCCATGCTGCACACATGGCAATGCTGGGACTGGAAGGCAGCTGTAATCGACATACCTTCGTGTAGTGTCCCTTCTTTCTGCACTTTGAGCACATTGTGTCTTTTGCTAGGCAGCTTTTTCAGGGTGTTTTGATTGGCCACAGAAGTAGCAATTTGGGTGCTCCTGGGAGAGCATGGCTGTAGTGGGTTCAGTCATTGGACAAAGTAGTGGACTGCTGGCCTATAGACCCATGTCTCAAGGTGGTGGCCCCTGTGTGGACCCTGCGCCATTCACTGAGTAAGCTTCCATGTTACAGAGGGCGATCTCCAGTGATTTCGTGAAGTCGATCATCCCTTTTAAGTCCAACTTACTCTGCTTGAGTAGCCTCTGGCTCACTTAGTCTGAGGCCTGTGACATAGGCATCCCGGATCATGTCCTCAGTGCTTTGGGCGGCCAACACCGACTGGAAGGGCCCAGAGGAACTCATCGCTTGATTCACCAAATCGCTGTCTGCGGGTAGCTAGCATGCGCCTGGCATTGGCTTTTTTCCTCTACTGTCCTTAAGTATGTCTATTGCCTTCAGGTACACTGAGGCATCCCTGATCATCAGGGACACGATGTCCGACCTGGGAAAAGAGTAGGTGAAGCTTGTTTGCCTTCATGGTCATGACTCCGGAGGAATTTTGCAGAAAGATCTCAAACCAGTGTAGCCAGAGTTCAAACTAGTTTGAGGCTTCTGGCAATTGTGGATTGATCTCCAGCTTATCAGACTTTGAGAGTTGTTTCATTGTTGGAAAAAATTATTGTAAATAAAACAAAAGACTGGAGTTACAGAACAATGGCCTTATATTTACCATAAACAAAAGTCATCCTGTACTGTAACTCAGGCTTTCTGGGGAGGGGTTATGGCATTAGAGGGAGGAGCCATGGGTACAGTCACAGAGCAGGGCAGAGCAGTTCACCACATACTGTGAATCTTGTCCACGTGATGTGTACACCAAGAATCTGCAGATGTACTAACTGGAACCTTGAATGCATTTTGCCTGCTTCTAATTTGTAGTTAACATGGGAATTGTATTTCTTTTAGACTAAGGGTTTTCAATATGTTTTTTGTTCCTTGACATGCAGGATTCAGGATTTAATGTCAAAGTTTTTCAGCATGATGAATTTCTCTAGGCAAACATCAGCCCAGCACCCAATTTATGTCAATGTATTGTGGCATTTAATTTACCAAGTATTTGGTGGTCCAAAGCTGATCCATTAACTCAGAGACAGAACATCTGAAAATTCAGCTTGCTTCAGAAAAGATTGTTTTGCTTAATAAGGTATTTATAAAGAAACCAGGAGTAGTCTGATATTCAAGGGAACAGAGACAAGTCAATCACATGCTTGAGCCTGAACCTCAGCTCTATGGAGCTGCCTATGTTCTGCATCCCTTGTTGCTGTTATTGAACAAGTATCTACGACTCTCAGTGTTGGAAACTCCCATTAAACCAGGATCTATATACTGATCAGTTGGGCAGATTAAGTTCCAGATTTCCCTGAACCAGTGTGAATAAAATCGCTTAATGAGTTGAAAAAATTCCTTAGAGTCTGTGCTCCAATTTTACAATAATGTTGCCTCATTCTTTAATTTCCCTCACCTGATTTGCCTCATTATCCTTGATAAAATGCATGGAAAACAAGGCAAGGTTATGCAATCTATCCTATTAATTAAGACCTTAGGCTTTGCCGAATATGAATCCTTCTCAGAGAACATTGCCAGTATTATAGCATCTTCACATATGATCAATATACAGCAGAGGAAACCATTAGAGGACACATTCAGAGATAGAGTTGGATGTATAGAGCTGTTGAAAAGGCAGTAAATTCTTACTTTATAACCTGGATTTGAGGGTTTAGAGTTTCCACTCATAGCATTGCAGTTCAGAGACTTATTCTCCAAGGGACGAACACTCCAAAGCCAGAAAAGGAATGAAACATGGCCACTTCCAGTGTTGATGCAATTTCAAGTAAACCTCAAATCAAAAATTACTTCTGCTAAGAACAGAGAAGTCCCTGATGCTTTTGCACTGCTGGGCAAGATCTGAAGAGTCTTAGTTCTAACATTCTGTGCTGCTTCCTACTTCATTTCTCCATGACCCTTTGCAAAGATGGGGGTCATTGACAACAAGCTTGTGTCAGCCACACAGTTCAGTTACTTAAATTCCAGACTTTTTCAATTATTGTTAGAACAAAATTTAAGCTTTTCTGTTAAAGGAACTTTTGAAGTTACTTTCTTCACTAATGTAACTTTGCATTCACAAACCAAACAGCCGAAATCATACAATACAAGCTAATTATCAAATGATTTACATAATTGCCGGTTTAGATTGATTCTTCCAGTGTCTTGAACAAACACATGAAATCAATGAGCAAAAGAGAACTTTTACAGGAAAGACACAAAAGAAAACAGAGGAGGGAGAGAATCAGGAAGGTAGAAAAATTAATTGGAAAATAGATCAATCAACTGATCAAACCAGGTTATGAGGAAGAACAGAAATGGAATGAGGTGGAAGGAACTAACCCTGATCACTCCAAATCACTGCCTGCCAAAGGGCGCCTGTCAGATGAATACAAGATCACAAGATAAAGGAACAGAAGCAGGCCACTAGGCCCATCAAGTCTGTTCCATGACTCTACCACTAAGCTAAACTATGCTCACACCTAGATCCAATTTCCAGCCTTTTCTCCATAACCCTTGATATCCTTACTAATGAGATACTTATCAATTTCCTGTTTAAATTCTCCCAGTGATCTGGCCTCCACCACTGTATGCGGCAGTGAGTTCCACAGATCCATGACCCTCTGACTAACAAAGTTTTTCCTTATCTCTGTTTTAAATCGATAACTTCTAATTTTAAGACAATGACCCCTTGTCCTCAATTCATCCATCAAGGGAAACATCTTATCCGCATTCACTCTGTCAAAACTTTCAATATTTGAAATGTCTCTATGAGATCGCCCCTCATTCTCCTATACTCCAACAAATGCAACCCAAGAGCTGCAAATGGTCCCCATATGCCAGCCCCTGCATTCCAGGATTCATCCTGGTAAATCTCCTCTGCACCCTTTCCAACAACATCACATCCTTTCTAAGAAAGGGGCCCAAAACTGTACACAGTTACTCCAATGGGGTCTCACCAGTGCCCCTCAGAGTCTCATTAACACCTCTCTACTCTTATATACTATTCCTCTTGAAATGAATGCTTGCATAGCATTCTCCTTCTTCACTACCAATCCCACCTGGGCATTAACTTTTAGATGACTCTGCACAAGGACACACAGGTCTCTTTGCACCTCTGAGGATTGAATTTTCTCCCCATCCAGATAGT
This sequence comes from Narcine bancroftii, assembly GCF_036971445.1. NCBI lineage: Eukaryota > Metazoa > Chordata > Chondrichthyes > Torpediniformes > Narcinidae > Narcine > Narcine bancroftii. The sequence continues at coordinate 109,996,379 of NC_091473.1, forward strand.
CCTCTGCCTGTTGATTTCCACTGCCAAAATGTAGAACCAAACACTTCTCAACATTGTCCTTCATCTGCCATATTTTTGCCCAGCTTCCCAAATCTGTCTGTATCCTTCTGCAATTTTACAGTTTCTTCAACAGTTCCTGCGCTGCCACCTATCTTAGTGTCATCTGCAAATTTGATCACAAAACCATTCATTCTACAATCCAAATCGTTAATATAAATTGTAAACAGCAGCGGCCCCAAGTCCAACCCCTGTGGAACACCTCTTGTTACAGGCAGCCATCCTGAAAGGGATCTTAATTTCAACCCTTTGCTTTCTGCCTATCAGTTGATTTCTATCCAGTCTAATAGTGTCCCTGTAATTCAATGGGCCCTCATTTTATTTAGGAGCCTAATATGTAGTGCCTTTTGAAAATCCAAATATACAACATACACAGCCTCCCCTTTGTCTATCCCACCTGAGATTTCTTCAAAAAACTCTAATAGGTTGGTCAGGCAGGATCTACCCTTTAAAAAGCCATGCTGACTCAGACCTATCCTGTCATGCATTTCCATGGATTTCATAACTTCATCCTTGAGCATTGTCTCTAACATCTTCCCAACCACCGACATAAGACTTACAGGTCTATAGTTTCATTTTTTCTGTTTTCCACCTTTTGTGTACAGTGAAACGACATTTGCAACCTTCCAATCCCTTGGAACCACGCCAGAGACTATTGATTTCAGGAAGATTGTCACCAATCTCCAAAGCTACCTCTTTCAAAACCCACGGGTGTATCTCATCCGGTCCATGAGATTTATCTATCTTTAATCCATTCAATTTAGCTAGCACAAATTCTCTAGTAATCTTAACTGTATCCAACTCTTCTTCCTGAAGCCTCTGTCTGTCAGGGATATTATTAATATCTTATTAATACTGATGTAAAATATTGATTTAATTTTTTCTGCCATATCTTTGTAACCCATTATAATTTCCCCAGCATCATTTTCTATCAGTCCTATGTCAACACGTGCCTCTCTTTTATTCTTTATATATTAAAAAAACCTCTTAATATCTTTTTTTAATATTATTTACCAATCTCCTTTCATAACTCATCTTTCCTTTCCTTAGGACTTTCTTTATTTCTTTCTGTAAGTTTTTAAAGGAGTCCCAGTCCTCTGATTTCCTACTAGTTTTAGCTTCCTTGTATGCCCTCCCCTTTGCTTTTATCTTGGCCTTAACTTCTTCGGTTAGCCACATCGGAACCATCTTTCCTTTGACTACTATCCTTTTTCTAGGAATATATCTATCCTGTATGCTTTTTATCATTTGCAAACCTGCTCTGTTCTTCCTACTAGTTTGCTTTTCCAGTCGACTTGAGCCAGTTCCTTTCTCATACCACCATAATTTTCTTTATTCCACTGAAAAATTGATACATCCGATAACATTTTTGTCTTTATCAAATTTGAAATTGAATTTGACCATGTTATGGTCACTGCTTCCTAGAGGCTCTAAGATTTTTAACTCCCTAATGACCTCAGGTTCATTGCACACGACCCAATCTAGAACTGTGGATCCCCTGGTGGGCTTCTCAACAAGATGTTTGAAAAATTAATCTCTTAGGTTTTCTACAAACTCATTCTCCTGTGATCCAGTAATTTCCTGTCCTTCCCAATCCCCTGCCATGTTAAAATCCCCCATAAATTATTTTGATATTATCTTTGTGACATGCCCTGTATCAAATTATCCACTTCCCGACTGCAGTTTGGGGGCCTATATATAACTGCTAATATGATCTTTTTACCCTTGACATTCTTAATTCGACCCATACTGATTCTACCGCTTTAGACCCTATGTCCCTTCTTTCTATTGATTTAGTGACATTACTTATCATCAGAACCACCCCCCCCTCCATCTCTACCCTCCTGTCTATCTTTCCTATAGACTGTGTATCCTCGGATATTGAGCTCCCAATCGCACACCTCATTAAGCCACGTTTCAGTAATGGCCACCTTTTTAGTTGAATCTGAGCAACCAGTCATCCACTTTGCTTCTAATGCTACGTGCATTTAAGTAAAGTGCCTGTAAGCCCGTTATCAATGTCATTTGTGCTGGATTCCTCTTGAACATCTCTTTCTGCTGTCTGCTCACCTGCCTTTCCTTTATGTCATTATTGACCACCTCTTTACTATTAATTTCTTCCTCTGATGTAACTCCCTGACTCGCTGCTATCCTATTCTCTTTCCTCTCATTATGATTTCCCTCCCCCTGCAAAGCTAGTTTAAGCCCTCCTCAACGGCTCTAGCAAACTCTCCTGCCAGGATATTGGTCCCTTTCCAGTTAAGGTGCTGTCCATCTTTTTTTTGAGGTATGACCTTCCCCAGAAGTGATCCCAATGATCTAGGAATCTGAAGCCCTGACCCCTACACCAACTCATTAGTCACGCATTCATCTGCCATAATTTCCTATTTGTATCTTGTCTAGCGTGTGGAACAGGCAGCAATCCGGAGATTACCACTATCGAGGTCCTGTCTTTTAACTTTCGATCTAACTCCCAATAATCCCTCTTGAGGACCTTGTCTCTACCTCTATTTATGTCATTGGTCCCCACGTGGACCACGACATCTGGCTGCTCTCCATCCCCTTCCAGAATGTGCTGAGATGATTTGACACATCCCTGACCCTGGCACCTGGGAGGCAACATACCATCCAGGAGTCTCTATGCATTCCAGCAAACTTTCTGTCTGCCATCCTAACCAACGAGTCCCCTATTAATAATGCTCTCCTCTTCTCAGCCCTTCCCTTCTGAGCTGAGGAGTCAATCTTTGTACCAGAGATTTGACCACCTTGACTTGACCCTGTTAGATTGTTGCCACTAGTGGTATCCAAAGCAGCATACATATTGGCAGTGGGAACATCCACAGGGGTACTCTGCATTACTGGTCCCTTCCTTTTACCTCCCCGACAGTCACCCATGTATCTGCATCCTGCCTATTTGGGGTGACTACCTCTCTGTAATTTCTCTCTATGACTGCCTCAGCCTCCTGAATAACCCGCAGTTCATCCAGTTCCAGCTCCAGTTGCCGAACTGTTGTGTCTGGAGGTTGGTGTCAGGGAGAGACTACTGAAGATGGACTGAAAGGGCATAGGGCATCAAATCTGAGCAGCTGGATCTTGAGGTAGGGATACATCTTAGATGAAGAGCTGGAACAATCTTGTCAACAGGTCACAGGTCCTAGCAGAAATCGACTCATAATTCTGGGAAGAGAGGCCATACCATAGGCCTGAAACTTGAGAAGCAGCAGTTTCCATTGTGATCCCAACAAGCAATGAATCTGCAGACACTAATATCAGCTGCTGGCTGAGGTCTGAAGTCAGCTGCAGCCAAGGTCTAGAGACCCCAAGTCATCCAGAAGTTTAGTGCACTCTTCAAATTTCCCACCATAATCCAATCTTGCCATTAACTCCATGAATACTCTCTGAGCTCAGATAATTGATTAGTTATATTCCTGATAGTACTTTGAATGCATTTAGAACATTCATCTTCAGAGAGGCAAACACAAGGCCATATCTTGAAGGATAGTTTTGAGGTGAAGTGAAGAACCATAGCTTCAGTGTGAGGTTGATGATAGTGTTACGCTCTCTCACTGTTTTGGAAATGCATAATGCATATCATCGGGTTTTGCAGGTATCCTGATAGGGAGATATTTATGTGAATTTAAACTGCAAACTGATTGACTTTACAGCACATCTAGTTCGCTTCTAATTGGCCAAATCAGATTATTGTGTATTTAGGTGAGTTTCTCCTAAAACTGGCACAGTTAGCACATTCTGCACTGCTTGCACTGTGAGGGCAGCAACCATCTCGCAGTAAAAGGCCTGTTATCAGACACTCGCCATCTGGCTGTTTTTAATAAGACTGCTCCTCTGTCAGCAGTTTGAACATTTGAGTATCCAAGTCTATCCTGCAGAAGAGCATTATCAGTGACTGTCCTGGTCAGGTTTGTTATTCTGTACAAAGTTGTTCTGGGATCCATATGTTGACAGAAGTTGCAAGTTCTCACTGACAACATCAGTGGCTGATAAATTACTTACGTAATAAATGCCTTTAAAAAGCTGAGTAAAGATTGAACTGGGATATTACGTTCATTTGTTTGTTACCTGCAGGCAGGCTGTTACAGTCAGCTCAATTAAATACAAGGCAGAAAAATGTCTCAATGCAATGTCAGAAAAAGAAAAAGAAGCCTTAACAATTTCATGGACTGTTTTGATTTTGAGGAAATTATTAAGTGGATGGATGAAGATAACCTGTTTTATGTCAATCAAGTTTCAATGGGACTACCATGTTCAGGCCATTGTCAACTGTGTAAACAGGTCATCAACTGTGTAAAAAAAAAACCCTCTTTTGGACAGAACCTCCCTGATCTACAAAAATCTGATTTGCATCCCCCACTTGCATAACTGTAGCCAATTGGGGAGGAAGATGATGTGAAGCAGGATTTTGGCCATTTCCCTTCACAGATGCTGTTGGGTTCCTCCAGCAGTTTGTTATTTACTTGAGATTCCAGCATCTGCAGCCCTTTGCTCCTCCATTAAAAGCATGTAATCCCTTTTTGTAACTTTGAAAAGACGGTTCCCCAAATCCTGAAGTGAATGATTCACTTCTTGATTCTCCACCAAGTACAAGGCACAAGACAAGAGTCTAATGGAATAAAATCCTCCAACCTTTTTGGATCCAACATCAACACCACTCAAAGGGTTTCTGGTGAAATATTTTGGCCCAAAACATTGACTATTACCTCCCATTGAGTATCTACTACCTGACTCTTTGATTTTCTCCAGCATTTTGTGTGTTGCTTTAAACACAAGGGAAAAACTTTGACTCACACCTTGTATCTCAAAGTAGCTACTGGAAATTATACTATTTTTTTCTGTTCTACTTCAAGGAGCTCTCACCATTACAAAAATTGAGCTGAGCTTATTGATAATTGTAGGAATGAAGAAAACTGCAATGTTTATTCCTTGGCTCTGAAAATTTCCTCCCTGCTGTTATATTGACAAGACATTAATAGTTTAACCAAAAACTGCCTTAACTAATATGAAAACACTAGTATGTAATGGAACTATAGTTACAGAAACCACCTTTACGTAACAAAGCAGGTTCTCATTAAAAAAAACAATAAGAAACTCCAACCTCTTGATGTAAAGTGAGCACAGTTGCTGATCATTTCCTGAGACAAGGACATGGACTCAAACAATTTTCAGTGCCATGGTTGATTGAAATGCATAATTGGAACCATGTTTTGTTCTGAGTACTTTTGCTGTGATTAATTTGATAAGATTGATGAGTGATGTGCAATGTGCCAGGAAAGCATCAGCAGATCAGGGGAAGGAATGGAATTTGGTGAAGAATTGGGTTTACCGGCACCGTGCCCATTTCTTGTTCGATTATAATCCAAGGCTGGATTTCTTTTGTTGAATTGAAACACTTGCTCCAGTTTCATTCCATGCCGAGGTGGTTGAACTGCATTTTGTCATCTTTCTACATTTTGGATTTAAGAACATGATCCCTTCCCCAACTCCTGTTCATTTCATCCTTCAAAGTGCTGCTTAAAACTCACCTCTTATCCCTATTCCTCTAGCTCTTTATCCATTAACGTTGGCTTCCCTATCCATGAAATCTGTTGGAAATTTTCTTCTCCTTCACTGGCACTACATTTGCATTTGTTGTAACAAATATAGTCCATGACTTGTGGATTGACTTCCAGCCACTTTAACCCCTGTAGATGCATCTAGGACACAGTAACTTTTATCAGCCATACAACGAAAACAGGCTCCAGGAAACCTGGAGATAGATCTTCGTATTAGCTATCAAGGCTGACGTGTGGCCTCAGAACCTTTAGCATATCCCTGTGCTGCATCCATGCATTTTAAATAGTTCCCACTTTTTATAGCATGAACTTTGTACCCACTGAGGGCAAGCTTGATGGTGAATATTACATTGCCAATGGTCATGTCACAGGACTGGAGCTAATCTGTGGAACTAATGGAAAACTGTTCAACCTATGACAACAAAGCTCCAATGTGACCTGCTGAGTTCTTCCAACAGATTGTTGCTTGAGATTCCAGCATCTGAAATCTCTTGTGTATCTATATATAGTTAATACATTTAGCGAAGCAGGCAATCAAACAGATTAATGGTCACCATTTTGAAAATGTTAAGACTTATAAGACTTTGATAATCGTTTTAAGAATAAGGTTCAGCAATCTTGAACTGTGACAACTTGTAATGCAGTATTTGAAAAGACCTCCTTTATCATTATTTAACCATTTAAGAAGCTGGTGCTAAGGCTAATGTATTACAAGTTAAAACACACATCACTCTGATAAGTATCATACTACATGTCCAGCATGAAGCATTCTCTCTCAGAACTTGGCTTGGAGATTGTCTGAGGGTTGTCTGGATTCTATTAGACTGTCAGTGGGTTCACATCTAAACTTACATACAGTTAAAAAAAATCCCTGATATTGGCACCTATGTGGATAAGTGAATTTTCCAGTTGCTGGAGATTGCGTGCGATGTGATTGGCAAAGTAACGGCAAGACACGCCAATTTTAAACTTTCGTATTATTTACCTAATTATTTTCCGTGAATTATTTGCTGATTGCTTGAATTCGAGAGAGCAGAGGTTTTACTGTTTATCTATTCCTTTCTGTGACTATGGCTTTATTTACACAAAATTTATTTATGAAAGCAATATACTTTTCATTATAAGCTTCATCTAATTCCTACCATTTTTTTTTGTCAACGCTAATGAAAGCTCACTTTCAATCTAATTATTCTGAAGCTAGTTTGTTGGTTAAATAGTAACAGAAAATTATGAAAATAAATTAGAAGGTGTGCAACATCTATGGAGAGACGGGGTTAATATTTCAGGATCTTCTAACATTTACACATTTTGTGTTTTCATCTCATATTTGTAGCTGAAGTACTTTAACATTTCCATAAGTAGTTCAAGTTCACTGAACCATTTTTAGTGTGCTGTTGACTTTGACCTTGTGTGCGTGTGAGTGAGGAGGAAAAACGGATGAATACTAATAATACTTTGAATCTTTACTCAACTTTGTGTACTTTAAGGATTTCTCTGCCAAGATGATGGTCAAAGTGTCCTCTAATGTTGTTTAAGCTTTCAGTCTCCAATGTTATCTAATTCAGAACACCTCTGATCAAAATTCTAATTGGCTGACCTATCTCAGAGCAATAACCCTTTATACACAAATCATGTCATTTTAAACCGTATCAGAATATGAATGACAAAGGCACATCACTGACTTTCAGTGTTGTGAACAAAGAAGAAATACAATTCGGTCTAAAATTGCATTGTAAATTTTTAATGCTCAAAAGTGCTGGAAAAACTCAACAGGTCATGCAACATTCTTTATGGGAAAGATACAAAACCACCATTTCAGGCCTGAGCCCTTTGTGACGGAATGAGCAAAAACCTAGGCAGGTGTCTGAATAAAATGGTGGGGGGGGGATGGGCAGGAGGAGGAGGAGGAGGAGGAGGAGGAGGAGGAGGAGCACTGGCCCACAGGCAAGAGGATATGGATGGGAGGGCAGAAGAGAAACAATTGGTATTTGATAGGGGTAGGGAGGGATCTGAATTGGGAGCGAAGGGTGTGGGGAGCAGGAGGAAAGGAGACAGAGGGATTGAGAAAGAGAGAGAGAGAGAGAGAGAGAGAGAGAGAGAGAGAGAGAGAGAGAGAGAGAGAGCGAGACAGAGAGACAGAGATAGAGAGAGAAGAGGAACCTAACAGTCGATGTTAATGCCATCTGGTTGGAAAGCACCAGATGGAATATTAGGTGTTGTTCCTCCAATTTGTGGATGACTGGTTTGGCTGTGCATAAGGCCATGGACAGACATGTCAACCTGGGAGTGTTGCACAGATTTGAAATGGTTGCCCACAAGAAGATCCTCACTATTGTAGGGGACAAAGTGAAGGTGCTCAATTAAACAATCTCCCAATCTGCATCCAGTCTCTCCGACGCAGAGGAGGCCACAACAGGAGCATTGGATGCAGCAGATGATCCCTGCAGATTCACAAGCGAAGCATTACTTTACTTAGAAGGACTGTTTGGGGCCCTGAATGCTGGTGAGTGAAGAGGTGTGGGTGTAAATGTAGCATTTCCTGCGGTCACAAGGGTAGGTACCAAGGAGACAATGAGTGGGAATGGATGAGTGGACGAGGGAATGGTCCCTGCAGAAGGAGGAGATGAGAGTAGAAGGAAAACTGTCTGGTGGTGGGATCCTGTTGTAGGTGATGGAAATTGCAGAGGATAATATGTTGGACACAAAGGCTGGTGGGTGGTAGGGAAGGACAAAGGGAATCTTGTCCTTGCGACGGAGGAGGAAAGGCAAATGTGTGGGAATAGAGGAGGTATCGGTAAGGTAAGGCAAGAAATTGTAAATTTCAAAATATTTTTCAACCAGCTCGGTGAAGAAAATGAATATATTCATTCTCCTAAACACAATGAGAAAGTTGTTTGTCAATTGAGTGGTTTTGCATGATTTCCAGTAAAAGAGGTACTTATTTCCTTCATGAGTCTTGGACATTTAGCTACTCTTCACACTGAGTCCGTTCATTCATCGCAACCTTGAGAGTTTCAAGTTATCGTGGTATTTAATTCCAATAGTACTAGAGTACGGTTCATTGTGTAACTCATAAATATTAACTAATTAAGCCAGTTCTGTATCTCATGTAATTTATAACAATTTTACCCCTGTAATGTGGGTAAAACATACCATGTGACACAAGGCACAACAAATTTCATGACATGTCCATGACAACAAATTCTGATTCTGATTATGGTGTTGAAAGAGAAACAGAAAATGAAGAAACAAAGATCATTAATATCTTGGTTTGAATAAGTAATTTTGGGTGACAAGCAAAAGGTCCAGAAATTCATTCAACAACAAGCATTGAAGATTACATGAACACAATGTTCTACATGTTTCTCTGTATGTAAGAACAACCTCTCTATTTTTACAGTAAGGTTTTTCATGTTTTGGTTTGCAACTTCACAAATAATGTCAAAAATTGTCAAATTTATTCTCATCTGAATGTCCAAGTACATTCTCTGGTCCTCGATGCAAAAGCATGTAGACACACAACCAGATATAACACACATACAGGCAAACAATACATATGCAGGACAAGTAACTACATCTGCAAAAATAAATAAACAAATATTGTTTTGTATAGATAAGAGTTTCAGGTGGTCAGTGTGAGCAGTTCCTTTGGTTGTTCAGCATTCTCTTTGCCCGTGGGCTGCCCGTGGGAAGTTGATCATCAGCCAGAATTCAGAGTTTTCTGCCCATTCTGATCTGAAAAATGACACTTCCATTAAAGGTGACCAGTTGTCTGTCTCTGAACCCTGCTTCAATCCACATTCACAGGCAGGCAACTGCATGGTGGCCTGTAAGTCTGGACACTGCTTACACAGAAGAATGAGCCTTCCTTGCACCTCCCAACCATTGTTGCTCAATTATTGGTGCATTATAGTGGGAATTTGTGCAGTCCTGCCTTCTGTGATGGACAACAGGGACCTTCGACTGAGACCTCTGAGGGAGCAAATGTACTCGCAGTGACCATGTGAAAGGAGGCATATGACATCCACACCTCATGCACCCATGGTTTACAGTGAATCATAGAGTCATATAGCACAGAAGGAGACCTCTCCATTGATCAAATCTGTGGCCACCATGAAGTTCCCATTTAGACTTACTCTTCCATCAATCCCCACATTTCCCTAAACTTACCCAGATTCTACTATTCACCGACAAGGACCTATTAAAGTACCAACCCACGCATTTTTGGAATGTGGGAGGAAACCTGTGCAGTATCAAGGAGGGTGGGATCGAGTCTGGGAGCTGTGTGACAACAGCTCTAATCATTGCATTTTACTGGAGCACCCTGACAGCTATCCTTTTATAAAAATCTCCAAGGAATAATGTTAGTGCTTGCTTATATTTCTATTGTATTTATACTTGTGATCCATGATCTCATAAAGCCCCAAATACAAGCTCACAGAAGTTATTGTCTTGCTTTTGCTGGCAGAATCTCTCCTCAGTCTCAGAACGAATGTTCTGAACCGCAGCCACAAACCGATGTCACCTTTTCTAGTCTTCATCATATTACAGGTCGTCATTGGCACTCTCTGCTCCAATAGTGAAGACTCACTGATTCTTCCCACAGCAGACAGGAATAGGCAGACCGAATGCAGATGTTGATGGCTAATTTTCCCAAACCACAGGCACTTGTATGTCTCTCATTCACGGCCCATAGATATTGGCTAACGGGGATGCAGGCCATCCTCACAAAATGCCCCAACGTGCAGTGGGTAGTAGTCACTGGAAAACCATTCAACCAGTCAGTTTCATGCATTCCGTCAGTGCACAAGTGTTACAAACCAACAAATTTTGTTATGAATTAAGAAAAGAGCATCTGACAATGGTAAATTCAAAATAATAGTTTTGATTAAATGATTAATAAAATAATGTAAAATGTGTGTGTGTGTGTGTGTGTGTGTGTGTGTGTGTGTGTGTGTGAGTGTGTGTGTGTGTGTGTGTGTGTGTGTGTGTGTGTGTGTGTGTGACTCTCTGTCTGTGTTACAGTTTAGGCATAATTCTAAAAAGTCAACTTTAAATTTCAGCATCTTATGTCGAACTTCAAGATTATTAAATTGCAGTTCAGAAGTAATTATGAAGCATTTTGAAACATTGTGTCTTCAGACCTCTTTAAACTCGCGATGAGCTATTTTTCAGAGAGATATTTCTTCATGCGAGTGATTTCATAAACTCCCTCTGATCTTGCCTAAGAGTTACAGAGTCTGTTTTCCACAATGATTTCTTTCTTAATCAAGAGTGACCCTTTTTTTTCTTGGCACACAAGGCCGCCCTCTTTTTAGAGGCAGTCAGAGTGGCTGGTTCTTTTACAATACCATTTTTGGTGTTCCCCCTTTTATTAAGGAGAGAGTACAGGCAGCTTTCCTTCTCTAAAGGAAACATTGCTGCTTTTTCAATCCTGTGTCTCACAGGATGGCCAAGTCTTCTTCATCAGTTTCAAAAATGACTGCTTTTGATAATATCTTCCACACAAATCTTTCATGTCACATGGTATGACAATATAACATTCTTAGAAGTTTTTCTGAACCTTTTAACATCTTAATGCTAAAAAAGCATAATTTAATCTTTGTCCTCTTAAATGCAGAATCAAAGTAATTATCCTTGTTTGAAAAACATTGCTTTTGAGATGTCTGGTATCGACCAGGAAAATGCTTCTCAAGTAAACAGTCCATTGTTCTACTTCTCCAAAACTATCATAAAAATCTTTTCATCTCTCTGCTTCAGATGCAACCAGCGGACTTTCTGACTTTCAGAATGGTTTCTGTGTGTAATTGTGTTTAAAATGCAAAGGCATCTGTTGATAATGAGGCCATCTGCCATTTTCAAAGAATCTTTCTCTCTCTCTCTCTCCGTGTTTTTAAAATGCAAATATGTTGTTTTTGTGCCCCTGAAACCAATCCCACAAATAATTCATTCCTAGGTAGTCACAGCTGCCCATCATCTTTCCATATCCATGTTGGACCATGGGATTGCATTTGGGGGAGAAGGCAATTCCCTGCTCATATGGCTTCTCCAACACAGCACATGGCCAGCACTGCAATGGCAGCCACACCATAAGTGTAGTGAACCTTGCAGTGGGGTTGCTGGGATGTGATTTCACTGTCTGCACCACTCTGGCAGAGAGTTGGTCAAAAGTCAATTCTTTTACTTTTGTCAAAGTCTGCTGTATCTGCATTATTTAGCCATTGAATGATCTCAGCCATTTTCTGTCTAGGTAGGAGGAACATGACAGGGAAAAAAGGGGAAAGGTCAGCTAGGAGGAGATGGTTGAGAGGAAGAAGAAAAGGATGTGGAGCCATTTGGCTCAGAACCTCAATCACAGAAACCTCATGCCATATTTCCCAGAATATCTTTCTGGGTGACACACAGTGCTATTTTGAACCCCCCCCCACTCCAAAAAATTTCCTGCACACCCGTTCTCAAATTGTTAACATATTTCCAGTGCTAAGTAGGTCAAAACAGTATCTTAGAAATAGTCCTCACAGTGGAATTCAATTAATTACTACTGCCTTTGCACTAGATCCTTCTGGAGCGATTAATGCTTTGAATAAAATTACTCAACTTGAAATATATGCAAACATTCATAAACAGTGGACGGATGCAGAAAGGTTCTTAGGCTTAGCCAGACATTATCACATCGTGTTATTCAAACATGGATGTAAATAAGTCAATATTATCATCCCAGCAAAACCTGAACAGATACTAATGTATTCTTCGTTCTCAATAATCTGCCTTCACTTTTTGTGCAGCTTCTTAAACCCATCTCATCAAAGTCTGAATAGTGTTGGAGCAATGGGCTTTCTAATTTATTCATCTTACAAGTTTGCTCATCAAATATCTCAGTATATTTTTTAAATCAGAACAATAAATAGTTACTGTTTAATGAGTTCGGAAGGGCACAATAATAATCTATCGATTCAGTGGAATCATTAGGAAGCAGCTGTGAATGATCATATATTTTATTTAATCGAGAAATGCAGATAGCAGCATTATGGTCTCATGTGAAGCTGCAGCCAGATGTCTCTCCTGCAGCCTGCTTGGCCAACCAATCAAAGCAAATAGGGGCCCCTCGGTTAGTGTCGCGGTTAGCGCAATGTTGTTACAGTGCCAGCAATCGGGACCGGGGTTCGAATCCCGCACTGTCTGTAAGGAGTTGATGTGCTTTCCCTGTGTCTGTGTGGGTTTTCCCCGGGGGCTCCGGTTTCCTCCCACTGTTTAAAATGTTGTAGGTTGTAGGTTTAATTAGGTGTAATTGGGCAGCAAGGGCATATGGGCTGAAAGGGCCTGATACTGTGCTGAATAGCTAAATTTATAAATTTAAATTTCAGATCATACTTTGACAATCAAGTCCAGGTGTTCTGACTGAACCTCTGCAAAAGAAATACTTCATTGTGGGTGTGCAATGACATGCTTCCAGCACATCTATCTACTTCTAAGCAAAAATAACTCATCTCCTAACAATGACTTTTGAATGACAGGTATTTCTTAACCACCCAAGCTTGAAGCATGGTCGCGGCTTTAAAATTTGCAATGTCAAAGCACAATTGAGTCCATCCTCATTTTTCAAATGCATTTTAGTCACTGGCTAGTTTCTCTGCCTGTAGGATTGGGTTCAAAAGTGTGCGATTCTGTACTGACGGAACCTAAGAAAACACCACATCCAAGGAAAGACACAATGAAAATCTGCATGAGTCCTGAATTATTTCTGATATTAAGTCATTCAGTAGGATAGCTAATGGTACCATTCTGCTGCTGTCAATATAGATTGTCTTCTGATGCAAGGCAACATCAAATAAGCTGGGCTAACTTTATGTGGCACCATAATATTCATAATAGATTCGCTTCACACAGCGAGACACGCTAGCATCTCCCACAGCTTATCTGTGGAGCACGCAAGAGTGACCTGGGAATGAACTTCACGTGCATGAAGACAGAGTGTGGTGTTGGGACAATATGGATCAATAAACACTTAATTTGTGCTTTGCTGTGACAGATACACAGATTCTACAATGCAATCAATTGATGTGCCCTGGTTTTTTGGAAAAGTAAGAAACTGGGGCATGAAAAAAATTAAAACGATCAAGAAGTCAAAACACTCAAAACTTCAACATTCAGGGCAGCTTGGCTGTATGACATGCCAATGAACAGTAATGAGGGCAGGAAATCCCACTTCAGTTGAATTGACTTTTGAACAATAACCTTTGACCAGATTTTACTTAAATATATTTTGTGCACAAGGAAGCCTACCAAATAATTTACCATTTTTTTGATCAATCTTTCCCCTCCCACTTTAAATTTGTGCTCTCTAGTTTTAGATTCCTTGGGAAAAAAAAAGATTATCACTTATCTCTCTACTTCATCATTTGATAAACTTTTATCAGATTCTCCTTGGTCTCCTAAACTCCAGAGGAAACAGTCTCATCCTATCAGGCCTCTCCTTATAATTCAAGCCTGGCAGAATGGCACCATTCTTGTGAATTTTTCTGCACCTTTCCAGGTTCGTGTATCTTCCTTGCAGCTGGATGATCAAAATTGCACTCCAAGGGTGGTTATTTCTATGGGTAAATAGGCAGATGAGTAAATAAGGAGGGAGATTTATTGTTCTCTGATCCTCTGATGAGATCCACGGCATTTTTTACCTTCGCCTGACTGAGGGTCTCAAGTCCACATCTTGTCTGAACAATGGCAATAGGGATTTATTAAATTACTGACCATTGGTTTTGATTATGTTCCTGGATCTCCGTAGTTCAACTGGACAAAAATAACATTACACTCAGAGATGTGAGTGCTACATCATGATACACATATGCTTTTGAGATCCCAATAAAATCTGTGAGCACCAAGTTTACACTTATTTTTAGCTTTTATTAAATTGCCTTGAGGTGTAAGTAGTTCTGCAGCCTGCCAAAATGAACTGCTCGCAACATTTCAGCATTCGTGCTGGCAGTCCATCTGTTCTGATAATCTGATGTCCAATGATTTCATGGTGGGGGGAGAAGTGGGATATTGGGGGGGGGGGGAGGGACGTAGGAGAGGCAGTGGGACATGAAAGGACAGTGGGATATGGGGGGAAGTGGGATGTGGGGGGGCAGTGGGATGTGAGGGGAAGTGGAATGTGAGGGTGGTAGTGGGATGTGGGGGAGCAGTGGGATGTAGGGGGTGTGGAATGTAAGGGGGAAGTGTGATGTGAGGGTGGCAGTGGGACGTCAACAGCAGCGGGATGTGAGGGTGTCAGTGGGATGTCGGGGGCAGCGGGATGTGAGGGTGGCACTGGGATGTGAGGGGGGTGTAGGAGGAGGCAGTGGGATGTGGGGGAATGTGGGGGGCAGTGGGACTTGGGTGACATGGGGGTTAGTGGGATGTGTCAGGAGGACATGGGGCAGTGGAATGTGGGGAGTGGTGGGATGTGGGGGGACATGAGGGGCAATGGGATGTAGGGGGTGTGGAACATTAGGGGGAAGTGGGATGTGAGGGTGGCAGTGGGATGTCGGGGGACAGCGGGATGTGAGGGTGGCACTGGGATATGAGGGGGATGTAGGAGGAGGCAGTGGAATGTAGGGGGCAGTGGGTCTTGGGTGACGTGGGGGTCAGTAGGACGTGTCAGGAGGATGTGGGGGCAATGGGATGTGGGGAGGACAGTGGGAGTGGGGGTGGGACATAGGGGTGTAGTCAGACATGAGGGGGATGTGGAGCTGGATGAGATTACAAAGATAGTGAGCTGAGTCCAATAGGAAATTAGGAAGAATATGGGCCATAGTTGGATGCTTTGTGTGAGCAGGTCAAAGGACAAGGGAAGATGAAATAAGCTGGTGCGCAGGCAGCAGTATTTTAGAGTCTTAGAATATTTCAGGATTCAAATAGCTGTCAATGTAATTATCACCTTTGTACAATATCCCTCAATCTTTCTATGAATGGCATCCAGTGCCTCCTGAAATGAATTTCCAGTGGCCTATTTCACAATACTTCTGATCATTTGGGTAAAGGCGTACCTCATTTCCGTCTTTCACACAATGTTCTTGTCTTAAATTTGTGTAAAAATCACTTAATCATAATTATTATCAGAAGCGGGTCTCGCATTTGGACACAGGCTGTTCCATATTGATCAGCCATAAAAATAAAACTTCATAAATATGTTCTTCCATATTGTGGATGATAGGATTGCAGTAATGTGGGCCATCACCAAAACAATTCCTGAAATATGGAAATCTGTTTGACAGATGTGTAATCAAAACATGTAGGCCAAAACAAATAAGGAGAGGGTGGGGTGGCCAGAAGTTTGGACCGAATAGGAATGTTAGGGCTTCTCTTGAGGAGAGAGAGAGAGAGAGAGAGATAGTTTAGGACACACATGTCAAACTCTGGCCCGCGGGCCAAATTTGGCCCGCGATATAATTATATTTGGCCCGCAAGATCATATTAAATATATATTAGAGTTGGCCCGCTGGCCGCTGCGCAAGTATAGCACATGCACAGCAGCGAACACTACCGTAGTAGTTTTTAGCACTTCCACAGCAGGCACAGCAGTACACCGATATAGTTAACGGGAACGTTAATTAGATATTCACAGCGGCGCCTAGCTACAACGGACCTGCCGCCTAGCTACAACGGACCCGCCGCCTAGCTACAACGGACCCGCCGCCTAGCTCCAACGGACACGCCGCCTAGCTCCAACGGACCCGCCGCCTAGCTCCAACGGACACGCCGCCTAGCTCCAACGGACCCGCCGCCTAGCTCCTTGAGCTTCATCTGTGGGTGGGTGCTGCTGGGCATCGGACTTTCTGCTGGGGTGGAGGTCGCGGACGAGTTCCACCGCTCTCACGGTATTCCCGGTGAGATGGTGAGACCAGGGGACTCCTTGGGTTGTTGGCGGCGGTTGCGGCAGGTGGAGGCGGGGGCGGAGGTGGGAGAGGGGGCGGGGGGGGGGGGGATGCCGCTCGGGTTTGCTGGCTGGGCTGGGGAGGGCTCCCTGCAGACCTCCGCTTCCTGGCATGCTTCTCGGCAACGCGCGATCCTTGCTTAAAGGCTAGAGAGAAATATTATTTATTGAATATTTTATTTCTTATTTGTTAATGCTTATTATGGAAAGAGTTTAACCAAAACTATTATTAAACATTTATTTTAATAAGAAAAAGTTTAACATTACATATGTTGAGCAAAAACATGCAGATGTTGTTGAAAATTTTCAATAAATATTTAGTTCAGCCCTCGACTTAGTCCAAGTTTTTAACTTTGGCCCTCGGTGAATTTGAGTTTGACACCCCTGGTTTAGGAACAGGATTCAGGGTGGTGCAACATGGTTATCAAGACAGGCAGTGGGAAGAGCTACAAGAGGTTGAAATTAAGGTGACAAGAGGGATGCAAATGGTAAAGATGAAAAAGTTGAAGAGGCAAAGGAGTGGAGAAGGACATTAATTACAAAGAAAAGAAAATTAACGAGGCACAGGGCTACTGCGAGTCAGGGGGAACATCAGTAATGGATGAGCATGCTTTCGCGTGGACACAATGACTTGTAGAAAATAATCTATTTCCCATTTACAGCTGCTCTCTTCAGTATGTTCGCTAAACAATTGGCAGTCAGACTGAACCAAACAGCCAGTGCTAACCAACACAATAGACAATGTCCTCCTCACAAACTCTGAGGCATGAAACATCAAGGCCATTATGATCAGAGACAGCTTGTTCAAGATACAAAGTTACCATTGAAACTATGAAGGCTCTTTGTTAAAAAAAGAAAATAATCAGTTCAGGAATTGGGTGGGAGAGGTGAACACCCCCCCCCCCCACACCAATCTTGTCTGGATTGTACAGTAACTGCCGCTACAATAATGCCAAATTTGTCCTTATTGTTGGTTAGTCTATTGGTAGATGTGAATCACCTTTAGCCACCTTGAGTATATGGCTCTTTGACCCATTGTTTCTTTATTCATTCATGTTAAAATCTTGAACATTGATAAATTGCTGCCTCAAGCAGTGTAACCAGTGGATTCTACTGTTTCATAATACTCTTTCATTGTTTTAAACAAATTTACTTGTATCTGTTCTTCTTGTTAGAATCGTCGGGTCATAGAGAGATACAGCACAGAAATGGCCCCTCACCCCATCGAGTCCATGCTGACCACCAAGCCCCTATTTTTCCAAGACCTACTCCCCAAATTCCCATCAACTCCCCCCAGATTCCATCACTCTCCTGCATGCCAGGAAAAATTCATAGTGTCCAATTAACCTACCGAACTGCACATTATTGGGATGTGGGAGAAACCTTAGCACACAGAGGAAACTCAAGTAGCCACATGAAGAATGTGTGAACCCAGATTGCTGGAACCATGAAGCAACAGGCTACTAGCTTTGCCATTGTGCCATTCATTCTTGATTATCAATTCGTGGAAATAGTCTGCTACCAAAAAGCTCTGTTGGAATTTTGGCAGCATATTATGTAATTTTCCACTATAAATTCCCACTTCCTTTTTTGATTCTATAAAACTTATTTGCTCAATATTATCTCTTTCTCAATTTCAACATTTTTTTCTTTACCACACAAATGGGGCAGTGCCTTCCCACTGATTTATCAATTTATCAAATACTTACTTGAACATTTTGCACTCTGTGGGTTTACATCTTAGTTTTTCAACCAAAGATATTTTTATCACTTTGCAGTTTTTCCTTGATTAAGTCTGATACTTTAGCAGGTGGCTATGGTTATAGCTCGAGGAATGGTGTGGTTATAGAAAGGAGACTCTCATATGAAGGGAGTG
Source organism: Narcine bancroftii (assembly GCF_036971445.1). Classification (NCBI taxonomy): domain Eukaryota; kingdom Metazoa; phylum Chordata; class Chondrichthyes; order Torpediniformes; family Narcinidae; genus Narcine; species Narcine bancroftii. The sequence goes on from NC_091473.1 coordinate 110,014,794, forward strand.
TAGTCGACACAAGTTTATTGAGATCCAGCTCTGCATTTTATAGGCAGCCGGCTGCGTCACCACCAGGGAGGACGTGGCTTGAGAGGACCTGGCTGCCGATTGGCCATCTCGGATCCGCAGGCCTGGATTGGACCCATAAGATCCGCTGAGGGTGATTGGTTGATTCGACCGGTATTACTGAGGCCTAAGGGAGTGGGTCTCTCATCCCGTGTGCTGCTTGCTCGATTGCCGTGTTCGACAGCCATTTCCTGTGTCGGCCCAAGGAGTGGGCTGCAGGCCGCTACAATACTTTCATTTCAGATTCAGTTTTCACTTCTCAAATCTCATATCAGATTCAATTATTTCATTGCCATTATTTACAAGACACTTAGAATACTCACAGAGTGGTGCAGCATGGAAACAAACCTTAGGGATTTTAAATTGGCTGCCCCATAGATGGCAGGGAGAGGTGGTGAAAAGGTGTTGTTCTGGCTGCTGCTCCAAGACTAGTGGTGTTCCACGGGGATCAGAACTTATCTGCAGAGGGATCTGAGGGTCCAGGTTCATAGCTCCTTAAAAATGGCCATGCAAGTAAATAGGGTGGTAATGAAGACATTGAGGATAAAAGTAAGGAAGTCATGTTTCAGCTGTATAAAACTTTGGTTAGGCTGCTTTTGGAATATTGTTCTTGCTGCTACCATCAGGGGGGAAGGGGTATAGGTGCCACAAGATTTGCATCACCAGGTTCAGGAACAGTTGTTATCTCTCCACCATCAGACTCTTAAGCAACAAACTCAATCAGAGACTCATTTAATGTCTCTTTTTTTTTCAATTTTAAATTTAGATATACAGCATGGTAACAGGCCCTTTTGTCCCACGAGCCCGTGCCAACAAATTAAACCCCCCATTATATTTTAAAGTTTAGGAGGAAACTGGAGCCCCAGGGGAAAGCCACACTGACACAGGGAGAATGGCAAACTCCTTACAGACAGCACGGTATTTGAACCCCAGTCCCGACTGCTGGCGTTGTAACAGCATTGCACTAATTGCTTCACCAACCACACTGCTCCTGACTGAATGCTTATTTTCTGTATTTCACAGTTTGCTTGCAATTCTCTCTTTGTTTCCATTTCTCTCTTTGTTTCCATTTCTCTCTTTTGTATACATATCTTGAGTTCAGGTTTTTGCATTACTGATAAGTAGAAATTCCACTTGGACTGCAGGAAAAAAGAATCTCAGGGTTGTCATCTATGTATTCTGACTACAAATCTGAACTTTGAGTTCTGGTCAGCCACTTTCATGAAGGATATGGAGATTTTGAATAGAATATGGAAGAGATATGCCAGGATGTTGCCTGGATTAGAGGGTATGGGGTGAAGTCGGCCAACTTGCTTACTTCCTCCAGAGCATGTGTCCCTCACTTAGATGAATGGCCTGATGAGGCTAACGAGCCCCATCTGCCTGTGATTGAAATCAGAGTTTTCCTTCTCTTGGGCTGGCTTCCAACCAAGACTAACAAGCCCAGTCTACACATCCAGTTATTCCACCGTACACTCGGTCACGCCATGACATAGCAAGCTCAGTGAAAACAGAGGTTACCAATTAAAAGGTGTTGTTACAGATGCAGCAATATAGGAGAGGCCATTTTGCAGTCACCTCCTGCCTAACAAGCCAGACAGTGGCCACATGGTGATCACTACTCCGAGAAAGGAGAGGCAATGTTCTACATGGCCATTTTCCCTGAGTGAGCAGGATATCAGGCCCAGACTTCAGCAACACCCCCCCCCCCGCCCCCTATGTAGGGAATAGAGGCATACATATCATGTGCAAGTAATTTATTCTGGGCATCATGTTCAATGTAGAAATGTAGGTTAAAGGGTCTATTCCTGTGCTCTACTGTTCATCTATATTCTATGACTCCATTCCCACTGAGACACCTATCTACACTAATCCCACTTGCCTTTATCCTGCTAAACCTTTCCTGACCATTCACCTGTCCAAATGCTTTTTAAATGTTGTGATTGTGCCTGTTTGTACTACCTTGCCTGGCAGCTTGTTCCATACACCCATTACTATCTGTGTGCAAAATGCCCCTCACATCTCCTTTGAATATTACCCTCTCACCTTAAACCCGTGTCCTCTAATTATAGACTCCCCTGACCTTGAAAAAAATACCATGACTATATACCCTATCTAGATTTCAATGAGGAAGGTTATCTCAGATTACAATGGGATCTTGATCAACTGAGTCAGGGGTCGAGGAATGGCAGATAGGGATTAATTTAGATAAGTGTGAGGTATTGAATTTTGATAAGATCAAACCAGGGCAGGACTTGCACAGTAAATGGTAGGGCCCCGAACATTGTGGTGGAACAGAGACCTAAGGTTTCAGGTACATAGTTCCATGAAAATGACAATGTAGGTCGACGGGGTTGTAATGCGCGTCGAAAGAACCAAAGACTTGTCGATCCAAACCAAGGCTTTTATTAACTAAAAGACTAGAGCATATCTCAAGTAGGTCAACCAGTCCAGAATGACCTGGTCTGGCTAGGAGCAATCCTTTAAGACATGCCAGTAGGTGTGGCTACACTCTCAGCCAATCACAGTCATCCTACATTACCATCTATACATATGTACATATACACATTGGTGATATAATCTGTACTACCACAGGGTTGATGAAGAAACTGTTTAGCATGCTTATCTTTATTGATCAGGAGATTTATTACAGCAGTTAGAATGTCATAATGCAGCTGACATTGGTAAGGTCACATTTGGAATACCCTCAACAGCTCTGGTCACCTTGCAAGAGGAAAAATACCATTAAACTGGAAAAGGTTCCAAAAAGATCCACAAGATTGTTAGTGAGATTGGAGATCTTAAATTACAGGAAGATACTGGATAGACTAAGACTTATTTTCCCTGGAGTGTAGGAGGCTGAGAGGTGACCATATCAAGATATAGATCATGAGGGGCATAGATAAGGTAAATAGTCATATTATTTTCCCCAAGGTAGGAGAGTTTAAAACTGAAGGACATAGGTTTAAGTTTGGGTGGTGGGGGAAGTCTGCCCAAGGGGAAAGCTTCTCACACAGAGGGAGGTGGTATTTGGAGTGAGCTATCAGAAGAAGCAGATTAGGCAGATACACTAGAATCACTTAAATGGGACATGGACAGATAGTTGAATAGGAAAGGGTTGGAGAGATATGGTCCACCACAGGCAAATGGGTCTAGTTTAGACGGATGTCAATCAGTAAGGAAAAATTAGGCCAAAGGTCTTGTATGATTTAATGAACTCTATGACTAATCTCTCCTTGTGAGTAAAAGCACACCATTCCAGACAACATCTTGGAGATCATACTTTGTTATTGACTTTAATATGTGTTTATGAAATTCATGTATGTGACCAGATTTTTTTTTAGAATTACTGAAGTGTACCATTCAGAGATCTGGATCATAAAGGTAGACATAGAACTATATTTTGTTTGTCTATACAGTCACGACTCGCCCAGTTCTTACTATCTTTGCTTTTACCCAAATTAATAACAATTACTTTCATTACATAGTAATTTCTTATGGGTACCCGTCACAAAATCACTCATTATTTTTGTCTCAAGTACCGAACTGAAACAGAATCAGAATTTATTGTCATGAACGAGTCACGAAATTCATTGTTCTGCATCAACATCGCAATGCAAACATTCATATAAATCACTTTTACAACAATTTTAAAAAAAACAAAAGAGAGCATGAAAAGTAAGGCAGTGTTCTGGGGATCCTCAACACGATCCAATTATGTCGCTGAGGTTTATCTGGTTACGAAGTAGACAAATGAACAGTTCCACTGGGAATTGCTAGGACTTATCAGAAAAAAATCAACGTTGTTGTAACAATTTCACATACACATCTGAAATATTAGCATGTTATTTTTCTGCGATGTCTGTTTATATTTTACTTTTCCCAGGTAGAGGCCCTTATTTTAAATTAGAATCAGAATTTATTGTCATGAACAAGTCATGAAATTTGGTGTTTTGCAGTGGCATCACATTCATATAACCCACTTATACAACAATATTTTTTTTAATAGTGCACGACAAGTAAGGCAGTGTCTTTAGTTCATTGATTATTCAGGAATCTAATGGCAGATGGGAAGACGCTGACCTTGTGCTGCTGAGTACTTGTCTTTAGGCTCCTGCACCTTTTCCCTGATGGTAGTAGAGTGAAGAGGGCATAGTCTTTGGGGATCTTTGAGGTCTGAGGATGCTTTATTAAGCCATTGCCTCCAGTGCTAGTGCAGGCTGAGTTAGCAACTCTCATGAATTTATTCTTGCCTCGAGAGTTGGCACCTCTATACCAGACAGTGATGCAGCCAGCCAGAATGTTCTCCATGGTACACCTCTAGACGTTTTCGAGAGTCTTTGGTGACACACTGAATCTCCTCAAATATCTCACAAAGTATAGCCACTGGGGAGCCTTCTTCATCATTGCATTGACATGGATGGTCCAGGACAGTTCATCGGAGATGTTAACACCCAGGAATTTGAAGTTCTTGACCCTCTCTACTATTGACCCCTCGATGAGGACTGAGTCATGTTCCCCTGACGTCTTCCTGAAGTCCACAATCATCTCCTTTGTTTTGCTAATGTTGAGAGCAATATTGCTGGCATGATATCACTCAATGAGCTGATCTGTCTCCCTTCCTGTGCTCTTACTCAGTGCTGTTTGTGATTCTCCCAACAACTGTAGTGTCATCAGTAAATTTGTAGATAGCATTAGAACTGTGCCTGACCACAAAATTATGGGTGTATAATGAGTAGAGCAGTGAGATAAGCATGCATCTTTAAGGTGCGCCTATGTTGGAGACATTGTTTCCAATTCGTACTGACTGCAGTTTTCAGATGAGGAAGTCAAGGATCCAGTTGCAGAGAGGGTTGCAGAGGGCTAGAGTTTGACCAGCAGAAAGGAAATAATGGTGTTGAAGGCTGAACTGTAATCCTTGAAGAGCAGCCATATGAAAACATCCATGAACATTCCGGCTAGTTGGTTGGCACAAATTTTCAGTATACTGCCAGATATGCTGAAAGGTTCTGAGGCCTTGCGAGGGTTCACCCGCTTGAATGATGCTCCTCAGAGTCAGATATCACAGGGTCCTCAGCCTTTGCAGAGATTCTAGAAGGCACTGTTTGGTTCTCCTTCTCAAAGATGTTCAGCTCACGAAGCATCACAGCCATCTATGGTGTTCACCCTGGTTTTTGTAGGCTGTAATGGCCTGCACTCCCTGCCATAGCTGATGTGTATTTGTCTCTCGCACATCTATTGGGTCTATCCAGAAATTCAATGATCGAGCAACAATATCCAGGAATTTGAAGCAATTGGCTGCCAAATAACATCAATGGATATAATTCTATCCAGGGAATGGGCGTTTTTCCATAATACCCATTTGACCAGTTTTTATGTGGCTCTGATGCCAAAAGTGCTTTGATGTCAAGGATCATCCTTTCTTTCTATTACTAAACTCTTATTCTTGCCTGGATATCTGCATTTAATTCTAGTCTTTTTTATTGCTAAATTTAATTTCTCTGCCTACATCCGTTAGTGGTGAAGACTTTAAGCTCTGAAAACCTTTTCTCTTTTTTGTCTATCTTTAATGTGCATAATAAAATTTGCTTCATTTATTAAAATGTTGGCCTTAATAACTCATTCCGTTCAGTGTAATTAATTAAAAAAAAAACTTCTCAATGTTTTGAGAATGTTTTGCTACATTAAATGTGCAGAAGCTGTATTTCACCGCTGGAACCTCATCCCTATGTTTGGCTCCAGGCTGTGATGAGCTGTATTCCTTGCAGAGCTCCAAATTGATTGGTCTGATGGGGTTGGTGGTAAATGGCTCAATTGATGTTGTCCAGGTTTTTGTGGGCAGTAAATCCTTGGGAATTTTACTCATCATTACATAAATACCAATCTTATGGTGGTGATGAAACAGATGGTTACACATGTTCCATACTTGGAACATGAATTCAGGATAACAAGAGAGACATCCTCAAGTCCCATTGCCTTTTCTGAATGCAGAGCTGTCTATCATTTCTTTAAGTCGCACGAAGAGAATCAGAATCTGTTTGAATAGTTACAGTGAGGTCAACAAACATCCTTTCCCAGAATGCATCAGTGAACCTGATATGCTTTCACAGTAATCCAGAGATTTAACTGCCATTACTATTTTTCAATTATATTTTATTTAAAAGCAATTAACTAAATTGTAATTCCTCAGATGGCCTGGTAGGATCCGAAGTAGTCTTTACAGAGCTGGCTTCTTAATCTTGCAAAGTATAGGAGGCTTAGATAGGGAGATAGGGTTCCATCCTGTAACATTACATTTTTCATGAAACTAAAACCTGCACATGCATTTTCTCTCAGTGGTTGTTGCACAGGTTGGTAGGACAATTGAGTTCAAGTGCAGCTCTCGAAAACTCGAGTTAGAACACAGTTGAAATATTGTGTTCAGTTCTGGCCACCTCATCACAGGAAGGATGTGGAAGTGATGGAGAGGGTGCAGAGGATGTTTCCTGGATTGGGTAATGCATCTCACGAGGCAAGGTTAACAGAGCTGGGGCGTTCTCTTTGGAGTGAAGAAGGATGAGAGATGACTTATAGAGGTCTACAAGCTTATGGACAGGCAGCACCTTTTTCCCCAGGCCAAGAGTCGTCAACACAAGGATATTTATACAAAATTAAGTTTAAGGGTGACATCAGGGGTATGATTTAAAATAAACAATACAGATACCTGGAATGAATGGTCAGAATGGAGGTGATAGGTGATAAAATAGGGACACAAAAGAAGTGTTCAGGTTCTTTAAAAAAAATAGGTCAGAATAACATGATGGAATAAAACAACTGTGTTGTAATGTTCTCTGTTAGAAATCTAAAATAAAAACCGTAAACGGTGAAATACTCGGCCAGTCAGACTTCATCTGAAGCAGAGTTAACATTTCAGGTTGAAGCCTATTGGTCAGAATTTCGATGCATCTTCCACCTCAAACGTCAATGACACTTGATCTTCTCATGGATGCTTTTGACCTGCTGATTTTCGTTGGGTTTTAAATGTTGATTTAGTGACCGTACAAGCGTTTGTGCTGTGACTTATACAGTTTTAATTAGCAGATGCTCACGTTTTGGTTTTTTTTGCCCTGAAAACACTTTAATTACAAATCTTTCCCCAATTAAAAAAAAAACCCCAATCTTGCAGATGATTTTGCCGTTTCTTTTTCAAGACCCCAGAAGTTGACTGAAGTCTTCGTCCACGGTTCAACAGGCTTCCACACAGCTGCAGCAGTGGCTCCACCCCAGTCGGTGAACCAGATTCTGCTCCTTCCCGGGGATGTATCCACGGATCCTGCAGCAATGCAATGAATGGCAATTTATCACTGGCAGGAGGAGGGGGGGGGGGTGTGGTTAGACACGTCACGGTATAAATACTGGCACTCTGGCTGGGTGAAAGTGACTGCAATGAACAGTCCAGGCAGCGGAGTTTCGGATGCATCAGCCAAGGTACAATTGAAATAAAGCAGCCCCCCCACCCAAGAAGACATGGAAAGGCAGTACGCGTCACCTCCAACACACCGTGTGAAGAGGTCTTCTCGCTGAATCCCCTCCAAGAGGCACTAAACAACCCAACGATACACCGCCCTGGCACTTGGAGAGGTAAATATTTCAAGCTCAAATAAAAAAAATGGTGAAGGTCCTGGAATAGTTTTATTTTAACTTGGTGTTTCTGCTCGCACATTTAAATAAAAAGGGACTTAATCGGCGTAATTGTTCACTTTCTCTTTGTATTTCAATGTTCAGTTTTTGGAAAGGGCGATAGATTGGTGGGATTTGGCTTGAACCCCCGCGTGTGATTGCAGAGAGCCGAGTTTTGTTGTTCCCCCCCCCCCCCCCCCCCTGCCCAGCTGTGACCAAACGCCGCTCCCCTCCGGCTTCTGGTGCCTTGGTCCGGAGACTGTAACAGCCCCTCTCGTCCCCTCCTCGGTCGGGGACCGCACGGACTCCGTCGGGGCTGAGACCGAAAAGACCACCACGCAGTCGGCACACTTGGTGGAAGTTTCACCGCGTCGACCAACTCTTCAGCCCCGCTGAAGAGGATGGAATCCGCAACAAGTGGACCAGCGGGCATCTCACACGGGACGGTCTTGGTCCTCAGGAAGTCCTAACCTCTTTTTAAAAGACATCTATCCATATAAAACCTTGGTTTTCTTCCCTAGACCAACAATGGGCACCGAGGGTTTCCAATACCGGGCTCTGTTCGAGTACAAGAAGGAGAGAGAAGAAGACATCGACCTCCTGCCGGGTGACCTGCTCACCGTGAACAAGTCGGCGTTGCTGACCGACACTTATCGAGAAGGCGATGAGAAAAATCCCAAAGGATGGTTAAGCGGGGTTAACGAAAGGAACAAAGACAAAGGAGACTTTCCTGGAACCTACGTTGAGTTTGTGGGGCCGATCCGAATAGTGCCTCCAACTCCGAAGCCCCGGCCAAGACCTGTCCCACCAACACCAGGCGGCTCGGCGGCGCCGTTCTCCGGTAGGTCCCTCCTCGACCCTTCCCATTTGCCGTGGGAGCAGCAGCGGGAGCTTGGGGCCGGCCAGTGGGCACGGCTGTTTTGAAGGTTTACTGCAAGCTCTCAATGATGGACCCACCGATGTTACATAGTGGTTTAAGTAACATGGGCTATGTGCTCAATTCAAAATGATTTCATGCTTTGATTTCTTTTCAAGAATATTCCTTAGTTGGCTCAACTGAGCATGAAAGATATTCAAAGTTTCATGTGAGAGAGAGGGAAAAAAAACCTTTTAAATTCACTTCTGATCTTGTATATTCTGGGTTTTTTTTTAAACAAAAACTTGTGCTTTGGAAATGGTGGATTAAATTCCATTTAATAACTTCATATTTTTCATATGTAGCTTCCATATATTAACCATATAACCATTTACAGCACGGATATTCTTAATGAATGTTCTCAGATGGGCTGGAATCAGATGTGTGGCCTGGCCCCCCCTCCCAGTTTTTAGATGAGGCAAAACATACCATTTGTTATATTAGAATGGTCATCAATGTTGACCATCATCGGGAAATCTGAAGGAAGATTGAATTTTATTTTTGGCGTGTCCTGCTGAGTTTCTCCAGCAGTGTGTTTTAACTTCAACAGTGGCATCTGCAGACTTTCATGTTTTACTTTGCTCAACACTAAGTGTACTCATTTTTTAAATAAAATGAAATTGGGGTGCATTAACAATGAGTTAATGCTCTTCAAAGTTCACCCAGATGAAACCGGTAAAATAATACAAGGTTTTCGGATGTAATTGCAAGTGTACTAATAAGAGTTACAGTTTGTTTTCATAAACTGATGATGTAACTGTCTCCTCTTTTTCTGCCCAGAGATTAATCCTGAGCATCACTGCTTGGGTCTGGTATACTTGACTCTCAATTACTGCAGCACAATGAAAATCTCTTTCCAAATAGTTTTGAAAATCCATCAAAGTTGAAGTTCAAGTCCTGAATGTAATGTTTGGTGGTGTTTTTAATTGACAAAGCTTGCAATGCTGCAGGTTCAAACCGTCGCAATTCCCCAGCAAATATAAAACAAGCCAATTCCTCTCGAGAGAAAGGTGTAACAAAAATATTTAAAATGTGCTTTTTAATATAATTAAATTTCAGTAGGTGCCTTGCATCAAAAGTTACTAGACTAAAATTAATGATTTCTTCTAACAACTTGATAGACAACTTTTATTTGAAACAAATTTAATACTCTTTTGATTTGGTGTATATTTGACTGGATCCATCAAAGCTTTTAATTGCTGTGAAATGTATTGTAATTTATTCCATCAACTCTGCAGAAAACGTGCATTTTTAATGGAAGGAGAGTTTTTATTGTAAACTAAAAGCATTAGTGGCAGTCCTAGAGGCCTATTTATGTCTATGGTGTTGATCACAATCCAACTTTTTAAATGATTAGTTTATTGTGTGTGTTTACTGCTTTACTTAAGAATATTTATGCGAGAAAAACTAATTGTTTTTTCTTTTTAAAAAAAATGCTGGGTAAACTCAGCAGGTTAAATTGTGTCCTTTATAGAGCAAAGATAACGATACACATTTGAGCCCTTCAACAAGGTATCTTTGGTCTATAAAGGATACTGGTTAGACTTGCTGAGTTTCTCCAGCAGTGTGTTTTAACTTCAACAGTGGCATCTGCAGACTTTTGTGTTTTACTTTGCTCAACACTAAGTGTACTCATTTTAGCATGTTGCTAATTTTTGAAAGTGATTAATTGGGACATGTGGGGAATAATTATACCAGTGTGACAACCATGGAAAAGAGTGCAGTAGTTTATTGGAGGGGAAAAAATGGGTTAAAGAGAGTTGGATTATGTTAAAGGTGGTACCTAATGGGTATGAAACGCTGGCATGTGCACACAAGATACTGAGCTGTTGTATTCACGCATTTAGTATTTAAAAAGAAAATTGTGGCATGATGATTTATAACAGGTCTTGTTTAATTGAGAGGCAAGTTAAAATACATATGTTATCAGAAACAATAAATAAGTGAAAGAGTTAAGATTTGTGCTGTTAAAATGCATGGAAATGTCAAAAAATAAGTAGAGCTTTTCAGAGAAAAGATGGAAATGGTATGTTTTTTGACATTATAAATTTTGTGGTTAAAATTTGTGGAACCAAGATTTTTAACTGCACAGTTCACATTTAGAAGCCACTTTTCTTTTGAAATTGAATATATATAATCCAGCATCTTTATTGCTGGACAGGTATTTTGCATACAATTTAACTTTAGATTATGTGAATCTTTGTTTTGGATAAAAAAAAAATGAAGTAATAAATTTTATTTGGCATCTTTTCTATAGTGGAGCTTGCAGAATGTTTGACTGCAGAATATTTTTGTATTTGTGTCCTTGCATCTATTTCTATTTTTCTGACTGGAACAAAACTGGAAAATAATAACATAGTGTTTCAATAATACCCGTTTGGCATGTGTTGACGTTTCAATTTTTAAATATATTTTCAATTCACTCCAAGCAAAAGGTTTTCAACAATACGTGGCTTTTGAACCGATCAATAAAACAGAGCGTGAAGCAGAGGAAATGGCTTTCATTTGGCTTCTCTTTTTAATAGTAAAGAACTTTTGAGGAAACCTTGGGGATAGGTTCTCAAAAACGAATTAAGAATACTTAACAGAAGAGAATAAAATACGGAGTAAACAATAAAATGCTGGAGCCACTCAGCAGATGTGGCAACGTCAATGAAGACAAATGGGCAGTTAATATCTTGGGCTATGTCCCTTTTTCAAGACTAGGATGGGAGGAGGAGATTTTGAACATAAAAAGGAGGTGGAGGTCAAATGAAATATTTGCCTATTAGGAAATGAGAAATATTTCTGCTGAATGCTGTTGGGATTGCATCTTAGCACTTGAAGCAGATTTGTCTTTCTCTTCAGCAGACAATTTAAAGTATTTTCCCTATGTAATTTTTGTTGCTTGGAAGAAATTTAGTTTGTGAAATTGGTTTTAAAATGAAATGTTACATTTGTTTTAATTTAAAATCAGCAGCCCTTTATATTAAAAGGACTTGTTAATAATCATGCTCTAATAGATAGGATTTCTTCATTTAGGGTTCACTTGGGTAATTTTTCTCCTGGTTCAAGAGATATTTATTGACATTACTAAATTTTGCATTGTTAGTTTATCTATGGAAAATGAATCAGAATTTATTATGAACCTGTCACAAAATTTGTTTTGCCGCAGCTTTTACAGGTGAAAATGACTATAAATTACATATTAGAAAAAAAAAATTGGTGCAAAAGAAGAGAAGTGATTTAGTGTCTGGTTCATTGTCCATTCAGAAATCTGATTGCAGAGGGGAAGAATCTGGGTTTTTTTTTTGTATTGCTGGGGGTTCCTCTTCAGGCTCCTGTACGTCTTTCCTGATGGTAGCGGTGAGATGAGGGCATGGTCTTTGAGGATGGAGGCCGCTTTGAGTCACTGCCTCTTGTAGACATCCTTAATAGAGTGAAGACTGATGGCACTGGCCAAGTTCACAGCTCTGTAGACTTTTCCTGTCCTAATCATCCATACCATAGTAAACCAGTCAAAATGTAGAAATTTATGATACACCAAATCCCAAACTCCTCATGAGTATCACCATGGGTGAGCCTTGATTGCATTGACAAGGAGGCCTCAGGACAGATCTCCAGAGACTTTGGCACCCAGGAATTTGAAGTTCTTAACCATTTCCAGTTCTGACCCCTTGATAAGGACTGGTTTGCCTTCTCATTTTTATCCCACCCTCCTGAAGTCCACAATCAGTTTCTTAGTCTTGCTAACATTGTGTGAAAGGTTGTGGCACCACTCAAGTGGCTGATCTGTATCACTCCTGTACACTTCCTCATTGCCATCTATGATTCTGCTTGATGAGCAGAATTTGTAGATGATATTTAAATTGTTCCGAGCCACACAGTAGTGTGAGGCACAATGCATTTACATATTCAGAACAACTTTTGAATCATTTTGTGGTAAAATGATACAAATTGAGCAGTCTAAAATTTAAAAATTCTGTATTGTCGGAATTGAATTTTTGACTTTCTTGGCCCATTGTAGCTTAGGGAAGTGGGATTGTGTAGCAGCAATTTATGTCCTAATATGTAAAATTGTATTTGACTTAATATTTGAATTTCTATTATGAAGTTCCTTTCTCAGTAATGAATACATTAGAAGTCCAAAATGTGTGAATGCCAGAAATCCTGACCACCCGCGAATCGGGAGTTTTTTTTTGGAAAACTTTTAAAATTTATCAGGCTTTTGTGTTCACGCATAAACACCACAGTGGCAATAAGTATTGACTTTATTTTTCTTTCTAACTGATCCTTTTGATAAATAAAGTGTGCTGGGTTTGTTAATTAACAAGCTATCAAAATTTACCTGTTCACATCTCTCTACTCCTCCTTAAATTTGATTTTTAAAAGTACTGCCTGAGAATCTGGACTGACCCAATCCCCGAGCAGTCTGTATTTTCAGACTTCTGCTGTATTTTAATGGGAATGTTATCTGTTGTAACTTAACTATTGTTCTAAATGTCATGGTAATGCATATATTGACTCAATCTCAAATATACGTTGTGTCATTCTTTTATTTGAATAAATCTGACCAGTACAGTAACCAAGTGATTTCAACCAACATTTTAGCATTCTCACAAAAGTTCGATTCCCATTACTATCTAGCCTTCTTCCTCTGCTGCATTTTGTGGTAAAGATCAGATGTTTTGATTGGCCTGATTCTAACTTGTAAATTTTGAAATCTAACACTAGCTTTTTACCTAAGTGATTAATTTTACATTTTAAATCATAGATGTTGAAATAATTTAAGACCCTTGCAGTCTTGAACTCCATTTTGATTGAAAATCTGTGTTGTACTTGGTAGATGTTTCTTTTATTTCTATTGCCAAAATAATTTCAAATCTGAAGTCTTTAGTGTTTTAAGTTTTGGTGTGAAAATGTATAATATTAAAAAAATTCTAAATGGTGACTTGCATGTGCAAATTGTGTTCTTTTTTGTGACTTTAGGAGGAATGTGCTGATGTTAGTCTGCATGTTATCTACTTTGGCTTGGTATAGATGTTATTAGGAAATTGCATTCACAGATAACTTATCTACTCCTTAGTAAGAGCCATCTGACTAGGTTAAAAATTAAACTAGCTTGTAATTTACTAAGTTTGTTTGTTTAATGAAATATTTTGCTGTTTTTATTTTGCTTCAAATAGAATATCATTGTTATGCTGGATGACTGCCAAATTCTGCAAATAGTAATAAGATTTCTATAGACTTGATCCTAGACCCATTGATCAGATTCGGCCTCTGCAGTCTTGGTAAATTCAGTCATGAATAGCAGTGAATGACAACTAATGGGCGAGGGGGTTTTCCTGATAGTTTTGCCCAGCAAGTGAATGCAAATATATAGAACATTTGAAAATCATTTTAGCTAAAATGGCTCAAATTTGTAATCTAGCTAAGCTTTTGCTGAGGTCACCGCATTCAGAGAAATGAGATTGCAAACTTACTAAAGATAGCTTTAGATTATATGACAGCAAGACCTGAAAAGACACCACTTCAAATTTCAAAGATATTAAGACTTTTAAATTATTGTCTATTTGTCCTAATTTCTGTATCTATTCAAAATGGAAAGCAACCCAGAAGTAATACAGATTGAAGACTCAGAGGGGAGCGTATTACTTGAAAAAGGATGTACTGGCTTTGGAGGTGGTACAGAGGAGGCTCACCTGCGTAATTCCGGAGATGAGGGAGTTGGCCTATGAGGCCTATTTTGTTCTTGTTGTGAACACAAAATACAGTACTGAATGTGTCTAAGCTTTTTATAAATATTTAAATATTTTGAGGGCTAACCCTAAGAACAAGATTCTGAGATGTGGAAGTATTTACTTTTAGCAGATGCTGAGACGAGTAGCAGAGTCACCTGTGACTATACTTGCTGGAATTCAGATGAATGGGAGGGGATTTTGTGGAAACGTATAAAATTATGAAAGGGATAGATAACATGGAGGCAGGCAAGTTGTTACCACTGGTAGGTGAGACGAGAACCATGAGACGTAGACTCAAGATTCAGAAGAGCAGTTTAGGATGGAGATGAGGAGGAACTGTTTGTTGCCGAGTATCTGTGGAACTCTCTGCTGAGGAAGTAGTAGAGGCTGTCTCATTAAGTTTATTTAAGACAGAGTTGGGTTTTTCATAGTAGGGTAGTTAAGGGTTATGAAAAAAGGCAGGTTGGAGCTGTGTCCATGGCAATTGGCCATGATCTTATTGAATGGTAGAGCAGGTTTGATGGGCCAGATGGTGGCCTCCTATTATGTTCTTGTTGTGAACACAAAATGCAGCACTGAATGTGTCTAAGCTTTTTATAAATATTTAAATATTTTGAGGGCTAACCCTAAGAACAAGATTCTGAGATGTGGAAGTATTTACTTTTAGCAGATACTGAGACGAGTAGCAGATGTTGAGCTGATTAGCATACTGAAAATCCCTCTTCGTTCGCCTGCAAGGCGATATCCAATAAAGAAAATCAAAATCAAGTTAAGTGCTTGTATTAAGAAATAAGCACTGAAAGAATTGTGTAATCAACTAAATGCATATGTTAATTTGATTTTGAAAATTATTCTTCAATGTATTAGTTAAAATTTTGCCCATGCTTCATGAACAGAGCAAGTCTCGGCAAGATTTCTTGGAATTGGCATGCCTGTTTTCTGCAAGAAGCAATAGCACAGGTCAAAGGTTACTGCAACATCTGGCTCAAATGGGTTTGAGAAACCTATTCTTAAAATTCATAGAAGCAATTACCGATTTTTCTGTTGAGTGCTGGTTATTTTTTTCACTAGTAATGTCCGCTGACATTGTACTGATTGTGGAATTTGACATCTCTCTTAACCATAACCTTATAACCATAATGGAATGATCTTCCAGAAGAGATGGTCGCGGCAGGGTCCCTTTTGTCATTTAAGATAAGGTTGGTTGTGTACATGGATGTGAGGGGGTTGGAGGGTTATGGGTGGAGAGCAGGGGGGAGAGCTAGTGGTGATTGGGCATACCCTTGTGCTGCAGGGTAATTTAAAAATGCAGAATTTTTTTTCTTAGTAATTTTGCTGATTTTAGTTGCTCCTTTTGCTTAGTTGTTTTAAGAGTGGCTGGTCATCTTTCCTGGAGTGGAAACAGCCAACTATCTTTTTCCAGACCCAGGTTCCTTTTGTTGTCATGTAATAATACACAAAAATGTAATGTGTGTGATATACTTCAATTTTTGTAAAAGGAATTTTCCCTTAAGATAGAGAGAGTTGCCATGAGTTTTGCCTGGCACCCTGAACAATAGGAGAATGAGAAATGAGTCCCTTCAGAGTCACTGAGGCCTCTGTGGTCTCAAACACCTGTTCAAACCACTGACAACCTGAGTTCCAGATCCAAACCTCTGATGCTCTCAGCACCCTCTTGAATTCTGGTACATGAGCTAGTCGCCAGCAGCCCACAGCCTCAGTAGGTCCTACGTTCATGTCACCTGCAGCCTGTATGAGTCCTTCGACCGCAAATCACCAACTGCCCAAAGCCTACATGGGTCCTTCGGCTGCTGATTCCCTCACTGGTCCACTGACGAGTCACCTACACTGTAGGATTGTCTCCCATGCTTCTCAACAGAGGGTGTTCTTTCTGTTTCTGGTGCCCTGCACTGGTCCGCAGTTCCCACAGAGTCTGCAATTGCTCGTGGTCTGCGGGTCAGACACTGCCATTTTGGTCAAAGGCCTCCAGAATTGCAAAATTTTAAAAATCTGCCCTTTCAAAGGCTGTTTTAAAGCCTGTATAAAGCCATAGGATGAAGATCTGGCCAGTAAGTCCTTGTGGACGTCACTGTCTTCACTCTCTACTCTTCTGGATCTGCACCAGCAGCTCTGGCATTGCTGCATTTTTTTTTCTTGCTTTATTTATTTTCCTTTTGAATGGATTAATTTTTTTTATATAAACTGCTCAAATGAAAATAAAATTTAAGAACGATTAAAGGATAGATTGTTTTCACTTATTTTGCAAATTGATCACATTTTGCCATCACCAACTAAAATTTAGGAGATTTTTAAAAAAAAAAAATGTCCACACATTACACATGTCAACATGAATATCAATAAACTGATGAGCTTTCAATTCAAGCTTTTTTTGGTGATTGCAAAATACTGTTGAAATATGAAAGGGCAGTCAAATAAAGTTGAATTTGTAATACACATTTCTCAACCTGATTATGCAAAAAAAGCTGGCAATTTTGAAGGGCAAGTTCAATTGTACTCTGGGCTCCTAACATGCATAAAAAAATAGTTTTTTTTTCCCCTGTAAAATCATCCTTGTCATGTACACATAATTAAATACTGCAGGTGACGGAGCCTTTTGAAGCACATGGAGAATTTGCTGCTTATCATCATTGTTACAGGGATCTTTTGCATTCACCTGAGAAAGCAAATGAAGTTTTTGTGTGACATACCAATGATGCTATATTGTGAAAGGTTGTGGCTGTCACGTGACAGCACTGCCCACTACCTGGTTGGAAGACATACTAACTGCCAATCAAGGTTTGTCCCTGCCCCTTCCATTAGTGCACACTTTGCCATTGGCCAATTTAAATTCCTTTGCACCTGGCCTTTGGCCATTGACTGCTGTAATTAGCCATATAACCATATAACCACTTACAGCACAGAACAGGCCAGTTCGGCCCTACTAGTCCATGCCATAGCAAATCCCCACCCTCCTAGTCTCACTGACCAGCACCCGGTCCATATCCCTCTAGTCCCCTCCTATCCATGTAACGATCCAGTCTTTCCTTAAATGTAACCAATGATCCCGCCTCGACCACGTCTGCCGGAAGCTCATTCCACATCCCCACCACCCTCTGCATAAAGAAATTTCCCCTCATGTTCCCTTTTAATTTTCCCCCTTCAATCTTAAACCATGTCCTCTAGTTTGAATCTCCCCCTTTCTTAATTGAAAAAGCCTATCCACATTGACTCTGTCCCTTTTAAAATCTTAAACACCTCTATCAAGTCCCCTCTCAATCTTGTACGCTCCAGAGAAAAAAGCCCCAGTCTGCACAACCTTTCCCTGTAACTCAGACCCTGAAATCCTGTCAACATTCTCGTGAACCTTCTCTGCACTCTCTATTTTGTTTCTATCTTTCCTATAATTTGGTGACCAAAACTGTACACAGTACTTAACCTTGCTTACACTGAGCCATTATTACCCCTAAACATTGTTACCCAGCCCTCCAGCTCCATAAAGGGTACCATGTGTGCTCAAATTGCCCTCTTTTCCATCTTTGAGGGATCACCCTGCTTCACTCTAGGCTGAGAACCATGGAGCAGTGCTGGAGAAGTTGTTGGTAATGTGTGCTCTGTTCAAGGGTTGGAAGTGCTTTAATTAGTGTCCCTAGTAGCATAGAGCCATCCCAGCACCGAATCGAGGGGTGGCAGGTATTATTGACTTTTCTTTGATTATTGTATGTACAGTTTGCTGTGAATGTTTTTCATCCCCACTGCAATTTTCCCCCCCATTTGTCTATAAATTGTACAAGTGTCTTTTATTGTCGGTGCAACTTTCCCACACTCGCTATAAACTGCGTGTGTGTTATCCTGCTACCATTTTCCTACTCCTGTCTTTTGTAAATAAAATCACTTACTACAAAACGGCATTCAAAGTCCTTGCTTTTGAGACTCACCAAATCTGTTTTCTCACTCATGACAGCCTGCCTTTCCTGAAAAAGCAGGAAGGGGATGATGTCTCAGCCTTCATTTTGTGCTCTTGGCTTTGCGGTGCTGTCTGAACTCTAACAAACATTTTTGATCTATCCCAAACATATAAGGAAAGTGATCAGAATCAAATTTACAAACTTCTCAGGGAGGTGGTGCTGCTCCAATTAAGGCATGTCTGGTTGCTCTACATTAGTGTAAATGCTCTGGAATTAGATGTATGAATTAAGGTATTCCAGTTAAAAAAAAATTCGGATGCTAGACCTGCAGAGATTTAATTTGCTTTTTTTCCACTAATTGATGCAAGTCTTGAGCAGTTTCACATGCGGATTCCTATTATTATAAATTTAAGGCTATTTCCTTCTTTCTAACGAGTTCAATTTTGTAAATGTGGGGTAAAAATTGAATTCACAGTCAGAAGTTGATCTGAAATATTGCATTTATCACCACAAAACCCATCTTTTTTTAATTCCATTGTTAATATGTGAACAAGTCCTGTATAGATTCAAGATGGTGAAACTGTGAAGCTCAAGGTTCAGGCTATTGTTCACGGGAAGAATTTTCAACAGTGAGTTGGTACTATTTCACTGAGTGTTGATTTTGGTGTGGTGGGGGGGAAGGAGGTAAAGACCTATGAATTTCTGGTCTTTTGTATTTTCATATATTTCTTATGAATTTAGCTGTTAATGCATGCCTAGCTGATGGAATCTAATTGCACATTGTTTTTGATCAATAGAACAAGTGAGTGTATGAAATTTTGTTTAGGAGCTGAATAATTTATTTATTTTCCCCTTAAACTGAACATTAAATTACTTTTCTTAAATGTAGATTAACATTGCAGTTCCTGTGGTTGTAATTTTTAGCTGACAGCATGGCTCAGGATCCAACCTATGCTAAGGCACCTATGAAGTGCCAGTTGATGAAGTAGACAAAGATGCTGTGGTCAAACAATAATCGTGGCTTTTATTAGCAGAAACTCATGGTACAATAATGAAAGACAATAGATGCATGTACAGTTATATCCAAGAGGAGTGTCCTTAACTGTAGAGATAATGCACAGCCAATGTTAGTACAGCAAGGCTCACCAGAGGAGAGACAGGCAGCTTAGCAGACATTCACCACCATCTCTTCCCCCATCCCCCCGGCAGAAGAAGGGTTAAAATCAAAAGGGCAACTGCTGGGAAAGACTGAAGCAACAATACATCGATACCAAGTTGGGCCTTGAGATACTCTAACAGCCAAAATATCCCAGTATCTAGCAAGCAATCGAAATAATGAGATGTTCTATAAATATGTCAACCTATCAGGTTGTTTACAAATTCTGGTGCTTCTTCTCAAAACAGGTGGCTCCTTTGCAACCTTGGGAACTAGTACAGTCCCTGGGTCTGTAGTGTGGGAAGAACTGACTTCTGGACCTGCTCCAGAATTGCCAGCGTGAGGCAGTGGAGCCTCAGCATAGCCATCTGAAAGCTTACTAGGGGTCTCAGGCTTGGGGGGGGGGGGGGGGAGAGCCCAATCTCTCAGGGGTGCAAGGAAGGGGCAAACCAGGTGAGGCCAGATTTCTTAGGGGTACAGTGTCAGTACTCCCGTCTGGGAATTTAGCATGAGTGTAGTTGGGGTTGGTATGCAGTAGCTGAATTGGTTGGACTAGGGGGTCTGTTTTACGCACCCGAGCGTGGCTCTTTAGCAGCACGGTTCCAGGCTCAGATAAACAGGCTGGCCAGTCAGTCCATCACAGTTCCTGATTTCTGGAAAGGCAAGCAAAGGTTCATGAGATGTTTGATTTGTTGCAGTACACAATAATGATCGAATAGAATGTAGCGCCTCAGGCAGCACCTCCTGCCACTGGGTAACAGGATAACCATGTGCTTTTAAAGCAAAATTAATAGTCTTCCAGACTGTAGCATTAGCCCTTTCGACCTGCCCATTGCCCTGGGGGTTATAGCTCGTGGAACAGCTGATGGCAATCCCCTTCCGTAGCGGGGCTCGCCGCAGTTCAGTGCTCATGAATGTTGAGCCCCTATCGGTATGAATGTAATTAGGAAAACCAAAAATGCTCAAATTTCTGTCAAGTGACTTCATGACAGACGCTGATGAGATGTCAGGGCAGGGTATCGCAAAGGGAAACCTGGAATATTTGTCACTTACAGTAAGAAAATGTACATTTTTGTTGTTGGAAAGTAACGGCCCTTTAAAATCTAAGCTAATCCTCCCTAAAGGTTGGGTTGCCTTGAGAGTGGCCTCCAGAGCTTTGAAGTATTGCAGTTTGCATTCTGCGCAAATGGGACAACTTATAGTCAGTTTCCTGATTTCCAGAGAGTAAGGAAGGTTGTTAGCCCTTATGTAGTGGAAGAACCCTGTGACTCTTGGGTGACACAGTCTGCTATGGATCTCTTTTAGCCCCTCCAGCTGAGCACCAGCAGCAGATCGTGACAATACGTCAGAGGGATCATTTAAACTGTCTGTACTGGATCTCATAATTATAAGTTGAGAGTTCTATTCACCAGTGTACCATCTTATCGTTCTTGATTTTACTTTTGTGTTTAGTACTGAACATGTAAGCTACAGATTTCTGATCAGCGACCAAAGTAAATTTTCTGCTGGCTAGAAAGTGTCTCCAGTAGTGAACAGCTTCAATAATAGCCTGGGCTTCTTTTTCAAAAGCAGGATGTTTAAGTTCAGGTCCATGTGACGTGCAGGAGAAGAATGCCACAGGTCTGCTCTTTTGATTAAGGGTTCCTGCCAAGGCACAATCTGAGGCATCAGTTTCCACTTGGAATGGGACATCCTCGTCAATGGATGAGAGAGCAGCTTTGGCAATATCAGCTTTAATTCTCTCAAGCTTTCAAGGCCATTGGAGAGAGAAGAAAAGATTTAGTGTCAAACAGAGGGCGTGCCTTCGTGGCATAGTCCCAAACCCATTTGCAGTAGTAGGAAAATAAGTCTATCCACCTTTTAAGGTCTTTTGCTGAGTCTGGGGGTGGTAACTTTTTAAGATTTCATCCTTGCGGACAATGTAGCTCAGAATGGGTAGTCCTGTCACGTTGAACACACATTTGCCCTTATTAAATGTAAGGTTGAGTTATTTAGCTGTTGCCAAAAATTTCTTTAAGTTGTTGTCATGCTCAGCCTGTGTTTTCCCACAGATAGTGACATTATCCAGATAGGGAAACATACCCTGTAACTCATACGTCCTAACAATCTTATTCATTTCCCTCTGAAACACGGATACACCATCAATGACCCCAAAAGGTACCCTTTTAAACTGGTATAACCCTCCATCAGCCTCAAAAGCCGTATCGGGCCGTTCCCTTTTCCTAATGGGGATTTGGTGATGAGCTGTTTTGAGGTCGATAGTGGAGTACACTTTGTATTGCGCTATCTGATTAATCATTTCATTGATGCATGGCAGGGGGTAGGCATCCAGGTTAGTGTAACGGTTGATTGTCTGGCTGTAGTCAATAGCCAGTCATCTCTTAGTATGATTTTTCATGACCACCACTTGGGCCCACCACGGACTTTTACCTGGTTCAATTACTCCCTCTTTAAGCAATCTCTGGGTCTCCGCTTTGATAAACTCACGATCCTCTTTGCTGTAAGAATGGCTCTTAGTGGCAATCGTCTGACACTCGGGAAAAGGGAAGGAGCTTTGATCTTTAATGTGGACAGATCTAAGTAACTAGCGCGGGGGACGGTAAGTGTGGGTAGTGGCCCACTGAAATTTAACACTTTACTGTTCATCTGAGATTGAATATTTAACTCCAGTAACACCGGGGCACAGAGCTCTGGCATAATAAAGAGCCACACATCAGCAAGGCAATGTCCTTGCAAATTTAAAGTAACTTTTCACTTGTCCCATACAGTTTTTGTAAGTTCATTACAAGCCATTGATAACTTTCGGTTTGCTGGATATCTCTGCAAGTTTAAGGCTCTGACAATTTGTGGATGTAACTGACAGTCCTTCCCTGAGTCTATTAGACAATAAAGAGTCTCACCATTCACCTCCCACTTCATAGTTGACCACTCCAGTCCATAACATCCCCCAAGCTTTACAGTCAATTGAGCTATCACAGGATCTCACCTTGCTGTCACTTGAAGTTGATTCAGCCTGCTCGTCTGAAGATTCCCCCTTTTCACAGTTGTCTTCCATTCTTGTAGCTCCAGGATGCATTTTCTTGGTGCTTCTCTTCTTATCAGTGGGAGTACTTTTTGCCTTGCACACTTTAGCGAAGTGGCCGAGTTTCCCACAATAGCTGCAGGTAGCAAATCAACCCGGGCACTTCTGTCTGGGGTGCCAGCTCTTATCACAGAATTAGCATTTTTCAGGAGTTTGTCCTTTTCTGTCCTTCGGGGTTCCAGCACTTCTGGATGTTTCCTTTTCGGTTTCTAGCATTTCACTGGACAGCATGGCACTTCTCAGTGTTTTGGCTAGAGTGACTGCCAGTCGTAGGTTAAGGGCTCCATCTCCAGCAGCCTCTGTCGGATGTAACTGGAGTCAATCCCATTGACAAAAGCATCCAGCTTCAAAGCATTGCGGTGTTGTTGCACATTGATTGCCCTGACATCACATTCGTTTGCCAGTGAGTCGAGGGCCAATGTATAGGCAGCATCACTTTCCGCGGGTTTCTGGTGTCTAGTCAGCAATTGGTGTCGAGCAAGCACCACATTCCGTGGCGCCGCATAGTAAGCAGTGAGACTTTCCCGGGCTATAGTCAGAGTGGTAGCTCCTTGTGTTACAGCGAAAGGGACCTCACCCAGCAGGGAATTCAGGTGGCCCCACTGTATCACCTCATCGACCACATTGTTTCGAGTGATGTAGTAATCGAAACAAGCAATCCAGTGGTTGAAAATTTCTCTGGCCCTTTGATTATTGCTGGTTGATTATCAGCCGCTCTGCCTTGAGGGCTACATCCACTTCTGCTAATAAAATTGAAGTGCCAGTTGATGAAGTAGACAAAGATGATGTGATCAAACAATAATCATGGCTTTTATTACAGAAACTCGTGGTATAATAATGAAAGACAATAGGTGCATATGCAGTTATACCCAAGGGGAGTGTCCTTAACAGTAGAGATAATGCACAGCCAATGTTAGTACAGCAAGGTTTGCCAGAGGGGAGACAGGCAGCTTGGCAGACATTCTCCTCAACCTAATAGAATTTCTTATTCGATTGAGTGCAAATTATTATCCAAATTTTTTTTAACCTTTCAAGTAAAAAATCTTGGTCAATTTCGTATGAATTTCTCCTTCGGAAAGATTCCAATGTTTTGTGAGAATCTGTGCACAAGTAACCCAGAAGTCATGAATTTAAAACCCATGATGGCGAATTATGAAAATTAACAAAAGGAAATTGTAATTTATGGGAAAATACCAAAATAAATTGGCCATGTGCAAAAGTGCTGGATTATTGTAAAACCTAGAGTGGTTGAATATTATTTTTCAATGAAAGCATCTATGGCATGTACCTTGCCTGCTCCATATGAGACACCAAGATTGCAAAATAGTTCTAAAATGTGGTGTTACATCCAAGAAATCTATAATATGTGCTAATTTAAATACTCACTGTATTAACTTTTGGATTGTAGTTTTCACCTGGAATCTTTATGGAATTAGAAAATAATTTTAACATTTAAAGCTCCAATTGCCTCTAAAATAGCAATTCATACAGCTGCTCTTCATCGACTACAGCTTGGCCTTCGATCCCATTATTTCCTCAATGCTGGTCAAGAAACTACAAACTCTAGGCCTCTGCACCCCACTCTGCAACTGGATCCTTGACTTTCTCATCAGAAGATCACAGTCGGTACGAATTGGGGGGGGGGGGGTGGAAATAAAGTCTCCTCACTGATTATCCACATAGGCACACTCCAAGGATGTGTGCTTATACAACTGCTCTACTCATACACCCATAACTGTGTGACCAGGCACAATTCCAATGCTATCTACAAGTTTGCTGATTATATTATAGCCATTGGCAGAATCACAAATGGCAATAAGGAAGCATACAGGAGGGAGATAGATCAGATTGTTGAATGGTGTAACGATAACAACCTTGCACTCAATTTTAGCAAAACCAAGAAGATGATTGTGGGTTTCAGAAGGAAGTCAGGGAAACATATCCCAGTCCTCACTGATGGCTTTGTAGTGGAGAAAGTCAAGAACTTCAAATTCCTGGGTGTCAACATCTCAGAGGATCTGTCCTGGTGCCTCCATGTTGATGCAATCACAAAGAAGGCTCGCCAATGGCTATACTTTGTGAGGTGTCTGGGGAGAGTTGGTATGTCACTGAAAACTCTCAAACTTTGACAGGTGTACGGTGGAGCTGTAGGTCAGGTCATGGTCTAAGTGCTACTGGTACCACATAATCCAGTACTACCTGTCACGTGGTCGGGTGTTTGGTGACTAAACTGGCTCCCCCACCAGACTTGCTTAGTGCAGAGGGTGGTGAGACACCATGCAGGATGAAATAAAAGACCTGTGAAAGGGTGGACAAACCCTCTGGAAGGGTCAACAGCCATCTAGCAAGCACGCACAGTGAGGTGTGGAAAGGGCATCCCTTGCATCAAAGCTTAGTTTGGCCATTCACTACAACAGAACTTCACTACCGTCTTAGACCTCATCATACCGCTGGATCTGGGAGGGGATGTTGAAGGTAGGTCTGGACCTGTGGGAAACCCCCCCCCCCCCCCACTTGCCTAAAATCCATTCATGCACATGCTGCTCTTTTCTGCAGAGCAGGGTATCCTTCCCACAAACTGACAAAGGATTATCATCCTCTGGGATGGATAGCTAGAAGAAGAACCTTGGAGACCATTCTGGCTGTTTTCATCCCTGGTATGGAGACGTCAACTCTTGAGACAAGAATAAAATCCAGAGGGTTGTTAATTTGACCTGCGCCACCATAGGCACTAGACTTCACTCCATTGAGGACATCTGCATGAGGCAGTGTCTTTAAAAAAAGCAGCTTCTATCCTCAAAGACACCCACCACCCAGGCCATTCCCTCTTCACTCTGCTACCATCAGGGAAAAGGTACTGGAGCCTAAAGACTAGCACTCAGTTGCACAAGTTCTTTCCGCTACCATCAGATTCCTGAATAATCAATAAACAAAAGACCCTGCCTTACTTTTCATGCACTTTTTTTTGTTTATAGTGATGTTGTAAGATTATTATAATATGAATGTTTGCACTTTGAAGCTACCACAAAACACTAAATTTCATGACTTGTTCATGACAATAAATTTTGATTCTGATTGAGTTTAAGGATTAACTATTTTTCACAGGAGGGCTATTAACCACAATTAAATAAGCAAAGTTTCCTTTTATACTTTTCATGCAAGGGTAAAATTTACTGCCTGTAAAGAATATTTGAGGCAAATTCTATAAGAATTTTTAAAACGGGATTGGAAATGTACTTGAATTTTCTTATTGGGAAAGGCTTAATGAGAACTAATTGGTCAGCTCTTCCAATGTATAGCAGAGGGTCATGGGGTTAAAAAGTCTACTTCTGTGATGTGGAAGTTTATGACGACTAAGTTTAATTCATTTTTTTTTATTAGTGGATTCACTCTTCTGCTGTTCAGCTTGGTTGTTATCAGGAAAAAAAATTATATGGTCACTTATTTGGATTGTTTTAGTTCCTTAATGCAATTCTTAATCTAAGAACAATACCAAAATCTCAGACACTATTTTAAAAATAAGCATTAAGCAGGCAGTGAGAAGTGTTTGAAGTCCTGGCAACGGAGGTGTTCTACGTCAATGATCATGGAGTTCTCCATTATGTAAGACAAGTGCAAGTTGAGAAATATTTTTCAGAATTGAAGGGTAAAGTAAGACAACAAAGCACAATTTATTAATTTACTACATAGGCAATGACTATTTTCTATATTAGGGATGGCCAAACTTGCTTAACACCAGAACCAAATATGATAAACTTGAGATGTTTGAGAGCCGCAAGGCATGAAAAAACATTATATACAGGTTTTTACTCTTGTATGTGTTTTTTTTACAAACATTTTGTAAATGAAGAAATTCCTGTATGTAATATTTATTCATGTATGTATTTTTAAACTGCTAATTTGTACTAGTTTCAATAATCAAAATGTGAACATATGACATGTACTCATGTTACAGTTGAATTGGGTGGACAAATTTTAGGGGAAAATTTAGGGGGATGATTGTTGCACACAAATTTTGACCATGTTGTTTGAGACATTGGGAGCTGGGATGGCAGCTGGGACCAGGTGATAAGCCTGCTTTAGAGACAGTGGGTGGGAGGGTGGCCGGGACATAGACAAGAGTCTGCGGTCGATACGTCAGGAGCTTTGGCAAGTGGCAGGGGCCTAGGTTAAAGTCTGTGGCCGGGGTGTCAAGAGCTTAAATGGGTGGGAGGCCTAGGTGAGGATCTGCAGGCAGGACACCAGGGAGCTTGGCTGGACGGGAGTCCGGGGCACTGGGGGCTTGGCTGAACAGACGGTTGATGTGAGTATCTGAAGTCAGGATGTCAGAAAGTCCGGTGGGCGAGTGGCTGGGGTGTCAGGAGGTCGGATGGACAGGTGGTATGGATCGCATTTGTGCTCAATGAATTCCACGTGCACCACAATCATGTGATCGCAAGCCACACCTACTAACACTACACGTCCAAAATACCTCTGCAAGCCGCACATTCTTGACAAAGAGCCACATGTGGCCTGCGAGCCGCAGTTTGGCCTATATAGTAAATCAAATATTTAAAATTATTTCTATAATTATTTTGCTTGCTTTGAGTGGTTATAATTCTTAATTAATGGAAGCATTTAATCTTGGTTATGGTAAAGAACTTGCCAAACCCAACTATGATTTTTGAAAATGAATCAGCATTCTTTAGCAGATAGCTTGTTTTGATTGTTACCTTTCGCTGATGTTTGTCTGAGATTGTCTGCTACATCACTTGACACTGCTGTGTGCTGAAGCAATCATGGATAGCTGCTGAATGCTGCCATTGTACAGCTTTGTACAACCATGGTATGCTTTGGCTGGCTTCAGTTCTATCTCACAGAATGCCAAATTATGCCAAAGATTGATCACTGCAACTGTCGTAGAGTGAAAGAAGAGCTTGTGTTTGCATTCGAACATAACTTTTGGACAGGGCATAATTGTTCTGTCACTTGCTATCATCTTGCATTTTACATTGTATATTAAAATGTTTATGCTTTTAATCAACCCAATCATGTAAAATAAGTACTTCGTACAAGTATCAAACATGATACCTTATGACTAATTCCATAAAAGTCTGGCATGAATTTAGATCAAAGGCGATGGTTTTCCAAGAGGCTATTATAATCACAGTTATATCTCAACATTGCTCTTTCCTAAATTTGTCTTTGTTTGCACATTAAATTATCTCTTGATCCTGAGAATAGGGGACAGAAAGATTGAGATGCAACTTTAAATCGATTGAAATGTCAGTGATTTGGAGAAAAATGCACAATACCTTGGTTGCTGGAAGTCTGAAATGGAAAATTCTAGAAATAATCAAAGTCAATAGGCCTTTCATTAGAATCCATATCTCTGGGTTTAATAATATTGAATAATATGGCTTTGCACTTGTCGAGATGTAGTGGTATATTGAATGTTGTCTGAGATGTCTCCCTCTCTCTTATTCTGAAGTACAGAAACCAAAAGTATATTTGGTTTCCAATGTGCACTGGATAGAATGCCCGGAAGCTTTCTTGCATTCACTTTCTAGAAAACATGAGGTTTCAGATCACACACCATATTCCAGTTTGTTACTTGGCCTTCAACGGGTTTGGAATTGCTTAACTTCTTCAATTTCAGCAGTAACCTGCTGAGTTTGGAAATTACTGATTGAATTTACTTTGTGTCACTTTACCAGTTTCTTTTTTTTTGTCCTTGAAGTTTCTATTGCATGATATATGCACATGATTGGCTCTGCTAGAACTCGTGCTTTCTAAAGGCCCTTTCGGGTAGCCTGAACACCCCAGTGTAAAGCTGTATAATCTTCCCCCTTGTGGCTAAAAACATGCTCATCTGAATGCAGCAGAAGCACCGACGCCAACCCTCGGGGAGGGACCTGAATGTGCAGCTTCTTACAGAAGCTGCCTGATGGTGAACTGATGACTCTATCAGGTGGCGATCCAACTCCCCGCTGCCTAACAGCTCCACCCCCCACCCCCACCCCCACCCCCCCCCAGGCCTGGCTGGCTGCTCCTGCACCAGAGCCGTTCTCTGCGGCTCAAAATGCGGCACAGCAATGGCAATCTTTCCTACCCATAATCCCCATTGCAGCTGGAACTGTGTGAGAAAAAGCAGTTCCACCTGCATGGAGGATTGAGTAGGGAAGACCGTCATTGCTATGCTGCATATTTATATGGGTGGCGCTGTGGTACCAGTCGCCTCGCCTCCATCAGATCAGGAAGCTCTCCTGGATATGAATAGACCCTTTCAGGTGGACCAAGCGACGCTGCAAGCGGCCTTTTAGGGCTGCCACCTGAAAGGTGAGTTCACAAGTTGAGATCTGCTCCTGCTGCTGCCCTCAAAGCTGAGGGTCCACTTGAAAGGGCCTTCTGGTTCATACCAATAATTTAAACAAATGTTTCACCCTTATTTAAAAAGTTTGCAGATGAAAGCAAAGATGGCAAGATAATTGGTGAGGAAGAAAAACTACAGTCAGCAGGCAAATATCAATGGACTTGTAGGGTGAATAAAAAGCTTGCTGATGAGACAATGCATTAGGAGAAGGCAAAGAAGTGGTAGACTAGCTTTCTAGAAGAATATTAGGGAAAGTTGAGGCAGAGAATATTAGAACAAAGTGTTCATGCACCATTTGTGATGGAGTCATTGAGTGCTGTGAACCAGTCTGGTTATCATATTCCAAAAGATTATAGTAGTACTGCAAAAAATGTAGAAGGAATTTAGGTGACCTTGCCAGGGCGAAAGAATTTCAGTTCTGCAAATAAAATGTCCAGCAGAAGCTTTTTTATAAAAAAAAAAGGATGATTTGATAAAGATGGGTAAAAATTCTGAGAAATCTTGACAGGATGAACAATGAGTATGTATTCCTCAACACAGGACTCCATAATTGGGGGATAGATTGCAGAACAAATAAAGGAGAACTGAAGAAATATTTTTCATCCAATGTGGTGGGGATCTGGAACTTGCTGTTTGAAAGGACAGGGGCAGAAACTGTACACCATTTAAAAAAAAACGTGAGTATTGGAGGTGCAATAACCCACAAAGTTTCCAACCAGAGCTGAAAAGTGAAAAAAGTTGTCTCACTTTTTTTGACAGGTTCAAAAGAGGATCTTCTTGCTGCAAGATTCAGCAATTCACTAAAATTTTCATCTTTAGAAATCATGCTGAAATTATTTCATGTATTTTCTATGATTATATCTGATACAAATCCAGACCATGGAAAGGGGTACAGATTAAAACACCACGACTAAAGGGTTTGAGTTGCAGGGATTGGCTGGGTCTTTTCCCTGGAGAGAAGGAGGCTGTGGGGTGACCTAATGGAAGTTTGTAAAATCATGAGGGATTTGGATGAATTAAATGTTCAGTCTATATCCAGGGTACATGATTCTGGAACTAGAAGGACATAATTTGTGGTAAGAGGGCAGAAATTAAAGAAAGACCGGAGGGCAACTTTTTCCACTTGGGATGGGCTGTTTATTTTTAATTAACGCAAAATCCTTTTTCTTTTTCCAGTCTTATTTACTCGGAGTTTTTCGTCTTTGTTATTCAACACATTCAGAAAGAAATTGAGTGGCAAAAAATAATTCTGATCGAACTGTGTTTCGTGATTCTGTGCCTTAAAGTGTAACTGATGCACATGTAAAATAAAAGGAGCGGTGATGTTCAGCTACTGGATTTAGTCTATTCTTTAGAAACATTTTATACAACACTGTATACATTTTAAAATTAGGTATTTTTGTTGATAGTGTTGATTATCTGAAAAGTCCTGTTGTAAGCAAACTTTTATTTCTGTTGAATATATCCACAGATGATGCAAAATATTGGCACAGCTGTTGGATTGACTTTCACATTTAAAATGTTTTGCATTCAAAAGCAAAGATGCAATTGGACAGAATGAGACCTATTCAGAAATTTAAGTCCAATGTAATGCTTGATTAACTCTCTGCTGAACTTTGTTCTAAGATTTGCCTGAACGCAAGTGATGTCATTGATAAATTTCAGATATTCTCTTTAGCTTACCAGTAATTCAATTTGAAGGATTAAAAGCAGTGCTTGGAGTCCATGTGGGGATCTGGCCTTAATAGGGGCAGCACAGTTATAGTAGCAGATAGCACAACGCTGTTAGAGTACCAGCAACTGGTGTTCAAATCCAGTGCTGTCTGCAAGCAGTTTGTATGCGTTCTCCTCATGTCTGCATGGGTTTCCTCCCACCATTCAAAACATACTGGGAGTGTATTTGGGTGGCATGGGCTTCTGGGCAAAAAGGCCTTATTGCAATGTTGTATTTTAAAATTTAAATAACATTGTGGCATCAATTCTTCCACTTTGATCCTGCGCAATGGATGTGGAGGATCACTGAGCTTCTCCTGTAACTTATGGTATACACACTCAAAATAATCTTCTATGTACAGATTGAACAGGAAGACAAGAACTTTAATTTACCTCAGTAAATCACCGTGTGGCTTTCCAATGAAATTTAATAGTTTTCCTTCATTTTATTCAGTTTGACAGAAATATTACTTTTGTTATCTCTATTACATAACCATTTGATTTTTTTTTCTAAAGATCTGCTGGTTTCCCGGAGAACATTTGTTATGAGAAATATCAAGAAACACTGTTGTTTTGGAATTGAAAGACCTTCTAAAAAATTTCTGCATAAATTTGATTTGAACATTTTCAGTGTGTTTCGAAGCAATTTTTCCACCAAGAAAAGGAGACTCTGTGGCGGCCTGCAATTGCGGAGATCGGGCCGGCACATCGCGTGATAGCAGACGCGGACAGAGATCGTTAAAGCGACTCCCAGGACAATGAACTGGTGGGGGTAGAAGCTGGGGCAGCATCAGACCAACAGCCCTAAAATGGCGTTGGTCAACCTGCCCAGCTAACTCAGCAGAAACAGGCTGGGGAAGAAGGGCATTCATTTGCATGGAAGTTCCCACCCGATATTTTTTTTTTCATATGGACGACTCAGTCAATCTGCAAAGATGGCGGGAACTTGAACAGTATGAAAGCAGCCTTTCCAGCCCTAATAAAGGAGTGAGTTTAATCTGCCACACTGTGTGTGAGTGTTTCTTTGTTGCGGTCGGCTACAACTCCATCATTTACTCATCTTAATAAATACACTAAATTTGGCTGTTAAATTGTCTCTCTTCTAAAATGAATGTCCCTGTGGTAGACGTTTTAATGCACTGATTTAAAAATACTCTTAATATTTCACAATTATTTCATGCAGCTGTTGAGCATGGTGGACTTGTTCAATTCATCACAACTGTGGGATCTGGCCGTAATTCACAGAACATCTGCTTGTAATTCTTGAAGAGCTTGTATGAATATTTTTATTGGAATTGTATTCTAATCAACAAAAGGTGATGCTGTTTGTTTTCCCTTCAGTCAGTCAACAATCTTCTAAAAGCATAGTTGGACTGTCATTTATGTGACCTGTGGTTTTTGAACAAATTGAAAATAATAATTTCAGAAAATGTTCCTATAAACACATCTGAAGTGCATATAGAAAATGCTTAATGCTTGGTCTTTTAAAATGCACAATGTTGCTGTAATTTTACAAAAATGACATTTTGACAAGTGTTTTTGGGACGAGGAAAATGCAAGGCTCTCTGATTAGAAGTAGTGGTTGATATTAGACTTTCCATTTACATTACATTGGCCAGAATACCAAGAATGTATTCACTCAGGAAGCAGGCACAGGGTCAAGGGAAGTAAGGAAAACAAACAGTGAGGTCATAAAGATTAAAGAGGAGGAGGTGCTTACTATCTTAAAACAAATAAGGATGGATAAATCCCCAGGGACTGACGAGATATTCCCTTGGACCTTGAGGGAGGCTAGTGTAGACATTGTAAGGGCTCTGGCAGAAATATTTAAAATGTCCTTGGCCACATGTATGCTGCTGGAAGATTCGACGGTTGCTCACATTTTGTTCTGTTGTATAAAAAAGGCTTGTAACCCTGGAAATTATAGGCCAGTGAGCCTGACATTTGTAGTAGGTAAATTATTGGAAAGTGTTCAAAGAGATTGGATACAATTATTTGGATAGTCAGGGACTGATTAGGGATAGCCAACATGGCTTTGTGCATGGTACATTGTGTTTATCCAATCTTGTTGAGTTTGTTGAGAAGGTTATCAGGAAAGTTGAAGAAGCTGTGGATGCTGCCTACGTGGTCTTTAGTTAGGCCCGTGACAAGGTCCTACATGGGAGGTTAGTCAGGAAGTTTCTGAAACTAGGTATGCCTGATGAAGTAGTAAACTGGACTTGACAATGGCTGAACAGAAGTCAAGTAATGGTGGATGACGGTTTCTCAGATTGGAGGCCTGTGACTAGTGGTGTGTTTCAGGAATCAGTGCTGGGACAATAGTTTGTCATCTAATGTGGTAAATTGTATCAGCAGGTTTGCAGATGACACTAAGATTTGAGGTGTTATGGAAAGCAAAAGGTTTTCAAAGCTTTCAGAGGGATTTGGACCAGCTGAAAAAATGGGGGTGAAAAATGGTAGATGGAATTTAATTCGGACAAGTGTCTGCTGCATTTTGGAAGGACAAACCAAGAAAGGATATGCATGATAAATGGTAGGGCTCTGAGGAGTGCGGTAGAACAGAGGGACCTGCGAATACAGATGCATAATTCCCAGAAAGTAGTGTTACAGGTAGATAGGGTTGTAAAGAGAGCTTTTGGCATATTGGCCTTCATAAATCAAAGTATTGAGTAAAGGAGTTGGGATGTTATGGTAAAATTGTACAAGACAAAATGTGGAGTATTGTGTGCAGTTTTGGTTACCTAACTACAGGAAAGATTTCAATTACAGAAAAAAGTGCAGAGAAGATTTACTAGGATGTTGTGGGACTTCAGGAACTGATTTGCAGGGCAAGGTTAAACAGGTGAATGTAGAAGAATGAGGAGATTTGATAACAGTATTTGAAATTGAGGAGGATAGACGGAGTAAATATAGGGAAGTTTTTCCCACTGAGGGTAAGTGAGATACAAACCAGAGGTCATAGGTTAAAGGTGAAAATGGAAAAGTTTAAGGGGAACATATGGGGAAACTTCACACGGTGGTGGGAGTGTGGCATTCCCAGTAGAGTGCTCAGGGGATGTTCTACTCAGCTAGCAGAAATTCTCATCGACATTTTAAAAAACTTCCTAATAAGCGCCGAGGTCCCAACGTGCTTCAAAGTTGCCACCATTGTTCACGTGCTGAAGAAATCATCTGAATCCTGCCTCGATGACTACCAACCAGTCGTGCTCACGGGCATCCTCCTCTTGCACCTTTCTGTTGATAGAAAAATATCATTTGGTTTCACTGTCTCCTGGCCACTGATTATGTTACACATCTCCTTGTTCTCTTTTGTTGCAGAGAAAACTAACTCTGCCTTGCCACGCCCTGTTATTAAGATTCTCCTCTTCTGCACAATTTTTCATCATTACTGCTGCGATGTAACCAAATATACAAAGTACAGAAATGATCTGACTGATGCTCACGTACCTGTAATGAGATCTTGGTTAAATAAAAGCAAGTATTCTGCAATCTTCACCATCTA
Organism: Narcine bancroftii; assembly: GCF_036971445.1. Lineage (NCBI taxonomy): Eukaryota > Metazoa > Chordata > Chondrichthyes > Torpediniformes > Narcinidae > Narcine > Narcine bancroftii. The sequence goes on from NC_091473.1 coordinate 110,048,856, forward strand.
ATCTGCATATGCATTCCAGTTTCTCATTACCTACATCTTTCTTGTTTCCACTTCTCAACAGCATTACCTCACACTTCCTTGAACTAAATAAACCCAGCATATTTTAACAATCAAATTGATTTGTCACTCTCTGATAAATAATTCAAGCCATTGGCTGAGTTAAAAGTTTGCATTTTTGGAATGATCTATTCAACCATTGCTCTCCAGTTTCTGTATTTCTTTATGTTGGAATGGACCCAATTCTAAATCATCTTATTTAATAATGTTGAAAAACAGTCAGCAATGAACTAAATTATCATCTCTTCCTTGGCATAAGCCCTAACTGCACTGAATGTAAACACTGAGGTATGTGTTCTCCTGTATTTATTCCTTTAGCCATGGTTCTACTTTTCATGTTCCCATTTTTTTCATGTTTCTATTTGATACAGTTTAGTCTAGAAATAGCTATCAGTATATATAATTGTTTAAAAAACGTTATTTTAGTGGAGCTCCATAGCTTTTCAGCTAGTAGCACTTCACATCTGGGAGACACTACTGCAACTCTAAACCCATTCCTGAAGCTTTAATATACAACAATGCAGCTGAGGGAAAGTGTTGTACTATTGGATGCCCTCTTCCATTCCACAACAATATTTTGCTGGTACTTGTCTATCAAGTAAATTATTTTAGCTTTGACACTTTGATATTTGGAAATTAGTTGCCATGTTGCAAAGAATATAGAAGTGTTTCGATGACACAAGATTTTCATTTATTGTTAAACATATCAATATGTTCTGAAGTTAGAAAAAAAACCCAATGGATTCCCAACTTGAAAAGTTGACTGGCAATTTCTCTCAATCAATGCTACCTGATCTGCTGACTTCATTCTGCTTCTCATTGTTCACTCAGATAAAGGTTATAGCCTTAGGTGAGACTGGAAAAGATCAGGGCGATTCTATCAGACCATGTCTATTCAGTGATCCAAGCTTTAAAAAGTGTTAAGAAATGGCTCTGTGAGTAGACTGGTGAAATTCACTCTTCTGAGTTGAATGCAACAGGAGTGGGATTCTACAGAGGGGGGAAAAAAACATTGATTATATTTGTCTGGAAACCTAATTAAAATTGAATATTGGATTTGACATTGCCTTTGGAAAAGCGAGAGAGTGGTAATGGATGATGGCATCTTTGACTGGAGGCCTATAACTAGAGGTGCGCCTCAAGTATTTGTGTGGAGTCCATTGTTGTTCCATATTAATTATCTGTAGATGAAGTGGTAAGATTTGAGGAGTTGTAGGGAGAGAGGAAGGCTTTAAAAGTTTGCATAGGGATTTAGACCAGCCAGAAAAGTGGGCTTCAAAATGGCAGATGAAATTTAATATAGACAAGTGGAGATGTTGCAATTTGGATGGACAACCCAATGTATGACATGCACAGTAAATGGTAGGAGATTGAGGAGTACAGTAGACGAGAGATATCTGGGTATACAGATACACAATTCCCTGAAAGGGTTGTGAAGGGAGCTTTTAGCATATTGGCCTTCATGAATAAAAGTATTGAGTATAGGAGTTCTGATATTGTGGTAAAGTTGTATAAGACTTGGGTGAGGCTAAATTTGGAGTAATATTTGCAGTTTTGGTAGCCTACTACAGGAAAGATGTCATTAAGATTGATAGAGTGCAGAGAAGATTTATTAGGATGTTGCCAGACTTCAGGAACTGAGTTACAGGGTAACATTAAACCAGTTAGGAATTTATTCTCTGGAGGATAGAACAATGAGTGGAGATTTGATAGAGGTAGACAAAATGATGATGGGTGCAAATGGAATAAATGCAAGTCGACTTTTTCCACTTAGGTGAGATACAAACCAGAGGACATGGGTTAAGGGTGAAAGGGAAGGTGTTTGGGAGTAACATTAGGGAAAATTTCTTTACTTGATGGAGCTTTTGTAGAAAGTTAATAAGATGGTGGCCAGTACCCTTGCCTGCCTCAGTCTTTTCAGCAAGTGCTGACACTGTTGAGCCTTCCAGACAAGTGACTTGTTATGTGTACAGGATAGGTCACTTAAGTGGACTCTGAGGAACTTTATGCTCTCTACTACTCTCCACTACCGAGCTATTGGAGTATAGTGCTGGGTGGTCATTTCTGGTCCTCCTGTCATCCACGACCGTCTCCTTCATCTTGTTCACATTGAGACTTAGGTTGTTGCTGATGAGTCCAACCACTATTGTCATCTGCAAACTTGATTCTAGAGTTGGATCTGGTGTCAGGTGCATGCTGAGCATACAGCCCTGATGTGTGCCAGTGCTCAGCGTAATACTGCTTGATGTTCTGTTACTGACCCAGACAGACTGTGGCCTTTTTGTTTAGGAGGTCCAGTTACAGAGAAGGGTGTTGAGTCCTAGCAAGGATAGTTTGCCACTAAACTCTGGGGAATGATTGGATTAAACGCCAAGCTGAAGTCTATGAACAGAAATCTGGCATAAGAGGTGTCATTCTCCAGGTGGGTCAGGATGGAGTGGAGGGACAATGCTACAAGCATCATCTGTAGAATGGTTCTGACAGTAGGTGAATTGAAGTGGGTCTGTATGTGGTAAGTGCACTTTGCAGAATTCTCATCTTGCAGAATGTGGGTCATCGTGGAAGCCAGCAGTATCCTTGGTGACTTCATCTGCGAGAAATGCATCCAGCTACAGCTCCTGACAAGCTGACTTGAGGAATTAGAGCTGGACTTGGATGAACTCCTGATCATTTGGGAGGCAGAGGGGGCGATAGATAAAAGTTGCAAGGACACTATTACACCTAAGAGGCAGGAGGAGAGTAGATGGGTGACAGTCAGGAGAGGCAAAGGGTACAGGCAGGCAGTGCAGGGCACCCCTGTCGTCATTCCCTCAATAACAAGAATACCATTTTGGATACTGATGAGGGGGGCAACCTGCCAGGAATAAGCCACAACAATGAGGTCCATGGCACAGAGTCTATTCCTGTGGCTAATGAGGGAAGGGAGAAGAAGAAGCAAGCTGTAGTGATAGGGGATTCCATAGTTGGGGGGGGGGGGTGGGGCAGGTGGGATGGATAAGAAATTCTGTGGAAGAGATGAGTATCCTGGACAGTATGTTGCCTCTCTAATGACAGGGTTGAGAGAGATCTCAGATCGAGTTCACAGCTTTCTCAGGAGGGAGGGTGAGCAGCCAGATGTCAAAGTCCATTATAGGGACCAATAATGTGGGTAGGAAGGGTGAGAAGGTTCTGCAGGGAGTTAGGCACTTGGTTGAAGGTCAGGACCTCCAGGATTGTGATCAGAACTTATTGTCATGAAGTTTAGTGTCTTGCAGCAGTATCATAATCCAAATATTCCTATTATAACCATCTTACAACATTGCTCTTTAAAAATAAATGGATAGATATAAAATAATAGTGCATGGGAATGAGGGCAGTGTCTTTGGTTCATTGATTCATCAGGAATCTGATGACAACTGGGAAGAAGCTATCCTTGTATCGCTGAGTGCTTATCTTCAGTCTCCTGTACCTTTTTTCCAATGGTAGCAGAGTGAAGAGGGCATGGCCTGGGTGGTGGGGGTCTTTGAGGATCATAATGCCATTAGTTTCAAGTTAATTATGGAGAATAGGTCTGGTCCTTAGGTTGGGATTCTAAATTGGAGAAAGGCTAATTTTGAGGAAATGAAAGGGTATAGAATACGTAGATTGGAATAACTTGTTTTCAGGCAAGATAATTGGATGACATTCAAAAGTGAAATTTTGAAGATAGAGGGTGCTTTTTTCAACCTTATGTAGATATCCTCTATGAAGTGAAGTCTGGTGCCTGTGATGTCACAGGCCGAGTTAACAACCTTCTGGAGTTTATTCTTAACCTGAAGTTGGCACCTCCATACCAGGCAGTGAGGCAACTAGCCAGAATGCTCTCCACAGTAAACTTTTGGAAGTTTGAGAGTCTTCAGTGACAGACCGAATCTCCTCGGACACTTCAAAGTATAACCACCAGCGAGCCTTCTTTGTGACTGCATCAACATGGAAGCTCCAGGACAGGATCTCAGGATTGTTACTTGTGCCACATGCAAGTGAAGTTAGAAATGGGAGGACACGATGCAGGAGGGAAGGCTTCGGGTTTCTATATCACTGGGCTCTCTCAGGGAAGGTGGGGCCTGTTCCAACTGGACAGTTTGCATCTGAACTGGAAGGGAACTATTATCCTTGCAGAAAGGTTTGCTAGTGCTGCTCTGGTGGGTTGAAGCTAGAGTGCCAGAGGAGTAGAAGAGGGAAAAGATGTGAAAATTGCATGAACTGTAAGAAGTTGATGGGAAAAGTAGATGTATGAGAGCATGTGGAATTATGACATTGTGACTATTAGTGAAACTTGGTTGCAGGAGGTGCAGGACTTGCAGCTCAATGTTCTGGGCTTTCATTTCTTTAGATGCAATAGAAAGGGGGGTTGAAAGGGGGAGGAGTGGCATTGCTCATCAGGAGAAATATCACAGCTGTGCTTGGGCAGGACAGATCAGAGGGATTGGATTGAGGTTATATTGGTAGAGCTGAGGAATGGGAAATGTATGACCACACTCATGGGGTTGTATTATATACTGCCCAATAATCAGTGAGAATTGGAGGAGCATATCTGTAAAGATGAAGCAGACAGCTACAGGAAACATAAGGTTGTGATAGTAGGAGATTTAAAATTTTCACACTGACTGCAAGAAAGTCTGGATGGCTTGGAGTTTGCCAATGTGTCCAGGTAATTTTTATAAATCAATATGTAGAGGTACCAGCTAGAGAGTTCAATACTAGATCTCCTTTTAGGGAATGAGACAGGGCAGGTGACTGAAGTATGTGTAGGGAACATTTTGGGTTCAGTGATCCTAAATGCCATTAGGTCTGGGCCTCGGGTTGAGATTCTCAATTGGAGAAAGGCCAATTTTGAGGAAATGAGAAAGGATCTAGGATAAATTGTTTTGGGGCAAAGATGTGCGAGGTAAGTGGAAAACCTTCAAAGGTGATATTTTGAGGGTGCAGAGTTTGTAATTTCCTATCAGGTTTGAAGGCAAGGTTAAAAGTAATAGAGAACCTTGGTTTCTGAGGGATATTGTGGATCTGGTTTAGAAGAAGAGAGAGGTGTATAACAGATTTAGGCAACATGGAGTAAGTGAAGTATTTGAATATTTAAAAAAAGCAAAAGAAACCTCAAGAAAGAAATCAGGAAGGCAAAAATAAAAAGACGAGCAATGTGAAGGATATTCAAAGGGTTTCTATAGGTATATTGAGAGCAAGAAAAATAGTAAGGGACAAAATTGGTCCTCTTAAAGAACAGAGTGGTCAGTTTTACATGGAGCTAAAAGAGATGGGGAAATATTACTTTTTTTCATTAGTTTTCACTTAGGAAATGGGCACAGTTGTTGGAAGCAAGGAAAATGAGCAGTGAGGCCATGGAATCTATACAGATTAAAGAGGAAGAAGTGCTTGCTGTCTTAAAGCAAATAAGGGTGGATAAATCCCCAGGGCCAGACAAGATATTCCCTCAGACCTTGAGGGAGTCTGGTGTAGAAATTGCAGGGGCTCTGATTGAAATATTTAAAATGCCCTTGGCAATGGGTATGGTGCTGGAGGATTGGAGGGTAGCTCACTTTTTTTTTAAAAAAAAAAGGCTTCAAACATAACCCTAGGAATTGTAGGCTGGTGAGTCTGACATTAGTATTAAGTGAATTATTGGAAGGAGTTCTAAGAGATCAGATATACAAGTATATGGATAGCCAGGGACTGATTAGGGATGGTCAACATGGCTTTGTGCATGGTAGGTCGTGTTTAACCAATCTTGTAGAATTGTTTGAGGAGGTTACCTGGAAAGTTGAAGGAAAGGCTGTGGATGTTGTTTACATGGACTTTATTAAGGCCATAGACAAGGTCCCACATGGGAGGTTAGTCAGAAAGGTTCAGAAGCTAGGTATTCATGGGGAAGTAGTGAACTGGATTTGACTTTGGCTACACAAGTGGAGCTAAATAGTAGAGGTTGATGTTTTCTTCTCAAACTGAAGGCCTATAACTAGTGGAATGCCTTGGATTGGTGCTCAGACCATTGTTGTTTGTCATCTATATCAATAATAATGTATTCAATTGGATTTGCAAGTTTGCAGATGATACTAAGATTGGAGATGTTGTGGACAGCAAAGAAGTTAGACAAGTCTGAGGTGTTGCATTTTGGAAGGGCAAACCAAAAAAAGACATGCATGGTAAATGGTAGGGAATTGAGGAGTGTGGTAGAACAGAGGGATCAGGGAATACTGGTTTTGGCATAATTGGCTTTCATAAATCAAAATATTGAGAATAGTAGTTGGGATGTTGTGTTAAGGTTGTACAAGACATTGGTGAGGCCAAATTTGGAGAATTGTGTGTAATTTTGGTCACTTAACTACAGGAAAGATGTCAATATGAAAGAAAGGGTTGAGAGAAGATTTACTAGGATGTTGCTTGGACTTCAAGAACAGAGTTGCAGGGAAAGGTTAAACAGATGAGAACTTTATTCTCTGGAGTGGGTTAGGGTGGTAGAAGAATGAGAGGAGATTTGATAGAGGTATTTAAAATTGAAGCGAATAAACAAGAGTAAATGTAGGCTTTTTCCACGGAGGGTAGGTGACGTATGAACCAGAGGACGTGATTATGAGTGAAAGGAGGGAACGTGAGGGGGAACTTCACACAGATAGTGAGAGTGTGGTGTGAGCTGCTATTTGAAGTGGTGAATGTGGACTCCATTTTCACTTTTTTTTTAAAGAAGACTTTGGTCAGGTATAAGGATGCGAGAGGTGTGCACTGGGTGTAGGTCAGTGGGATTAGGGAAAAAAAATGGTTTGGCACAGACTGGAAGGGCCAAAATGGCTTGTTTCTGTTCTGTAATAAGACCTACCTACAACGATTTCTTTTGTTACCTGCTCAATTAGGCTTGTGAGGCATGGTCCTACGTTCACAAAACTTTACTGGCTATTCCTGAGTGACTGTATTTTCTAAATGCTCATAAATCTTTCCCTAAGAAACCTCTCCAATAGTTTGCCCACCACTGACATATGACTCACTGTTCTATAATTCTCTGGATTCTCCCTATTTTCTTTTAACAGAAAGCCACATTTTGCCATTCTTCAATCCTCCGGAACCTCCTCTGTGCCAAGGAAGATGCAAAGATCACAGCCAATGCCCCAGCAATATTTTTTCCCCCTTCCCAGAGAAACTGGAGGTGTATCTCATCCGGTTCCAGGGACTTTTCAATCTTGATGCTTTATCTCAACATAATTCAGCACATAAGGTTGTTCTATTCTGCCCTCACCTTGACAAAGATATTTTACTCTGGTGAATACTGAAACAAAGTATTCATTTAGGACCTCTCTAACCTCATCTCGTGTATTCTTCCTCTTAACTTGCTGCCTCCCTTGTTTTATCAGCCACTGTTCCTTTTCCTACCATTTTGACTCTGTGAGACAAACCTCCTGGCAAATTCTGCCCCATTACTCCCTCTTGCAGTAAGGAGATGCCAGTCAATATTTGAGTAGTTGAAGTCTTCCCATGACAGCAACCCTGTTATTTCTTCTTTTTTCCAAAATCTGCCTACCTATCTGTTCCTCAGGTTACTTGGGGGCTGGCAGACTACTCCTAATAAAGTGGCAATTCCCTTCCTATTTCTGCAGCTGTGATACTATCCCTGACCATGTTTCTGTAATAACTGGAGAGCAGCAGTTCTTTCTGGTTCAGATAGAGCCTCCTGTAATCCATTTTCTTGTCTAGCGATTTTTTTTTTTTTTTTATTTTTTTTTTTGGGTCATTGAGAGGGTGGGTCTGAAGGGATTAATTCTCAATCTCCCCAGCATACATTTGTGTGGAACCATTAATACTGTGGAACTTGTGCAGGACATTGGATAACTTTGGGAATTGCTGCTTTTCTCCTCATTTCAGCATGGAAGGAAGTGCTTACTACAGGTCAGAGACGATGATGAAGCTCCTGTGAGTCTTGCATGTGGCCCTAACATTTGTGCACAAATCTGTGTGGCATTCCCATTTCTGGTCAGTATTGTGACTTGCTAACATTGAGTGCAAGGTTGTTGTGTTGCCACTCAATTAGCTGATCTTTCTCACTTCTGTACTCTTCCTGATTTCTATCTGTGATTCTGCCAAGGACCATGGTGTCATCAGCAAATTTGTGGATGGCATTTGAAACCTCTTAATGCTTCTTGTCTATGTAATATATCTACATCTTCCACAGGCTTCTTTGAATTCTGAAAGTTTAACACTTTCTAGAATCCATATTTGTTATGCACATTTCATAAAACTTGATGTTTTGCAGGTGCCATAATGTACATTTTTTTAAGAATTAGTTGGTGCAAAAGGAACAGCAAGTGAGGTGGTGTCTGTGGTTCATTCTCCATTCAGAAATCTGATGACCATGAAAGAAGCTGTTTTTGTGCCACTGGGTGTTTGTCTTCTGGCTCCTGTGCCTCCTTCCTGATGGTGGCAGTGTACAGAACCATGGCCTGGGTCGTGAGAGTCCCTGCGTATAGAGGCTGCTTTCTTAAGACACAACTTCTTGTAGATGTCCTCGATGGAATGAAGATTGATGCCCATGACAGATGAGTTCACAACTCTCTGTGGACTTTACATGTCCTGTGCATTGGCACCTCCTTACCAGAGAGTCCTGCAACCAGTCAGAATACTCTTCAAGATACACTGTAGAAATTTTCAGGAGTCCTTTGTGACATCCCAAATCTCCTCAAACTCCTGACAAGATAAAGCTGCTGGCAACCTCATTTTTAAATAATGGTCTTTTTGTTATCCTTACCAACGTTGACGTTGTTGTTTGGTAGGAGAGTCACTATGATATTGAAGGAAATTAGGCTGCCAGTTTGTTCACTTAAGTTCTACACAATAATGTAATAATAACCAAATAATCCATGCTACTGCCATTAGTGAGGGCAAGACGCTAGCTTGAATATAATACATGTTAGCTTGAATATAATGGGCGGCAGGATTAGCTCAGCAGTAACATTGCAGCGCCAGCAACCCGGGTTTGAATCCAGCACTGTCTGTAAGGAGTTTGTATGAGTTTACCCTTGGTGCTCAGGTTTACTCCCACCCTTCAAATCATATGAGGTTAAAGGTTAATTCAACTGTAATTGGGTGGCATGGGTTTAAATGGCTGAAATTGGCTTCTACTGTGCTGTAAGTAAAATAAATATTCTATCATAAGTTAGCTACCATGATTATTAGGAGATAAAATGCTACATCTTTGAGTCCCTAAAGAGCAGTAATTATATCCCACCATAAAACTGAAACAAAATGCGCTTTTGAACAACGTTTCAATTTGTAGGGTCTTTTTTTTAAAAAAAAGACCAATTGTTTGTTCTTCCCCTACGATATTCCACTTTGGACAAAGTATTCCCATAAACTCTGCTTTGGGCTTGATCTTGCCAACTTTCTATATTTACTCAGATTCCACATTTAATTGAGCTTAATTAATGGGTAGAGGCTGGAAAGGCTCTATGAAAGGAAATGCACAACAAGGTTCAAAGTTCAGACTTGTTGTCAGAGTACCTACAACCTGAGATGATTTTTTTTTCTGTGGGCCAGGTAGAATTTCTATTTGTCAGTTGTGCAAAAAAATGTACTTAAGAAAATGTATGAATACAAAAGAAATATAAACTTTAAAACAAACTGCAATAAGAAAAATACTTATTCAATAATAAATAATGTGCAAAATCTTAAATGAGTCTCCAAGTCTTGCTTAGTAGTAAGGTGGAGAGGTAGCTGAATCTGGTGGTTTGAGTCTTCAGTTATGGCATGATCAAAATATTTAACTTTTTATGGCACAATAAAACTTCAAGCTTGATATTTGATGCCAATGTTTTATATGATTCAGAAATAAATGCATCTGTCGTTGCATTTGTCAGATTAGTTAAACTTTATGTAAGTGGCCTTTAAATCTTATCCATGTCTCTCAATTCTCCTTCATAAGCCACTTTCAGGTACATTCTCTGCCAAGAATGCACCTGCAGAAGTGGATTCAGACCTGTGGAATGGTCGATCAGGTGGCAGCGCTAAAAGCGCAGCGCTGAAAGAGACAGCTGCACGGGAGGGGCCTCGGAGCGCAATCCGGCTCCTTTCGGGATGTCAGCACTGGGGCGGCTACCCCTGCCCTGACCTCCCGTGCCGGGGGGCAGGGGCAGCGGGGAGGGGGGCTGTCAGGTGCTCGCCAGCTGATTGTCATCCCCATAACAGCCGCTTTCAGGCGGCTGCATTCAGGTGCCTAGGGGGACTTCAGTGCTCCGGCGATTATCCCTCTCGGAGGAGGGTTGGAAAGTGCGCCTCAGAAGTGCCTCCTGCTCTTTCAGGTGGCCTCCCGACAGCTGCATCAGGGTAGAATATGTGGCTTTATATCAGACTATTTTGGCCACCTGAAAGTGCCTGTAGTCTTTATTACTGCCTTAGGTTTTCATATCTTTGGTACATGTTCTATTTATCTAGACATTTATTTGTTCTTAGAAAGTTCTCGCCTTTCTGAGACATTCATGTCCTTTAGTTAGAAGTGACTGATTCTGCTTAGGTCTTCAGATATTAATGAAAGCAGGACTAAAGGAAATAGCCCTTCACTATATTAACTAATATCCATTTTATTTGTTCCTGACACATTTTGCTTTCCTCAGTCCTTTGTTTCTCTCCTAGCCTCTGGGTGCTGGCTGGAATCTTCCTGGTAATTTACCTTTTTTAAATGATGCAGGAATGTAACCACTGCACCTGCACTTTTCAAATTCTGAAGCCTTGGAACATTTGACAGTTCTGTCAGATTATGTTGCTCTTGGACTCTCCTTCTGGAGCCATGGTAGACTTGTGGCCCTAAGTGCATTCATTTCCACGGGGATTAGGAGACGATGTTCACTTTTTAAATCATTTCATTGTGTTTCTTGGGTGTTCATAATTAACAATTTTCATTGAATGAATTCCTTTTCAATTACTCTTGATTGTTTTCAAATAGCTACAAATCTTAAAGGATGGACATGCTCAGTGCAATTGCCAGAGGGATTGTTGCCCCACTTTTGAAATTCGGGAAGCTTCAGGTTAATGATGCAGACCCTCCACATTCATAGCAACTGGATATGTCTGGTCTTTGGAATCCACAGGCAACAATTCCAAGTGAGAGGATTGGGCCATCAAGATCTGACCTATTGCCTTGTATCTGCACCTGTACTTTCTTGTTTTCTTTATTTCTCCAGTACCCAAAATGTTGATTGATAGCTTTTTTTTGGATGCTGCTCACTTGCTAATATACTCCAGCACTTCTTTTGTGGGTGGTAACATCTAACATGATTTTAGAGGAATGAAGGGCTATATTATTTAACTCCTCTGCTCCTTTTCCACGCCTATTTCATGCCTTCAACATTTCTTCAATACTCCCAATGATCCAACCTCAGTAACCCTGTTGTAATGAATTTAGATACACCATCCTTTGCAAGAAGAAATTCTTCTGCCCTTAATTTTCAATAACTTTCCCCCTCATCTTGTAGCTATATTCCTTGATTGATGGCTCTCCAGTAGAGGAAACATCTCCATCTTTAAATAGCCCTTTGTTCCTCTAAATTTGGAAGAATATAAGGCTTATTTTAAAAAAAACTGCTTGTAATAAGACCACCCTCTTGTACAAGGAACTTGCCTCTTTTGTACAAGGAACTTGCCTCTTTTGTACAAGGAACTTGCCTCTTTTGTACAAGGAACTTGCCTCTTTTGTACAAGGAACTTGCCTCTTTTGTACAAGGAACTTGCCTCTTTTGTACAAGGAACTTGCCTCTTTTGTACAAGGAACTTGCCTCTTTTGTACAAGGAACTTGCCTCTTTTGTACAAGGAACTTGCCTCTTTTGTACAAGGAACTTGCCTCTTTTGTACAAGGAACTTGCCTCTTTTGTACAAGGAACTTGCCTCTTTTGTACAAGGAACTTGCCTCTTTTGTACAAGGAACTTGCCTCTTTTGTACAAGGAACTTGCCTCTTTTGTACAAGGAACTTGCCTCTTTTGTACAAGGAACTTGCCTCTTTTGTACAAGGAACTTGCCTCTTTTGTACAAGGAACTTGCCTCTTTTGTACAAGGAACTTGCCTCTTTTGTACAAGGAACTTGCCTCTTTTGTACAAGGAACTTGCCTCTTTTGTACAAGGAACTTGCCTCTTTTGTACAAGGAACTTGCCTCTTTTGTACAAGGAACTTGCCTCTTTTGTACAAGGAACTTGCCTCTTTTGTACAAGGAACTTGCCTCTTTTGTACAAGGAACTTGCCTCTTTTGTACAAGGAACTTGCCTCTTTTGTACAAGGAACTTGCCTCTTTTGTACAAGGAACTTGCCTCTTTTGTACAAGGAACTTGCCTCTTTTGTACAAGGAACTTGCCTCTTTTGTACAAGGAACTTGCCTCTTTTGTACAAGGAACTTGCCTCTTTTGTACAAGGAACTTGCCTCTTTTGTACAAGGAACTTGCCTCTTTTGTACAAGGAACTTGCCTCTTTTGTACAAGGAACTTGCCTCTTTTGTACAAGGAACTTGCCTCTTTTGTACAAGGAACTTGCCTCTTTTGTACAAGGAACTTGCCTCTTTTGTACAAGGAACTTGCCTCTTTTGTACAAGGAACTTGCCTCTTTTGTACAAGGAACTTGCCTCTTTTGTACAAGGAACTTGCCTCTTTTGTACAAGGAACTTGCCTCTTTTGTACAAGGAACTTGCCTCTTTTGTACAAGGAACTTGCCTCTTTTGTACAAGGAACTTGCCTCTTTTGTACAAGGAACTTGCCTCTTTTGTACAAGGAACTTGCCTCTTTTGTACAAGGAACTTGCCTCTTTTGTACAAGGAACTTGCCTCTTTTGTACAAGGAACTTGCCTCTTTTGTACAAGGAACTTGCCTCTTTTGTACAAGGAACTTGCCTCTTTTGTACAAGGAACTTGCCTCTTTTGTACAAGGAACTTGCCTCTTTTGTACAAGGAACTTGCCTCTTTTGTACAAGGAACTTGCCTCTTTTGTACAAGGAACTTGCCTCTTTTGTACAAGGAACTTGCCTCTTTTGTACAAGGAACTTGCCTCTTTTGTACAAGGAACTTGCCTCTTTTGTACAAGGAACTTGCCTCTTTTGTACAAGGAACTTGCCTCTTTTGTACAAGGAACTTGCCTCTTTTGTACAAGGAACTTGCCTCTTTTGTACAAGGAACTTGCCTCTTTTGTACAAGGAACTTGCCTCTTTTGTACAAGGAACTTGCCTCTTTTGTACAAGGAACTTGCCTCTTTTGTACAAGGAACTTGCCTCTTTTGTACAAGGAACTTGCCTCTTTTGTACAAGGAACTTGCCTCTTTTGTACAAGGAACTTGCCTAATTCAATACCAGCATAACCTTTTTAATAAAGCAACCAAAACTCTGCACAGTAATCCCGATGCAGTTTGCCAGTTTCAGGGTTGTGCTTGCCAGCATTAGAAAACTTGGTCAATAATTAGGCACAATTGATCTATGTCTGAGATGTGCATTGAGTCACGAGTGGCAAAAATTAACGAGATCAGCTGAGGTACAAGACCTAAACAAATGAAATGTTTCACAACCAAAAACTGTGTTTCAAGAGTCTGAAGAAGACGGGTAAGACTAGATAAGTGAATGTACTGACTGAAAATTCTACTGTCGATTCATTTGATGCAGCTGTAGTCTTAAATTTTATACATGGCTGCATAACATGATGATTCTTCAGTTTTCTACACTTTGATTGCAGATTATTGCTGGTACTGAATCAGCTTGGAATGTTGAGCCTTCCTTTGAAGGGTCTGGTGTGATTCAATGTGTAAAGCGCGGCAGCTCGTTAAAAGTCCAAGCCAAGGTAGAATATAGATCCTGCATTCAGGATGGAATTCCACAGCTACCCTGCTTAGTACAAATTTGCTCAGTCCTATGAAGGAAATGTGCAACTTGCAGCTGGCACAAGAATCCATTCCTTTTATTAATTCGTGGACGTCTAGTGTATAGTTAGGGTTTATACTTTAGAGGCCTGTAACTACAAATAGGCTCAGGGTATTTATCTTCGCCAGATCTTAGTTTTGAATCTGTAGGTTAGCAAGTATGGATGCTAAAGCTACCTTACAACAGGACACTAATCAGGTTAATGGACTTTACTTGGTTGATGAGAGAGGGATAATTCATTCAACCAGTCATTTCCTACAGAACCACAGTTGGAGATCGGGTTAAAGAATTTTGTGTTGCTATATTTGCAGGTTGCCTTGATTATATATTAAACTCTTCTATTCAAACTGTCTCATTATATTATATCAGATAATTTTGTCTTTGTGTCTCATTTTTCATCTAAAAGTAATGTTGGCCAAAATGTTTTAGATGAGTTGCAAGGAACATGTCAGCGTTTTACGTTCCACGATTGCCAAAGCACATTATTTTAGCTCATAGTCTTGTATTCAGATTTGAATAGCGTGGATGCTTAAAAAGAACTGCTTAAAAAAATCAGTGCATTCCTTACAATCTCCAAAAATTGAACTGTGAGTTTGTGGGGTTTTAATTTGTTGGAGGGTCCAACGCCTTTTGGTCTTCTGAATTTGATTGCTCTGTCAATGGTGACTATATTGTAAAGCCCAAGCTTTACAATTCACTCAATAAATATTTAAAAAAAAAAGCTATTTCCTATTGTCTACTACTTGAGCTTTTGCCCTGGTATGTAGGTTGGTGTTGCATTATATTTGATAATGTTTCAATGAAGAGGCTGGAGATGTTGAAGGCAATATATTGAAGTACAAGCTTATATGGTACAACTTGTATATAAAAAAGCAAACATTCTATTCTTTAATGTATCCACATAAAAAACCGTCTATTACACAGTGATAATTGAGTGCAGTATATTCCACACCAGGTACATGTGCACAAAAGCGAATGGAATTAATGGCAAGTACTCAATACAGTAGTTTTGTTTTGTAAATGAAGTCCCTCTCAAGTGAGAAAGCTATGTGAGGAGCATTTCTTGTGAAATGCCCAACCTAGACACAACAGCAAAATCTAGGGAGGGGTAATTTTTGTCTGAGGTGCCAAAGTTGATTTTTTTTAAATGCTGCAATTCTGTAATGCACATTAATAAGCTAGCACTTGGAAGACAAATAATGTATCTGCAGATGCTGAGGTTCAGTGCCGTACACAGAAGTTCAAAGGTCCTAAAGTGCTCAGGACAAAAATGCCCACTGTTTTTTGGTTTCTATGTACACTGCATGACCTGCTGAGTTTCTCTGGCACTCTGGATCTAGTTCACATTAATGATTATGTATTCCCTCTCATTTTTTAATCTGCATTTTCTTTATTAGCTGTACGATGGATATGGAGGTGACCAGTACAATGCATAAACTTCTGGTTGATTTTGCTTGAAGCTTCAGATGCTTGGAGAGTATTGTGTGCTGAGCGCAGGGAACATTGAATATTTCATATAAAGTATTGTTTGTATCTGGACTGCATTATATGATCTTTTAACTCCAAAAAAAATGTTATTTAGAACCATTCCAGGTACAAATATGGAGATGGTATTGATGTCTGTACCATTTACAGGAGTTTTGATTTTTGGTTGTGATTTCATTTCTGAGAAATATGAAATCTTCTAAAAATGCATCATTTTGCAAGAAAAACTGAAAGCCGGTTTCCAAACTTGTACTCTTTGAAGCCTGTCAAGCCTCTGCCCAATGAGAAGATTGAGGAAGTGTTGGTGAGGAAAAACAGAAACCCTAACGACATGTGCTTCTTTCTGTGTTATTGAGCCAGAAATCTGAACATTTCTACTGTGATTTTGGATAAATCTCTATAGCAATGCCTGATTTTGCTCTATGGAGTAGTGGTAAACTTGCTTTCTCCAGTCCAAGGAACATCACCCAGATTTAGATGGGCTCAGATCAGAAGCAGTGCACTTCTGAGGATGGCTGCTATCTATGTGGCAGGATGGGGTAAAATCAACTGTTGACCAGTTCATGTACAGGGCACTGGTATTTGATTTATTTAGGATATTGTCACGTGCGTGAGTACAACATACAGATGTACTGAAAATTTGCAGTAGCCACACAAGCAAAAATGGTACACCAACAACAATAGTACAAATTATGTTACCATAATATGCCATGGGATGAAAAAGATGATGATATCTATTCTGCAGGCGAATACCACAAAATATTCTAATGGGATTTTTGAACAGATTTCCTATTCATATATCCTTGTTGATTCTGTGCAATGTGTTTTTTTCCACGCACATTCTTAAAAGATTTCCCTCTGTTTCCCTACCATTTGAGGAAAAGTGGTCTTTAGTCCTTTTTCTTTTCTCTGACCCTCTCTTTTCTTTAAATAGTGGAATTACATTGGCCACCTGCCAGTCTCTGGCAACCATTGTAGAATCTATAGCCACTTTCAGGTGACCAGAATACACCACGCACCTGAAATTGGAGAACCTGGCCAGGAGGAGCACTTACATAACCCTTCTCCTGTAGGTATATTCTCCAGCTCTGAGAATCCCCCGTTGCACCTGAAAGCAGCAGTGGGACTATGGTCACAGGAGCAGGTGTTTGCTCTGATGCGGCTCTCCTTTAGCCGACATATTCAGGTGATAGAAATTCTCTGTGGCCACCTGAACGTCCCAGCTGTACTCCCCCAGCCGCGCCTGCCTGTGCATTATCTGCATCCGAGCTCCTGAAAGCGGCTTATAGAAGTTTAGAAGATGACTCCGAGCATCTATTATCTGCTAATATTTCTTAGATATTATGATACAGTTCATTATTGCCTCTGAATCTCATTATTTTTTTTCAATACTAGTTTGTAACTAGTGCACATTTCATTTGAGCTCATTCTTTTGAGACCTGCAGTCCTCTATTCTCCTTGGGGAGTGTATTGTTTGTTTACTTATAATGTTCAGATTCTTTGCTATTTCTTTATTCCTTGGTATTATTTCTCCTGAGTTGATGTGAAGGATCCACATTAGCATTTGTTAATCTTTTCCTTTTGCATATTGTGAGAAAATCTTACAAAAGTTTGTTTCTTCCTAACCTCCTTTGTTCCTTGATCCTTGTTGTTCCCCAATCTGTAGGCTTATTGGGATATGTGGAAACTTTTTCTTTTGTTGCAAGGGATTTAAAAAAAAATACATAGCATATTATTAATTGCAATTTGTCATTGTTAGTTAACTATAATACTTTTAATCTTTTTACAGTCTTCCATAACTATTTCATTTTCATCATTTATTTTATTTAGATTTGAACCATGGTTTCAGATTGAATTTAGATTGCAATGAAATTTTAGAACAAACTAAAGCACTCATTCCCTCGCAAACCTGGCAAATTTCTACTGATGTGTGGTGGAAAGTGTGCTGACTGGCTGCATCATGGTCTGGTATGGGGGATCCAATACACCGAACAAAACGTAGTGGACACACAGGCCAGGACATTGCTGGCAAAACCTTCTCTATGAGTGAGAACATCAACTGGGAATGCTGCTGTCGGAGAGTAGCAGCAATCATCAAGGATCCACA
Source organism: Narcine bancroftii (assembly GCF_036971445.1). Lineage (NCBI taxonomy): Eukaryota > Metazoa > Chordata > Chondrichthyes > Torpediniformes > Narcinidae > Narcine > Narcine bancroftii. Next base: position 110,066,383 of record NC_091473.1, read on the forward strand.
TTACTCAGCACAAGCTCTGTTCTCACTGCTACCATCAAGAAAGAGGTATAGATGTCACAAGACTCTCACTACCAGGTTCAGGAACAGCTGTTATCCCTCCACCATCAGATCCCTCAACAATAAACTCAATCAGGGACTCATTTAAGGACTCCTGCACTTTATTGATTTCCCCACCCGCCCTCTCTGTATGGCACAGTCATACATTTCTTTAAGGCGGTATATGAGTGGGAAGGTTGAGAATCACTGCTCTAGACCCATTTGTTAATGAAATATTTTGCTTGAGTAAAAATGGTCATTGGCCCATTTCCTTTGGAGTTGTGAAACTGTGCACATAACAAGTCAATGATGTATGATTAAAATGGTATGTGAGTGGAAAGAAAAAGGTTGAGAACCACTGGAATAGACCATGAGGAGAAATTTCCAGCATATGTTTCCCTTCCAGACCTTTATCTTGTCCTATGGTAACAAAAATTAAAACCTTTTTTTTCTGGCATTTTCAGGGAAAAGAACAATGTCATCACCTTGTGTGTCTGCAGAATGTCATCAGAAAGTTGCATGCATTTCTGTTCTCATGGAAAACGTGCCACAGAGTTTATGGGAGGGGTGTAAGTAAAATTGAAACCAGATTTTTAAAGAACTTTAATCTGAAACTCTAGAACAGTTATCGTCTCCTGATAGAGGGACTGAACTCTGCACTGTTTAGTGAAAGAATGAAGGACTTTGTTTCCAGTTTGTGTAACAGCTCCAGTATTTTATAATAAATTGCCAAGAACTTGGGATATTATAAACTCTCAGAAGGGATATCATTCATGCTGTACTTGTTATAGTTTGTGGGATAAGTAATTTTTGCAATCTTTGAGATGAATGAACAATATATTCTGACTGTTAGCTGGGTCCCATTTAAATTAAAAATTAGCAGTCACCCAACTTCCCCCCCCCACCCCCGACATTGGGCCAAAATCTAGCTCCTAAAATTCACAGCCGTTTGAACCACCACTGTATGTTGGAGTGGAATTTTTTTCTCGGTCCATTTTCCCCATGGTGAACCTGTTAGAAATCCAGAGATCAGCTCATTAGAATAAAGTTGGGCCAGACACATGGGAGTCCTGCCAGCCATTGAAGAGTCATGCCTGGGAAGCTTGAATGTGTTGGAGTGTATTATTTGTGGGCAAAATTCAGATTTCCAATGGAAGAGTCAACATCTCATAAAAAGGTGAAAACACAGCTCAGTGGACAGAAACTCGCATACACAAATCTGACAGTTGTGAACATGGGAATTTCAATTAGATAGCCTTGATCATTTGTGTTGATTAGAATGCATTGATTTTCACTATCTCTGCTGGAAACTTGAACTTGTCATGGATGTGAAAAGATATTAAAGATCCTGAGAAACACAATGATCTGGCACTCCTGTAATGCATGCTGTATTCTGAAGTGTAGTGAATTTAAATTTTATGGTGTTGTGCTTATTATACATGCTTCACAGCTACAGTTGACAATGACAACTGAATTATTCTTAAATATTTTATGTCAGAGCTAAAATCTTGCAACTTACTGTTAGTTACTGTTACCTAGTGAGGATTGGTAAGGGCATTTCTTCCACAATCTCCATCAATACTCCAGTACTGGAGCATCACAGGGCTGAATTCTTAGCCTCCTGCTCTACTCACTTTATACCTATGTCTGTGTGGCTTGATGTGACAATGTACTGACGATGCCACGGTCTTGGGGTGTAGAAATAAGGGCAATGAATCAGCATAACAGGAGGGAGATTGAAAACTTGGCCGAATGGTGCACCAGCAAAACCTTGCTGTCGATTTCAGCAGGAGCTGGTTGTTGACTTCAAGAGGAGGGAATACCCCTGGCTGTCTCCTGCTCTATCCAGGTTTGTTGGAGGATCAGAAGTGGAGAGGGTGAGCAAACTTAAATTATTGGGAGACACTATTCAGATTATCTTTCCTGGCACTGGACCCAACACACTAATGGCATTGTGAAGAAAGCTTGTCAATACCTCTTCTTCCTCGGGAGCTTGTGAAGGTTTGGTATGACATGAAAAACCTAGCAAAAGATATGTGGTGGAAAGTATGCTGACCAGTTGCAACATGGTCTGGTACAAGGACACCAATAACCCCAAGTGTAAGGCCCTGCAAAAGGTAGTGGACACAGCCCAAGACATCATGGGTAAAACCCCTCTCCGTCATTACAATATCTATGGGCAATGCAACCATTGGCGTGCAGCTGCAATCAAGGATCCACACCAGCCAGCACATGCTCTGTTCTCACTGCTACCATCAAGAAAGAGGTAACGATGCCACAAGACTTGCTCCACCAGGTGCTGGAACAGCTGCTACTCCTCCACCATCAAACCCCTCAATAATAAACTCAATCATGGACTCATTTCAGGACTCTTACTTTGCACTTCATTGTTTTTTTTTAAATTTTCTGCATTGCACAGTTGGTTTGTTTACTTTTTTATTTGCACATTGAGTACAGGTTTTTTTGCACTATCAATAAGTGGTAATTGCACCTCACCTGCAGGAAAAAGAATCTCCAGATTGTATGTGATGTCATGTATGTATTCTGACAAATTTGAAATCAGATCCTGGTAAATACTTCACCTATCCAAGTACTCCTGAATACATTGGATCATTTTCTTTGTTTTCTCAGTAGGATTTTTTTGAGAGAATTAAATTCCAGGGAATGCAGAGAGACACCATAAAGCATAAGGCTGTCTCCTGCTCTATCCAGGCATCAAAATTGCTGTATAAGCATGCAAATATCCTTATTAGTTTTAAACTGACTCTGGATCACTGGTTTTCTTGGTGCAAAAGTATCTCCAAAAAGTGCAATGAACCCATGCCCTAAATTGAGAGTAATTTAGGAAACTAGATGGCGAAGGGACAAAACATTGTGATAACTGCCTTCTGTGATGCAAGCAATGGCTATTACTGCACTCCTGTGGAATCACTTTGTTGTTTCTAATTTTCAGGACTAGTTGGCCATAATAGTACATTTATGACTAAGTACGGATTGAAGCCCAGTGATCTGATCAAAATTGAATGGTTGCTCACTCAGTCGGCTCCTGTGTCAAATGCATGGAAGTGGCAGACAGATTATTATTGGCCTTAATGCAAGTTCTGACACCAGCAGTCACTTGTTGTTGGGAACTGAAATGCTGGGACCACCTTTTTTTTTTTAAAAAAAAAAGGAATGATCCAGTTTCTTAAAGTTTGCATACACACTGCCAAACATCATTTAGGCCTGTCAACTCAAGAAAAAAAAATATCATGAAATAATATTTGCTGATGACTTGATATCTGCTGAAGGTCTAGATCTCCTTTGCTGCCACAGCAACTCAATTTGTTGAGTTGTTGACAGTTTTTCTTTTTCAACTATGCACAGTAATGGGAGATGGATTTTTGAATAATAGGGGAATTAAGGGTTTTGAGGAAAATGTGGAGCTGCATCCATGGCTGGATCAGCAAGCTCGATGGACCAGATGGCCATTTCCTACCTTCTGTTTCTTATTCTTAGTATCTAAAGGGAAACCTCCACTGGGATGTAGCTAAAAAAAAATCTCCAAGCGACATCCTCATTGGGGTGTATTTGAGGGTTCTTTCTAAAGAATGTTTTAAGTTGGACTCTCGAGTAAATCTGAGCCTTTGAAAAGTTTTGACAAAAGGCTTATCCAAAAGGAAGTTCAGAATTTGGATCTCAAAAAAAAAGAAAGACTAATTGATCCTTAAGATTGGCAGTGCAGTTAATAGTATTGCTATTCTCACAGCTCCTTTAACTGGTTCAATTCTAACCTCTGGAACTGTTGTGTGGTGTTTGTACATTCTCTAAGAGCATGTTGACTTCCTATTGGTTGCTCTGGTTTCCTTCCACTTCCCAATGATATCCAGGTGTGGCTACAAGTTGCCCCCTAGTTTGTACTTGAATGTAGTAGTGATGGTAGAACCTGAAGGGAGTTGATGGGGATCCTACGATGGAACGTGTAAATGGGTGTTCAATGGTTAGCACAAACGTAGAGGGTTGTAGGACTTATTTCAGTGCTGTGTGACTCTGTGACTCTATCTCAGCATTGGGTTTCACTGGCTAAACTGTTTCTACTTTAAAAATATAAATTTAGATCAGCAGAAGTGATGGAAATTGTGGCCTAGGCTGTTGTCCAAGGGTGAGTTCATTCTTCCTGCCCTTTCTGCTGGCAGAACATAGAATTTACCTTAAGTCAGATCATTAAAAGGATTTTTGATGTATGTGTAGGGGAATTTGGAACTTGTTGACCAAAATGAAGCAATCATTGTGCTCTTTTTGAAATATTGGAGCCTGCACGCTCAGGTTCCCTATGCTTATCCACTGTGCTGGCAGTAGATGCGTGGGAGAGCTTCTACAAAAAATTAACCCGGCAGTATCTCTTTACCTGCTGTATGACACTAACTCGTTCCCAAATCATTGTAAAAAGATATCACAGCCTCATGTGTGTGACTTTTTAGTTTCCTGTAGGAAAAGGAGATGTGAAAAATCGTGTTACATTGAATTTATAAAGGGAAGAAAATTGTAACCATTAGAGTTTTTGATTTAGTAGCACAGGTACTGGAACTACTGCTTAAAATAAAATCAAGTCTTGCTACTGCCTATACTATCTATTAATGAGGCTACTTGTTATTTGTGAAGCAAGTTCCCTTTATAGATTTCATCTAACTTGCCTCTAGCTTCTTCACACCTCACAGTTTGGCACTGACAACATATGGGTACAGATTTAGAACCTCATTAAAATTCCAACTGGCATCTATGCATTCACCCTTTTTGGCAACTGAAAGCTCTCAAATTTAAACTTGGGACACTGGGAGAATTCAGTAAGTGTCTTTGTATCTCAACATTCTCTCTAATCATTAAATTAACTGTCAGAAGCTCATTTGGAAAGATTTTTTTAAATGGTCTTAAAATGGTTCAAGTTTAATTGTATCCTGACCTCAGTGCTGTATCAACTTGTCAGAAAGTCTTTATATAAAAAAAAATAGCTCCAAGACTGAGGGAGAAAAGTGGAGGTGTTCTATAGATTGTATCTTTGGTTGCAATAAAATACTGTATCTGATAGTTTAACTCTTAGATTGGCAAATATGTTGTAACCTCTGAACTCTATAGCATTTCTCTGGATTGTTATGTAGACTTACAAAAATGTATGTAAAGTAAAAAGAATAATAGCTCACATTTTAGGGGTGACTATTAAATAACAAAAATGTTTAATATTTCAAATGGAAATAATAGAAATAATTCTTGCAACTTAAGTGGATTTAGATATATCTACTACAACTTGAGACCCTTGAATGCCTTAGAAATGCAGCAAATATTTCAATTTCCACAAATGCGCACTTGGGGCCCTATCTTGTGGTTATTACCATGGACATCCCAATAAAGAAAAAATGACTTTGGAGGCTGTGGGGAATTTGAGAATTCCTGATATATTACACACGCTAATCTTCCCCACTCAAGCCAGCCATATGGACATCTGGCATCCCTTTCTGAGATAGGGATTCAACTGTCAAAAAGGAGGAACTGCAATCTTTTTTCTATTATTTTTATCCAGCCTTGAACCTGGGACTCTAGTCTTTGTAACTCTGTGGCTTGATGCTTGAAGGATGACACCACAGGTTGAAGTCTATTTTCCCCAGTGGCAAAGCGCCTCCTCCTGGTTTGGTTATAAGAGGAGGGATAGGAATTGTGTCCTACACTCGAATACTGCACGGTGCTGCCAAACAAATCTATTTCCTGTGATCTGGGTTTGATTCTGACCCACTTGGTATGTATGGAAATTGCATCATCTTGTGATTACATGGGTTCTTCAGTATGCTCCAATTTCTCTCTGATCTCATTGATGTCCTAGTTGGTTGGTTGGTTAATTGAAATGTTTAAATTGCCCTTTAAGTAAGTGAATGGCAGTAGAATCAGGGTGGATTTGATGGAAATACTTGGGGAATGGGATTAATGTGATGCTCTGAGAGCTGGCATACTTTTGGTGAACCAAATAGCCTATGCGGCAAGAAAATATGAAAACTATTCAGAAGCTGTCTTGGTATTCCACTCCCTCCCTGTATATGCACACAATGCTGATAACTTTTAACTTGTCATTCTCTGGGAAGTTAATGTCATTTTGAAACTGCATCTTCTGTGCATCATGCAATAGTCTTCAGTTCGTTTTCTATGTTGCAGATGTGTATGTGTGGGTTTTTTTCTTAACTATTAATAACATGCATTGGGAATTGAGGTCAAACAGGATTGCTCTGAGAAATGTTGACCCCTCCCAGATATTTTTAGCAAATCCCAGTTCAGTTATGAATTTTGCTTTAAAGTTGCATTTGAAAAAAGAAAAAAATGCAGTTAGAAGAGAGCTTGGTTGTAAAGAAGAGTTGCATCCAAACGATCTGTCATTTTAAATCAGACCTGTGAAAATGTCACAAGTTCACAAGGTAAACCGCTGCGACCACGTCTGCCTGTCCCGCATCGGACTTGTCAGCCACAAACGAGCCTGCAGCTGACGCGGACATTACCCCTCCATAAATCTTCGTCCGCGAAGCCAAGCCAAAGAGAAAGAAGAGAGGTCCAACAGCCCATCGAGTCTGCTCTGCCATTCTTTTTAAAAATATTTTTAATGATTTTAATAAAGAACATGCAAACAAAAAGTACAATTCAATAAGATGCCATGAATATTTACACAAACTAAGACATTCTGTATAACACAAACCTAAATTGTAAATCATATCCATAATTCATTCTAAATAGTAAATACCTTTTTAGGAAAAAAACTCTAATGCAAAAAATGTGAACAGCTCAAACTGATGCTTTTTAAAATTTTAATCAATCAAATGAGAACATAATGGTAGGAGGGGACTTTAATTGTTGTTTGGATCCACTGTTGGATAAATCTCCAAAAATTGTTAAGACTAAGATGGCTAAAAGGCTGATAGAATTGATGGAGGAGTTAAATTCAGTTTAAATATGGTGACATATTCATCCGACCGAGAAGGATTATTCATTTTATTCTGCTTGTCATTATTCATTTTCTAGAATAGATTTTTTTTTGGTTTCAGCTCATTTACAAGGAAGGGTTGACTATGCAGAATATAAGAGTAGAATATTGTCAGATAATTCATTGTTGTTGATTTCTTGTGAGATTGTGGAGAAAGTTGAAATAACTTACTGTTGGAGGGTTAACAAGATGTTACTTAGATGACCTGAATTTGTTTTGATTTTGAGAGATCAGATTAATTTTTTTCTGGAAATGAATGAGGGGTCAGTACAAAGTAAATTTATGTTGTGGGATGCTTTGAAAGCATATTTGCGAGGTCAAATTATTAGGCATACAGCTAAAGTGAAAAAGCAATATACGGCGGAACATTTGGAGTTAGAGAAAGAGATTGCAGATTTAGAGAGAAAGTTTCAAGAAAATGCAATGGAAGATTAGATAGTTATCTAATTTGAAACTTTGTTACAATATGAAGCAAACTTATAATTATGAGAGATTGCTTTTGAGATCAAAACAGCGTTATTACGAAGTATTGGCATGGAAATTGAAAATTGAACAAACTTCTAGAACAATTAATGCAATATGGGGAAATTTAGGGGTCACTTTTAAACCACAGGAGATTAAAAAGCACAAAATTTCTCATTATCGAGATTTGAATGCATCTAAAGGGAATGTAGATACTGAACAGATTGATACATTTTTGTCCAAACTGAATTTATTTTCTTTGGAGGAGAATGATGCAAAATTGTTAGATGCTTCATTTATGGATTTTGAACTTAGAGGCGCTACAATCTATGCCGATTGGTAAATCACCTGGTGAGGATGGATTTATGGTAGAGTTTTATAAAGAATTTCATGATTTGTTGTTCCCAGTATGTATGGATGTATTGAAGCAGGTTACGGATACAGGGTTGTTTCCTGAATCATTTTCAAGAGCATTGATAACAGATTTAAATTTGGACCATCTTTTATTGGCTGGGTTAAGGCATTATATACGAATCCTTCTGCATGGGTGGGGACAAATGGTCAGATCTCAAGTATTTACTTTATCTAGGTCAAATAGACAGGGCTGCCCATTGTCACCAGCGTTATTTACGTTGGTTATAGAACCTTTAGCCCAGGTAATTAGACAAAATATGAATATTCAGGGTATTATGGTATTTGTGGATGATGTGTTGATATATTTATCTCAATCTAAGAATTCTTTAGAACCTTTACAGGATTTGTTAAAATTTTATGGATCAAAGTCAGGATATAAAGTAAATTGGTATAAAAGTGAGATTTTCTATATCTGTTGCAGATTATTCAGATTGTATTCAAATTAATAAATTTAAATGCTAAGATAAGATTAAGCAATTATGTGTAATTATTAATGAGAAGTATAAGGATTTATATGGTTCAAATTATTTACTATTGTTAAATAAGATTAAGTCTGACTTATTTCAATGAAAGGATCTACCATTAACATTAATTGGTCGGGTAAATTTTATCAAAATGTATACATATTCATGTATTCAGTATCTGTTTCAATCAATTCCATGTCCTATACCAGGGAAATTTTTTAAAGAATTAAATAAAATGATATGTTCTTTTTGAGGAAAGGTAAATTATCTTGAGTATCGATGCAAAAATTGACGGACATTGATTTGGGAGGCCTTCAGTTACCACATTTTCAAAATTATTATCAGGCAGTGCAGTTGAAAATTATTAGTAGATTGTTTGATATTGATCAATCACCAATGTGGGCTTGTGTGGAAATGGATCAGATACGGGAAAGATCAATATATCATTTTATATATGAATAAAGTTTTTTTGGCTTTACAAACATACAAGTTACCCGTATTGAGTAATTTCAAAGGATGTACGTTCAATTAAAACTCCACTATATCAAAATCAGTTGATTCCATTTTCTATGCATAATTCTTATTTGAAGGAATGGGATTCAAAGGGGTTGGTATTAATTGAAGATTGTTTTGAGGCAGGTTTATTTTTTCATTTGATAGAGAAGTTTGGAATATCACAAAATACATTGTTTTGTATTTTGATTTTGATTTTTTTTAATGAATAGTTTTAGTCGGGAAATGATATTACCAACACAATACAAGTTTGAAATATTACTTGTGGATAAGGGAAAGAAAGGGTTTGTTTCAGAAATGTATTTGTTGTTACAGGTAAAAATGAAGAAGGTAGGTGTATTGAGATAAGAGATAAATGGGAACAAGAGTTATCTACTTCTATTTCTGAGGAAAAATGGTCAGATCTGTGTTTGCATTGTGTTACAAAATTAGTTAATGTGTATTATAGTTAATTATAATTTACTACATCTGTTATATTTAACTCCTGAAAAATTAGAGACAAGGTTTTAGTGGTTCTGGTTTGTGTTTTCAGTGTAGAGATCAGATAGGTACGTTTCGTTCATTCTGTGAGGAATTTTGTTACGTTTAAACCCTTTTGAGAAAAGATTATAAAATTTTTGTGAGATTCATTCCAAATAGATTTGTATGTAGATCTGTGGTTGTGTTTATTACATTATAGGAATCCATTAACAGCGTGCCTGGATAAATTTCGGATTGCATTTATTCGATTTAGTTTGGCAGTGGCTAGGAAATGTTTGGGTTAACCTGGAAAAATGATGTGGAGTTGAGTATTGTAAGGTAAAACATCATGAGATGGGAATGTGTAAGGAGTTACCCTGTACAGGGCTGTAACAAGATGTGAATGCATCCTTGTACTTACAAGATAAGAGAGACATTGATGGATTGAGAGGCAGGAAGCTAGCAGGGAAAGGATAGCAACAGTTTTAGTCATTGGACAAGTAATGATATGATGATGTTCTAAGCACGTATCCAAGGGTATAAAAAATCACCATTTTGCTGATAACGGCAGAATGCATTCTCCGACTAACATGGTTAGTTGCAAGTGTTACATTCCGGTAATAAAGAACAAAGAACCCTGATTTCGACTCAGTCTGGTGTTTGTCTCACTCATTCATGAACAAAGCAGACCTAACAGTATACAGAGATGGCATAATGAAATTCAATCATGTTTATGTTTATAGAAAATTACACATAATTTGAGAAATAATTATTCTTTTTTGAAAAAATGTTGACACCATATTTGAAATGTATGAATTTAGATGTCAAGTAATTTTTTTATTCTTGTTTAAATTGTTGAATTGATATATTGCAACCTAACCCACATTGTTTGTTTTTAAATACTCTTCTGTGTGTATGTTAAGCTCTGGGGGTGGGGGGAGGGATAGTAGGGGATGGGGGTATAGAGGGTAGACTTGGATGTTTTTTGTATTTTATATTTCTGTAAAATTTTAAATAAACTTTAAAAAAAAACCCATACTAACAAAAAGTACAATTCAATAAGATGCCATGAATATTTACACAAACTAAGACATTCTGTATAACACAAACAAAAATTGTAAATTATATCCATAATTCATTCTAAATAGCATATACCTTTTAGGAAAAAAAACACGAATGCCAAAAAAAAAGAAAAGCTCAAACCCCTTACCTAGCCGCATTGCTAGACGCTATATATAATTGGTATTAAAAGAAAAAAAGTTTAAAAAAAATAATATAAAGAACATGGAAAAGGGGCAAGTCAATTACATTGGAGTAAAATTTATAAAGTAAAATAGTCATAAATAATCTCCATAACTTATGGAATCTTGTATCTGAATTATTAATTGAATAATGAATGTTTTCCATATTCAAACAAGACGTGGTTGCGCAACCACTGATCATGAGTAGACAGGGCAGTATTCTTCCATTTAAGTAAAGTTGCTCGCCTCGCCAAAAGAGAGGCAAAAGATATGGTGCAACTTTGAATCTGAGATGGTCCTTCCCTCCCATTGAAGAGGCCACCAAAAGATTCAGTGTAAAATCTAGATTGAAAATGTTTGATAAAGTATGGGAAAAACCTCTCTCCAGTATTTTTCTAGACTAGGACAAGTCCTGAACATATGAATTAATGGCACTTAGGAACATAGGAAGTAGGAACAGGAGTAGGCCAAAAATGGCCCATCGAGCCTGCTCTGCCATTCAATAAGATCATGGCTGATCTAATTTATGACCTAACTCCACCTACCTGCCTTTTCCCCATATCCCCTAATTCCTCTATCATGTAAAAAAAATTATCAAACCGAATTTTAAATATGTTTAATGAAGTAGCCTCAACCACTTCCCTCTCTTGCACCTGTCACACCAGGGAGTCAGATTGGAGTAAAGCAAGATAATTTGGCCTTAGACAAATGTGCTCTTATGGATCACTTAGAATTGTAAGAGACAATGTCAAGCACATAATGAAGAGCTATTAACCAACTTAAGAATTGTGTCCCAATCCACATCTGATATAAATCCTGTTCCCAAACATTTTTGATTTTAACTAACAAAGTCTGATTTAAACATAACAATTTCTCATAAATAAGAGATATTAAACAAGAGCTTAAAAGTTAGGGGGCAAAAGTTTAGAAATAACATGAGATGGAACTTCTTCACTCAGAGAGTGGTGGCTGAGTGGAATGACCTTCCAGAAGAAGTGGTCACAGCAAAGCTAATTTTGTCCTTTAAGGAAAGGTTGGATAGGTATATGGATGAGAGGGGATTGGAGGGTTATGGGAAAAGTGCAGGTAAGTGATTGATACGGGTTAGAGGGACTGAGATGGCCTGTTTGTACTGTAATTGTTATATATCATTATAATATTCTGATTAATGAGATTCAATGCCCCCCTAGCTTTAGCTTGAAAGGAAGAATGATATTGCTGCCCTTTCCTCCATGATATGGGGGCGAAACATCACTGCCACACATAGGTTTCTTGTTTAAAAAAATATATAATCACAGCGTTAAGTTGTTTTAAATGTGAAGCCACTTTCCTTAGTTTTACTGGATGATTTTAATCCTTTCTCATTCCAACTCAGGAACTTAGTAGGATTAGTCATGATCACTGAATTATAAAAAAATATAGACTCAAAGTAAAACTAATTTCAGAAATCCCAAAGTGCAAGTGCAATGCTGACTTCCTTCGGTATGTACAATGACCTCCAGCCTGCAGATAGCCTCATTAAACTGTAGAATACATAAGCTGGAACCAGAAAAATATAAACAATTAAACACCAAAACACCCATGCTCCCTCCCTCATTCGTCTCCAGTCCCACCACCCCCCCCCCCACCCCAGGCTGATTAATTCTAAAAACTCACTATCTCCCAATTTTGATTAGATGTTCTTGCTCAGAAGCAAAACAATAGCATTCTCAAACCCCTGCAGATGTTCATAGTGAACCAAAGTAAGTCGTGTTTAATCTGAATACGTTAAACATTGGAAAAAAAGTTAAGTATTTCTCATGCGTATAATATTTTTTTTAAACAAGATATACAAAATTGATTTTTATCCCATTTTAATTAAGTAGACTTATCTGTAAATAGAATCAAAATGTGTCAAATTCTTTTCCTAACCACTCCAGATTAATTCAACTCACACTAACAATGCTTTATTTGTAAAAACTGTAAAAAAAAAAATCAAATGACTGAACCTTTAAGATATTAAATTCTCGTTTAACAGCAATCATTCAACAGAAAAAAAAATGATTCAGGAGCAGGTAGGTTGTGAATGAACCTGATGCAAACCACTGATGATTCACTGATGCAAACCATTTCTTACTCCTGTAGGGGAGAGAGAGAGATTCTAAGATGAGCTGGAGACAGCAGAAAAGGCTTCCACCTACATTGATATAACTCTGACATAAGTTCCCTGTAGATGGCCCATTTTATTTCATAACTTCAGGAGAATAATCTTCTATGTTCCTAAATGTTTTGCCTTGGTATTGCAAGGAACCTTTGCAACAGTAATCAGTAGTTCCTTCGTTTGATAATAAGGGTGTGGAGAGCTGAGTGGCTGTGTAACGCAGTGGGCCAAACTGCCACCTGTGTACCTGGCTGTGCAGTCACACAGTGCCACGGGCCTAATTGCCACTCACTCAGCTGGCCTAAAGGCTGCACAGTGCTGCGGGCCAAATTGTACCACACTAGGAGTTGGGTACTTACCTACAAGATGGTGTAGGGCTCCCATTGTCTTCACTTTAAGCCATGTGCCATTCGAGCGCATTGCAGGGATGTGATGACATCGTTTCTAGTCCTGGGTGTCCGGGCCAGAAGTGATACAAGAGGAGGAAAGTTTGAATAAACAGTCTTTGCTGACTAACCACTATGTCTGGTGAATTGCTTTAGTAGTTCTACTGGTGGCAGCGCTACAAGGGTCTATAATCACAGAATGGAGTTTTTGCCCTGATTTAGACTTGGGCAATAATGATGAATGTGTTCTATCAAGCTCAGGTGGTTTCAGAAATCACATATTTCCAAACAGTGTTGCCAACAAATCAGAGAAATATTTAGTTAGGACACTAGACTCAATGTCTTCAGCTAAGCCTGCAATGCACAGATTTTGTCACCTACTTTGACTTTCCATATCAATAATTCTAGTCATTAGCCTCTCATTATTGTCTTCCAGGTGGCGGACCTGTTCGTTCATTTCCTTTAAAGCAGATTCTGCTATGGTCAAATGCTCACCTTGTTGTTCTATGAAATCACAGATGAGTGCAAATTGATTTTTCCAGTGCCAAAGCCTTTCACCTAGACATTTAAATCCTACATCAATAGATTCTTTAATTTGTTCAAGTACATGGGAGGAACTCTCAGCAGCCGGATTTGCTAGTGGAGTAGGTAGAGTTTCCTGTTTCTTTCTGTTTTTCCCACTTTTAGCCATCTTTCCAGCTCTTGTATCTATTTCAAATGTAGAATATGCCATTCGAAAGTTACAAGAAAACTAAATGGGGAAAATATATACTGAAAGTGAGGATCTAGGATAAGGATGTCTACTCCATACCATAGCCTATCCAGAAGTCCTGCTCTGATGAGCTGATCCATCCTCCCACTCAGCCCCATTCCCTGGCTTTCGTCCAAAACTATTGCTGCTTTTGGAGCAAAATGCACTTTCCCTCTTCTTCCCCATATAAGATTTCATATTGTAACTTGCCCAACTTCTGTTTAATCTTTAAAAATGACTTTATCAACCATAATATTTGAAATATTTACAGTTCACTTTATTTTGTAGTAACTCTCTGTCTCTTCAAGAATTCTAATCATAAATTACAAAGATTTTTCTGATTTGGTAAACGACTTTAGGGATTCTTTCTTTGGGCTCCAAACACTAGGCTACCCTTTTACTTTGCCTAACCCTAATATGGCGTATAAATATAATGCTGGTGAGATTTGTATTTTTGATTTGCCATTTTTGACCCTAATGGTATTTATATGTATTATTCTGACTCGTGTTTCAAAATTAATTTGGCAACATTCCCTTTCATTGCAATGACATTAAGTAGGTTTCTTTAGGGATTGACCTGATCCTCATGTGGCACAGTTTAAATATATGTTGTCCAGTTCTTGAAATAGAACTGTTTCCAGACATTGAAAATATATCCCTCTTATACCAGTATCGTTTAACATTAACTCAGCTAATGTCAGCTCGAGGTCATTTCATCAGTTTTAAACAAATCCCATCCACCAGTCTATCAGTGGTGTGCAGGTTTTATCTTATTGGCCCTAAATTTGCTGAATGTTTCTTGCCACTTATACTTACGATTGAGATCATGCACTTAACTGGTTAACATTTGGAAAGCTTAACTTGCTGGATACAAATATTCAGAGGGGCCCTATGTGGTGGAATGGCTTCATGTGAAGGAGTCTGATTATGGGTGTTGGACAGCAAGAGTGCTGCCCACAAGATAGTTGTGAAAATCATTGACAGAATGCAATGCACCCCACCTTGTCAAACCTGTTGGCTTCTGATTGATCCTGGTATTCTGAAACATTCCAAAAAAAAGTGCAAGGAGATTAAAGCACTTGTATATAACTACAAATATTCTGAATACAAATGATTAACAGGATTTTATTTTGTTGCAAAATCCAGTAGGTTCAGGCTCTGCCCTGGGGTTCCATGCAGAGCTCAGCATCAACTTTGGGTCTTAACATATTGGACTGGCTTTCGCTTTAAAAGCAGATCATCTGGAGCTTCATCCCAGTTTCCAGCCAAATATTTCAAATAGTTTTCCATGCCAAACTAATAATAGCAGTAACTGAGTTTGATCACTGGTGATTGAAGCGAAATTCAGCATTTCCTGAAAAGATCACTAAATGAACATTACACCTGTCCTAATCCATACTATTACCAGTGTGGAATGGACATAGGAAACCATAGGTGTGTCCACAATCTCTGCTGGGTCCACTTTTTTTGTTGTTGAGAATATGGACTGGAGATCAGGAGTTGAGTTGGAGCTTCAGTTGATTTGGATCAGGCATTGCCCAGGCAGTCAGCTTGGGTCAGTATCCCATTTTCTGGCCAGTCAGGGATTGGACTTGGGAGTTCAGTCATTCCAGGAGCCAGAAGGCATATAGGTCATGGTTGGGGTTTGGTTAACGATTGGAGTGAGAGGCCAATCAGAGTAGTTGTGAAGGTCAGTGTCCTGTAACAGGGGAGTTGGGAGTGAGGTTGGTTGAGGGGAGGGTTGGTACTGCAACTATTCTGGAGGCTGAAATAAAGGAGGTACTTTATAAATTAAATAACTGTTGATTTCTTTATATTTGGCATCTCAGTTGTTTATTTTACAAAATCTGTTTACTTGTGTAAAATTCAAATTTCAATAAAAATATTTAGAAAGAAAATAAACAGTATTGTGGGGAAATTTCCTTGATGGTCAACTGTTCTGAAATGTCAAATGGTACAATAGGAATGTTTTTTTAATTTTAAAAATTGTCACATTTTTGCTTTTGCTATTATAAGCTGACATCTTCTGAATTATTATTACAGTCCCTCAGTCCATAGCATAACCAGCAGTACATTGCTGTGGTGCTCATTTACAATATTTTAAAATCTGTACATATAACCATTAACGGAGCGGAAACAGGCCATGTTAGCCTTGCGAGTCCGCACCGGTTCACTGATTTTGTGCGCCCTCTTCAGGCATTGGTCTTGGTAGATCTTCATTTTTAAATGGTGATAAAGGAAAGGAAATGTGATATTAATCTGATGTTGCCCATTTTCCACCCTGACAATTTCAGCTTTTCTGTCTTCGATTCTAAGAATATTTCTTTAGATTGCTACAAGTGACCTTTGCAATTTGAATGCGGTCAGCAGTAGTTGTCAGTTGAGTTTATAAATCTTTCCATGGGTAAATGGCTGGAGGCTTGATCTTTATCACTTGTCAAGTGTCTGCAGAAGTGTATAGTTTTCAGCTTGGTGATGAATTCCAGTGCATGGATCCAGTTATAGAATATTACAGCACCTAAGGAAGCTGTTCATTGTGCTCTGCTGGCCTTGTGAGTATCCAATTAATTCAATTCACCTACTTTTTCCTTCTCAAAGTAGTTAACCAATTCTTGTCTTGACATTATAATTAGATGTGCTTCCACCAGTCTTTAGGGTCATGTTAAAATAAAAGCTTCCATTGTGTAATCTCTGATTCTTTTGTCAGTCATCATAGATCTATGTCACCTATCGGAAAAACACTCCCTTTATTTTATTAAAATGTTCATTTTTGTAAGCATTTGCATCAAATCTCTTAATTGCCCCATTTCGCAGAATAGCAACTTTAAATGATCTAGTCTCCCTAATTAACAGAAATCTCTCATATCTCATAACAGAAACCCTCTCTATCTCCTTCCAAGCATATGGCCCAAGATCTTACCACAGTCTTCCCAAGATAATTTCATTCCTTTCTGCCCTGAACTTTCATTAATAAAGCCAAAGTCCTTGTACTTTTGGAACACTCTTGTCAAATTATCCTGCCAATTTCAATTACACATCCTGGGCCCTTTACTAATAATGAACTCTATCATTAATTGGAATTGATTGGAAGAGTAAAACTCAACTAGAATTGCATTGTCATAATATGAAATTGATCGACCTTGCTGAGGAAGCATGATGCTGTACGTACTGATGCATAGTAATCGTTGGTTATGTGGCTTTGATGTTTCTACCCTACACTAGACTTTGGCTCATGACTGCTCAAAATAGCATTTGGAATGGGATTGCAACCTCAGATCCATGTTCTGGTAACAATTAGGTTAACTCAAATTAATTAACTCAATTCTACTTCACCTGCAACCCTGGTTCGGATCTGATGCTGTCTGAAGGAATTTGTACGTTCTCCTCATGACCTGCTTGGGTTTCCTCTGGGTGCTCCAATTTCTTTCTATCCTTGGAAATGTATAGTTTTGGTAATTGGGCAGGACAGATTTCATAGGCCAGAAAGGCCTTCTGTATCATTAAATTGAAAATACAGCAGTCATACGAAGTTGATGGAAGGAGCATATCTCTGCCAAAATGCTGATGCCCAATGCACAATGAACTGAGCATTGGATTCATGGATTGGAATTCAAAGATTGCTTTCATTGGATGACAGGACATTTAGAGTGGATGTGGGTGGGGTCCTTGGAACACTGAGAAAGTAAATGAGTTGCTGGATTTGTACTTGGGTGGCACAGCTTGCAGAAATTGATGTTAAAATAGCAAACATCAAACAGAAGAAAAGCAAATCTCCAGCCTCCCATACAGTGAACATTTGCATTTTGAACAGATTTTGTATGTTCTGGACATCTCAAAATCACCTGGTTGCTTTCATTTTGTGGGGAAATAGAGCGCTCAGGCAGTGTGCACACAGCCACGTTTCAGCATGTATTCTTTATGACTACTACTGTTGGTGAGGACATTTCCTTTTAGCCAGGGGAATGAGAAAACTCCTAGCCCTTGTTGAATTTTGCAATGTGATCTTTACTTTAACAGTCCTCAAAAATAGAAGTCTGTTAGGGTTGCAGTGCAGGATCAGCAGAGCTGGTGGTTTGAACTTAAAGTCTGCAGTAGATATGTAGACAGACTCTCTGACTGGAAACTTAAAATATCCCTATCTTGACATGCAATGTTGTTGAGAGGTATGGCATAGAAAAGGCTCCTCCTCTTTGACCTCAGCATCATAGAAGTATATTCCCTGATCAACCATTTACTACAATCTTTGGGGAATTTTTAAAAATTATATTTATTGAGCCATTCCTGATTATGTTGGAAATTGAATGCAATCAAAGATTTCTGCATTTTAAATTTTTTTAATATTTAGCAAGGAATTGTTAAAGAGAATATAATTTACAACATGAATTAACAAATTTAAAGGATAATTCCAGAAATGTATTTATTCTATGTGATTGCTTTGATCTAAAAAATAATTTAAATACTGCACACTTTGCCACAGAGGCAAAGTTGAACAATGACTTTAGTTTGCTGTAGTCAAATAAATCAGCTCAGAAGGTGACATTTCTCTATCAACTCAGCAGAGAGGAAGGCCATCTGCATTTTCACTGCACACCTGGAACACACAAGTTGTCAGCGAAGCATTTGAATGGACTTTTTTTAAAAGAACTTTATTTATTTGTTCAAAATACAGATAATAAGTAACATATATAACAATAAACAAAGCATGAAGGATATATTATATCCTTGTATATTAAAAAAAAAGAAGAAAAAAAGGAAACCCCCCTCCCCCCTTTCAGCCAACTCTCCTAAGGAGAGCCATAAAGAGAGGAAAAAAAATTAGATCTTAATATGTATGCATAATTTTTCTTTAATCAATGTAAATCAAAATGTAAATATTAAGTATAACAACCACTTATTAATAAAAAACTATAGTTATCACGTGAAACGTGTAATTTTTTTCCATTATTAAATGATATTTCATCTCATTATGCCATCTATTAATATCAATCATATTTGTATCTTTCCACATACTAGCAATACATTTTTTCACTACAGATAATGCTAAATATACAAAAGCAAGTTGAAATTTATCTAATCCCAGACCTTTCAGAGGTTGCAAACTACCCAATAAAAATACTGTCAGATCTAAAGGTATTTTAATCTTATACAGGTATTCCAGAAACAATTGTACTTTCTTCCAAAATTTTTGTACCATCCTGTAATATTTGATACATAACTGAACTATAACCCTTCTCTGGTACCTTCATAAGAAAAGTCTCAAATTTAGTCATTTCAGGTAAAGTCGTATCTCTACCAAACACATGCTTTACCAAAGATCGAATTTGATAGTAAAGAAACAAAGAATTCTTATCAATACCATAACTATCCCTCATCTGATCAAAAGATAAAAATTTACCTTTTTTAAAACAATCTCCCAAATTTTCCACAGCTTTAAATCTCCAATGTAATAGCATTTGAATGGACTTTCAGAAACATTAGACATGGATGGAATTAAAATTGTTTTATTTTGCATGTTGCAACATTGAGAGCATATCAGGTATCAATCTGTTATTACAAAATACTGTTGTTGAATGGCAGGTAAACAGATGCAACTTTTCCAATTGCCGCTGTTTTTTAAACAGCCATTTAAAATATAGTCATAAATTGGAAACTATCAGAGTATACAGGATCAGTTTTCAATAAGTTGTACAGAAATTGGCAGGCATTGTTAGAGATAAAGTTGTAGCAATGATATTGAATCTGTAAGTATCTAGCTTTGTAATGATACAACATGTATATGAAGCTGTAGCGGCGAACCGCAGAGGCTTAATCGAACCGGCTCGAGAGGTTCTAAGTGATGTCATGATGTTGCAATATGATGTCATTTGGAAAGTGTGGGGTTTTAAAAAGCTGCACGAGACTGCTTGAGTAAATGACTTTTACCGAACTTTGACTCTATTTCATCTGATCATTTTCTCGTTCTTCATTTCTCACTGTGACACAGTTGCTACAAAGCAAAGAACCATAGAATATTACAGCACAGAAACAGGTTGTATGGCCTTTCTAGTCTGTACTGAAATATTATCCTGCATACTGACCTTCACCCATTTCATATCCCCACATACCCCTCCCATCGATGTACCTGTCCAAATTTTTTTAATATTAAAATTGAGCCCACATTCATAATTTCAGCTCTAACTACACTCTGTGTGAAAGAATTCCCCCTATTGTTGCCTCCAAACTTCTTCCCTTTCACGCTTAACAGATGTCCTCGCCTAACCTCAGTGGAAAAGCCTACTTGCATTTATTCTATCTATACCCATCATAAGTGATCACTTTATCAAATCTCCCCTAATTCTTCTATGGTCAAGGGAATAAAGTTCTAACCTGTTTTACCTTTGCCCGTAACTCAAAGTCTGGAAACATCCGAGTAAATTTTTTGCCCTATTACAGTTTTATTGGTATCTTTCCTATAGTTGGGTGACCAAACCTGCACACAATTCTCCAAATTTGGCCTCATCAATGTCTTATATGACTTTATCATAACACGCCAATTTCTAATACTCAATACTTTGATTTATGAAGGCCAATATGACCCTATCTACCTGCGGTACCACTGTCAGGGAATTGTGCATCTATTTTTCAAGATCCCTCTGTTCTAACTCACTCCAAATGCCCTACCATTCACTATTTTTCCTACCTTAGTTTGTCCTTCCAAAATGCATCATCTCACATTTTGTCTGCATTAAATTCCGTCTGCCATTTTGTAGCCCATGTTTCCAGCTGATCCAGATCCCTCTGTAAGCTTTGAAAGGCTTCCTCACTTTCCATTACATCTCTAATCTTTGTGCCACCTACAAACTTGCTGAATTTACTACATGTAGATCATTGATATAGATGACAAGACAGTGGACCTAGCACTGATTCTTGCAGCATTCTACTAGTCTCAGGGCACTAGTCAGAAACAATCATCCACTACCACTCTCTGGCTTCTACCAGAAAGCCAATGCCAAATCCAGTTTACTACATCATCTTTACTACTTCATTCTGAGCGACTGAACCTTCCTGACTAACCTTCCATGTGAGACTTTGTCAAAGGCCTTATTAAAATCCATGTAGACAACAGCCTTACCTTCATCAACTTCCCTGGTAACTTCCTCAAAGCTCTGTTAAGCACAACCTACCAGCCATGTTAACTCTCCCTAATTAGTCCCCAGCATCCATACACTTGAATAATTTATTGAACACTAATGTCAGACTCACTGGCCCATAATTTCCTAGGTTACTTTTGGAGCCTTTTTTGAACAACAGAACAATATGAGCTATCCTTCAATCCTCTGGTGCATCACCAGCGGCTACGGATGTTTTAAAAATATCTGAGAGGGCCCCTGCAATTTATGCATGAGCCTCCCTCAAGGTCCAAGTGAATACCTTGTCAGGTCCTGGAGATTTCTCTACCTTTATTTGCTTTAAGACCACAAGCACCTCCTCCTCTTTAATCTACATAGACTCTATGACTTAACTCTGCTTACCTCTGCCAGGGAAACAAGCAGTAAAGAATCTACTCCAACCATTATTATTATTATTATCAGTGACTTGTGTTGAAATGAGTCCTTTGATGCATTTGCTGCAAAAGTGATTGACCTATCTTGTCTGGTGGATTTCTGGGTTGACGCTTTTCCTGGGATTTAGTTGATATTCAAGCATGCTTTTATTGGTGGAAATTTATCTCTGCTTTTCTTGGATGGAGCCTCAAACCTTAACTCATTTTGTGATGACTCTTGGGACGTGGATCAAAGGTACTCTCATTTTTGCAAGATTTACCACTAAACTGGCAGCTTAGACCCCCTCCAAAAAACCTGCAGATGATAGAAAACTGAAATAAAAGCGAACTACTAGAAACTCAGCAGATTATGCAGCATCTGTTGAAAGAAAGCAGAGTTAACATTTCAAGGTGCATTTTTTCTCTCTCTCTCTCTCTCTCTCTCTTTCTCTCTAATTTCCTCAATGTATTAGAGATAGCTCAAAAAATCCCTCTAACCATAGCATCATCTGACCAACTACTTCCTCATTGACTTACCCATCCCTCCCCTCGCCCTCTCTGCAATTTAAAACTATTTTCTCACCTTAGCGGATCTGATGCAAGGTCATAAATCAGCTGGGTATTTCTGTATTGATTGTTGTCAACATCATCCACGATTAAGCAGGTTATGAGGAGAATGGAGGAGTTACAATGCTACATTTGTGGGATTCTTCTAAAGATCTGGGTAAAATATTTCTCTCGTAATGTGGTTGTAATCATCCATTTTAATTTTTAAAATTTAGATGTACAGCATGGCAACAAGCCTTTCTGGCCCACAAGCCCGTGCCACTCAATTACACACAATTGACCTACAACCCCCGTATTTTTTTGAAGGGTGGGAGGAAACCAGAGCTCCTGGAGAAAACCCATTAGATACAGGGAGAATGGACAAACTCCAAGACAGTGCTGGATTTTACCCCAGTCACTGGCGTTATAAGTGTTGCACTAACTGAGCTTCCCTTGCAACTTTAAAAAAATAAATAATTTCTGTAGGAGTTTAGAATTATAAATGCTAATACTATGTCTGATGTAAATCATCATTCATTCTATTCCCTAATTGTGTCCAGAAATGGATTTTATCCCATTTTTAATCATTCCACATTTTTCTTAAAGAAAAAGGAATCCTATTTCTCGTTCTCAGTTGAAGAGCTGCTGAACTTCCCTTGCAGACATGGATTCAGACAGATGCCCTTAAAGCCCACCATGTTTATGGCAACCTCTTTGTTCATCTGCAGCACTTTCGAGGCATTAACAGATCCCTTTTAAAACTACTTTATCCACTGTGCCCTTTTGTTGTTAATAGCTCTGGAATGTGGAAACTATCTGTCCTATTTATGTCTCTACCTTGACTACATTGCCCTCTCAGCCTCCTTCACTCCAATGAAAATAAACCCACCAATCCAACACTCTTTGTGGAAGTGGTGAAACTAAATTTTTGCTCTGCTATTTTAATTTCTAGAATTATTTTTATTTTGCTTCTGTGATTGCCATTTGAACATGGTATACTAATTTCTGGTGATGAAACCTATCTTTTTATGAACAGACGTGCTCACTTTGTTAAATCATTTTATGATCTTTGTTTATGTGAGACAAATGTATAGTGAGCCAGTTATCTTAAGAATAGGAACAGGTAATAGAAAAATATTGGAATATGCAAAGCTTGATATTTCTGTTATTCTCTCTATTCTTTTCACCCACTTCACAACATTTGAACTGATTAATTGTACCTGTTCCTCCTCTCTATCATCAATTCACTGGTGTACTCTTGTCTGATTCTACTCTAATACCAGCTAATGATTTACTCCAGAGATCTATAGTTAGCCCCTCTATTATTTTCATTTTGTGAACTATGTTATTCCACATATATTACTGCAGCCTCGACCCAACCTTTGCCATTTACTCAAATTCACAGCAGATATCAGCACTGCTGCTATGGATGGGAATTTCCATCATCTGTTTGGGCCACAAAGTCTGGAATTCCTTCCTTCAACCTCTGGTAAGAAGTGACCAGACAAATTTCTATTGGATTCTTTCTCTCTTTGCTCCTAGATCATCTTTCTGGCTTTCTCCATGAAATTAAATTGTCATTATTAGGGAATGTGATTTGAAAATTCATTCTGACCTTTCTTTTTGTTTCAGTAAAACTCTACCAAAATTTTGCATTTTACTTGCTAGTCATTTCATCTAATTTGCAAAACTGTGTATTTTTGGTATACAAATTCAGAGAATTGATCTGTTCTGATCACTGGGATTTAATTTTTATGGTGATTCTTTCCATTATTTGGTGGATTATGTGAAGATCCTAGGAAATTGCAGAGAAAATTGTCCACATCATTTGGGAAAATTACCCAGTTGTATACCCATAAAAATGATGGCTCCTTCTCTCCCCGTCCTCTCTCCTAAACACCTGCCGCAACACCCACGTCAACTTTGAAAAATGTTTTTTGGCAAGCTTTTTCTTTTTAAATATTTTTATTGGTGTTTATAATACATTATAAAAACTTAAACAGTACAGTTATATATTGTGCTATAAGATTCAAAATAATATAAGAAATTAATACAAAAAAGTTTTTCATGTTAAAAAGAAAATTCAAAGCACAATGCTGTTGAAAATGGAATTAACCACAAAAACCATCCCAAAAGGGAAAAAAAACAAAGAAAATAAAAATCCCCTACCACTAAGCAAGGTTAAAAAAGTTCGGCGGGCAGCAACCTCCTTTGAAGAAGACCGCAGAGCCCACCTTACTGACAAAAGGCAAAGGAGGGAAAACCCAACCCCAACCAACCAATTTTCCCTGCAACCGTGTCTGCCTGTCCTGCATCAGACTTGTCAGCCACAAACGAGCCTGCAGCTGACGTGGACATTTATCCCCTCCATAAATCTTCGTCCGCGAAGCCAAGCCAAAGAGAGAGAAAAGAGAGATAGGAATCAGGTGACAACTACTTGGAAATGGACAGCATATTTAAAGTTATGATAATAGTCCATAAACGGGCCTCATGTCTTTTGAAAATTTGTATTTGAATCTTTAGTGGCATATCTATTTTTTTCTAAACTTAATCAAGACACAATATCATTTAGCCATTATGTAAGTATAAGTGGAGTATTGTCTTTCCATTTAATCAAAATTGCACATCTGGCTATCAATGAAATGATCATTAAATTTTGGTTTTGCGTTGGAATCTGTGACGAGTATTTAGAAGTGGTTTGGGAGGAATTGTTAGAGCAGATTGCACACACTTTAAAACATAGAATATTTGCAGGACTTTTGCAGAATGCTTTTTGCAGAAAGCAACAAAGTAGACAGCAGCTTGCCTGGGAGAGCATGTGTTCTTTGCAGGCAGAGGAGAACTGTTTTGCTCTTGGACAGGGAGGGTGTCAAACAGAGAGAGAGGACACAGAAATCAGTTCCTGAAGGACAAGCTGGCAAACTTCGGAAGGCTGCCTGATCAACGGAGAAGACTGGCATTGTGAAAGGTGACCTGAAAGAAAGGATCATCTGGATAACCCTGAAGGGGGCGAGTTTTGTCAGCAAGACTGATTGAGAAGGAATCTCCTGGAAAAGGAATCTCTCTCTGAAAACCAACAAGAACCCTCTTGAGTGGTAACCATTTGCCTGTTAAGCACCAAAAACTGGTGAACTTTGTTAATGCTAACTTCTGTGCACAGTACAAGAATTGCCTGCAACCAGTGAGATTGGACTGTGATCCAAAGAACTTTTCTAATCTTAAATATACATTACACACCTGTGCTTTGTATTAGAGGGGGGGATTAAGTAGTTAGGTTAAGTAGGTTAAGTAATAAGTTCAATTCTGTTTTCTTGTTCAAATATAATTAAAAACTACTTTTATTTAAGTAACCTATTGCTGCTTGTTTTTGGGGTCCTCCGTAACAAATCAGTAAAACATCATCAACTTGAAATGAACCAAATAGAGCAATAAAAGGACAAAGTTCTAATTTAAACTTGAGAATTACCACTAAAGTTTGAAAAATGTCTTACCAACATTTTTCTAAACCAGAGCACATCCAAAACATGAGAACCAAAGAAGCTTCACCAGTTTTACATTTGTCACATAGATGATTTTTATCTGAATAAAAATGAGACATTGTAACTTTTGACGTGTACTTTATGGACCACTTTAAATTGCAACAAACATTGTCATGCACGATAGGAGGTCGTATTAATCACATTACAAATAGAGTCCCACACCTCATCTGAAATAAAAGGTTAAAAGCTTGTTCCCATTCATTCTTAATTTTAACTAATGAGACTATCCTTCAATCAAGCAAATTATTATAAATAAGAGATATTAAACCTTTGAGAAATGCAGTAAATTAAAAAGTGTGTCAAGAATGTTTGCCTCGGAAATTTGTGGAAGTCAGGAATCTGACACTGAGCAAAAGGTCTAACTTCTAAATATCTTTAAATTCTCGTTTGTTAAGTTGCATTTTACCACCAATTGTTTAAAGGAAGCAAAATTTTTTCAAATAAAAATGTCTTTAAAACATTTAATACCCAATCTATGCCAGCCATTAAGGACCATAAGCAAGCTTTTTTTTAAATGTTATAATAGGTATCTTGGAACTCATTCAAGGTTGGCTAATTTACCATTTTACTTTGCACATCTGCAATATTATGTGTTTTGAGAATTGGGTACTGGAGTGAGCCAAGTCCCAACTGGTTCCAGTGAATAAAGTCTTAAATTGAAATGCAAAGAATGATGTACAGCTGGGCAGACTGATCTCTTCCCCCCCCCCCCCCATATAGGATCTAACTGGTAAAAATATAAACATTTGCGAAAACTACAGATTTATTATGCTACAAACATGTCCATAAGGACAAACTAATGGATGTGTGTGGTGTTTGGAGGTGAGGGGGGAAGAGAGAGACTTCCTCATTTATGTTATATAACTTTTTTTCTGAGTGGAAGGCTAAACAAACAGATTAGGTTTTTTAGAAAAAAAATATGAAGGACAAGGTCACTGGGGCTTACACTAAGACAAAATGAGAATAAAAATGACAACATAAATTGGCCGGGCATTATTTGTTGCCAAAGCATTTTCCAAGGTGCTTCATAAAACTTAATCAGTCAAAATGTATGCAAATTAAAGGAAATCTAGCAATGAGGATTACTTGTTCTTTGTTGCTTGCAATGTAGGAGATCTGTGTTTTCTGTAGATTTTGAATGAGGAACAACAGAGGAGATAGAGGATCATAATCCTTATTCTCAATCAAATCTTAATGCTAAGGGGAAATTCCTGGATTTGAATATTGAATTTAATAATTTCATATATTCGGATTCTCTTGAAGTTAGAGCCTGAATGACTAAAAGGAGTCACTGACTGAAGAGTGAAAAGATTGGGAAATCTACAGGAAGCCAGAATTGAAGGAGTTGAAATAATTGTTCAATGTTATAAAATTTTTCCAGTTGTGACAACTAATAGGTATAGATCCTTCCTTTGCTGTGAATTCAGTATCAGAGATGGATCACGTAGAACAATTAATTTGTCTTCAAAAGTTTCATGGTAACCTTCCAAATTGGGCAAAATTGTACCGATGAACCAAATTGGCATTAAATCTTAATACTGGATTACAAGTTGAATTGTTTGGGAACTTTGTATCTTCAAATGTTTTTGGCATTTTTACAAAACTTCAGCAGCTGTGGAATAACTTTTGAAAATCTCACTGGAGCCAAATTACAATTTACTGTTGATGGTTATGGCCAAGTAAATTGTCATCCCAAAATCCTCTAGGTATTCCCAAGGATGCAGTTGGATATAATGGATTTACGTTCAACATCTGGTCCCGAAACTCTAGCTTGTTTTATCTGTATCGATTAACAATATTTCTTCAATAGCATCATGAGTCTGAATATGATTCTCAACATGGACAAGACAAATGAGATGACTGTGCACTTCAGGATGAAGGTTGACCATTTTCCATTACACATTAATAGTTTCATGGTAGAGAGCACAAAGTTCCTTAGCATGCATATAAAGGACAACCTATCCTAGACCCACAACATCCTCATTAGTCAGGAAGATGCTGCAGCAGCTAAACTTCCTAAGGGGGTTGAGGGCACCCATCTTGATAACTTTTTACAGGAGGCTGCATCATTGTGTGGTACTGTAGCTGCAAAGCATCAGACCTGAAGTCAATGCAGAGGATCATCAAAATGACTGAGGGGATCACTTGAGGTTTTCCCCTCTCCTCCATTAACAACATTTACTGGGAGTGTTGATTAATAGGGCTCAAAGAATTATAGAAGACCCTTTTCATCCAGAACACAGTATCTTTGACTCACTACCATCATGCTCCCTCTTGTTTTTTTATTTTCTCTTGGTTCTGTTGTCTCTTAATTAATGGGGGTGTTGAGGAGAAAATGGGGGGAAAAAAAGTCACTAGAATATATACACGTACAAAGTTTGTATAAATATTGTATACATATTGTTAGAGATTGGTTATATTGTGACCTATTAAATAAAAAAATTTAAAAAGGTACAGGAGATGGTACAGGAGCATCAAAAGCCACTTTCAGGTGCTCGGATGCAGATAATGCACCGGCAGACGTGGCTGGGGGAGTGCAGCTGCGACATTCAGGTGGCCATGGAGAAGACGCCTTTCTGTCACCTCAACGTGCCAGCTGAAGGATAGCCACGTCTGAGCTAATACCGTCTCATGTGGACTTTGGCCGTAGTCCCACTGCTGCTTTCAGGGGATTCTCAGAGCTGGAGAATATACCTACAGGAGGAGTGTTAGGTAAGTGCTACTCCTGGCCAGGTTCTCCACTTTCAGGTGGCCACCTGACAGCTGGATTGGGGTAGACTAGGCAGCTTTACTGTCGAGTATTCTGGCCACCTGAAAGCAGCTAAAGTTAGAATTGCAAGGGTGGGAAATAGCTTCTTCCTCCAGGTTGTGAGATTGAATAGTATCCTGTAACTGAGTAAATAATCTCAAAATATTCATATTTATTTTAAATTCTATCTTTCTGTATTGTATGCTTTTTATATACTCTGATGTGTGTGCCTGTGGACTGGAAAAATGCTGTTTTTGGGTTGAATATGTGGTCAGATGATAAAGTTGAAGATGATGCATGTTTCTTCCTTGATGCATTTTCTTTCTATTCCAATAGCAAGCATTAAAACAGCAGGAAGTGGGTTAATCAACAAATCAAACATTGATCTATTGCTGATATGAGCTGAATTAACATACAGGGATGAATTGGTACATGTTGAAACCACAGTGCTATTTATTCCATTTATTTATCTCTCAGAGCATTCTGAATACTTGTTGGCATTGCTGTCAATTGCTGATCCAAACATTTATTTAAAAAGTTTAAATATATATTTTTTAAAAAAAGTGTAGAGAAATTTGTGTGTGGTCCAGGTCAAGGATTATCCCTCAATTTGGAATATCACATCAGATTATAGGCGATTTATTTCATTGTTTTATGTGTGAATTCTGGGCAATTGGCTGCAATCAGAATGTCAGAATTTATTGTCATGAATATGTCACAAAATTTGTTGTTTTGCAGCACCTTTATGGTTGCAAATATTGCTATAAATTATATTTTAAAAAATAAATAAACATCTGCAAAAGATGATGAAATGAAGGAGTGGCTGAGGGAAGAAGCTGTTTTTGTGCCACTGGGTGTTTATCATCAGGCTCCTGTACCTCCTTCCTGATGGTAGCAATGTGAAGAAGGCATGGCCTGGGTGGTGAAGGTCCTTGATGATAGGCTGCTTTCTTAAGACTCCACGTCTTGAGGATGTCTTTGGCAGAGTGAAGTCTGATGCCCGTGATGCAGCTGGCTGAATTTACAACTCTCTGTAGCCTTTTCCTGTCCTGTACTTTGGCACCTCCATACCAGACAGTGATGAAACCGATCAGAATGCTCTCCACTGTACACCTGTAATAACTTGCAGGAGTCTTTGGTGACATACCAAATCTCCTCAAGATCCTCAT
Organism: Narcine bancroftii; assembly: GCF_036971445.1. Classification (NCBI taxonomy): domain Eukaryota; kingdom Metazoa; phylum Chordata; class Chondrichthyes; order Torpediniformes; family Narcinidae; genus Narcine; species Narcine bancroftii. The sequence continues at coordinate 110,095,768 of NC_091473.1, forward strand.
GATGTATAGCTGCTGGCGGGCCACCTTCATGATTGCATCAGCTAGAGGATCGAGGACAGATCCTCAGATATCTGAAGATGGTGATGGTGCTTGAAAAGACATTTATTAACTGTGAATCTTAAGATGTACTGAGCTATGATATAAATTATTTCTGTGGAATAAAACTTCAAAAAAGGAAGTGGTCAATTGTAAATTAGAGTTCATAAGAATGAGAATTTTATTGAAATCTTGGGGGCTTGACTGGATAGACATGAGGTTTTGATGAATAGCCATTTAGTAGAAATGTTAACTATATTTCCTATTCCACAACAGAACCTAAAACTGCTGCCAATTTCTAGCATTTCTGCACCCTTCAAATTCCGTTATCTGTAGAACTTTGCTTTTCATTGCGAGGATGCTTCCACTTGTGTGGCAATTTGAGGGGCAGACTTTCTGAATGGGGGTTCAGTCCTTCAAGTCTGAGATGGGGAATTACTTTTCCCAGGGGATCTTTGAATCTTTAAGAGTTCTTCACCTAGAGTTCTGCAGCGGCTGAATTCAAAGCAAAGCTGGGCAAAATATTTCATAAGAGGGAAGTTAAGGAAATGGGAATAGGTAGGAAAGGAAATTTGAGGATATGATTGAATTGCGATCTTAGAGTGGCTTGAGCGGAGTTGTGGCCAATTTCTTATCCTATTTCTTCATATGCCAAATATTGTGCAAATCTTGCTTCAGCTTACCTTTTTCCTGAAGGATGAGGAGATAAATGATATTCAACCTATTCTGTTGGACCTGATGAGCCAAATGTTGAAGAGCCATGGGAATATATTCTGTAGCCCTACCAGATTACAAGTCATTGCACTGAATCCATTTCACAAGTCCCACACACAGCAGATGCATCCCTTTGCAGTTCCCCACATTCTAAATCATCAATATGTTGTCTCCACATAATGCAGATGCATTAATCTGCAGTCCTCTCTCACTGTGGACACATCACACTCCGAAGTACTGACCCTGCTCCAACATAATGCTTTGCCTTGTACTGACATCGGAAACCCTGGCAAATTTATACAGATGCATGGAGGAAAGTATGCTGACTGGCTGCATCACAGTCTGGTATGGGGACACCTGAGCAAAAAGCCCTCCAAAAGGTAGTTAACAAAGCCCAGAACATCACAGGCAAAACCCTCCCCATTATTGAACATCTACAGGGAACGCTGTCATTGGAGAGCAGCAGCAATCACTCGTATTCAATGGTTATATGATATCATGTCTTATCTAAGTTTGGAAAAATATATTGGAGGGTTGAATTTGAGAAGTGATGGGAAGGCAGTGACACGAAACGGGGTAGGATTGGACCTCAGATGCAATGTGGCAATGTGAAGGGAATGCAGATAGTATTTTTACAGATTGAGAGGTGTGCAGAGAATTGTACATTGCAGGACATTGAACTTGAAATCTTTACAAAGATGTAAATTTTGAATTTGATCAAATGTGGGGTTCTTTCATGGATTATTATCACAACTTTTAAGTTTTAAGATGTACGGATGCTCTGGAGGCTCTCTGGTATCTGAAAGTCATTATTCGATAAACCTTGTTTAGAGGAAGAGGTTGGATTATTAGGGTTTTTTTTCTCTTTGCTTTTTTTCTTTTTATCCATTGAGATAAACTAGGTTTAATTGGATTGTTAATATTGATCATATCATAAAATTAGATGAAAATACCTGAGTAGTATAAAACTTTTTAATATAAAGGAATCTGTGGTTCTTAATTTGATCCAATCTATTGACTATTCAACATTAATTTTGGCCACATTGTGAGGAATGGATTAACTGTTAACTCCTGCATAATCATAGAACTCGATGCATTGAATGGAATAAGTAAATAATTATAGTTATACTTCTGATTTGCAATTTTAAGGTAATATTGTATATGATTTGATATTAATTAGAAGACCATGTAGAAAGGAGTTTTTCTATTAAAATATTTTGAAAAGAAAGAAAGGGACTTGTTTAAGACTCTGACTTTTGCATTTATTGATTTTTTAAAAATTCTCCCTGTATTGCAGTTTGTTACTTTCCTTTATCTGTTTATAGTTCTTTATATGTGGACATTGTGCACTTTTTTTGCACTACCAATAAGTGGTAAATTTTCCTTGCCCGCAGGAAACAAGAATCTCAGGGTTGTATGTGATGTCATGTACGGTATGTACTTTTATCAATAAATATGATTACATGAGCCACGCTGTAATCCTATTGTAATTCCAATGCTTGGCAATCTGCTCCTTTTGCAAGCCTTGATTTCCACCCACATTGCAATCCAACATTCTAAACTCAATTCCCATTGGCATTCTCAGCAATGTTCGCTGCAATATCCAAACAAACTCTGACCCGTCACATTTCAAGTTCAATGTCCTGCAATGTACAATTCTCTGCACACCTCTCAATCTGTAAAAATACTATCTGCATTCCCTTCACATTGCCACATTGCATCTGAGGTCCAATCCTACCCCGTTTCGTGTCACTGCCTTCCCATCACTTCTCAAATTCAACCCTCCATACTTGACTCAAATTGCAAGCAGGACAGTCTGCTCACATGGCCACTGCGAACGTCTACTGTCCCTCACAACATAACATGAACAAATTTGGCCACTGACTGTGATGTAACATTGTGTTAAATTGTGTTTTATTTGATGGTTATAATATGTTTTTGTTTCAGATTGAGACTTTTTTAAAATAAGTGAATTGTCAGCAATGGCGCAAGGGTTAAAACACCAGGAACTTCAACCTTTGGGCTGTCTGCATTGTTAAACGTGTTTCTTACTGGTTTTTTTTGTTTGTTTCCACCCAGTTAGTCTAACACCGGGCTAGTTGTTCATTAAATTAAAAAGAAAAGCAAGGACATTCCCAATTTCCTTGAAATGCTTCAATGTATCACACACCCTATTTGCATAATCGATTACATGACTGGTAATGCTCATAGCTTAACATGAACCTGAACCAAATTTAGCAAAGCAACTAGGCTTGCCTTGTAAGTTGTGTCCCAAGTGCTTTGATCATAATTTATGGAAAACAGCTTAAAAAATAATTTTCATTAAAGCAGAAAGATGAAAATGGAAAATGTTTCCTCTGTTGTCGGTTAGTTCTCTTTGGGTTAGATTTAAATAATTTTTTCTCCTTCATTACAAACAGCAAACAATAAAACAATTCATAAAGAGTTTACATTAACATGGACAAAGAGATAAAATACTGAATGTGTTGTACATTAGTAGAGAAAGCATTTGCCACAGGCAGGGATTTATAGATTGCTCAGCATATGACATTGTCAGAGAGAGTCTGGCATAATACACTCAAGCAGTTAACAATCACATCAATTTTTGACTGCAAATAATGAAAACTGTATTTAAATAGCAAGTTTAAAAATATATTTTTCATATTTTGAAACCAGTGCTGAATGATGCTTATTCTTGGTCAGTGGTTCTTAACCTTTTTGTTTCACTCAAATATCACTTTAAATATTCCCTATGCTATAGGAGTTCTGTGATTAGTAAGGGATTGCTTAAGGAGGTATGTGGGTGGAAAGAAAAAGTTGGAAAACCACTGTTTTAATTGTATCTAATTAACTCGTTATGTGCACAGTTTCATAACTCCAAAGGAAATGGGCCAATGACAATTTTTCTCATGCAAAATATTTCAGTAACAATTGGGTCCAGAGCTGTGGTTCTCAACCTTCCCTTCCCACTCACAAACCACCTTAAGCAATCCCTTACTAATCATAGAGCACCGATGGCATAGGAATTACTTAAAGTGGTATGTGAGTGGAAAGAACAAGGTTGAGAATTGCTCTTCTAGGTTGTACTTTTGAGAGCAAGTGTTTACGATTTATGCTAGACTGTTAACTAAAGTCAATGAGTAATTCGGTGCAGGTACCTAGAGTCCTGGTATGGTCTTAGCAGTATCTGAATGCGGTCTCCCAATAGCCCATTTAATTAGCTTCATATTGCACAAAATTTAATTATATATTTTCTCTGCTGAGGTCTTAATTTTCAGTTCTTTGTTCTTGGCCATATTTGAAATTTCATATTTGGATCTACAATTAGATATTAAATAGTTAAGCTTCAACATCTAAACTCAATTATATTATAATGATATGGGTTAGTGGAGTTGGCACTTCAGTTAAATGTTTCTTGTTTGTCTCCAAATATCTTTCATTTCATTTCTTCATAACATGATTCACAGTTCAAGGTTTTAACCAATCCATTTTTGCCCCTAGAAATTAAAGACCTATCTAATTCAAACTGTTGGATGGCTTGTACATTGGTGTTTCTATGTTCATGCCAATTCAGAAATTCCCAGTCTTTGGCATGCTAATAATGAAAGGCATATTGATATATTTTCAAGTCAAAATGGTGTCTGATGTGAAGAGGTATTAATGTATCCAATACATTACGGTTCTTCACTCTCTTTCTTGAGGACATATGTCATTAGGCCAGAGGTGCTGTTGAAATTAACTTGATGAACTCAATCATATCGAAGCAATTGTGCATTAGGAACAGAGAGGGTAGATATTGAGTCGAGTGGCTGAAATAATCAATTTAGAAGTCTGCTTAACCTGGATGATCTTCTGGGCTTTCTTGAAGATTGTGGTATTACACTGTACATGCAGGTGGATGTTCAGTCACACTCATTGATGATACATTGCAGTATCAAAGGTGCTGTGAAGGATGAGAAGGTGCTGGAATTAGCATCAAATGAATGTTAATTGAGCCATAGAGTCACTTTAGAGCGAAAGCAAGGTTTTAATTTACCAGAGAGAGAAGATCAAGTGAAAATAAAAATGTTTTTAAGGATGTATCAGGGTGGGCTACCTTTAATTTTTTTAATTTAGTTGTGCAGTAACAGGTCATTTCAGCCCACGAGTAGTTACTGGGGGTGTAGGTTAATTGGGCGGCACGGACTCGTGAGCTGAAATGGCCTGTTACCGTGCTGTATGTCTAAATTAAAAATAAAAAGGTTGCCCACCTCGAGTAGATGGTGTTTTTTTTCTCTTCAGAAATCAATTATAGATTTATCCATATAGAATATGGAAACTCAGATCATGCTATGGTTAGTCCAATCAAGATTTTAACCAGCTGAGAATTCCCAAATGCAGAGCAGTTGCAATGTAGTTGAACACTGTAGATACACACACGTTACTCCATTCCTTGCATTATTATGGGAGTGGGTTGTTGAAGTGGTTGATTGACTTGCCTGGACAACATGCAAACCAAAGATTTTGTACATGACTGATAAACAATAGTTTGGTCATGGACAATTCCATGAAGAACTTTGATACCACACATTTTTGATGATTTGTGAAACTCAGGCCACAGGAATTTATTTTTATTTTTTCAAACTTTATTTAAAGATGGAAAAAACATAACACAGTCCAATAATAATCAAAAAATAATTTTACAAATGTATATAAAACAAAAACAAAAAAAAAGACAAACATCCAATAAAAAAAAACCCAGACCAGCCCTCCCACCCCTTCAGCCAACTCCCTTAAGGGGAGGCAAAAATATAAATTATATACAAAAAAAATTATAAATGTTGAGAACAATTCAAAGTATATCTAAATGCATATATTCCAAATACAGAGACCATTTGCTAACAAAAAAAGAATAATTATCATGTAAATTATAAGAAATTTTTTCCATAACAATACAAATTTTCAATTCATTTTGCCAACGTAGTATATTAATCTCTGTATTGTCTTTCCAAATACTCGCAACACATTTACGCACTACTGATAACACCAAATGTACAAAAGCAATTTGAATTTCATCCAAACCTAATCCCCTCAACGAAATCAAATTACCCAGCAACAAAATTGTTGGGTCCAATGGCAATGTAAAATTATACAGTTTTTCCAAAACCACTTTAATTCCTTGCCAGAATTGTTGAACTTTTACACAAGTCCAAACAGCATGTTAAAAAAAGTTCCAATATATGAATCACATCTACAACCTAAGTCTGAATTACTAAATCCATATTTTTAGTTTTTCTGAAGTCCAATATAATTGATGTAAAAAAAAAAAAATATATATATATATAATTAACCATTCCATATCTTACATTAGTCAATTTGATTACATTGTCCTGACACATATCCACCCAATCATCTTCAGGAAAAATTAGCACTAAATCACTCTCCCATTTAAGTTTAGATTTATCCCAATCTGGTTTATTCATATTATCTTGTAACAAATTGTACATAACCGAAATATAACTCTTCTTTGGTACAGAGGAAATCAAAGACTCAAATCTCGACAAAGTAGGTAAATTCATCTCTCCACCATAATTATCCTTTACCAAGTCTCTAAGTTGGTAATACACAAACATAAAATTTACAGATATATCAAATCTCACTCTCAATTGATTAAAAGAAAGAAATTGTCCCTCTTCAAAACAATCCTCTATTGTCTTTATACCCTTTAAATCCCATCTCTTTAAATAATTATTAAACATTGAAAAAGAAATAAGTTGGTTATTATACAATGGAGTTAAAATTGATAATTTATCTTTTGATCCCAAAACCCTTTTTTTAAAAATCCAGATCTTTAATAAATGTTTCAATGTTGGCATATTATATTTCTGTAACAAATTCAAGTTCCAACAAAATATAAATTCATGTACCTCGACCTCAGAAATACATGCCATTTCCACCTTAGCCCAACTAGGAGGTTGATCTAGATCCATCAACCTGCTAATAAACTTCAACTGGGCCGCTTCATAATAATTTTGAAAATGTGGTAACTGAAGTCCACCTAACACATATTTCCATTTAAGTTTATACAATGCCACTTGAGCTAATTTACCTTTCCATAAAAACTCCCACACTACCTTATTTAAATCCTGAAAAAATCTTTTGAAAGTAAACAAAGTATTGACTCAATTAAATATTGAATTCGGGTGAAAATATTCATTTTAATACAATTGACCCTACCAATCAAAGTCGATGGAGGATCTTTCCACTTAATCAAATATGCTTTAATCCATTTTAATATAGGCACAAAATTTAACTGATAAATTGACTGATAATTAACATCTACAAGCACACCTAAATATTTAATTTTATTTGTCCACCTTAATTTTGTAATAATTTTAAATTCTGAATAATCTCCTATTCCAACTGTTAAAATTTCACTTTTATCCCAATTAACTTTATATCCTTACAATTCTCCAAATTTTGACAAACACTCTTGTAACTGCTTCAATGACCATTCTGGTTCTGTCAAATATATCAATACTTCATCTGCAAATAAATTAATCTTATATTCTTCATTCATAGCCTTCATCCCTTTATCACTTTGCCTAATCTGAGCTAATGGTTCAATAGCCAATGTAAATAAGGCTAGTGACAATAGACAGCCTTGTTGAGTTGAACAAGTCAACCTAAATGGTAAAGAGATCTGATCATTTGTCACCACCCTAGCAATCGGGTTTGTATGTAAAGCTTTAACCCAACCAATTAAAAAAAAGAACCAAATTTAAACTTTTCTAACACCTTAAATAAAAAGTCCCAGTCAACCCTATCAAAAGCCTTTTTCTGCATCTAGTGCAACTACCATAAGATGGTTAGGCTGCTTTCGGTATGCATTGACCAAAGTAATTAATGGAAGAATATTATCTGATGCATTTCTGTTCTTACTAAAACCTGTTTTATCAATATGTATCAACTTTGGTAAGTACATAGCAAGTCTATTAGCTAATACCCTGGCTATAATTTTATAATCTACATTTAATAAAGAAATAGGTCTATAAGAAGACATTTTTAATGGATCTCTATCTTTTTTGGAATAACAGTTATTAAAGCACTTGAACAAGATTCCAGCAACTTATGTTCTTTATTAATTTGTTTTAACACATCTCCAAATACATTAGATAAAACATCATTTAAAAATTTATAAAATTCTGCAGGAAATCCATCATCCCCTGGAGACTTTCCATTTGGCATTTCCTGTATAGCTTCCTTAATTTAAAAAATCTATAAATAGAGATTCTAATTCCTGAATATCTTTCTCATCTAGTGCCGGTAACCTTAATTTAGATAAATAGGATTCAATAGAACCATTATCCTGCTTCCCCTCAGAAGTATATAATTTTTGATAGAATGAATAAAACTGATCATTAATTTCCTGAGGCTTCTAGGTAATTATTGAATTCTTTTTAATGGCATTAATAATCAGAGATGCCTGTTCAGCTTTCAATTGCCAAGCAAGTACCTTATGAGCTCTTTCTCCCAACTCATAATAACGTTGTTTAGTTTGATTAATTAAATGCTCAAACTGATAAGTTTGTAAAGTATTATAGCATAATTTCAATTTTGCTAATGCAGCTTTTTTTTTTACCTTCAGTCACATCCTTCTGAAAATCTTTCTCTAACTCAGCAATCTGGTTTTCCAACTTTTAACTTTCTGCCATATGTTTCTTAACTTTCGTAGAATAACTAATAACCTGTCCCCTCAAATAAACTTTTAATGCGTCCCACACTACAAAATAACTATCCACTGAATTAATATTCTCAGTCAAAAATAAAGAGATATGCTCTTTAACAAAAGTAACAAACTCTGTTTTTTTTCAATAACATTGCATTAAACCTCCATCTATACGATGAACTTCCACAGGAAAAAAGTAATAATGAATGGTCTGATAGAACTCTACTTTTATATTGAACTTGCAGTGCTCTACCCTGTAGGTGTGCTGATACCAATAGAAAAATCAGTCCTAGAAAATGAATCATGTCGTGATGAATAAAAAGAAAAATCTTTATCTGTAGGATTAACTTTCCTCCAAACATCTACCAGATTTAAATCTTTCATCAATGCTTTAATCTATATTGCCATCTTTGAATTCCTTATACTCTTGGGTTTCTATCCAATAAAGGTTCCAAAACACAATTAAAATCTCCACCAAATAAAATATTTTCATTAGCTTGAGTTAACAATAAAAAAGCTGAAATAACCGCTCATCTTCTATATTAGGCGCATAAAGATTAAGCAAAGTCCAAGATTCAGCAAAAATTTTACAATTCACCCATAAAACTCTACCTAGATTTCCCTCTGAAGTTTCCAATTCAAATGATATTTTTTTACAAATTAAAATTGCCACCTCTCTTGGCTTAGAATTAAAAAAAAAGAAAAAAAAAAACACATGTCCAACCCAATCTCTTTTCAATTTCAAATGTTCCTTTTCAGTCAAATGTGTTTCTTGTAAAAAGCCAATATCAATTTTTTTTTATATATAAGCCAATACCCTCTTCGCTTAATTGGATTATTTAATCCCTGAACATTAAAAGTTGCAAAATTCAAAGTAGACATTTTTACTAACTACTAATATATTTACACTCTATAAAAATTATGCTCCCCTTATAATCCTTCAAAAAAACGCACAAAAAACCAAAATGCATTCCTCAATAAAATTTTTTTTTAAAAGACCATCCAAAGGTAGTAACACCCTAAAAATTTGGGTGTGGTAAGCCCATTAGTGGCAGATGACAGTCAAAGCTTTCAGTGTCATCCACCACCCCTCCCCCCAGCCAGAACACATTCATTATGTAATTAAAAACAATCAAATATAGTAAATATATTCAACCCAATGATTCCACGCCCAATGATTGTTCCGGATCTTCAATTTCAAGAAGACTTTGTATCATCTTTCTTTCCATTTCCATTTACCCTCCTCTTAGGAGATGATGATGAAGACCACCCATTTCTTTAGAATTCTGGTAATGAATTAGCAAAAACCAAAGCATTGTGATTGTTCTCAAAAAATTGAGATTGAAAGTTTCCATAAAAAAACCTTCAAAATTGCAGGATAACAAAAAGCAAACTTATAGCCCATTCGCCATAAGACATCTTTAGCCGAATTAAATTTCTGCCATCTTCTAATAACCTCTTGACTCAGATCGACATTAAAAAAACTATTATTTTGAATCATCAATGGGGATTGACTCTGCTGCGCTTTCTATACCACCATTTGTAGAATAATTTCTCTATTTTGATATTTCATACAACGAGTCAATACTGCCCTCTGTGTTTGTCCTGGAAGTGATTTTTTTTCCTCAATGCTCTATGGGCCCGATCCAGTTCCAAACCTTCAGGAAAAAGCTCTTTACCCAGTACCTCTGGGATCCAATGCTTAAATTTTTTTTCTTGGATCAGAACCTTCAAAGTCTTCTGGAAGACCAACTATTTTCACATTATTTCTCCAGCTTTTATTTTCCAATAAATCAATCTTCATCAATAAATCCCTTCTTTGAATCCCCCAATCTACAAAAGGACCTTCTACTTTTTCTTTATTACATTCCATCTGATTTTGACATTCAGAAAAGGCTTTCAGTTTTTTTAAAGTTATCTTGTAGAATATCAACAGATTTTATACATCTGTTAATATCACTCTTAACTATAGTAATTTCTTGTTTCATAGTTGACATTTCTTCACACAAAGTATTTATTTTTGTTTTCACCTCTATAAATCTTTGGGTCATTTGAGTTGACATTTGTTTTGACATATTATTGCATTTGAAAAGCAATCCTTTTCAATAGAGTAAATACCAAGTCCAATCCAGATTCCATAACCATTTTTTGAGATCTACCTTCTTGAACTGCAGGCTTCTCCTCCTGGGCAAATTCCAATAAGGTAAATTGCTCTTCTCCTTCAGTCACCATAGGTCCTTTGACTGTGCGGCTGCGGGTCTTGGCACCCCAACTTCATCGGGGCACCAGCGCTCAGGCTCCCCCACAGCCCACACTTTTTCCAGAAGATCACGGACCCAGGATGCTCCGCGCATGCCTGGCAGAACCGCCGGACGCGCAGGAGCATCCTCTGACGCTACACTGCATGCCCCCGTGCCACCCAGCAATGTTACGGGCCCCTTTGTCAGTCGGGCCACCCGTGCGCATGGCTTCACATGCATGCAGGTCGGCTACGACCGAACTCACCAAAGAGCCGGCGCCATCTTGCGACTGCAGGATCGGTGCCGAGGTCAAGCTAGAATGGGCAGGAGTCCTCTGAGGTTTGGAGACTCCCGACAATGACTCCGTGGATTCAGCTGTACAGGTAGGCCTCAAATCGTCTGTACTTATATATGGTAATTTCTTCTGAAGTTGAGTTTTAGATTTCTTCACATTGGTAGCCATGATGAATCACTGTAACTCAAAAAATTGTAAATATTATTTTTAACCACTTTTACACTTTTTAAAATTGGGTATTTAATAATCCAGCTGGGGAAAGGTGGAACACACGACTTTCTTTTACGCCATCTTGCCACACCCCCAGACCACAGGAATTTGAACCAAATGTCATTGCATGTTTAGGGCAGCTAACATTATCTTTCACCTGGCATTCATCCTTTGAATGCTTCTGTTTCTAGACTGTGCAAATTCTGGAGCTGTGTGCTTTGGGCAGGTCAAACTGTGTAACATCAAACAGTTTATTTAAGACATTGACCCTGCAGCTTTACATGCTCATTTTTGATTCTGACGAAGGGTCATCGACCTGAAATGATGATTTCATTTCTCTTTCTACAAATGCTATGTGACCTGATGAGTATTTTCAGCAATTCATGTTTTAGTAAAACAATGCTGGATATTCCTCCAGCATTGTGCTTTTACTTCAATCGCGGTGCCTGTGGACTTTGGTGTTTTACAATTTGTTTTAGTTTTGGTTTTCCATCATCTGTAATGCTTTGAATTTCACAAGCAGTTTATTGGTGCATTGATACCACCTGGATGACTACTTTACCCATTTTTATTAGACTGGTAGGTTAGGATTCTTGTACGCTGCTATAAAAATGGAGCTGCATTGAAATTTTAAAACAATCCCACCTACAATGTTTCTGGTGAATTTTCTAATTTTTCCTGAATGATTATTTTATTTTTAAAAAGTAGAAATTAGAATTAGAAACAATTAGAAAAATAGGTAGAACATTGGGACAGAAAGGATACTTAAATATCAGGTCGTTATGTATCAATCATGGGTCTGCGTTTAACATCATAGTCCCAAACAAACTTGTCTCCAAACACCTGGACATAGGACTCAGTACCCCACACTGTAACTGGATCCTTGACAGCTGACCTGTAGATTATCATCAATGAGGAGTGGCAACAATGCCACCTCTAGATAATCATTAACACTGGTGCCCTGGATGGCTGTGTATTCAGCCTGTTACTCTATTCCCTACATACGCGTGACTGTGCTCCAGCCAAATGTTACTCAAACTCCACCAGCAAGTTTTCAGAAGACACCATCATTTTAGGGCCGTTCTTAACTAATAACAAAACCAAATACAGCAATAAGAATGGGAATACAGTGGCAAGATGTCAGGTCTTCAAACTCTGCCTCAAAGTCAACAAAACAATAGAGTTGGCCTTAAACTTCATAAAATGGAACGAAACACACACCGTGGTTAGTAGCAATGGTGTGGAGGTGAAGATGCTTTAAGGATTTAGGTGTAAACATTACCAACAATCTGTCCTAGTCTATCTGCAGTGAAGCTACAGACCAGAAAGTGTGCCAACACCGTTTTGGAAGCCGAAAGAAATTTGGCATGTCCCCAATGACTCTTGCTAAGTTTTTAAAAATGAAAGTATCCTGTTTGGATGCATCCCTGTTTGGTCTGGGAACTGCTCCCCCTTCCATTGACCACCCCCCATCATAAGATTTGAAAATGTGCACCATCAGATTCAAGGACAGTTTCTTTCCCAATGTCATCAGACTAGTGAATGGACCTCATCAATAAAATGATGTTGCTTTTGCACTGTCTTAACAGAACTTTTATCCTGTAACATTATACTCTGCACTTTTGTTTTATTTTGCACAATCTGTTGTACTCCGATAGGTTGACTTGCCTGGATAGCACACAAAACAGTTTTTCACTGAAGCTTGATTATTTTTATTGCTTATTGTCATCTGTACTAGGATATAGAGCCGAGGAATTGTGTTATGCCACTTATGTGGTTCTTTCTATGTAACACTTCTTGATATCCTCAAATTGTGATAAAATGTTAATAATACATTACTGTAAATTTGCATGATGGTGAAGTGATGGAGTTTGTGATATTTTTTAAATTATTAACATTAATTGTACTTGGATGACGTGCTGAAATGGCAAACCAATACCAACCAGAGTGAATCAAAGGCCTAAAGAAAACATTAGCAAATAATATCTGCATTTAAATCATTGATTTAGTTGTAGATCAGCTGTTCTTAATATCTTTGTGTCTCGCTTAATATCATTTGATTATGTATTTAGTAAAGGAATGGTCAGCAGCAAGAAAATTAAGATTGAAGGTGATTTTGATTGGACCTGTTGGAAAGAGGACATGGATGCCATTCTGGTTTCCATAATTGTTATGGAAATATTAATTGTTCTGGAAAAATACAAAAGAGGCCTAATATAAGCAGAATGCAACAGAACTGAGAACTCTGAGATAAGGCTTGCGTTGTTTTGTATAAGATAAGTGCCTCATTATAATTTGGCTTTCTAACTCTTTAGTATTGTGATTCTGGATAAGTCAAAGTAAAGTAACAAATTTTAAAATTTCTAAATCCTTTGTGCTGAATAATTTGTTGTAACTTGCTTTGAAGATGTTGGAAAGCATCTTATTTGATAAATAACAAAGAAAATTTAGTTAAATATAATGTAGATTAAAATAATTTACAAAATGGAACATTCTGAGAGTAGTTTGCCTCAAAATTTTACATTACAATCAAGATTTTAGTAAACGAGTAACAGTGTAAATCCTAACCTCTTTGCAGAGCACCTTTTGTTCAGTTTGCAAGGGTGATCCTCAGTTTTTATTCTCTGCCCACTTTCAATCTGAACTTTGTCTCTGACCTCAGACTGTTCCACTGTTGCCCATTATGAGTTAAAGGAACTTTTTTTGACTAGGGCACATTTTAACCCTGAGTATTTCCAAATTTCAGGTAACTAGTCTTTTCATTTTGTATCATATCTGGTAAATGTGTCATGTTGCTCCGGTGTTTCCTTCTCTCAATGCTGTCTGACCTGCTGATTATTTCCAATATTCTCCATTTCAGATTTCCAGCCCCTGCAGTGATTTATTTCTCAGTTCTAATATTCTTTTTCCTATCTCTCCTCCAACCTCATTCATCCCCTCCTATTTATCTCTTTCAGATGGATCGACAACTGATATCAAGCCTCACTACCTTTCTCAGAAGGAACCAACACCATCCATGACATTCAGTCACTTGGGCTTCTCCTAATCACAAGCATTCCCTTTTCTCTCTTTACCTCCCTGATTGAATTCTACTGTTTCTTCATTCTGAAGAAAAGTTATGGATCTAAAACATTAACTTTATTCCATAGGCATGGCCTGATCTACCGATTTTTCTGTTTAAACTCCGGGATTAACTATTTCAATTAGCTCTACTCTTTACAAATTTGAAATCCCCACTTTTTATCTTCAGTAAATCCACTCACTGTCCCACTGACCTATTTTGCCTCTTGGGTTGATTTTAAAATTTAGCCCATCACATGATCTTGTACCTCTCCATCTCTAATCTCTGTATATTTCTACTTGGTAAATTGAATATTTCTATATTTTCACCCTGAACCCTGGAATTCCCTTATGCTTTACAGTTATTTCCCCTCTTAACCTCCTTCTACCCAAAATCTACCACCTTGTCCAGGTTTTGTCATCCAATATCCTCTTTTGCATTTGGCTTTCCTGTAAAAACACTTTTGGGCAGTATTTTGTGCATTAAAGGTGCCACATATATTCAAATTGTTTCTATCATTATTGGTGTATGTACAGACTAATTGCAAATCTCCTTTAAGGTGTTTAAGAAGGCTTTAATAAACCACAAATGTGAATGTTTCTTTTGAAGATACTGAAGAGGGAGGAAAAAAAATACAGGGAGGTGAGTGATAATCTCCAAAAGTGCATTAGATTTCAAATTCTTAAACTGGAAACAGGTTATTGTTAAAAGGACACAAAATCAAGGTTGGTTTCTGCTCATGCATTATTATCACAGAATGAATGATCAGCAATAAAAAAATAATCTGAAAGATAGAGGATCTTTGTCCTTAATTTGGCCCCAGATGAGTTTGAACTGCAGAATATCTAATATTGGCTGTAAATAACAGCAATTACATTTAAGCTGTTTAACCATGTTCTCTTTAAGACTATTCCATGGACTCAGGACTGTGACGAGCTGTATAGAAAGATCCTGAGACTACAGGGGAAATTGCTCACACCCCAGGTGGAGCTCCTAATGTTCCCCATAAGGCTGCACTATACAATGGTCTTCATTTAAGGTTGAGAAGCAAAGAAGCTCACATATTTTACAGACATAGTAAAAGATACCTGAATAGTTTGATTTATTTATTTGGCATGATGCTGGCTGCTACTGCCAAATGTATATGGAGTATAGGATTAGAATTTCCAGCCCCAAGTGATGATGTGTATTTTATTTTGCAGAATAAAATACTTTTGTTATTTTGCTAATACAAGTTTTCTTTCTTGTCTTGGTGGAAACAATAGTATTGACTTATTCACATCCAAAATAAAAACATGTTTCAGTAAGTAACATTTTACACTATAGTATGTGAGGCAATTTAAGGTGTATAGCAAGCTTGAAAGAGAAAATTGACATTGGATCTATAGCTGCAAAAACTCTTTCACAAATTGGATTTTCTTTTCTAATTTTTGCTGCCTTTGCAGTAACATTGTCAGTGGATTATTCCCTTGATTAGTCAATAGTTCTGTAATTGTTGTACAGGCAATTACTAGGATGGTGAAAAGAATATAGGATAAATTGTTTGTTCCTATATCTTTAATGAATCTTAGCAGAGTGTATACTAAAAATATTTCCATCTCATTAACCTGGTCCATGACCACATCTGACCATCTCAAAGAATAAGAAGTTAAAATGCTACGAAAAGCACTTTCAAAATATAATGTAAATATCTTTGCCATGAACACAATAATCCTGTTAGGTCTGGAAATAGCACACAACGTACAATTTCTGTTTTTAAAAAAAAACATTTTTTTTCAAAGGGTATGAGGGTCAGGAGCAGCGTTTTTTTCCCCAAAGAAAGAATAATGTGTCTCACTAATATGTTGGGTATTATAAATTAACATGTGTGTGTTTTGCAGTGTCCTGTCCCTGCAGTGAAGTCCTGAAGGTGTCATTCAAATTCAGTTTCTCAAAAAAAAATTTTTTATTGCAATATGTCCAAAAGAGAGGTCATTAGCCTTAAGAACTGAATAGAGGATTTATTTAGCTGAGATTAGAGATGTTTCTAATTTCCCTCTGGACTATAATTGGCTAATTAGTTCTATTTACTTTCATTAACTACTGAAGTTAAAGGTTTTTAAGCAGGTGTCAGGTGGAGAAAAGAACGAGCTGCTGATTTTATTTTCAAATGATGCTTTAGGCCAATGCAATAATTCATGAGGGGACAGTAATAAATTGTTTATTAAAGCTTTCCCTACAAGCTGATAGCAATGACATTCAGCATTTCCTACTGTAATTAACCTGGATTGGAATGACCTTCTGTTTCAAAACATAAACACTTATTACAGTTCTGTCTTTCTCACCACTTTAATCCAATAAAACAAGGATAAGGAATGTAATTCAACAAAATTACTGATTAGAATACATCCCAGAGAGATTAAAGGGACTTTCCTCAGCTCCTGTGGAAGATCACAAATGAGCAGCAAAGCACAGAGTGCAGGACAGTGATGATTTGACTCTTATTAGCTTTAAACACATCTCATTAACCTGGTAATTTACTGCTCATCAAAATCAAGACATCATGTAAAATGGGAAGGTCCTGGAGAGTTATGGAACAAATAAGCCTAGGAATACAATTGCATAGTTCCCCGATTTTAAATTGACAAATCGCACGGTTACAGGCCCTTTTGACCCACCCAATAGACCTACAAACCGGTATGTTTTTGAAGAGAGAGAAGAAACTGGAGCACCCGCAGAAAACACAGACACAGGGACAATGTACAAACTCCTTACAGATAGTGCTGGATTTGAACCCTCTTGCTGTCGCTTAAACAGTGTTGCGCTAACAGTTTCATTTTAAGCTTATTCTGTAAATTGTGCTCTTTACTCGACTCTCAATGATGTCCGAGATAAATTATTGGTCTGTTTGCTGAAGAGCATGTAGTGATAGAGAGCTATTGATCCTCCTGACCAGTAGACAGATTTGGAGACTGGTTTATTGCAGCTTGGCTCTATTCAAGATGGGTGCCTCCACACAGTCCAGAGTGAATTCTTTAGCTAATAAGGTATAGTTGTTTTAAATGAACTCCAGTCACTCGGGACCAGGAGTGTGCAATGAGCACAGGAGTGGAAGAAATACCAGGAGTGTGCTGAATATTTATCAGTCGATGGCAGCAGAGAAATGGAAATGTAAAGGCACTTGACGCTGTAAATTGGACTGGAAATGTTGACTATTCAAACAAACATTTATTCTGTACTTGCAAGCCTCAGGTGTCTATTAGCAAACCTAATATACAGACGATTACACTGCTGTTTACCATGGTAGGACCTCAAGCACTAGAGGTTTTCAATACATTTGTTTTTGCCAAGGCAGAAAGACCAGGGCAAGTTTGACAAGGTTATCAAGATGTTTGATGAACACTGTTCACCAAAGAAAAATGAAACATTTGGAAGATGCATGTTTAATGGACTTGAAAATTGAAAGCAAGAACACGTAATTTTGGATTGCTGTCCGTGATCAAATTGTGTTTGGGTTTAGTGATAAGAAAGTGAGAGAGAGGTTGCTGCGAGAGACAGATCTTAGCTGGAGCTGTGAAGATATGCCACGCCAGTGAATTAGCTCTGCAGCACGTGAAAAAGTTCTGTGAGAGTGCAAAACCCAGTGAAAATGAAGGTGTAGCCGTCACCACAGTCTGTGTCCATGCACATAAACAAAAAAGGAGATATAGGAAACAGCAAAAAGATGGAGAGACATTCAAGTGCAAACAATGTGGCACTCAACATGCAACAAAACAATGCCCAACCTCTGGAAAAATCTGTAATAACTGCAAAAGGCAGAATTACTAAATGCAAAGCAATGTTTTTCTGAAGGAAAATAAAACAGTCATAAAAGCATGCACACTGTATACACTTTAGAAGAACTGCCCTCAGTGATAAACTTTTCATTGGTATGGTAGCGCAGGAAGATTATGAACCAACAGACACTGAACAGAGTCAATCAAGATTAGTGTACTGTCATTGCATACAAATGGAGAAAATATTCCTTTCAAATGGGACACAGGGCAAAGGTCAATTTGATCTGTGAGCATGACATCAGGGCAATGAAGATAAAGCCTTACATCCATGCAAATCCTGTTCAGCTCAAAGCCTACAATGGACAGAGCATCAATACAAAAGTTGCGTGTAAACTCAAGGTGAAAGTGAAACCCCCACCCCCAGCTCAGGTTCACAGTAGTCCCAGATAGACATGAATCACTGCTGGGTTACAAAGTGTGTGAAAACTTAAGACTACTCAAGAGGGTATACACACCAGGGAAACCTATTGAGTTAGGTGATGGGTTATCCAGGACAACGATGCAGAGTGAAGCACACAATGAGAGTTCCACAGAGACAGATGTGAATATCCATGTGAATCTGATCACTGAATCTCTTCCCATATCTGACGCAAAATCCAAGCAGATCACAGCTGAAACAGAAAAGGAAATAGTTCTACAGAAGGTCTTCAAGAATTTGAATGAAGGATGGCCAAGAGGTGAATCTCAGCCAAACTACAACATCAGAGCTGCTCAGACTGAGCAGAATTGTCATTCCTCAATCACTGTGACAAGAGATGCTGAAAAGGGTGCACGAGGGGCTGTTTATTGGCCAGGGATATATATTGACCTTAACAGAATGGTTTAAATCTGTGAGATCTGTTTGAAACATCACACAAAGAAGACAAAGGAACCCATGATAATAACAGATGTACTAACAGAACTATGGCAGAAAGTTGGGACTGATCTGTTCCACATGGATGGAAAGAATTACTTGCTGGTTATTCACTATCGAACTATCTAGAGATTGCACTGCCTCCTAATATGTCTGCTGCTTGTGTGATCAAATATGTTAAGTCAATCTTTGCAAGCCATGGAATGGCACAAATTGTCTACAGTGACAATAGACCATGCTACAGCTGCAGAGAATTCTAGAACTTAGCAGAAGGGTATAATTTTTGACATGTGACCTCAGGTCCTCTGCATCCAGTTAAATGGTAAAGCAGAGAAAGGAGTTCACAAAGTTAAACAGATGCTAAAGAAAGCACTAGGCAGTGGCTCAGATCCGTATCTAGCTCTTATGTGTTACAGAGCTTCACCACCTGAACATGGCATGTTACCCACAGAGCCTCTGATGGGATGTAAACTATGCACTATACTTCCCTGCTTTGCAGACCCACACTAGAACATGCATCTCGAATGGAAAGAAAGGTGTTTGCAATGGAGTCAAAAAGCAAGGTGTGACAAATTAGCAAGAAGTTTATGGTCCTGGCACAACATGACACAGTGAGAGTCAGAGATTCCAACACCTGGGCCAAAAAGGCCACTGTTCTGGAGGAAGTAAATCCAAGATCCTACATGGTCAGGACAGAGGATGATCAAATACTGAGGAGGAATCAAAAAAGCCTGCAAGAGATACTGCAGGAACAGACAAATGCAGAAGATCCAGCCTGTACAGCAACAATGGAAACACCACCAGTGCTAGACAGTAGTGAACCAGCAGAGCCAACACAAGCACCTGTGTTAAGAAGATCCATACATGTTATCAATGCACTTGACAGACTGAATCTCTAAAAGAAAAACAACAAAAAAAATTGTGCTTTTTGTGTTGAACTTTAAATTAAAATGAATATTGTATTAATGTGCCATGTTGTTAGATTAAACATCTCAAGGACAGATGATGTTGTAAAAGAGTGCTAGTGATCCTCCTGACCACTAGAGGGAGTCAGACTAGTTTGTTGCTGCTTGGGTAGATTCAGGATGGATGGCTCCACATGGTCCTAAGTGAGTTCTATAGCTAATCTTTGGCTTGGCTTCGCGGACGAAGATTTATGGAGGGGGTAAATGTCCACGTCAGCTGCAGGCTCGTTTGTGGCTGACAAGTCCGATGCGGGACAGGCAGACACGGTTGCAGCGGTTGCAGGGGAAAATTGGTTGGTTGGGGTTGGATGTTGGGTTTTTCCTCCTTTGCCT
Organism: Narcine bancroftii; assembly: GCF_036971445.1. NCBI lineage: Eukaryota > Metazoa > Chordata > Chondrichthyes > Torpediniformes > Narcinidae > Narcine > Narcine bancroftii. Next base: position 110,115,998 of record NC_091473.1, read on the forward strand.
TTTGTTTTAAAAGGACCCAAGTTTCTGTATTACAATGAAAGAAACATCACAGAGCCCTTCTCATTATGCTAGGTATTTTTTTATCAAATGTACTTAAAATTGAAAGTGATGGCACAGGTATAATGGTGCACGCTTGTCTTCATCAGTTGTAGTACTGACTGCAGGACTTGAGATGTCTACTGCTGTACAAGATGTTGATAAGGCCACATTTGAAATACATTTGCAGCTCTGGTTGTCTTGCTAGAAGAAAGATGTCATTAAATTGGAAAGGATACAAAAAAGGATTTATGAGGATGTTACTGAGACTGGAGCGCTTGAGTTGTAAGGAGCATCTGGATAGATTTGGATGTTTTTACCTGGAATAGGAAGCTTTGAATGATCTTACGGAGGTACCAGCTGGCACTCGTGCATGCACGATGGATTTGAGTACCAGTGCCAGCCAGCGCATGTGTGGTGGACCTGCACGCATACAGGGAGGAGGATTCAGGTTGGACATTTAGCACATGGGCCAAGGCACAGGTGTGTACTGTTGGCGCGAAAATTTTTCGCTGCGCGTGATAATGGTAGTAAAATCATTTCAAGTGTATGTTGTGTATATAAAGGTCTGTTAAATCTTAAAACATACTCGACTTCATACATTAAAACAAGATGGGAAAAGGAAGGAGTGATAACTCTGAGGAAGAATGAAAAATTATATGGAGCAATGGAGTTATCAATAGAAGGTAATATGCAGAATGATAAATCATTGAATAGGAAAGCAGATCATTCCTGATTTATGTTGAACTAGCAAGGTTTTGCTAAATTTTTAAAAATTTTCATGTTAGAATTTTTATTTAATAAAATAACTAAGATGATCATCTGTTTGCATTTGTTGTTTTTGCCATACAGTTTAAATTTTATAAAAAAAATCTTTTCGGGAACACACTGTGCGTGTATATATCTATATATCTCGACACACATATCTAGCTATATATCTATGGTAATCTATGACCATGTCCTCGGGGCAAGTGCCAAAGGGGGGGGGCATTCACCAAATGAGTTAATGTGCCCCCCACCCCACCCCACAGCACTAGTGTCAGCATGCAACATAATCATATGAGTTCTATCGGCGGGAGGGGTAACTGTGATGGTGGTGCATGGAGGTTCATGGTGGGTAAAGGATCTGTACTTCCCCCCCCCCCCCCCCAACTTCTGCTGAGACCCTGCATGTCCTCCTTTTTGGTAGTTTGGAAACGGTCATCCTACCTAGCGATGCTGCTTGACCTGTTCCTCAAGCGGTTCTTCCAGTTTTCTTCTGTCCAGGATCTGCAGTTTAGCAAACGGACACCCATTCTTCTTTAACTGAGGTGTACCAAGCTGAGAATCTTCCAAGGAGCTACCAAGTCTGTAAGATTATAAACAGGAGGAAGCAGGCTCATGGGTTTTGATTTCAACACATTAATGCTGTCAGATACTGCCATGCATCAAACAAAAAAGTTTATGGTGCCTGTAGACATAGTAAGGTTGTTCAAAATGTTGACAGCAGTGACAGGGCCAGGAAAGTTTTTCTCGAAGACAGAGAAATAATAAAATTTTGAGTTTACAGAGAATTAAGGTTTGCTGAGGGAAAAAGAATTGTTTGAAGCAGGTCCTGTATCTAAGGCACTATTATGAAAGTGGGTGATTCAGTTGGCGTACTCTGTTCCTTCAATAACATGCATGGGAAGTGGTATTTTATCTTACTAGCCATTGCATAGCCTGCACTGAGACATTTGTAATTATTGTTACAGGACAGTTTATTACTGTTCACGTCTCAACAAGGGACATTTGATACCACAAATCCAAAATACTACTGGAGTTGCAAGTTTAAAATTGAAACAGCAAGTGCTGGATGTCCTCAGTACGTCTCTCTGAAGTAGGGATGGTGATTCAAGCACCTTTTATTTTTTTAATCCCAGAGTTGTGACCAAAATGCTACTGCTGGTTTTATATTTTTATAGGGTTTTCAAAATGAAAATGCTAAATATTGTCTTTTTGAATACTCATCAAGGCCACTGCAGTTTGAAAGTAATTGGTAATGCAGGGAGTTGGAACCCTTTAAGGAAATACAAGGAAAAATATACTATTTATTCACACAATGCTCATTTAATGAATCTTTCAATTAGTGTGAGGAAAGCCCAGAAACCTTGTTAAACTATAAAGGAAACTGTCAATGTCCGTGTATCATTAAAGACGTGATACTGTCAAATGTTTCTAATGGCAAACGTTATGTTACAGATCACTAAATGTGAGTTTCATAGTTAATTATTTTACGTCCATGTTGATCTATAAAATTTAATGCTATATATACTTGGTGAGATTCCTTTTGCTCTTCATCTGTAGGAAGCTGGCTTATTTGAACATATGACACTTGCAATGTGAGAGGGGAATTAGAAGGTAATGAAGTGTATCAAGTGTATTTGTTCCACTGTGATTTCTTAGCATGTAGAAAAATAAAAGAACTTTCAGAAGTCTGATTCATAATTGTTGTGTAATGATTCTCACCCCCTTTGAATGTCAGAGGTTGTGTGGGTGGGAGGGGTGGGGGGGGGGAACCCTTGAATAAACTACCTTGTCTAAGCTACTTGTATCTCACACAAATCGGTCCTGACTCTATCAGAGGGCAAGAACTAAGTGAGCGCATGTAGATAAAAGCTTATCAGGAAAGAGTTCTGATTCCTTTGGTTAAAATTGCATGAAGCCAAGAGGGAGTTTGGTTAATCTATTTGATAATAAACAGTTCCCAGTATAATTTAGGCAGTTATTATTGCTCTGCAACAGCATATTGATTTAAAGTGGAGTGCAGCACAGTTGGACAGCTCGTAAAATTGATGCCTCACACCCCCCCATCGACCTGGGTTCAATCCTGAGCTGCAATGCCACAGAGTTCTCCCTATGACAGTATGGGTTTAATTGGCTGCTCCAGTTTCCCCTCGCATCTGAAAGAAGTACAGATTAGGAGGCTAATTAACATTGTAAATTGTCCCAGGTGTGTAGGTGAGTTCATAGAAACCAGGGAGAATAATAAGACATCACTGTAGGATTTGTGAAGGTGATCAGTGCCGATTTACTTGGCCAAGAAACATGCTTCCATGCTGTACTCCGCAGAAGTGAAGTTCAGTGCAAACTCGTACATTTATATTTAAAATGCACACCAACAACTTATCACGGTAAAGCTTCTAAGACCCAATTGAGTGTTGAAGGATTTACAACTGTTAGGAAAGATTCTGAAGGATTTCTTTAAGACCCTCTCGTGACCTTGCAGAATAAATCCATAATTTCCTGGAAGGTTGGTCCAAGGCAATAACATAATCTTTACTTTGTTTAGCTAGATTATAAGAAAATAAATTAATCATTCAGTGAAATAGTGTACATATTCTTGTTCTAATATATTCACATCAGGCATTTGGTGTTCATGCACAGTTTATGATTTTAAACTACAATGTCCCTGAGATATAACTTGCAGGCAGGTATTTTTTACAGGAATAGTTGAGCATATGTTGGCATTGTTGAGGGATTATGTTATTTTTTGATTTTGATAACTGCCCCAAGTTAACACTGCTCAAAGCTAAAGCATTAATTCTCTGCTTCATTCAGAGGATGCTGAAGTCCTGCACAAAATGAATGGATCCATTCATTTCAGTGCAGTGGTTTTTCCTCGCAAGGTTTGGCTGTGCATTGCAAAAACTTAAGTCTATTCAGACTCACCATTGTAAATGGGCTTCAATCAAATAAACCACTGATTTATTGTACTAAGAATAGCAGCATGAAAAATCAATGGCTGTGCACTGTTTATCGCCGATTGAAAATGATGTTTTACCAGAGAGAAATAGTATAGCTACATTTCCGGGTCACTTTCTGTCACTATGGAATCTAAATCTTACTTCATAGAGTAGTCCTAGGATGTTTTGAAAGATTCCCTATTTGGAATGCTGTGGGGAAATGGGCACACATTGTCATGGGACTTGCCCAGGGCCGCCATGTCCTCTCAGTTTATTTTCAGTCTAGGAACCCACTAAGGCAAGTCCCATACTTTCTGTCTACCATTTGGGCTTCTGTAACCTTGCCTCCCTCACGAGCCACACCACCCCTATCCCCACATAGCCCATCCTTTCAATTTGATCAGGCAAAGTCCAATGTCTCTGGCCATAAAGCTGTCCTACTCTAGACATGATCCTCTGCTGATTTACCCAACCCTCTCTGATCATTGACCATTCCTTCTTGCCAACCCATCTTTTAGTATGATGGTCCATCAGGCCATCACAAATTCTTTGTAGATTTGTTTTCAGAGAAATGTTTCTTCAAACGAATGCTTTTCCACATATCCCCCTCTCTTGCATGGAGGTTTTGGAATCTGTGTTTCATGTAATGATTTTGCAAACGTAGGCAAGGGTTAAATGAAGTGATCATTACAAATAGAACTGCCCTCTTTTGACAAAGAGACAGTGAAGTGGCTCTTCTTCATTGCCACTGATTTTGTGCATCTCCCATGATAGGGAGAGCAGCACAACAGGACCTCTCACTGAAGATGTCTCTGAACTTTCTTGACTTCAGGGCAATAATAAATATGCTTTCCTGTCATTGTAATCAGATGACGTGACATCACTGCTGGCCTCTGTTTCACTTCTCCAAAAGCATGACTCATGGTAAATGACCTCTTGCTTGCTTATACAAATTATACAAGTGTCTCTGAGTGTTTAAAGTTTCAACTTTTCCAAAAGTTAATAAGAAAATACTTCTGGGCTGTCTACTCAGCTAACCAACAGATGACTTCCTCGTTTACACAGGTGTTTCTCTGAGTAAGTGGCATTGTCTTTAATTTCAATGGACAACCACTTCAGTTTTAGAGCTGTTTACATAGTTTCCACTAAACAATAGATTAGCAGACATTTAATGGTTTTCCATGTACAAATGTCTTTTTGTTTGTCCCTGTTCAACCCACAAAATAACTTCACTAAAATAATATATTTTGTAACTAAAGATTAATAATAACACAATTCCATCACATCCTGGAGAACAGATGAGCTCTGTTGATGCTATTCAGACCAAACCGAACAGTGGGAGGATCATCACAAGCAGAGGTGGGGATAACAGTATGCAGAGATAGCATGAGAAAAGGTAGAAAGGGGGGGGGGGGGGAAAGAGCATCTTCCAAAGGATTCTCCCGATGGCCAGAGGTGGCCTTGACCCTCCACCATCAAACACAGTTCAGAAGTTCACAGAAGCCTCCATTTAACTCTGTGCTGCTGGCAACAAAGCTTTAGATGAAAGAAATGTAATCAGGGATGAGTTTCAAATAAATGAAGACGATATTAGAGTCATAGCATTTTATAGCACAGAAATGGACCCTTCAGCCCAAACTTGTCCATGCCAACCAAGCTAGTCCCCTTTGCCTGCATTTAGCTCATATCCCTCTAAACATTTCCAACTTTTATGTATGCAGTGACTTGAAAGTGTAATAATTATACCTACATCAACCACATCCTCACACAACTCATTTCATGTACCCGCCTCCTCTGTAAGTCTCCTTTTAAATGATCATGCTTGTGTCAGAGATTGGAAGAAACTTGTTTGGGGTGTTTCACAACTCGAAGCATCTTCCAGCCAATTAAGTATTTTTTTTAAATTCTGGTCATTTATGTAGGAAATGTTCTGAGGAGACACTTTAAATCATGTAGGTTTCATTATTTTAAGTTTGAGGTCATCCTCCTTGAACAGTATGCTCCTAATTCCTATCATAAATTCCACATTTCTGATTTATTTCTTCCAAATAAATTATTCAAATTTAAAAAAAAAACTATTTGTTGATATCATTCATTGTATGAAATGACATTTGCATTGGTGTGGATCATGCCAGGAATTGCTCATCCCAATTTCTTGACAGGTGGGACTTTACCTGGATATTTCTTCAAACACTGTAAACATGTCTAAAATTACATACTACGCACTATTTGCACATACAGAATGACCACAGATTGATTTCATGTTATCCAGTTTATTTTTCCACCTGGCTATGAGTGTAATTTCTTGGAGAATAAATAAAACATTTAAAATAAGGCTGAAGTGATATAGTGTTAGGGTTCCAAAAGAAAATCTTTTCCAGAGTAGTCTTGCAATCTAATTCTCTGCCTGAATGTTTAATATTGTGGTCTGCACGTAGATTAAGATGAATCATTTTACAACTCTGAATCGGTCTCAAAAAAATCCTGTTTTCTCAGATTTTTATTTAATTAACATAAAACACTACAGCCCTTTGGTTATTCCTACCAATAAAATACTAAACCCTTCCTACTTCATAACCCTCTTTTTATTTCAACCATGTGCCTGTCTTAGAGTCTCTTAAATGCCCCTATTTTCCAAGCCTCCACCAACAACCCTGGCAAAGCATTCCAGACATCCATAGCTCTGTAAATTCTTAGGTGTGGTAAGAACATAAGAAATGGGAGCAGGAGCAGGAGTAGGCCAGCTGGCCTGTCAAGTCTGCTCTTCCATTCAATGTGATCATGGCTGATTTGATGATAGGCTTATCTCCACTTACCTGCCTTTTCCTTATATCCCTTAACTCCCTAACTATGTAAAAATCTATCCAACATTGTCTTAAATATATTTACTGAGGTTGCCTCCACTGCATCAATGGGCAGCGAATTCCACTGATTCACCACCCTCTGGGAAAAGCAGTTTCTCTTCATCTTTGTTACTATACCCTGAATCTTGAGGCTATGTCCCTAGTTCTGGTCTCTGCTACCAATGGAAAGAACCTATCTACTTTAATCTTATCTATACTTTTCATAATTTTATATGATTCTATCTCATTCTTTTAAATTCCACTAAATTTCAACGAGTACAGTCCCAAACCACTCAATCTCTCTACAGAGGTCAACCTCTTCATTCTTGGAATCACCTGGTGAACCTCCTCTGCACTGCCTCCAAAACCAGTACATTCTTCCTAAAGTAAGGAGACCAGAACTGCATGCAGTACCCAAGATGTACCTTGTACAGTTGCAGCATCACTTCTCTGCTCCAAATTCAATGTCTCTAGCAAGGAAGAGCAACATTCCATTTGCCATCTTGATAGCCTGTTGCAACTGCAAACCAACCTTTTGCGATTCATGCACAAGTACCGCCAAGTCCTTCTGTATGGCAATATGCTGCAGTCTAATGCCATTTAAATAATATCTTGATCTTTCATTTCTTCCTTCCTAAGTGGATAACATCACATTTGCCAACATTGTACTTCATCAGCCAGACCTTTGCCCACTCACAGAACCTATCTATATCACTCTGCAGACTCTCTGTATCCTTTACAAAATTTGGTTTTTGACTCAATTAAGCGTCATCTGCAAACTTAGATACACTACACTCTTTCCCCTCTTCCAGGTCGTTGACATATACTGTGAACAACTGTGCACCCAGCACTGACCTTATGCAGCACACCGCTCGCTACCGATTGCCAATTCTAAAATCAACCCTGCAACCCAACTTTCTGCTTTCTATGGTTTAACCAATCCTCTATCCATGCTAATATAATGCAAAGATCTTGGTGAAGAAACCATTCATCACCTAAAGCAGCATGCCCAAATCATCTACTGCCTATTGCTTTCTATAAATATGGCATGTCCTGCTGAGTTGCTCCAGCATTTTAGTTCATGGAAAAAATTCTAAATACTTCCTCTCTTGACTCTCAGAAAATCACTAACAACGTAACAGTAAAATGCTGTGGTGATAATTCTGGTGCTCATGTTGTTATTGGCTATTTAGCGCAATCGTGTCTGCCTGTCCCGCATCGGACTTGTCAGCCACAAACGAGCCTGCAGCTGACGTGGACTTTTTACCCCCTCCATAAATCTTCGTCCGCGAAGCCAAGCCAAAGAAAGAAGAAAGAATGCTTATTTTTAATGACTTGTGCCATCTATAGATTAAAGAATGGAGAATATGGGTTCCTGAGTGGTCACGTACTTACTGGCTCAGCAAATAATTTACACAACAACACAACTTTAATGTTGTGTTCATATTTTGTAAATCCTAATTTGTATGTTCCTACTTCTGGTAGTTGATGTTTGAGGTTTTCAGACTACTGGACATTGGCTATCGCCATTCGATCAGAGTGATTCAGGGGACCTCAGAGATGACTTGGAACAGGATGAAAGGAATAGGGTAGTTTTGTTAATTGTGTCATTCAGATTTTGACAATTAAAAAGAGAAATGCTGAGAAACGTGCGCAGCTCTGGTGCCATTTGTATAAAGGGAAATAACGAGTGTTTCAGATCTAACCTTTAATTTATAAGCAGTTTTTGCTACGAGTCGTTCTCATTGTATAATAAGGAAAGAGGCCATTCAGTCCACCGTATCCACTTCTGTCTCCTGTTTGAAATCAAATCAGAGTTTAATAATTTTAATCTTTGAAGACAGCAATTAAATATTTGAGGGGCCTGATTTTGATGCAGATGAATAAAGAAAAGTTATAGGACACAGATGGTGATTTGGCCCATTGATAAGAAGAGGACAATGGTGACTGTGGGAAATATGCCATGAAATCTTGTGTGGAATACTAACACTGGCATTGGTCAGTCTGCCCTGTTACTAAACTTTGTTTTATTTATATAAAACTTTGACAATGAAGTCTTTGTCTTTCCAGCATTTTCTATTTAAACCTTTTTGTAAAACACTGCCCAATTTTTGCTTTTGCGTAGTTAATTGAAGAAACAAAATTTAATTCTAATTCCACCCTATTTCAGTTGATTCAGTTCGAATCAAGACCAAACGAGGACCAAAATGTATGAATCATTTTTGGGAAAGAAAGTTTCAGGTACTTTCATTGTCTCCAACGAAAATGACAGAAAGCCTTCATGCCTTAATGGGCGGTACATTCATTGCCTGAATCAATTGCACTTTGTCATGGGCATTCATGTCAATTAGTTTAATCCGTGTCAAACTGTACAGAACTTCACCCATTGCTCTTCTATACCTGCATAATGAGGTCATTAGATGCATGAGGATCTCAATGTAAAAGAACTCATTGCGTTCAGATTCTAGAATTTTTGTGATCGAATTGCAATTTCTTTGAACATTTTGCTATAATCGACTGGCTTGTTGCAGTCTCAGCCCAAGCAAATAGAGGGGGTGGGGTGGGGTGGGGGGGGGGGTGGAGTGGGGGAGGAGGAAATTTGAGTAAAATACATAACTTTGTCTGAAATTAAAAGTTAAATGCTATCTTTTGAAAATAATTGTTTTCCATGGCATGGTGCATGTTTGAATCTGTATGTGGACCTCAAAAAATAATCCAGAAAGTAATTATAATGCTTTCAACAAAAGTTACTCAAAATCAGTTTGAAACTCATCATAGACTGAGAAGTGTCAGTCACCAACTGCAGGCAAATACGGTAGAATCAAGGAACAGGCAGATCTGGAAATAGAGAAAGACTTCTAAACAAGTATACATATACAACCAGATGAAACAGCATTTCACTGGTCCAAGGTGCTCATAGACACACACAGTTCTCAGCGCATAATCACCTAAGTGCATAAAGATATAATTTCAAATATATTGGGGTGATTTATTCATTTATAGGATATTGTTCATCAGTCTCACAGCCTGTGGGATGAAATTGGCAGTCCTGATTTTTATGCTGCTTTACTTCCTTGATAGTAATTCTATGGGATATAATTAAAAAAAAATATTTGTTTTAGTAGAGTTAGTCATAGGAATTGTACATACATATTCAAAGAACTTCTGTTTTACCATTCCTCAAAGTAATGCTTTAAACAACATTCCAGTTAATTCATTGTTATACTTCATTGTTTGATGTTAAAGCTTTATAGATTTTCCTAGTATTAGTTCAGTGATTCTGCATGGCACATGACAGTTGGACAATTGGTCATCAAGCATATATCATCAGTTGGACCATTCCCACTACTTGATCCACCTTGACCAGCATTGATCAAATGAAACTGCTCCAAGCCTCAATATTTCCTGCTTCAATTCCACCTCCCCACCCCCACTCCCCCCCGCCCTCCTCAACCCCCCCCCCCCCAACCAAGGTGATCTAGGAGCAGAAATACAATGCCAGTCATCTATGACTTCATGGTCCCATCTATTTCTTTTTCCAGGCCATGGATAACCTGAATACCATAAAAGGAGTCAATGAATCACCAGCTTCTTCTCTAGTGCTTAACTACAATTGAGCATCTGTTTCACAAAATCCTTTCTTCCCATTCTCTTGTCTGAGGTGAAACCATTACCTTTAACTTGGGGGGTTGGGGCAATTGGAATCCAACTCTCTCATCTGTCTTCTGCCATAGATCTGAGCCCAAAGTTATCTTCAACCTAATTGAAGCTACAGCTCTTGCTCCCTTGCTACTACTTCCAATAAACTTCATCAACCAACTCCTTTTTCTCACCTCTATTGTAGCTGATACTGCAATCTGTTAATTCTCCTCACAACTCTGAATATATGAGCATTGGAGTGGTTTAGAGGAAAATGGGCCAAGAGCAGGCAAATGAGACTAGCTTGGTCAGTGTGGGAGAGTTCTGCCAAAAGTTCTGTTTCGAAGCTGTACAATTCTATGACATGAAGGGAACACTGCAGGACAGAATGCTGGCCTGTGAATTCGCTTGCAGAAGCCAAGCCTTTTCCAGTGTCCTTGTCAACATTTATTTAGCGTAAGGTTAGAATCCCGCGGCGTCTGTAAGGAGTTTGTACAATGTCTGAATGGGTTTTCCCCAGGGACTCCGGTTTCCTCCCACCATTCAAAAATTACCACAGGTTAATTGGGTGGCACAAACTCATGGGCCAAAATGCCCTGTAACTCTATATAAACCAACATTGACAAAACAAAATAGATGAACCTATTGTTATGTTATTGAGTTTCTAGGCATCAAATTACCAACCACCTTTTACTGCAAACATCTGCCTTCATTGAAGGTCCAAAGGCAGCAAGGGCATGGAAATAATCCTCTGCACATTCCTCTCTAAATAATATACCATGCTAATACACAAATACATTGCTGTTTCCTTGTTGCTGTTGGGTCAAAATCCTACAATTTCCCATCTTGCATCACTATCACCAGAAGGACTGTGTCAATTCAAAAGGCAGTTTAGCTTAATATTCAGGTGGCCAGTTTGTGTTGGGCATAAAATGCTGGCCTCGCCAATAATGTCCAAATCCAATGCATAAATTTTTAAATTAAAATATGAAAACAAATGTGACTGCAGTTGTTGGGATCATGAACAAAAGCAATATTGGAAGAACTCAGTGGGTAAAGTAGCATGTGCAGAGACAAAAGATGTATGTCAACATTTTGGATTGAACTGTTTAAATGTGATTATCTGAAATTGGATTCTCAAATCCTCATTTATCTGAAATATTTAGAAAAAAATCTCAGATAAATGAAAATATCCGAAACAATTAAGAATCCTCATTTATCCAAAATTTTTTCAGACCCGAACTGACCGGGGGCCTTGGGCTCTGGGGCAGGAGTGGGGCCTTGGTGGGGAGGTTTTGGTGATTGTCAGCAGCCAGCATTGGTGAAAATTAAACATTATTTTAATACTTTTAATACTGTTGTTTGTTGTATTTTAAGCACTGCTACAAATTATTTGCTGTTGCTACTGGACTGTTTTTAAAAATGATCAGTTCTCCAAACAAAATGTTTACCTGACTTCGACCTGGTCCCGACCATTTCAGATAATCTGAGTTGTACTCTATGTTAGTTCTAGTTGCCCATTCAGGGCCAGCTCTCCAGCGTATGACATCCTGATTTGCGGAAACTGCCAAAATGTTTGGCCTGGAAGTCAGCCTGAAGAAAACTGAGGTCCTCCATCAGCCAGCTCCCCACCATGACTACCAGCCCCCCCACATCTCCATCGGGCACACAAAACTCAAAACGGTCCACCAGTTTACCTATCTCGGCTGCACCATTTCATCTGATGCAAGGATCGACAAAGAGATAGACAACAGACTCGCCAAGGCAAATAGCGCCTTTGGAAGACTACACAAGAGTCTGGAAAAACAACCACCTGAAGAAACACACAAAGATCAGCGTGTACAGAGCCGTTGTCATACCCACGCTCCTGTTCGGCTCCGAATCATGGGTCCTCTACCGGCATCACCTATGGCTCCTAGAACGCTTCCATCAGCGCTGTCTCCGCTCCATCCTCAACATTCATTGGAATGACTTCATCACCAACATCGAAGTACTCGAACTGGCAGAGTCCGCAAGCATCGAATCCACGCTGCTGAAGACCCAACTGTGCTGGGTGAGTCACGTCTCCAGAATGGAGGACCATCGCCTTCCTAAGATCGTGTTCTATGGCGAGCTCTCCACTGGCCACCGAGACAGAGGTGCACGAAAGAAGAGGGACAAGGACTGCTTAAAGAAATCTCTTGACCATTGACCACTGCCAGTGGGCTGATCTCGCCTCCAACCTTGCATCTTGGCGCCTCACAGTTCAGTGGGCTGCAACCTCCTTTGAAGAAGACCGCAGAGCCCACCTCACTGACAAAAGACAAAGGAGGAAAAACCCAACACCCAACCCCAACCCACCAATTTTCCCTTGCAACCGCTGCAACTGTGCCTGCCTGTCCCGCATCGGACTTGTCAGTCACCAACGAGCCTGCAGCAGACATGGACATTACTCCTCCATAAATCTTCGTCCGTGAAGCCAAGCCAAAGAAAGAAGAAACATTCCAAAGCGTAATCAATTAGGTTGTTGGCACTGAGAAACTGCATCCACTATTCTTGCTTAATTAATGTGCTGAAATATGGTTTGAAGGAACCAGCCCAAATGTTTTGGAATTTGAAGGCCAATTCCTCTTCTATGTAGACCACTGGTTCCCAACCTTTTTCTTTCCACTCACATCCCCTTTAAGTATTCCTTACTCCATAGGTGCTCTGTGATTAGTCAAGGATTGCGTAAGGTGGTACTTGGGTGTAAAGAAAATGTTGAAAAGGCAGTGTTTTAATCGTACCTCATTGACTCGTTATGTGCACGGTTTCATAACTCCAAAGGAAATGGGCCAATGACAATTGGGATGACTCTATCACTTCTGTACCCCTACTTCAGCTTCTTTCCCCCTTTATATATGAAAGACCGCAGAGCCCACCTCACTGACAAAAGGCAAAGGAGGAAAAACCCAACCCCAACCAACCAATTTTCCCCTGCAGCCGCTGCAACCATGTCTGCCTGTCCTGCATCGGACTTGTCAGCCACAAACGAGCCTGCAGCTGACGTGGATTTTTTTACCCCCTCCATAAATCTTCGTCCGCGAAGCCAAGCCAAAGAAGAAAGAAAGTCTTGATAAAAGGTTCCCATTCCAAATCATTGACCATTTCTACCCAAGAATATTGTTTGACCTGCTGAGTTCTGCCAGCAACTCCATGTTTGCTCAAGATTTAGCACCTGCAACTTTTGTGTGTCCCAGTAATATCTGGGACAACACTGAAGGAAGATGATGGCACTTAGTATACTCAATTCTTAGAGGTACATGACGTATATAAATAAATAAATATATATTGAGATATTTATATATCTATATATATCTATATATATCTATATATATTTATATATCTACATATAAAAATCTATTTATTTATTCATTTATTTATTTATATATACATAATGTGCCTTCCATTTTAAAAAGGCATCAATACTTTGTATATACGAAGCCAAACAATGTTGATATTTGCACTATATCTTGTCCAACAATGTTTTAGGAAAGTATCCTAAAACTCAAATCGGTGTTTGTCCTGTGCATCCTGTTCTTGAGCACCATCTTCCTGAGTATTATGAGCATATATCAATTGGTCTCAAGAACCCATTGAATGATATAGCACAGATATAGATGCTGACCATTGTACCTATCTATACTAATCCTATTTGCCTATACAATAAGTTTCCCCTTATCTAAAGTTTCGTTAAGCAAAATGATCCATTAACCAAACTTTTTTTGTGGTGTCAACATGATGTCACAAGTTGAAAAAAATGTATTACCCGACTTGCCCATGTGCAGTTCTTATTTTGTAAGCAGAGATCAAGTATTTTTTTTGGCATATATTAAAAATTATTTCATGCTCAAATCCTGCTGTTGCATTTTTATTGCTTAACTGCTGACGCTACTGAGCTACTGAAAGCCATTGCTCGGTTAACCGAAAAAACCCAAAACCGTCCAGTCCCAAGCTTTTCATATATGGGGAAACATACTGTATTTGGCCTGTAGCTTACTATGCCTTGATTCATGTGTCTGTCTGGACACTTCACAATTGGCCTTTTGTTGCCAATCTTTCACCATATATCTTCTGACTGGCCCCACGTCTCCATTTTGAAATTCGTTTGTGACCAGATGAATGGAGCTCTCTATCAGTGTCTCCCACTTCTGGATCAATGAAAAGCATTCATGGTTGCTTTGCCAGTGGACAAATTAAAAGGATATGGCATGGCTGGCTGTTAAAACCTTTTGAGCTTTTTTTGTGTGCAGGACGTGTTCTGGCCTTCCCACTTAATGGTTGTTGTGTATAGAAGGCACCACACTGTGCAGGCCATGTTTGGTCTCTGCCAATGGATCTGTACAGACTAGGTATAGATGTTATGGGATGATGAATGGCAAGTTGGTTTGTCACTGCCATGAAATTCTGACCTATTTATTTCTAAGGTGTAAAATTAACTAGTTGAAGAAAGGTGAATTGGTGGTGTCAACTATGAAGCCACATTTTAAATGCTGAGATTCTGAATTCTGAGCAGCTGAGAATAAATGGTAAAGCATTCTTTGACATTAAATAATCAAATGTTATTGACAGTGGACTGACACCTAGGAGAACAACTTAACCTGTTTGTGTGGTATTAAATGATCAAATGTTATTGACAGTGGACTGACACCTAGGAGAACAACTTAACCTGTTTGTGTGGTATTAAATGATCAAATGTTATTGACAGTGGACTGACACCTAGGAGAACAACTTAACCTGTTTGTGTGGTATTAAATAATCAAATGTTATTGATAGTGGACTGACACCTAGGAGAACAACTTAACCTGTTTGTGTGGTATTAAATAATCAAATGTTATTGACAGTGGACTGACACCTAGGAGAACAACTTAACCTGTTTGTGTGGTATCTGGCCAAGAGCTTTATAATCGAGAGTTATTTTGCTGGAATTCAGCAGAAGAAAGAAAAAAATGTTTTGGCCACTGGCTCCCAGATTGTGTTGTGAACAGGTTCTTCCTTAGTCAAAGTAAAGAGGAATAATTGTAGGAACATTATGTCAAATCTCTGCTTTGTTCACAAAATATTAATAAAATGGACTGAAATAACACTGGGGACTGAACATCTTTCAGATTGTAAAGAACGTGGTTACTGAAAACAAGCTCTCTCTTTAAGCAACTCAGCATGAATTCTGCAGTATTTTCATACATTAATAACCCTGTGACACAATAATATTTTGGCTCCCAGTAAAAGTCTAGATTATGTTCTCATTAAAGTGTCAGTGCAATTTCCTTTGAATAGAGAATATACAAATGATTTTGTTTCTAAATTGAAACCAACTGTTCCAAACCTAACAAAAAAAAATCCCTTAAGAATTTTGGGTGACCCTAAATGCCAATTGTTTAGTTATGTCATATTTTATCCACAGTCTGAAGTAAATCTTCTTGGAGAATGTTGAGTTCATTCTTCCCATTGTCACAGCCCCTGTCCCTGACTAAAAGCTAATAGTTCTCTTCAGCCTACCTTTTGCCATAATGGGGTTGTTGCAACTTTATTGAATTGTTGTTTCTGGCATCTTATTAATAGCCTCCCATTTATTTCATGTCACAATGTTAACTGCATTTTAAAAAGGTTTGCATTATTGGTAAAGGATGTTGCGAATGATAGGATCAATTAAACACAAACTTGTGCCTTATTCCTTTTGACTCACTGTGATCCATAAGGTGACTTCACTGGAGAAGTGAGGGAGGGTGATATGTTCCCTGTTAGCTCTATGGATATGAATACTTGAAAGCATAAACTGAGAAGGCTTTGTCAGTTAGCTTGAAGCAGTGAAGGAGTAGGTGCAGCAAATTCTACCCAAGTCCCTGTTGCGTATGCACTCACACAATTAAGACTCGGAGACGTGATGCTTTCTCATCCTTTACTTCTATTAGACTAACGTGGCTAACGTGACACCGCAGGATTATATATATGGAAGGATTACATCATGACTCTGGCATCATGATATCCAGCAGAGGGTGGGCTTATGCCCAACAGTCCACCTCCCATGGGTTTGAGGACAGGATGCTAAACTCTCTGTTCTATATCTGAGTGTTATTCAGCATCTCCAGGAAGTGCATGAATATTAGGGGTGCAAACTCTTCTGGATTTTCCAAGTGGTTTGATCTCCCAACTCAACCAAAGGTTTGCTTTGGCAGTTTGAGCTGATAGGATTCTGGAGCACTGAAGGAATACAGATTGCTCACTCCAGGTTTTTTTTCTTTCTCTCATTGTGGGAATCAAGTCACAGAAATATGTTCAAACCATCATACTGTTGAAAATAGTCAACCCAGTAATTTCATGAACAATATGGACTATTTTGGCATCCATCTAGAAATTTGCCCTCAATTTTTAGTACACTTTTCATTATTAATCCACTCTAGAATTTGTCAACACTTGGGCAAGAGGTTATAATTCTGATCCAAAAAAAGAGTACAGCTTGTATATTCTCAGAACTAACAACCCTTAATAACCCTTTTCCTCTTAAAACCAATCTAATTTCAGATCCAATGCTCAATCTGCATTCTTTATATTGACTAAGAGATGTGATTTCCAGGAAACAGTTCATACCTTCAAGACAGGTGGTGAGAAATTTGATGATTTCACTTTAAAAGATGCTGTACTCTTCAAATTTGCCATCTACAATATTGCTTTCATTGGTACTTTCTACTCAATGCATCTAATCCTAATAGTAAATGCATCAAATGCAGAATTAATTTAGGACTTGAGGTTGAAAATTGTTCTCATTTGCTCGTAGAGATAGAGGTGCACCTGCATTTTGTATTGTTTCCAAAATTCAGATTTGGGTACTAGAAGTGGACTACAGCAAGGAGAAATTATTTAAATATCGCTCTGGACAGATTTTCATGAAAGCAGGAAATTCAATTTGTTTTATTTTTGCTTTGATCACTTGCAGTTTGCTAATTTTAGGGCTTTATTGTGTGATAAAGAAGCTTCCATCCATCCTGTATGTAGCTATCTGAAGTCCAGCTACTTTTGCCCGTGACAGTTCGGACAATGAACCATGTTGCTGGGACTTTGTCTCATAAGTAACTCGCCACCTTTTGACAGTGTTAAAGGTTTTACTAGTCAATTGTGCAATTGTGCATTTCAAGTAAATAAATTCATGCATATGAATATAGAGGGGGGATAGATTCCTGATTCATTTGTATATAATTGTTGGGAACATTACTTTCTGCAAAAAAAAAACTCTGCTTGCAGTCATATTTTACATTCAGCTACGTTTCAGGAATGAAATGTGGTTTAGGGATGAGTTGAAATGGGGATTGAGGATTTTTGAAAGATATAGTTCCTGAAGTCAGGTTGCCTAATACCATTTTCCCAGACCAGGGTGTGACTTGTTTCTATTCTAGCGCAGTAGACACTTATAATGTTGACATAGTACTCAGCAAATCATCTTGTGTTGTGAATGGATTGCACACAGATGCACATAGAATAAACAGGTGACGTTGATCCTTGTGTGGTGCTGATTGGAGACCTGCATGGGCTATGGTGGCCCTGCATGTAGACACCATGTTTGACATGTGGCTTTAGTGGGATGCCACCCATCCCGTGTCTCCACATCTGTGCAATTTAAAGAGACCCCTTTTAAATTATGAGGGAAAGTACAAACTGCAGGAAGAACTCAGCAGCTCAATCCACATCGACATGCTGTTTGATCTGTTGATCTTCTTGAGAAGTTTGTCTATTTTCTAATAAATTCCAACAGCTGCAGTGTTGTATGACTCAATAAATTGCAAGTGGGCTGAGCAATAATTGGGAATAGAGTTGATATGCAAGAGCGATCAGATAATTGGAGAAAGTGAATGCATAACCGTGTATCTGTGGTGTTGGCGGGATAATAAGGGTTGCTTCATCTTCAACATATTGATGCATTGGTACTGGACCCACTGAGCCGGAGGCATAAAAGAGAGGAGTAAGTCCAAAGTCCAGGTCGAGTGGCCAGGAGGGTACAAGCATGGCTGTCCAACTGGTAAATTGGGGAAATGTTGTTATTATGCCCCTTTCTAAAGAGCAGTGCCCTTAGAGATTGATGTTGTTAAAGGAGGTGGTCCCAGAGATTTTCCATTTGATGTAAAGAGTGCATCTCTTTACATCAAAAAAAATTGAAGATGTCAGTGGTCCCTAATATTTATGCAAATAGCTTCTTCCAGTCAGGAGCTGCAGCCATCATGCTGTTGTGTAAAGGGGGCAATAGAGGTTCACCACAGTTTATTTCCTACTGGGACACAGATGTCCCTGCCATTATTATCCATTCTTTACTGAGTGAGAAGTCAAGAATCACCAAGCTAGTGATGCCGGAGTCACTAATAGCTGAGGTGTGCAAGGATGACCGATTTCTTGCTATGAAACATACTGGTGAGCCAAGAGGTTTTAACAGCAGTTACTGGATTTGTGTCTGAAACTGGCTTTAAATTCAGATTAATTAAGTTTCTTGAAGTGATATTCGCATGTTCCTCGGGTAGGATACAAACTTGCGTCTCTGGATCAGTGATGGGCAACTCTGACTACTTGTACTGCATCATAGCTACAATGCCCCTGTTTAACCCATACAAGTTGAGAGGGAATTCAATTGCTTCTAAGAGAGCAGCAGGTAGTGCAGGCATGAACTTCCTGTGTACTGCGGGCAAATCCATTTGTGTAGGATTAGGAACAATTGATTAGCTCAGGGGTAATTAAAACCAGAAGGATTTCACCTCTTGATTTACATATTGTGCGTAATCACCCTCAGGAAATCTTCACATGGCATTTGGGGATTTATATCCAAATTGGATTTCTTATATTTTCTATGTATTGTGCTACAGCTGTGATTTCCTGGATGAAGGGTGGCTTTCTCTTGTAAATCTGGCCACTGGTTGGTTAGAGTTGCTGAAGAGTGCATTTTTACAGTGTAGACCTCCACCGAGCTAAGGTTGAGATACCAGGATAAATCTAGATGTGAACTGCAGAGTCCCTTGTTGCATTCTATGCAATGAGGTCATGATGTGGCCACAGGAGGAGGTGGGAAGGGAAGATGGGACAATGAGAGGCCCATTTTGAATGTGCTGTCAGATTCTCTTTGCTCTTCATCTCCAATGAGAGGCCTGAGTTACATCAGCAATTTCATTATCATCCAATTGTACAAATACAGTCCGACAAAATGTCCGTTCCTCGGTGCAAAAACATGCAAACAAAATCGTTGGGGTCCTCAATGATTTTGCGGTCCCCCTTAAACAATGATTCTCGTAGATCATGTCAATGAGAGGGAAGGGAGACCCCAGCGATCCTCTCTGCCATTTTTATGGTCCTGTGGATTGACCTCCAGTCCAATGCTCTATTGCAGTTGTACCAGACTGTGATGCAGCTGGCCAGGACACTCTCATTAGAGCTCCAGTAAAAAGTTGATAGAATGGTGGCCAGAAGCCTTGTTCCCTCAATCTCCTCACCAAGTGCAGTCACTGTTGTGCCTTCCAGACAAGTGAGGAGACGTGTGCCCAGAATAGATCACTATTTAAGTAGGCTCTAAGAAATTTGGTGCTATCTACTCTCTCCACTACCATATTATTAATGTGTAGTGGAGGGTGGTCATCTCTGTTCCTCCTGAAGTCCATGATCATTTCCTTTTTCTTGTCCATGTTGAGACTCGGGTTGTTATTTTCTGCACCATATCATGAGATATTCTACCTCTTCACTGTAGTGCGACTCATCATTGTTGCTGATGAGGCCAATTATTGTTGTGTCATCTGCAAACTTAATGACTCTGTTGGAACTGGATATGGTGTTGCATTTGTGGGTCAGAGGTGGGCTGAGCACACAACCTCTAGTGCTTGGCGTGATGGTGCTCAACATTCCGCTGCTGACCCTACAATCTGTCATCTTTCCATTAAAGTCCAAAAAAAATCCAGTTTCAGATGGATGTTGAATCCAAGTAAGGACAGTTTCTCCACCAGCCTTTGAAGAATGATCATATTAAATGCAAAGATGAAGTCAATGAACAGAAGCCTGGCGTATAAAGTGTCATTATCCAGGTGGGAAAGGAAAAGCTTATTAGCATCATCAGTGGAACGGTTTTGTCTATAGATGAACTTAAATTGGTCCAGTTTCTCTGGGAGATGGGCTTTGATGCATTGCATCACCAGAAGCTCAAAGTATTTCATAATGGTGGTCAGTGCATGGCACGGTAGTCATTGAGACCTGTTACTGTCACCCTCTTGGGCACTGGAATGATCATGGCTGTCTTGAAACTCATGAGGACAATGGAGTGGTGCAGTCATGTTTTAAAGATGTCCTTCGTCAGATGGTCTGAGTAGTCCCTCACTATCCGACCAGGTATATTTTCTAGTTCTGTGGCCAGAAGCAATCTATCAAAGGAGCTGAATTAGGCCATTTGGCCCATTCAAATAAAGGCTCATTTTTTCTTTCCTTTCAACCCCATTCTCTTGGATTCTCCTTAAAACTTTTGACACAATCAAGAAATTAGCATCCTCCTCTTTACATGTATCAGTGAATGATGACTTCAACTTCCTTCTGCTTTTTGTATCACCATTGCTAAATATCTAAATAGGGAAAGATCAATTTGGAGTTCAGGTTGGGATTTGGATTAAAGGGGGCAAGTTGGGTCACTAAGGTAATTTTTCTTTCGTGTTTGTAATTAGAGCGGAGAATGGAGCAAACTAAAAAAAATTTCTCTGAAGTTGCATGTATCAAAATTATGAGCAGCTCTTTTTGGTCCTCCTACTGCGATGGTGAGTTTCAGGTCTTACCAACACTAGGTTTGTCCAGTGTAGATTTATCGCTTTACCTCTCAGTTCGTATTTTCCAGTGCTGTTCAATTACTCCCACATAACTTTAAGTTTGATTTTGAAACAGTCTGAAATGTAAAGATTACAATTTTGGCAAAATTCATTGCCAGGATGAAATACTGTGCTTGCAGCCATGAATGGTCCAGTAGCTGCAGTCTGTACGTTGAACATATGGACTATCGGACTTGGAACTAAAAATTCCTTTGGGAATCTCCCACTTGGATGCCTGGTAAATAGGATTCCTGCCACATTTTTGCTGTCAATCAGCAAGCAAACATCTGGCATGTGTTTTCAAAATCAGACCCTTCTAGGACCCAAATATTTGTGGTTGATTTTATATCCTGCTTTAGAAGCATGATTAAATAACAAGTAGCTGCACACAAGGCATTTAATAGTGAAACATCTTGCATCAGTTTCTCTACCCCATTGACCTCCTCACCTCCAGAAGAGTTCAAGCTTGGGATCAGAAATTGGACTAACCTTTCCATTCACTCTCTCCACCCACCACAACAGAGCCTTAATAGTGGCAGAATGAGATAGTAGGCCTTGGTTCCTTCTGTTAAAATCATTCATCCAAACTTGGTAGATTTCCTTCACTGATCAGTCAGTCTTCTTGGGCAGAGTAAAGTGGTTTAGTTTGGAAATGTAGGATAACACAGCTAATAACAAAATGTATTTCATTTTCATATCTCTGTTGTGTGGTGCAAGTAATCATTGTGTTGAAGCAGTCTATGTAATTAATTACACCGGGCAAGGCAAAGTTATGAAGCTGAAATCCTTCTGGACTAGCTTTATCCAAATGCTAACTTATAAACATGACAGGGAGATAAAAATAATTAAAACATGGTCTGCACTCATGATTAGTCACTTTGCAAACCCAGAACCTGGGACAGAATAAGATGCTCAAAGCTGATAGGTTTATAAAATTAACAGAAGCATAGCTGGAGTAGACATAATTGTTTTCCCAGGGTAAAAGTCTCATGTACTAGAAGACAGGCATTCAAGGTGTGGGGGAGAGTTAGAGGAAACTTATGCGGCACTTCTTCCATCAAGAGCAAATTTGTCCAACTGCTAGTAGAATTAAAATGTAAGGATCCTTTAAAACATGGTGGCACTGTTGATGTAGTGGTTAGTGCAACACCTTTACAGCACAAACGATCGTGACTGGGGTTGGAATCCTGCGCTCTCTGTAAGGAGTTTGTATGTTTTTTCTGTGTCTGTGTTGGTTTTCTCTGGGGCTCCGGTTTCCTCCCATTGTTCAAAATGTACCAGGGTCTAGGTAAATTGGGGGCCACAGGCTCATGGGTTGAAAGGGCCTGTTACCATGCTGTATGTCTGGAAAAAAACCAAATCACCAGTAATTTTAAAACTCAAATTATTGTAACCTAGCAGTTGATTGAGGTCGAATACCATCTACTTTGCAATTAAATTTCACTGGGATGCCAATTACTAAATGTGATCCAGGACTCACCATATTTGCTTTGCAATTCATGGTTTT
Source organism: Narcine bancroftii (assembly GCF_036971445.1). Lineage (NCBI taxonomy): Eukaryota > Metazoa > Chordata > Chondrichthyes > Torpediniformes > Narcinidae > Narcine > Narcine bancroftii. The sequence goes on from NC_091473.1 coordinate 110,138,556, forward strand.
GTTTCTAGGTTGCGAATGTGCATAATGTGTTAATGCCTGGAAATTATTGAACTTGAAAGTGTGCAGTGAAGGTATGAATGCTAAGTTCTGCAAAGTTTCTTTACAGCCTGTGGAGTATCTATCTGAGAACCAGCTGCAGAGTTAAAAACTTGTGCCTCAATGGGACTCTCGCTCAGGAAACCCTGATATTGTCAGCAGAATTCAAACTCCTGCTCATTCACACATTTGTAACATTAACTACCTCCTCCATCATCCATCCTCATCCCTCCATTTGCTTTGTAACGGCAAAACAGGAGTGATTATGTATCTGGAAATCAAAGATGTGTAGCGGCGCTATGGTGGCACTACAACTCCCAGGAGGCATCGAACTGGCCATATGATGTAGTGTGATGACATCAGTGTGTGTCGAGCATGTGATTCTGGCTTTTAAAAGGTTATGTGGATGATGAAGAGTAAATCTGTTTGATTCACTCTAGAAGTGCCTTGTGTGGTCATTTTGTCATGTCCACTACGATTCCAGTGACCACAGGTGCATGTAACATCGCCATAAATTGACTATGAGGAAGTAATGACTGACATTTAAAGAAAACACAGGTTTCAAATAACATAAATCATTTTAAATCCAACAGATAACGTTATCCAGCTACAGCTGGATAGTAATATAAAAAGAGATGTTTTTTTTAGAGTTTTCAGAAAATTTCAGAACATGGCAAAGGAGGGTCAAGGCATTGGTTAGAAGATCAGAACTAAAAACAGAAAATTCTGGAAACAGCAGATTCGGTAGCAAGGGTGGAGAGAATTATAGAGGCAATTGTAAGGGTTAAAATGAATTGCAAGTTGCAAGCAGTCTAAGTAGTGACTGTTTACGTTTTCTTTTGAATGTCATCAAGCCAAGGTTTGTTCGAGATTGCACATTAGATTAGTTTCCTTTGGTCTATGAAATGGAAATAATTTGTTTAGTTCTGACAATTTTATTGACTGTTTAACAAAGTTTTAGCAGCATTTAACAAAGTTTTACTGGCTTGTAACAACGTATAGCAACTGATTATAATACTAACAATGTTAAACTCTGGAAAACTCAACTTTAGTATGGATTTGTTTGAATGAGTCACAGACAACAACAACAACAGCAACATTCTAATATCCTCTAAGTGATTATAAAGGGAAATAGTCTTCAGGTTGAAGACCCTTTGTCAAAATTGATATAGAAAACTTTCCAGAAGTGATCTTGATGAGAGTTCATTATCAACTGCACATATACAATGTGCAGATTTTTGCTTGTTAGAGCTACACAGGTTTATAAAACATACTAACAAACAATAAGTATAAATTAAATTCACACAATGTGCCATGAAAGAAAATAAAAAGATAATAAATATAAAAGGATAAACAGGTGAATATTGCATAGTTGTAGTCATGCAAAAAATGTGCTGTTTTACTCATGCAGGCGAATCTGTGATGGTCTTGGAATAGTCAGGATCTTTTTCCAAACAAAAAAACATTGGTGAAAAGGTAGTATTGGAGAAATAAATGGCACTGAAGGACAATAAATAAACAGGTACTGTTAACCTGCATCCTGGAGAATGCCATAGCTATGGAGACAAAGGAACACTACAAATGGAACACTACAATATAGTACAGTCCCTTTGGCCCTTGGTGTGCCAACTCATATATTCTTTAAAAATGTACTAAACCCTCTCTACCCCATAACTCTCTATTTTCTTTCATCTATGTGCCTGTATAAAGGTCTCTTAAATGCCTCTAATGTTTCACTCTCCACCACCATCCCTGGCAGGGTATTTCAGGCACCCACAACTCTTTTTAAAAACTTTCCCCTGATGTCTCCCCTAAACTTCCCTCCCTTCACTTTGTACATGTGTCCTCTGGTGTTTGTTATTCCTGCCCTGGGAAACAGGTGCTGGCTCTCCAGCCTATCAATACCTCTCATAATCTTGTAGACCTCTCATCCTTCTGCACTCCAAAGAGGAAAAAGTCCCAGCTCTGCTAACCTTGCCTCTTAAGACTTATTTTGCAATCCATCTGCAAACTTACTGACCCATCCTTCTGCCTCTTCATTCAGGTCATTTATAAAAATCACAAAAAGCTGGGGTCCTAGAATAGATCCTTGCGGCACTCCACTAGTCACCAACCTTCAGGCAGAATACTTTCTTTCCACTACTACTCTCTGCTTTCTACCTGCAAGCCAATGTTTTATCCACACAGCCAAGCATCCCATGCCTCATCACATTCTGAATGAGTCACTCATGGGAAACCTTGTCAAATGGCTTACTAAAATCCATATAGACCACATCTACTACCTCACCCTCATCAATTTCTTTTGTTCCATCCTCAAAAAGATGAATTTGGCTCGTGAGTCACGACCTTCCCTTCACAAAGCTCTGCTGACTATCTTTGAGTAGACTGTACTTCTCCAAATGCTCATAGATCCTATCTTTAAGAATTTTCTCCAATAGTTTGCACCCAACTGATGTAAGACTCACTGGTCTATAATTCCCAGGATTTTCCTTATTACCTTTTTAAAACAAGGGGACTACATTTGCCATTCTCCAATCCCACAGCACCTCTCCTTCAGCAAAAGAGGACAATGATCATAACTTCTGCCCCAGCTATCTCTTCACTCACTTCCAACAGCAACCTGGGGTATATAGGCATCTGGCTTCGATGACGTATCGATCTTGAGTTTAAGAAGATCCAACACTTCCTCTTCCTTAATCTCCACATTGTCCAGCCTGTTCTATTCCATCCTTTTCTCTTGTGAAAACTGAAGCAAAGTATTCATTTAGGACCTCCCCAACCTCCTCCACCTCCAGGCACATGTTGCCTCCTTTATCCTATAATGACCCCACCTTCATTCTCATCATCCTCCTGTTCTTCACATATGCATAGAACACCCTGGGGTTCTCCTTAATCCTACATGCCAAGGCCTTCTAGTGCTTCCTTTTAGCTCTCCTAACTTATACTTCTCATGGGCCCTTCCTTTTTCCTATAATCTAACATATGCTTCCATCTTCCTCTTGACTAGCTGCCTCACCTGCTTTGTCAGCCACAGTTTCATTTTCTTACCATATTTTCCTTGTGTAGCTTGATGAACATTTAGACATGAAACCTCCAGCACATAACTACATGCTTCAAGGCCGGATCCAAGGCTGGAATTGAAGGAGGAGACTAGGGCTCTCAGCCTTTATTGGGAAACTATGGAGGGAGAGTTACCAGGTTAGAGGTAGCCAGTTCAGTGAGGTCCCCACCTGCATTACCGCATTCCACCACATTCACCCCTTCATTTTTGGATGAAGTCTTGCGGGGTGAAGTGGCACAGTGTCTATTGATTCCTGTTATGTAGTTCACAGATTCAGCTGGTCTAATGGCTTTATCTTCTGCTGCGATCATCGCAGCACTGGTGGTGTTATCATCGGCACCTGCGGTGCGGCGACACATCTGGTGGGCTGAGCATCTTGGGGCTGAGCTGTGGCAGTGTGGGATCATGGGTTGTTCCACTGGGAATTGCAGGCACGTTGGGGGTGGGGCCTGAAGGGCCGAATGGTGATGGCGGTGGTTGTAATAGATCATTTACCTGGATGGTACCTGGGGCCAGCTGGTTGCTGACAAGGGCTTCTGACTGCACTTCCTGTGCTGGTGCCCCTGCTTGAGCCAGTACTGGATGGACACCTATCAGGGTACTGTACGTGAGTGTACCGGGGGTTAGCATTCGTGACTTTACAGAGTAGGGATCTGGTGATGTGTTGCCATTGCGGGAGATGGACATTCCTTTTGACTTGAGGGCCAAGAGGATTGCCTTCCATATAGTGGCATTCACCCTTTCCATCTGCCTGTTCCCGCAGTGGTGGGGGGGTGGGTTGTAACTGGTGGTTTTATTTGTGGCTATCCCCTTGGACAGGAAGTATTGATGCAACTCCTCACTCATGAATGAGAACCCTCAGTCACTGTGAATGTAACTGCATTATCCGAACAAGGTGAAGAGGTTGCAGAGGGCTTTAATGACCGTGGGAGTGGTCATATCAGGGCAGGGTATTGCAAATGGGAAGTATGAGTACTCGTCCATGATATTCAGGAAGTATACATTCCTATTTGTGGAAGGAAGGGGGCCCTTTGCAGTCATACTGAGATGTTGAAAGGGACAAGTGGCCTTGATCAGATGAGCTCTCTCCAGCCGGTAGAAGTGCAGCTTGCACTCCACGCAGACCAAGCCGTTACGGGTCAGCTCCCTGATCTCCTCCACGGAATAGGGGAGGTTGTGGGCCCTCACAAAGTGGTTGAGCCTGGTGTCCCCAGGGTGGCAGAGGCTATCATGGGGGGGGGCTTGGAGGCGATCTACTTGTGCCCTGGTGCAGGTCCACCTGGACAGAGCATTGGGTTGCTCATTGAGCTTCTCTGGGTGATACAAAATCTCACAATTGAAGGTCGACAGCTTAATTCTCCACCTCATGATCTTGTCATTTTTGATTTTTCCCCGCTGTTTATTGTTAAACATAAAAGCGATGAATATCTGGTCCATCAGCAGGGTGAAGGGTCTGCCAGCCAAATAGAGTTTCGAGTGGCACACCACCTCCACTATAGCTTGTGCCTCCTTCTCTATGGCTGAGTGTCTGAGTTGAGGCCCTGGAGAGTTTGGGAAAAGAATGGTTATAGGGCTGCCTGCTTAGTTCAGTATGGCAGCCAGGTCTAAGTCAGAGGCATTGCTCTTTACTTGGAAAGGGATGGATTCGTCATGGTAACCTTGGTAATTCCCTTTTAATGCCTTCAAATGCCTCTCAAGCCTGTGCCAATGGAGGAAAAGTAGTTATTTTTACTGGAGGTGGGCTTTATCTGTGTAGTTGGGCATCCACTGGGCATAGTATGAGAAGAATCCCAGGAACATTTTAAACACATTGGGGTTCTGGGGCAGTGGGAGTTCCTGCAGGGGGTGCATGTGCTCAGGGTTGGGGGCAATGACACCCTGCTCCACCATACCCCAGTATTGCCAACTGTGTGGTACTGAACACACTTTTTCTGATTGTATGTTAAGTTCAGGGTTCTTGTGGTGTCCAGAAACATTTGTAGGTTCTCATTGTGTTTCTCTTGGGTACAGCCACAGATGGTGACATTATCATAACAGGGATATGTGGCTTTTAATTTGTTGTCATCCACCATGCAGTCCATTTCCCCTTGGAACACGGACACTCTATTCGTGAGGCCGAATGGGACATGCAGAAAGTGATAGAGGCAGCTGTTGGCCTTGAACGCCATGTAGGGACAGTCTTCTGGGCGGATCAGGATCTGGTGGTACACTGACGAGATCTATGGTGGAAATGGGCAATCTTGTTCACCGTGTTGCCTCTGCCGGAAGGGGGTAGGTGGGGAGTAAGGTGAATCTATTGACGATCTGGCTATAATCGATGACCATCTGGTCCATCTCCCCACTCTTAACTATCATCACCTGTGTCCTCCAGGGGCTGTTACTGGGTCCTATGATGCCCTCCGCTAGTAGCCACCCCACTTCAGCTTTTATGAACTCCCTGTCCCTGGGGCTGTATCATCTGCTTTTTGTGATGACAGCTTTGCAGTCAGGGGTGAGGTTCTAGAACTGTGGCAGGGGGAGGAGGATGGAGTGGAGCGACCAGGAGGGAAGCCAGCCCACAGATCAATTGCCCTTGACCGTGTTCAGGTGTGTGTTTGGCCATATTTGGAAGTGGGGCCGGCCCTCCAGAAATTGGTTATTTCTGACCATGATTGGGAGGAGGGGGTGTAAACGTTAAAACCTTGTGTTTATAATTCTTAATTAGTTTTGTGCCTGTCTCTTTAAGAGACTATTTTTTTTTGTAGTGTTGCCATACTATGATATATGTCATAATTTCCGACCATACTAATGGCTTGCTCATTATTCAACAAGATGTAGTGGAAGCATGAGCATGAGAATTTTTTCTTTGCATTTTTTTGTCTCTTTAAATACTTTTCTGTGATTCTCTTTAAATATCATTATGTATCTCTTTAAAGTTTAAGCTTTATATGCATTTTATATCTTTATCATACAGTAAATGCTTTGTTATTCATCATTATGAAGGTCTTAATGTGAAGTTATGCAAAATGTGTATCTGTTTTATCAACTAATTGACACTACATAAAGTAATAGCCACAAAGTTTGATTTGTTGGATTAAAGAGATCAAAATTTGGAATATTGTAGCTCATGCTTTTGGAACATGGTATTTTGAAATTAGGATATATTAGAATAAGGAAAGTGTAGTCTAGTGGGGCCCGTCAAACTGCATCAGCGCACTCTTAAACTGACACTGGAAATCTAGCCCCAGTATGACTGGCATGCAGAGATGGGGTGTTACTAGCAGTCTGAAGTTTTTATACAGTTACGAGCCCAGAGAATGCCAAAACCCAGCACCAATAGAAATTCACCAAGACAAAAGTTACTTAAACAAACATTGCTTTTAAATTTCTTTAAACATAAAAAGAGGATCAAACTTTAACTTATTACTATTAACCTAACCTAACCCCCTTCTAATTCTAAGTGCACGAGTATGTAATGTATATATGTTCAGGAAAGTTCTTTGATTTAATAGTCCAGTTAATTACTTCTCACTTTTCCAAGTTCATAGGTATCAGGCAATTCTTATACAGTGCATAGAATTTAACATTTATGAATTTTCACCAGGCTCTGGTTCTTAAAGGTAAATGGTTACCTCTCAGGAAGGTTCTTGTCGGTTTTGGAGAGATATTTGTTGCTCGTTGGACACACACAAACTGATTTCCCCTGATCAGTCACTTCAGTATCTTGCCGAAGAAACTTGCCCCATCAAGGGTTTTCCAAACGATAACCTCTTTTTCCAGGTCACTATAGAGTTTATCTTGTTTCCCTTATTTCAGTAGAAACACTCTTAGTCAGCCATTTTCTCTTGTAAGGATTACAAGGGTTTTGAAAAGGCTGAACTCAGATCTCACAACCCATCTTCAAAATTGGGTTTACAACAAACCTGCCAGCTTGTCATGTTGCAACCTCAAAAGCTACTGTAGGACTGACTTCTCTCTCCCTCTATGAGAAGAATTCTGTTTCCTTTCCTCTCTTCCTGCTTTTAAAATCCAGAACCCCTCTCAAGGCTCCAAATCTAATCCTTGAGAGATCTTTATCAGCACTTGAGCCCGGACTTTGCTCCATTTGCACCTACTTCTGAAGTTCCTTCCAAAGCAGTTCCATTGTCTTTTGCAAAGCCACTGGTACCTGAATGTCAGCAAAGCTCTTGCATTTTAAATGAGATGTGATATGTAAGTATCTGTTTGTGAAGTGACCTACACTAAACTCTGCACAACCTATATCTTTTAAAAACATATTTATATATTATGTAATATATAATATAATATAACCCATAACAATACTTCTATAGTGGAGAAGACCCAGAACTGGGTGATCTCGTTCACCATGTCAGCTATATGGGGGAGGGTGTAGGCATCGAATAAGGCATCCTAATGGTTAGCGTCATGGTGCAGCACCTGCAGATTTCTGTGAAGTAGGACTTCGCTGGCCATGCTACCTTGCGCTTGGCAGTGGACACAACAGGATGCAGTGGTGGACTGTGGCCAGGTGTATAAATCTCTAAGTACTCCCTTGTTGAAGATCCATCCCATGGTGAGGCCATTTACCTTGCTGTTCATTATCGATTGCACCAGTTGGTGGGGCCTGTTCTGATCCATCACGATGGAGGCCAGTGTCAACTTGTAGTCGGAATAATGATGGCCACCTTGGGGATCTCGAAGATGGCCGCCACCAAGGATCGGATGCAGAGGGGTTGGAAGGGAAGCCAGATATGATGATAGTCCATTTTGTTGGTCTCCCATTCTCACTGTTTGGTTCTCGGCTGCCAGAAGTGACTCCGAAAGAGAGTCGAGCCAAGATGATGACGAGGGTTGCGGGCCGCATGTGGCACTGCTGGAAGAATTTTGGAGTGGCATACCTTAGCGTAGTGCCTCTTACTCCGGCAGCTCGAAAAGGTCGCATTACGGGCCAGGCAATATTTTCTCGGGTGTTGGGTTGGCAACAGTAATTGCACTTTGTGCACTTGACGGCTGCAATGATAGTTAGGGTCCTTGAGTCCCAAGATGGCAGTGCCTGTGCACCCCATCTGGCAATGCAAGGTTTGTTAAGTAGGCCTCCATATTCTTTTGGGCTTTTTTTTAAACTATCGAGCCAGCTGTATGACTTCCTGGTGGGTCCGGTCGCCCTTCTCCAGGAGTTACTTGTGGTTGGAAAGGAGACAGGCCATTAACCTGTCATGGATGAGTTCTTCTTGGTAGGCTGCATCCTCCTCTGTGCTTGCCTAACCAATGAATCCCCAATCACCATAGCTCTCCCTCTTCTCTCCCCTTCCCTTCTGAGCTGAGGGGCCAGCTACCACAATCAATATACTTATTGTTGAGGGAAAGGCCTCAGAAGTGCTCTGCATTGTCTGCCTTTTGCCCTTTCTTCTCCTAACAGTCATCCAGTTACCTGCCTCCTAACATTTGAGGGTGACTGTCTCCCTGAAGCTCCTGTCTTATCACTGCCTCAGCCTCCTGAATGATTCAGAGTTCATCCAGCTCCATTTCCCTAACTCAGTCTCCCAGGAGCTGCAGCTGGATGCATCTCTTACAGGTCTAGTCATCAGGGACAATGGTGCTGTCCCAGATTTCCCACATTCTACACTTGGAGTATTCCACTACCCTTTCTCCATTAACTCTTCCTAATTTAAATACAAAGATCTTACCTGGCCTTACCCTGCTGGAAATAAGCTCGACCTCTGCCTCTTCTCATCGAAGCCTCATGCATTTCTAAGTCCTGCTCATACCCTGAGCCACTCACATACTTGCCTCTCCTCGTCAGTGCCTCTTATCTTTATTACTCCTCCCAACAATCACCATTCTGTTTAACCCTTAACTTGCCATCTACTTCCTTTTTAAATGCATTCACCTCAAGCTGGTTCTCGACACTCACAGCTCTCCCAAGTCCCACGCTCCTCCTATTCCAGTAACAGTCCTGAGATGACATCTCCCAGTATTTCCCAGTATAGCTGCTACTTCACAGTTCCAGTGACCCAAGTTCAATCGTGACCTCTGGTGTCTGCGTGGTGTTTGTATTTTCTTTCTGTGACATGTGCAATGTGGGAGTGGCCCCAGATCTGGGAGAGGATGCTGAGAGGCTTCAGGCAATGTCGACAGGTTAATTGAATTGACAAATAGATACAATAGTAGGTAAAAGAAAAGGTAACCCACTTTGATCAAAAAATAGAAAGTTGCAGTATTTTTTAAATGGTATGATATTGAAAAATGTTGGTGATGCGTGAACTAGGAATTCCTTGCGCACAAATTGATAAAAATTAGGATGCAGAAATATTGAGAAATGGAGAAGGTATGGTACGTTGGCCTTTATCACAAAAGAATTTGCAGACAGTAGATGAAATATCTTGCTCCCATGCAGAGAGCACAGGCAAAACCACATCTGGAATATTGTGCATGGGTCTGATCTTACAACACACATAAGGAAATATTTAGAATAATGGAAGGGTGGTGTATGTGTACTGGGTAAAAACATTAAGCATTGAGAGATCCTTCACCTGTGCGTACAGTAATACCATGTATTTCTGCTTTTGTTTTGGAGGACAGCTTGTTCTTTGATGTGACATTGAAGTATCGATCACCATTATAGCAAAGCTAAAAAGAGCGTCCCCATGTCTGAGACAGATCAGTTGGATGATTCTGCTGTTTTGAGTGTGATGGCTTCTGGGATTCATTTCATTCAGGTGCCTTGCAGTTCAATTTGGGTGATCTTGTCTCTCCATCCGTCACGATCTCTGACCCTTCGAATTGTAATTGTTGCCTCTCCTGTTCTTCTTCGGTGAAGGCTCCATCTTTGACCAGAGACCGTAGTCGATGTTGAGTTCATGATTATACAAGGAAAAAAATACTGCCTCCTTCCGTTGCAGTGTCAATACTTGATGGGTAGTCCTGGCCATTGATCAGCAGATTCATCTGCCCAGAGTTTTTAGTTTTACAACCAGAAATTCCAATTTATAGAATCTGCTTGTAAAACCCATCCACCATCTGCTTCACGTCACCCTAATTGGGAGGCTAAACAGGTACTACACCTTGCCCAATGGCTATTGTGGAGCAATTGCATAGCACCAACACTGACATCTGGGATAAATCCTTGTATTTTGTGCAAGACTTTTTTCATAGTGAAGAGATTTTTAGGTTTTGCAAAGGATAACTGGAGAAACCGTCCCTGCCAATTTTGCTCTGCATCCTTGGGTTGCTCTTCCCTGTTTCTGATCTCCTGGTTGATATTAGAATCTCTGACCATGGAAATTCACATGGCAGAGCCATGCCATATTTAGCACAATTCATCAGGTCAACACACCGTCAGGTTGAATCATCATTAACTTTGCTATTTTGGGTAATCCTATAGCTTCCTCCCTGCTTGCAATGTCACTCCAGCATCATTGCACATTACTGCAGATTCCCAGGGGAAATAGTGAATCTACAAAATGCCATGGATTGGCGAGGAAAAATCAATGTAAAATAATAATCAACGGACTAATGTGTGGTTAAGAAATGCAATCAAGTCTCCTACTACATGCCTCATCACTGGAAAGATTTTGGCCAGTACTATGTTGTAACTTAACAATATTTCAGGAGTCTATTAGCTCATCAACTACATTGGAAACATTCTGTTAATGTGTTCCGTCGACAGCTTGGGTGTAGTTTCTTTCTCTCTCCAATGTATAATTAAAAAGATCATAAGTTGTACCAAGAAAGGTTGGTTGTAAAAACATAAAATGGAAGAAAATATGCAAAACTCAAATGAGATGTTCTCTTTTGTTTTATGATCTCTGAGGAACATTAAATTAAATTTATCCATTTTATGACACCAGGACAGGCAGGAGTAGGCCTGTACACATTGATTTGAAGCATTCTATTTACAGCTGTCTGCTTTTCACTGAGTAATTAAATAAAAGCTTTTGAGTTTGACAGATGACAATGGACCTAGAATCTCTCAAATGTCTGCTGACCTGGGTTCCCTGCACAGATGAGGCACACTTATTTAGTGTGAGAAGATATATGTGCGATTTGAATTAGTTTCTGCTCATGTATGGGATGCTTTGGTTAGTCCTTAGAAACACAAAGGAAGTATTTCCAACAGGGATGGGGGGGCGGGGGGGAGGGGAGATGTGCTATCCAGATAGGCCTGAATCGGGAATTTGATATGCTGATAATTTCCAAATCAAAGATTATTTTTATGCTATTTGGTCTATGTGTTTGTGATGGTGGGGGGGGGGTGTCATTAATATACTAGTATATATTTACAAGTGAGTGCACACACACATGGATTGAACTCTGGGTAGGGTTTGCATCATCATTTATAAATTCTTAGCTATTCTTGTTGCACAGTGGTGGTTATTTCTGTGTCATTTGAATAAGATCCTAATACATGTGAACTGTTGCCCTGTAAGTGCTTTGCTTTTCACTTGAAAAGTCACTATAAGTCAGCTTTCGCAGCTAGCCTTAGTGATGGTAGACATTAGCTAAGAAGTTAAATTTGGAATCAAAATGTATAAAAATACTTTGCTAAATTCTAAAAGATATTAATAAGTCTACTTGTGCCATGGTGGCCTTTTAAATATGCTTCACAAGGTTTCATGTCATAATATGATACCATGTTATGATAAAAATGTTAGTCCCTGAGGAAGTGGGTGGCTCACATGATCATTCACCTTTTGTGCTATGCTTGAATCCAGAACAGAGCGATCAACTCAGAACCTAATTCAACCTTTTTGGGTTGAAGCCCTTCATGGAGTCTTGATAAAGGGTTCAACCTGAAATGTCAACAATTCTTTTTCTACCACTGCTTCTGCTCCACCCACTAAGTTCCTGCAGCAGGTTTTGTTTTCTTTGTTCCAGATTCTAGGATCTGCATTTTCTGGTGTCTCCTCAACACTGATACAACTTGTCCTAGTGCATTTTATGGAAACCAAAAGGGGGAAATATTCATCTCCAATTAATTCTAAAGAATTTATCTAAAATCACTGATCTTGTACAGTAAATGAATGCACTGAACCAAACAGTGTCAAGTTTAAAGCAAAACATTTGTAGAGAAGGATGGGCCAAGCAAAGCTGAATTTTTGTTGTTGCTGGGACTGTGATAAACAATGTTTCACTTTCAGACATTTTCTATATTAGATGCCAAGGATCATGCCTTATTTTGCTTTGAAATAAGGTTTTAAGGGGAATGTTGTAGAATACAACCTGATGAAACACCCTTCTCCAGTCAACAGTGCAGAACAACATATGACACACATACGGACAAACAATACAAGAGGAAGTAGAAGATCTTACTGATAACGACAACAAGCTATGAAGTATTGAACCCACCTGCATTGAATTCGTCCATCGTTATTGAATGAAGATCTACCGGGACCAATGCCTGAAGAGGGCGCACAAAATCAGTGAACCGGTGCGGACTCGAAAGGCCAACATGGCCTGTTTCCGCTCTGTAAATGGTTATATGGTTAACAAAGACTGGGTTCAGACACGCAGTGCCACGAAAGTGGCTTCAGATGACAGGGAGGTGAAAAATGTGTTTGGCTAATTTTCCTTCATTGGTCAGCACACTGAGTGCAGGAACAGGGATGTCATGTTACAAGGAGTTGATGAGACTGCATTTGGAGTACTGTGTGTATGGTTTTGATCACCCAACTACAAGATATATATCATTAAGCTGGAAAGGTGCAGAAAAGATTCATGAGAATGTTATTGGGATTGGTAGGCTTGATTTATACACTAGGACTTCTCTCCCAGGAATGTAGGAGTCTACATTTTTAAAATTTAATTTAGACGTTCAGCATGGTAACTGCCATTTCGGATCACAAGTCCATGCTGCCCAATTTACAGCCAATTAGCCTATACTCACAATACGATTTGAATGGTGGAAGGAAACGGAGCCCCTGGGGAAACCCCACACACTCACGGGTAGAACGTTCAAACTCCTTACAGACAGTGCAGGATTCAAACCCAAGTCCCGATCACTGGCACTGTACAGGCATTGTGCTAACTGCTATGCCAACCACACCACACTTTATAGAGGTTTAGAGATTAAAGAGGGGCACAGATAAGATAAATAGTTATAAGCACTTTTGCAGGATAGAGGAATCTAAAATTAGAGGTCATAAATTTAAGGTGAGGAGGGAAAGATTTAAAATGGCCCTGAGGGCACCTTCTTCTCACAGAGGGAGGTGAGTATATGGAATGAGCTGTCAAAAAAAGTGGTAAAAGCAGGGGCAATTATGACCTTCAAAGGACATTTAGACAGGTACATGGATAGAAAAGTGTTAGAGGGAAGTGGGCTGAACTCAGGCAAATGGGACTAGCTTGGTCAATATGAATGTTGAACTGAAGGGCCTATTTGCATGATGTAGAACTGTAAGTTTGGAAGAGCTAAAGCTTGCTATGATTTGGAATGGGCTGCATTTATCAACTTTATAGTGAATGGCCCTGGACTTTATAAACTAACAGGTCATATCAGTGATTCATGTTCCATCTCTACACTTAAGCTTAGTACCATCACTCAGGAGTTAGATTCCCTGAGAAAATGCTTCTTAATATATACAATAGTTGTATATATGTCTAAATACAATCTGATAAAATCAGGGTAGAATCAACCTCAATGTGAAGCTTTCTAAGAAATAAATAATATAACATGAAATTGCTGGATTAGTGCATCATTTACATTCATCTTGGCAATGGTTATTTATAGTTGGTAATTCATGCTTTGAAAGCTACCAGTCAACCTACTCAAAGTCTCAAAGACAGCAAATTGTTGTTTGAGGTTTAAAACTTCTCTGTCAACTTTGACAACATTCTGCCACAGAATCCATCTTCCCAAATGGTAGAAGCAGAATTAAGTTGATTGTTCTCATTTCTTGTCTTCAATAACCAAGTTATAGTTGAAACTGTTGTTCCTGGTGATGCTATTTCAATATGACATGACTGAAGAATGTTTCTGCATTTCATGCGCATTCCTTGATATTCATTCACAATCTTAAGCAACGTTTTCCCCTTTTCTTTTAAATGTCCACCTTGCTTTTTTTTTTAATCCTTCTTGTTGAGCTCAATATCTTGCTCTTTAAATCCCTTCCTGATTTTTACTTGTGGACTTCGCAGTGGATCTGATTTAGATGAACCGAACTTGGTTGAATGAGTTTCCTTTATCTGTAATGGTATGAGCTCTTCATTTTAATTCGGAGCAGTAATACTCCAGAAGTTTGCATTGGTGGTTGAAAGGCAAGGATTCAAATTTTACCATGTTAATAAATGTGTCTACTTTTTCAGTATCTGGTGCTCTAATATTCATGCAGGCCACTTGATTTCGGGGCAATCATTGACAAGGTTGAGTTACGTTTCCTACCAATGATCAATATTCATGAATTTCATCACTTAGATTATCTTGGTTTCTACTGATACCCTTTGTTGGTAGCAATTATGAGTAATTTTTTTACTGGGCATTTCATCCTTGTTTTGTTCCTTTGGCAAGATTGGCATCAAATGGTTGAAATGAGGATGAAGAGGGAAAAGCCAAAAAGGAACATTTGATCTTAGTGAGATCCTTTATCTTTCATCCTTGGCAAGGAAAAAGGGTGTACAACCTACATCAGTGGACTTCAAATTTTCTCTTTCCACCCACATTCCACCTTAAGCAATCCCTTACTAATTACAGAGCACCTATGGCATAGGGAATAATTAAAGTGATATGTGAATGGAAAGAAAAAGTTTGAGAACCACTGATCTAAATGATCAATCGGGATCACGTCGAATAATACTAAGAAATGGAATACAAAATTTTAGGATTTTAAATTTAGACATACAGCACAGTAACAGGCCCTTCTGGCCCACAAGCCCTTGTTGCTCAAATACCCCAATTAACCGACAAGCTCCATTTGATTTTGAAGGGTGGAAGGAAACTGGAGCATCCAGAGAAAGCCCATCCAGACACAGGGAGCACATACAAGTTCTAGAGAAAGCATTGGATTCGAACCTGGGTCGCTAGCACTGTGCTAACAGCTAAATTAACCTTGTGACCATATAGTGCTCAAAGGAAATTTGTTGTTTAATCTCAAAAGTATATTTAATGGTAGAAGCAAATCTGACCAAATAATTCTGCACACGGATTTAGAAAATAAATAGTGTGTGTTTGAGATAAGCTGACTTTTTTGCCATTAAGTGGATGTTGAAATGCAAAGCGGAATGTTTTTTTAGATAAACTTGGCAGTCTTACCCTCTCCACCCTCCGTACTTATAAATCTGATTGGCTGAAAGAAAACTCTTAACAGCAGAAGAGAATGTTAATTATAGCATTGTAACAGTCTCGATGCCTAGATAACTATGTCTGTTTGGCAGGAGTAGAGGGTGCTTGGCACTGGTAGTTGGTGTGAATGCTTTATGATTTCAGGAAAAAGACACTGAAGAAATCCTTTCATTTTCATTAATGGCTAAAGTCAATTGGTGTCAGAACACCTTCCAGATCTCCAATGAACTTGATGTTAAATAGCAAAATGGTAATGGTGAAAGACCCATTAAAACTCTGATAGTCCAGGACTCTCAGGCTTTTGAAGGGTTTCCTGATTATCAGATGTTACTTCTATTAATATCCAAATGGAGTTTTTACTAATTTTAACACGTAACATGATAGTATAATTAATTTTCCAGTGAACCTGATGGGTTTAAAGGGTGTGGGATAATGAATCCCATGAGTTTCAACTTGTATGTAATTGATACATGATGATAAAATCAAGTTTGCACATAATGGAACTCTAAAGCAAAAATGGAAAAGGCAGAAATATTTAATTGGTCAGGCTGCATCTGTGGGAAAAAGAAACATGGTGAAAGTTTCAAGTGATGGAATGTTTTGTCAGAACTCCTTCCCAAGCTACAGCTGCACACCTATCCTACAGTGCAGACTCCAGCCTTGGATGCATCCTGCGTCCCAGTTCTTGCCATATTGGCTTACACTCTGGACCAATAAGTAAGCCAGATGCCAAGCCATCAGGATTTCCAAACAATCAGGTGCCAGATTACAAGAGTTTTACTGCAGTTCCAGATCATCACTGTCTTGAATCTGTTTGAGATGAGTGCATTTGTTTTATACTGAAGGAATCAAAGTCAAACAAGCCTTAATGTGCTTTTTTAGACTAATGACAGTTTGTCTTGTTCATATTTGTTGAACATTTTCCCAGTATTTTTGGGATAATTTTAATCAGACATATTCTACTATCTCAAAAAAATTTTTAAATAGAATGAACTTGGATAATTAAAGCCTGGATTTAATTCCAAGGTTGGGTGGGGGGGATTGATTCTGAAAATGGCAATTATTAATTAACAATTTGTATTAAACCCTCATATCCAACTCCAAGGGATTAGACTCCGCCAAACTGCAAGTATTCAATTTGAGCTAGTGAAAGCTTCTGTCTCAGAGCAATGCATTAGATAAATGGGGTGGAATACTCAGTACTGTATTAGCACAAGGAATAAAAGTAGAAAATATTGATCCATTCTCCAAAACAAACATAAAACCAGAACTCGGTAAATCTTGGATTTTGGAATGGTAAATCTAAGGGAGAAGATATTGTTACATGAAACAAAGTGGCAAAGATTATTACCCAGAGTGAAATTTCAGTGATGTGCCAGTGGCCAAGAATTTGTTCTTCACTTGTGATATATGATGTTCCCATTGATTTTTTTTTGCCAAAAATACATTTTCATTCAAAGTACTTCTCCAAAAAATAAAAACAAATGACTTCTAAATTTAGGCCCATGGTTCAGTAGAACATCAAAGATTATGATACAGTATAGGCCTGTCAGCCCATGATGTTGTGCTAACCCATACATACCTACAAAAAACTAAATCTTTCATACTTCATAACCCCCTATTTTTCTTTCATCTACCTGCCTAAGAGTCTCATAAATGCCCCTATTGTCCCATCCTCTACCACCATCCCTGGCAATGCAAGTATACCAAGCATAATAATAATTATTAATATAGTTGATATTAATAATTTTAAAAATTGTGGAGCAAACAAATCTCTAATTTATAGCTGTAAAAATTTCATTATGATATAATGTTCCAGATTTACGGTGCATTCATTACTATATTTTCACTCATATAACGTGCACATGCATATAATGTGCACAGGCATATCATGCGTCGAAATTTTTAATCCATGTAAAAATATTCTTGTGTAGCATGCACTGTGTGGGTGTAGTATTCTGCATTCCAACTCACAAGAGTAAGTTGCATTTACTTAGTACGGAAGACAATACACATTCCATAGTCCCACTATCTGCCACAGTTAATCTCCCATGATTTATAACCCATTCAACCTCCTCCAGGTGTCAATTGTCCATCATACAGATGATTTCCTCCTACCTTTGTCTGAGAGGCACTTGATATATTAATCTCCTCCCTCAGGGGACAGGTCTGGACAATTAACATTGATAAGGTGCAGTGCCCTAGCCAGAATATCCTTGTTCTCAGAATATCATGTCATGCCCATTAAAAATTGTATGCATGTGTTTTATGGCCACTATCAATTTCCCATGCTTGCTATAAATTGTGTACATTGTTTTATTGGCACCACTGCTTTCCCATCCCCACAATAAATTGTGTGCATTGTTTCAAATGTCAAAATTTCTTGTATAGTGCATGCATGAATTTAACACGTGGTGGGTTATCCAGTTTGAAAAAAAATGCATATAACACGCACGTTATAAGCATAAAAATATGGTAAATAGGTCACAGATGTGTTTGCTTGCTAACACTTTGGATGGTCACAACTGGGAGAAATGAGAAAGAGTGATCTGAATTGTAACAAGAACATTTATGTTCTGTGTATGTAAGGTTTCCTACTTTACATCTTGCTACTAAGGTGAGTTGCTGACTGCAGGTCAGGTTCCTTCTTGCAGGAAGTCACAGCAACAGTTGATGGTCCCCAGAAATGACTGACTTGTTCCAATCCTTATTGAATGATGCCTGTGCAAGGATAGAGATGAAAAAAGAGAAAAAAAACTAGCTTCCCAATGTTATGAAATAAAATCCATTATAATCTTTCGTAGTCTCACACCTGCTCATATTTTATTCCATTCAGTCTGGTGGAAAGTGCTACCCAAATGCAGACAGCTACAACCTGCCCTCTCCCTCTTTTTAACTCCCTTCCTCGTACTCTTATTCTCACAAAACTTGCTTTCTTCTCCTTTCTTCTTTTCACACACCAACATTGACACATATTCCGCCATCTCGCCTCTCACTGATACAACTGGGGACAGATAAAGAAGTCCAGGAAATTTATGATTAATTGACATCTGTAGTGATGAAATTGACTTTTCATTCACCCTGTCGCTATACTAAGTACAGAAAATAAATATTAATGTCCAGACATACAATTTTCAATTTATTTAATGGATTTACCTTCAAATATGACA
The DNA here is from genome assembly GCF_036971445.1 of Narcine bancroftii. Taxonomy (NCBI): domain Eukaryota; kingdom Metazoa; phylum Chordata; class Chondrichthyes; order Torpediniformes; family Narcinidae; genus Narcine; species Narcine bancroftii. The sequence goes on from NC_091473.1 coordinate 110,157,079, forward strand.
AAGAATGCTGTAAAGCATGTATCCACCATCAGCACATGGGCAAGCTCTATATTTACCACTTGGAAATCTATTGTGTAATTTTATGTAAAGAATCTCCACAATTTGGGGAATGCATCTAAAAAATGTTTACATTTGTATATCAGGATTTCCAACCCTTCAGTTGTATCCCAAACTGGTTCTCATAATGCAGGTAATGTGGCAGCTAATCAATTCAAGATTCAAATTCTGCTTATTGTTATATACCTGAAATACAGACAGTTTTTCCTTTGTTTGCCCTGTAAAAGTGCAGAAAGAGGCACCATCAATATACCAGCACTATCAAGATAAGAAAGAAAATAAAATGAAAGTCCCTTCAGAGCTGTTATGTATCACATTGCCTTCAATGCTTCCATCTCTTTTGCCTCCTATCCCATCTAGGGGTAAATCAGACCTTGAAGCAATTAGGAAACTGGTCATACCTGAGGCTCTTTGAGAGTCCTGTGCTGAATTACATCTGTCATTCCTTAGCTCAGTCGCCCATCTGATCTAGATCATGTTGCAACCACAAGAACCTTTATTTACTGTTCACCATAACAAATATCCTCTTTCTTATTTTATTTTTATCATGAATTCCATGAATGCAGTGACAACTTGATGTAAGTCAGCTTCCACCAGACTTGTGCATTTTAAAACAGGAGAGGAAAAAGAATTAATCTCAGCTGATTGAGGCAGAGCATTCAAGCTGACTAGATTAGCATTCTGGACCAGTCTCATTTACCTGCATTTGGTCTGTATCCTTCTAAACTAGGTATAGTTTTTACACACCTGCTGCATAATGGGAAACTTTCAAAAAATTCCTGAAATGCAGGCTGTGTAAAAAGTTCAGAAAGGGAATGAGCGACTCTTAAGTATATTTTTTCAACTGTCTATAATTGATTAAGCATTCTCTTTTTAGAAAGTTAAAAGAATAATTTTCAGATTTTTTTATAGTTTGTAGCTTAATGTTGTTTGAACAATTATCCAATAAATATAATATACCCAAGCCATTTTTTAAAATATTTCCAAATTAGAAATTTACTGTCTTAACTTTCCAACATTGTACCAACCAGATTTGATTTATACTTTTTATTTCTCATTTGAACCCTTCTCATAAGGGTTTAATAGGTAATATTTATAACAAGTTATTAAGATTGAATCAAATTCTAATGACATTAAAAAGGCCTAGGAAGAGGAACTTCAGTTACATCTTCTAGAGGAATTATGGGAGAAGATTTTTGGATTGGTTAACACCTCTTCAATATGTGCTTGTCATTCTTTGATTCACTTTAAAGTGGTACATCGGGCTCATATGTTGAAAGACAAATTGGCCCAAATTTTTTCTAATGTTAGTCCTATTTATGATTGATTTAAATCAGAAATGGCATCTTTAACCATTATATTTTGGTCATGCCCTATGTGGAGAGGTATTGGATAGAAACTTTTAATACTTTGTCAGCTATATTAGATATTAGTTTGCAACTTAACCCATTAACTGCTATTTTTGGAAGTATAGTTCCAGAAGTGGGACGAGTTCCCACTTCCACACATCGGGTGTCGTCTTTTCCACATTGTTGGCTAGAAGAGCTATTTTATTTAAGTGGAAAGATACTTTGACTCAATGGCTTTCTCAAATTATGTCCTGATTAAGTTTAGAGAAAGTTAGGAGTCATACATTGGATACTTATGTTAAATTTGAAAAGGCTTGGTTACCTTTTATACAATATTTCCACATGACTTAGTATAATTATTTTTCCTTCCAGGATGGGCTGCCCAGTCTTTTTGTTTGTTTGTTTGTTTTTATTTTAGATTAGGTGGGATTTTATATATATTCTTTTTTGTTGAAGATTTCAGTTTGAGGAGATGAGAACATATTTGTTAATTGTGATGTAATACAATATGAAATATCATCTGATGTCATGTTGTAATTTTTTTACTTCTTGATTACGTACTCCCATTCTCCTCATGTATATTTTACCTGTAGTATGATTAATAAAAAGATTAAAAGAGAAAGAAAGAGAGGTCAGGATCTGAGCCACTCACTGCAGAATCCTTGGTCTTTGCTCTGATGCTTAGTTGCGATACTAAGAGAGATCAGCAATGGTAAAACCAATGAAGATTTGGATGGGAGGTTGTGTGAGTGTTTCCTTTTAGAAGTGGTTAGCATCAAGTATATTATCTGCCAGTTCTCCACTTGAATTATTCAAAATCCATTGTAGAATGTACGAGGTGCTTTCTGATTGGAGTTAACCATGTGGAACCATCATTGCATATCCTGACTCCTGTGCCAGTAATGGATGTATTCACTGGGCTTTCACTGATATTCTGACAAAATGTACTGGACTATCAATGTGGCTGAAATAATTTGGCTTCTGAATACATGATCCTCTTCCTATTAGTGCAACAGTGCCAGCATGAACTATAATCCACCAATGTTAATGAGAAGTAATTCTCAAGGGCCATCTGAAATGGTTCCAGACAGGCTCATGTCCTCGATAGTTTGCTTTGCCACTACAGAGAGCCAATGAAAGTCCAGTATTTTGTGTCAAGGAATCAAATGTGGGCTAAGAGGCAATGGTTTAATATTCCCAAAGTAGCATTGTAATGACTTGCACAGCTCAAACCAAGCAATGACAAATTTATTGAACTAATTTCCTCCCGTGTCCATAAGAATTTGAATTCTCAATCTCTGAGGTAGTTGTCCAGTTGCACAGTCTCCACACCACTTGACCCCTGCAATGTGAGCATTAAAGAGCTTCATGTTTTATCTGTACTTCAACGTATGCCTCATTAATCAAAAAAAAAATCACTGGGCCATTTACTCCTAATGTTTTCTAGCTGCAAATCCTTTTAGCACGTCAATTTTTAAATTTAACATATTTTGCAATAGCATGCTGTATCTTGCAGCATATTACTGTCTGTATTCCATGGCTGATTGGAGAGCGAGTTCACAAAGGAGCTGCCTTGGCAATAATAGAGTATGATTAAATCAATGATATTTTTTGTGTTGGAAAATTCCCTATAAATGTAAAGCATAAATCAGGAAACAGCTGGGAATTAAACAAAATTTGGGTTTTAATGATATGACTTCAGCTCCTGTCACCAGCTGAGCATTGGTTAAATGTAAGATTTTCTTTTAAAAAGTGATGAGAGCAGCAAAAGAGATCTGTGATGGAATTTTTTTTTTCAAAATAGCAATATTTTTGGCATCTTTCCATGGCAGGGGATAAAGGCCCCTATTTGAATCCTGTTAGCATATGTTTGCGTGCTGGGGCTGCTTTAATTTGCTGCTGAATGCCATTTGAGGTTTGTTTTCCCTGAAACTGATAGTGACTGGGTGTCCTTGGCACAGCAGGGCAGCGAATACTGGCATGAATATTTAGAAAGCATATCACCCAGTGGAGTGTGAGAAAAAAGCTTTCTGGCAGAAGACAGCTGAGAAGAAAAATAAGGCCAAGGACACACAATCACTTGTATGTTTTGACCAAGAGACATGTTTGTGAAAGGTAGCTTTATCAAATACAAATGTTGTCAAGATTTTATAAAATAGCAGCTTTATTTTCCCACTGAATAGTCCACAAATTCAGCACATCTGGACAACTCAAAGCATGTTTGTGTATTGTTATGTCGTTTTGAATGTTTCCACCTTCAGAGTATTTGTTCACATTTCTCTTTTTCTTTGTGGTCGTATACATATTTTCAGGCCCCACATGGTTCTCTCTTTTCTTTATGTTAATATTTATTCCTGCATCCTTATCTAATAACTGCTACAGCAGTCTCAAAATTAAAATAACATAATTTACCATGTATATACACGCATGTTGAATATGATCCCAATACTGAACAAATATGAAACAGTCACAAGAATTGAACAGTTGATATGGCTGTGAAACGAGACATGGCAATGCAGAAAAAAACATTCTCTTTTGCCCAAATCAGTGCTATCCAGAGCCAGAGGAGAAGAGGGAGTCTGCTCTTCACCAAAGCTAATCCAGAGCAGATGGTTCAGTTTATAACAGCCATCCGGGCCAATATTATTAAATGTTATTGGGTTCTGTGAGCTTGAGTTTGTTGTACACTGGGGGTTGATTTAGAATGCTCTGCGTGAGATCACTGACCTTTCACCTGTCAGATATGGCAGCACAACAGTGGATGATCATTTTCAAGACATTGTTCAGCAAAAATGTCGACAAAATGCATTTGAAAACATGAAGTGCAGGATGATAAACGACAACACTGTAACTAATAAAGGAACAATGTCAAATATGTAGTCCAATGGTCCCTAAAGCTCACTATACAACATTCTGATAGAAAATTGCATGCGCTGGCACATAGAAACATAGAAAATAGGTGCAGGAGTAGGCCATTTGGCCCTTCAAGCCTACACCACCATTCATTATGATCATGGCTGATCAGTACCCTCTTCCTGCCTTCTCCCCATACCCCCTAATCCCTTTGGCCACAAGGGTCAAATCTAACCTACACTTAAATATTGACAGGGAACCAGCTTCAGCTACTTCCTGTGGCAAAGAATTCCACACATTTACCACTCTCTGAGAAGAAATTTTTCCTAATCTCAGTCCTAAAAAACTTCCCCCTTATCCTTAAACTGTGACCCCCCCCCGGGTTCTGGTTTTTCCCAGCATTGGAAACAACCTTCCTGCATCTAGTCTGTCTAAACCCTTAAGAATTTTATGTTTCTATAAGATCCCCCTAATCCATACAAGCCTATGTGAGTCCCTCCATCCCCGGTATCAGCCTAGTGAACCTTTTCTGCACCCCCTCCATGGCGAGGATGTCCTTCCTCAGATAAGGCGACCAAAACTGCACGCAGTACTCCAGGTGTGGTCTCACCAAGGCCCTGTCCAGCTGCAGCAGGATCTCCCTACTCCTGTATTCAAATCTTCTCGCTATGAACACCAACATACCATTCACCCTCCCCATCGCCTCCTGCACCTCCACGCCCACTTTCAATGACTGATGCACAGCAACACCCAAGTCTCGCTGCATCTCCCCTTTATCTAAACAGATACCATTTAAATAATAATCCTCTTTCCTGTTCTTACCTCCAAAATGGATAACCTCGCATTTATCCACATTATATTACATCTGCCATATCCTGGCCCACTCGCCTAACTTGCCCAAATGACCCTCCACTCTCCTAGCATCCTCCACACAGCTAACCCTGTCACCCAACTTCGTATCGTCTGCAAATTTTGAGATACTGCTATCTATTCCCACATCTAAGTCGTTGATATATATCGTAAACAACTGCAGCCCCAGCACTGAGCCCTGCGATACCCCACTAGTCACTGGCTAGTTGCTGCTGGGAAGTAGATGATGATTTGTCGGGTTGTTTTGTGTTACATACAGGATGAATGTAGCTCAATGGAAGCCGGTTACAAAGTTTTCACATTTTTATAAATAGACACTACATTCTAGAAACTTGTTGACAAAACTCTGAAAAAAGGTTGAGCTGTTGAAAATCACCTTAACTAAGAAAAAGACAACTTCACACATATTTCTGTGTCCTATCATTTATTCACAATGAGTCTCCTCTTATCAATGGGATTTCTGTTAGCCCAAAGGATTTTCCCCAGAGAATGATATCGCCTGTTGTTTTAAATTTTAAATTAAGACATACAGCACGATACCAGACCCTTTCAGCCCACAAGTCCATGCTGCCCAAATACACGCTGGGAGTTGTAGACCCAGTACATTTTGAACGGTGGGAGGAAACTGGAGCCCCGGGGGAAAACCCATGCAGACACAGGGAGAACATGCAAACTCTTTACAGGCACTCCAATCCTGATCGCTGGCCCTGTAACACCATTAAACTAACCACTACACTAACTGCGAAACACACAAAATTCATCCATAGAGATTTTCAACCCCACTGACCTGAAAGGCAACTGTAACCGGCCCTGTTCCCCTTGAAATGATGCAATGAAATGGTTTAAAACTCAGCCTTCTTTTGCCTCACAGATCTGTAGACATTTTTGACTCAACTATGATTTCACAAATGTGCCATGACTGCTTGATAATATTGTGAATCATTGCTAGGTTATTCTACCGATCTCTGCTGCATCTCCACAACTTGCTGCTCACTGATGCATTAGGAAGCTATCCAAAGTCAACACTTGACGAGAGGAGGCCACTTTTTCCCTTCAGGAGCAGCTTTCATAGAACTCGCAGAGCTGATGGGCAGCGTGGTGTCTCTTGATACTCTGGCCTTGTTGAACCTCTACTTGCAAGGCGGCTGAAATCTTTCACACCATTTTGAAAAAGAATTGAGGAACAATCTCTGCAATACCAGCTAATACCCTATCCCCACTCAATCTCACCAACGGTGTCTAGTCAGGATGCTATGTGCGCATTGGCTACTGAATTTCCTACAATGCAACAGGGCAGAGCTTTTCATTGGCCATAGAGCACTTTGAGACAACCTGAAGGTGGTTTCACAAACCTTCAGAAGGCCGGAGCAGAGGACTGAGTGAATCTTTCCTCTGCCCTGCATTGAAGTTGCAATCTTTCTATGTGAATTAATGCCTCTACCTTGCTTTCAGATCCAGTTCAATAAGGAGATGAGCTGGCTCTAGTGGCTGGTGATTCTTTGCCTCTCCAGGAAATCATGCTTATTTATTTGGTGCTGGAGCTGTTGTGGCTCCACTGTGTGGATACTGAAAGCATTGCAGATGCTGTGAGTCGTGTGCCACAAATTTCGAGGATACCAGATCAAACACTTTCTGCTCTGTCACCAAGTGACTCCTTAAAACATGCCAAGTTGCCGACAAGAATGAAGATAAACTCAACAGTACATTGTGGGGTACCCCACAATGTGAGAGGTACTGTGAGTTTATCCTAACCATAAAAAAACAGAATCATCAAATGTAAGGTAATACTGTCCTATCCCTATTCTCCCATTCTTGAGTAAACTGAAAAAATGTCAGCAATAAGGTGTGAGCAGACACTTGGCTAGTAGTAGTTTATTCAGTGACGATCTGTTTAGGATTTAACCCCGCTTCAAATCTCACCTGTTACAGCACTGATTTACCAACAGCTTACAAACAAATAAAGAATACACTCAATCTTTTCACTACGAAGTCTACTTTATTTTTTATATTCACTAGACACAACATTGCATCCTTCAACTCCCCAAACACCACCCAGCTAAGCTCCTCTGACCCTTTCATTGATTTACTGCCACATGGGTGATCCTGACACTCACAGTCTCCTCCTCCTGCATCTGAGATTCATCACGCGTATACAGACCCTTAACACACCTGGGCATGCGCGCTATATCCCCTGTGCATTGCATCAGTTACATCATCAGCGGCGGCTGGCACCGTTCCCGACAAAGGTAAGTATGTGACCGTGACACACCTTGAACTAGATACGGGCAAGAAGAGAAGATTTAAAGGCCCAAGAAAATCTTACAGCATTTTGATATTTTTCAGTATAATTGGGCATTAAGGAACCATTAGCAAACATGAGAATCTAGCACAATCCAGCACCAGGCAAGATCGTTAGGAGTATCTGAACTAGTCAGGGAACCACAGATGGAGTATCTTATCCAGCCATTGAACCACGGGGCTTCAATGCAAGAGTTCCTAAGCTGTATCATTGCCAGACTTCAGCAGGTGGTAGCTTCCTGATAATTCAACACTTTTCAAACATTTACAATCCTTGGATAATGAAGTAAGCTATGCAAACAAAAGGATAAGATTAGGTCTAGAAATGTGCAAGCATGTGTATAATAATATGTACATGTAGACTATATAAGAAAAGACTATCTTCAATGAGTCCTTCTTTAGCAGTCAGCATTGATCAAAGGCTGAGCTGAGTTATTCCGATCAATACTATGTCTGCAACAGCAGTACAGGTTGAAGCTACCTGACAAAATCTGGCGTGTGTTCCTGTCCTCTAAAATTTCTTCAATGTCTTCATCAATCACTCTGGAGAGCTCCAGCCACAGCACTCGTCAAGCTTAACTTCTCCCAGGAGGGAGCAACTCAGTTGACAGCTGTCCCTCAGTAATCACCTCCACTAGTTGTGCCTGCAGTCTCTGGTACAATATGTAACAACTTCATCCCTGTGACTCATCAAACAAATCTAGACAAATGATGGTGTAGGAGCACCTCTATACATAAGAAACGTGAGCAGGAATAGGCCATCCGGCCTGTCAAGCCTGCTCTGCCATTCAATGAGATCATGCTAATCTGTTGATAGGCTAATCTCCCTTAATCCCCCTACTTAATTCCACTATCTTGAAATTCTCTCCAAATCACACATTGTCTCACTTTGAAGATGTCATCATTACTGGGCTAGTATTTTGGAATTCATTTTCATTTTGGAAATACCATTACATCTTAGAAAAGTGCTTGTGTCATATAGTCATATAGCTCAGAGCAAGACCTTTGGCCCATGGATTCATGCTTACCATCACTACCTGTTTACATTAATCCCATTTTAGTTTTATCTTGCCCACGTTTCCATAGACTCTCCCAGATTCTACCACCGACCCACACATTTAGGGAAATTTACAATAGGCAACCTGCATATCTTTGGCATGTATTTGGAAACCAGAGCATCTGGATAAAACCGACACAGTTACAGGAAGGACATGTGAACTCCATATTGACAGCAATGGAGACCATGATCAAATCTGGGTTGCTGGAGCTGTGGGGTAGCAGGACTATGGTTACCAAATTATAGTGTGGTCATTGTTTTAATTCAATAATCATTAAGGACATTGTTATACCACAAATGTGATCATAAAACTGTAGTGATTTTAATGTTAGTGTATTGTAACAAATGGCTAATCAATCACACTCCAAAATAATTTCTCCCAGTGACCCGATTTGCAAAAGCAGTGAATAACAAGAGTCTGCAGACCAGTCAAATCCCAGTGTCTGTTCCTGCATTATGCTGAGTTCATTAAGGTTCTCATTCCTGCTCCCTTCCAGTGACCCCTGCTGGAACTCCATTGTGATGTTCCTGTTCACTGAGATGCCAGCCAAACCTCAGCAACAGTTAATGCACAAAAAACAACCAGTTCAGCAAAAAATTTGGAGCCTTATCAATTGCCATGGAACTGGACTCCAGCCAAGAGTCGAAATTTTTAGGCAAGTAATCACCACAAAGGCATTAAATAATTGTATTGAACAAAAGGCAGCGCAAATAACTTTGGTTTGGTCTGTTGTAGTAAAATAGAGTAGAAGAATACCTTCTGCTGTAGGACACAAGTCCTGTTTTGATTTGTAAAGTGTGTTTTCATGTGTTTCCAATGAAATCAAAGTGGCAGAGCAGGAGCAGCTGCAGGGAAAATTTCCTGTCTGAATAAACCAACCCTTTGATAGTGGTGAGTAGCAAGTGCCTTATACAACAGTGTGGCAACTTGAGACTTTCAGAATGAGCCAAACAGAGTGTAGGTGAACTGCACTGATCAGAAAGAGAATTAGTAGTTGTACAGGAATGTAAATTGGAACATTATAATTGGTCTTACTCACTAGGTGTTAAAATTTGATAAGATCTTATAAAGGGGTTGTCCCCTCCAATTTCATGTTTTAAAGCACAGTGAACGTTGGAGGAACTCAGCCGGTCTCACAGTGTCCATAGAGGTAAAGATATATTACCGACATTTCTGGCTGAGCCCTTCTTCATACCTCCTATGGATGCTGCGAGACCAGCTGAGTTCCTCCAGGATTTACTGTGAATTTTTACTGCAATCTCAGCATCTGCAGACTTCCATGTTTCACTCCCCTCACGTTTTAAATATCTGTTTATGTGGTTAGCAGTTAGTGTAACACTATTACACCACCAGCCACCTGTCCGTATGAAGTTTGTACATTCTCCCTGTGACTGAGGGTTTGCCCTGGGTGCTCCGGTTTCCTCCCTTTTCTCAAAATGTTCAGGGTTGTAGGTTAATTGGATTTAAATAGGTGGCAGGGGCTTGTGAGCCAGAAAGGCCTGTTATCATACTGTACGGCTCATTTAAATGTGGTCTGTTTCATTTCACAGTACTTGTAAAAACAAATACATTTTTAAATATAATTTCAATTTTTTATTTAAATTGCTATATTTATAGCAAATCTTTTTGTGGTGGAATTAAAAGCAGTATGATAGTATAAGTTGAGGTGAGCAGAATTTTATACAGATCTTCCTCATCAATAGGAGAAAAATTGTGAAAGCATCTCCTCGTACTGGCTCCATCGGGATAGTGGGAGTTATTGTAGTCCCTTTCACACCAAGCCTACGCCTGGAGGCCGACTACAAGTGTGGATGGAAAAATATAAATTTACCTTTCATGGAGCAGCCCTAAAAGGCAGCTCTTGCATTGCATTCATGTTGAGTGGCACCTCATAGTGCCCTCCGGAGATGTCGAAGGCGGAGCGACTGGTGCAGTGACGCTGCCTGTCATAAATACGTGGCAGAGCTATGGCAGTCTTCCCTACCCATAATACCCCATGCAGCTGGAACTGCTCTGTGATTCCCAGAATAGTTTTAGCTGTGTGGGGATTATAGTTAGGGAAGATGGCCATTGCTTTACTGCATTTTGAGCCACTGATAAGTGGCCCCGAAGGTCCAAGTGGCCCGGTGAGGTGCCAGAGTGGCCAGCGGGGCTGCCCGCACTGGCCCTCACCCTGAAGGCTCCCGCCGGCTGCCCCTGCCTTGACGACCCTGCCTTGATGACCCTGCCCTGACAGCTCCCACCTGCTGCTGATGCGCTGACAGCCCCCACTGCCCTGACAGCTCCAACTACCCCATTTCCCCCCCCCCCCCGACTTGACAGCTCCCACCTACCATCCCTGCCATGAGGGTGTCATGGGGTGAGTGGGTGGGAGAGAGAGGGGAGATAGGTTTCTGGTTGACAGCATCATCGTGATGTCATCAGCCCACCCCTAGCCATCCGCTTGCATTCAGATGGGGTGGCAGAGTGCAGCACTCCACAGATGATTCTTCCCCAAGAGGGATTGTAGCCGGCACCTTGGAGCAGGCTTCAGCGTATTCATAGAGGTAAGTCTCCCAATGTAAGGGCAGAGAATCTCCGCCTTTACAGTCGAGCTTTTTCACTGCATGAAAGGGCTCTCTGTGGCATCAGGATAATGGGACAACAGGAAATGGAAGGTGGTTCAGAGGCCCAAAATAACTGGTAGTATATAGATCATTTATCACCAACCCATCCAGATGATATTCCTATTCAAATTGAATGCCACTCAAAAGACCATTTCTCTGAAAGCATACTTACTAATTCATCCCCTAATTCCTTGTGTGTCCGACGTACCAGCAGTAACATCAGGCATGTGTCTTTCATTTTGCATTTTCACTGCACTCACCTTGTGAAGTTTCCCTGGAGAAGGTGTAATGCCAGATACTTGGGGTTTCATGGACTGAGCTCAGAGATCCTTCCCAGTTTATTGTCTCCGACTTTTATTCAATGTTGTGTTATGATTAGCACTGAAGCATTGACTTGAATTTGTTTGTTGTTATAAATTTTTGAAAGTATTCCAAGTGGTTGGTCCTTCAGGGTACCAGATGTATATGTCTTGAGAGTCCAAGGACTTGGCTTTGCTTGAAATCTCATTAATGCTATCTTGAGGGAATTGAATGTATGCATATATTGTGAACATGCTGAGAAATGATAGACTGAAGAAGAAATAATATGACACAGAAAAAAAAAATCCTATCTTGTTAAAGGACTTTTTTCTCCAGCATTTTTTTAATTGATGCACGTTCCAGCAACTGCCGTATCTTGTGCCTCCATTAATAATAGCCAGTTTATTTTATGTAATTCTTTAATTCTCCCTAACCCTAATCTAATGTGAAGACTTTGGAAAGGTATAGAAGAAATTTGCCAGGATATTTCTTGGTATAGAGGGTCTGAGTTATGGAGAGAAGCTGGACAAGCTTGACTTGTTTCCTCTGGAGTGTTGGAGTCTGAGGGGTGACCTAACTGTCCCGCATCGGACTTGTCAGTCACCAACGAGCCTGCAGCAGACGTGGACATACCCCTCCATAAATCTTCGTCCGTGAAGCCAAGCCGAAGAAGAACCAGACTGTGTCCACTACCTTTTGCAGGTGTTTACACTCAGCAGTATTGGAGTCCCCATATCAGACCATGATGCAGCTGGTCAGCACACTTTCCACCACACATCTATAGAAATTTGCCAGGGATTCCAATGTTATGCTGAACCAATGTAAACTGAGGAAATAGAAGTGCTGACGTGCTTTCACAATGCCATTAGTGTGTTGGGTCCAGGAAAGATCCTCCGAGATAGTGACTTCCAAAAACTTAAATTTGCTCACCCTCTCCACCTCTGATTCATAGCTCTGGTTTTCCCTTCCTGAAGTCAACAATCAGCTGCTTGGTTTTGTTGACATTGAGTGTGAGGTTGTTGTTGGTGTAATATTTGGCTAAGCTTTAAATCTCCTTCCTATATGCTGACTCGTCACCCCTTTTTATACAACCCACTACCATGATATTGTCAGCAAATGTGCAGATGTTGTTGCCGAACAGAGCTACACAGTCATAGGTGTAATGCAAGTAGAGCAAGGGGATAAGAGCACAGCCCTGTGGTGCTCCAGTACTGATGGAGGTTGTAGATAGATGTTTTTACCAACCATCACTAATTGTAGTCTGGAGGTGAGGAGATCAAAAATCCAATTACACAGTGGAGTGTTGAGTCCCAGGTCTTGGAGTTTGCTGATCAGCTTTGAGGAGATGGTGGTGTTAAATGATGAACTGTAGCTGATAAAGAGCACCCTGGTGTATGCATCTTTGCTGTCCAGTTTGCCAGGGCTTTGTTTAGAGCCAGTGAGATGGCATCCACCATAGATCTGTTGTTGCGGTAGGCGAATTGGAACGGATCCACGGGAGCTGAAGATGCTTCATCAACAGCCTTTCAAAACACTTCACTGTTGATGTGAGGGCCACTGGTTGGTATTAGTTAGACATTCAGTTGTAGAATTCCTCTTTTAAACCACCTATGCTGCTAGAAGTAGCCAATCAGGTTACTTGTCAGGAACAATAAGAATACGTGCCAGACGACAGGATGTTTTGAAGCTTGTTAAATAATGGTCATGATTAAATATTCAGTTCAATTGATGGTCAGAGGAGGCTTCAGGCTGGCATAATTGATAGTCTTTCTCTGTTCTACATTGACAGTTCCCTCGGGGCAGGAGCTAACCGAGCTGTTAACTTTGACGGATCAAGCACCACAAATTGTGATGAAGCTGATTGAGGCCTTGGAGAAGCAAGGTATGGACATTAAGAATTCTCTCACTTACTTTGTTTTGGTAAATTGCAGATGTATTCTAGCACAGACACAAACCAGTAAGGTCATCACCAAAATATAACTTAATTGTTTATTTTTTTGCATCAACGTTAGAGGATTTGTGCTCCATTCCACACAGAGGGCTGCAACACTGGTCTTCAAGTTAAACCAGGAAGTGCTAGAAGCCCTCAGAAGTTCAGCAGGTTACCCATGAAAGGAAAAATAGAGTTAGTATTTCAGGTCAAAGATTCAATCAAGTTGGGAACACCCACTTGGCCCCCACTAGATCTTTAAAGGTCAAAAAAAAAACAAAGCCATATGGCAACGTGACTAAATTCTGCTGAATGTCTGGGCCGCTGAAAGATTTCTGCCATTTCTTGCCTTGAAGAAAAGTCTTTACCTGGACAGGAAGTGCATTACAAGGTTTTGTCACAAAATGATGGAGCCAAAAGTTCCCCGCAAAAACTAAAAATTGTGAACATTTGTTGTGTTGGGAAAATATTAGGTTCGGTGGGTTCACAGAGAGACGGGTCTGGTCACCAGTGTTACAAACAAAGTTAACTTCATTCAACATAAAGGAAACAAACAGGAGACATCAAACATTACAATTACTCTACTACATATAAACATTCACGTCGAACCCAAGTTGGACTCTGATACTAGTAGCCGCCTATCTTCTACGTTGTGCAAGACAAAAACTATAACGGTGTCTCCGATACCGGTGACTGCTTACCCTACCACACTCTCCTGCATGCTCACAGACAGGGACTTCAGCAGGCACTCCCAATCCCTGTACCTTGGTTGTAGTTCAGTATTGATTAATATACAGTTACTATACTCTAACAAGACAGGGACTTAAACGCACGCTCTTGGTTCTCTGTACCAACTGGGGGGATGGGGGTGATGTGCTGGGACAGCAATGCCATAGTCCCTCTCTAAGTGTAGAGCACACCTTACCAACTACTCCTCCAGCAACGTCCACAGTTAAGTGTCCTGGGGTGTTCGTAGTCGGGACCAAGGTGCAGAGAGCACGAACTGTTGCATGTGTTAGGATTTAGATAGATCTAAGCTGGGCGTATGGCCAGTGATGACGCCGCATCATCCAGATGAGCCAATGGTAAGGTGTGCGAAGTCAAACCTTGATTGGTAGGTGATGCGACTTCCGACTAGGGAGGTCATGTGATGCCTTGGAAGACATACCAATCACTAACACGCAATTACTAAAGGGTTTCTAAACTACAAAATCTTAATGAAATGCTGTAATTACAGAAAGTGTGCCTAAAACTGTGCAAATTAAGAGAAATGGTATATGTACAAGTGCCTTCTGTATGAGCAATAAGGTGCATTATCAAACTAATGTATTTGAAAATGACAACACCTCACCAGCTCCCCCCACCCACACCAAACAGGGTCATTGTGTTCCCGTTGGAGCAGGGTGCTGGGAACTGCTCCCCAGTGTAAGAGGGGAGAGGAAAAGAAAGAAAATGGTCTGTTCACATGCCTGGTTTCTCCAGCTTAGCTGGTGTATATGTGCACCTGTGCGACCAACATCTGTAGTCATCCATGAGGTGGCAGAGACTTCTCTTGGTCAGCGCATCCCACGCTTTGGCTTCACATTTTGGCATTCCCTTGGCACAGATCACAGGTGCCCATCACCGTAATATCCCATGGTGAAGCAGGGGACAGGCCAGCTAAGAAATGAAAGTGACGATGTTCTAACAGGCCACAGTTTGCCTGTGGTAGTTTGCCAACCCCTCCATCCCGAAACAAAGGCCTGCCCACTTGAAGCACCCATCAGCAACCTGTGTTCCTGTATCTCCTGGGAGAACCCCATCTTTCTGGGCTGTTGTCTGATACCAGGATGCTGCTCCTGCTCATGTTCCCTTTCAATGGATGCCCTATATGCCTGTGTTGGTTCTCTGTAATGATAGCCAGGAGGAGCCAGGGCTGCGAATTGGCTGTGAATAAAGGTTCCTGAAGCACCCACCCCATGAGGAAATAGTAACGAGGCCTTTTCAAACTGCTGTGTAAAGTGGGGTTAACCAGGCAGTTAGAAATGGTCTGACCCAGTTAACCCCATTGGAATCTAACCAGGTTCCTGACCTACCTCAGAGGTAGTCAGGGAACTCGGTTAAACTTAGCTAGGTCGCGTCCACAGCCGATTTGAAAACAAAAATTGCTGACTCGCTTATTCCTGAGACATCAGCGCTTACGTGCGTCACCGGGCAGCTAGCATCCAAACATCCAGCAGTACTTCCAGTGAATAAGTGACACATCATTGCCAGGTTGGTGATTTAATTGGTAGATCCCCCTGCAATTTAAACTGTTATGGGGAGGACGGGAGGGATGTTGCCATTACCAAGTGGTTACTATATATATATATATTTACAAACATTTCCTGGTAGTGGATGATCTGCAACATGGTAATTAAAAGCTGATATTACAAGTTCCTGAGACTCAGCTGAGGTGAAAGATGTTAGTGAAGAATAAATGCCACAGCTCAGGTTTCAATTAAAAAGCTCCATAACAAAGGCTGTAATTAAAAGGTGCAAGACAAAGGATGTGAATGTGGTTCAGCTGAAAGAGTCTGTGAAGTGAAGTTCCTGTGTAAAAGGTTCATACCAACATCTTCTGCTGCTAGCTGAAAGTTTCCTATACAGTTCATAACAACAGCAGCTCCTGCTGCTATAATGAGCTGGGGCTGATGGCTGGAAGATCATGAAAATCAGTGAGGGAAATCACAGCAGTCTGTTTGGTGCTTGACTCTCGAGCATGCGCCAACTGAACGCCAATATGTGAACCCACTGAGCATGCACCAACCAAAGACTCGCACATTTTGGCTTTTACATTCCCTGTATCCCTGTTATAGTTTGTGAAATACAACATTTGATTAAAAAGTTTGCTTTAAGTCTTTGGTGCTCCACGCGCGTGGGCAAAATTTCGACTTATGTCCATTTTGAGATGTGACCGCTCCTTCGGTCCCATTTACAGTCCTGACTTGTGGACTACCTGTATAGACATTCACCTTGGACCTAGGTTGGACTCTGATACCATTTGCTGCCTATCTTCTACATTGTACAAGACTAAATTATAATGGTGTAAGCGGGCACAAGGACTCTGATACTAGGGACTACTTATCCTATCACACTTTCCTGCATGAGTACACAATCACAGACAGGGATTTCATCAGTCTCAATCCCTGTACCTCAGGGTACAGCTCAGTATTAAGTAATATACGGTTACTATCAACAGGGACTTAAACCCACACACCCGGTTCCCTGTACCAATGGTAGGGCAGCTCAATGTTAAGTACTGCCAAACAATACTGTAGTCTTGCTCTAAGTGTAGTGCACAGCTTACCAATGACTCCTCTTGCAATGTTCACAGTTAAATGCAGTATTCGTAGTCAAGAACAAGGAGCAGAGAGAGCAAACTGTAGCATGTGTTAGAATTTATAGGGTTCTAAAGGAGGCCTGCTTCCTTCACCTGCCATGTGCCACTGGTGGCATAACACTGCTGTTGGGCAAAGGTTGTGAGCATTTTCCACTGCTCTGGTCCCAGGCTCTACCAGGCTTTTTGTATATCTTTGTATTGTATATACGTAAGGAGCACTATGTTTGTGGAAGTGGCTCACTAAGATCTGAGTTCATACCACAGCTCTGCAGCTGGTTTCTGGAAAGTGTAATTGTGGTGCGCCATCGGGCATAAAATCAGACACAAAACATAAACTTCCACAGAGCTGGCTGTGAGAATGGCTGTGCTGGCTCTAAGACTGACCTCGAGGAGCTGGATCGAGCTTATATCCCGGAGGGTGATTGGCAGCCAACCGGGTAGGACTTGCTCCATTCAGGTCAGCTGATTGACAGCCAGCCAGGTGTTGCCTTGTCCTGCAGTGTTCTTCTGCAGGTACACAGGTTGCCCCCTACAGTAGGGTAGTGGTGTAGCACCACAGTAACATGTTTAAAAACTCATTGTGTTGGATGGATGAAATTTCTTTGCCAGTTGTTAGAAGGGAATTATTGTGCCCATACATAGTAGATAACCTGGCATTCTTCCAGCATCGCTTTTTATCCCTTTTCTAACTGAATTTGAGCTTGACAGCAGCACCCATTGCGTTTCCTGGCTGCCACCTTTGTGAACTCACGTTTCACTCCTTTCAAGATTCAAGAATAGCCATGCTAATAAAACAAAAAATGTGATGTTACACAAATTTCCTTTAGTGTACCATAAGATGGACAAAGATTTGCTATCAGTGGTTATTGCACAGTGCCCCTTGCAGCCAGAGAAAGAGAAGAAAAAGAATGTCCACCCACCGCCCAAGTCACTGAATGTCCATGGCTTCACCTCCAGGGCTCCTGCAGCCTCCACAGCCTTCAGTCCAAACCATCAGCAATGCAAACTCTGGACGCAAACCTCTGATACAAGCCTCCAATACCCTTGGCACCCTCTTGTATCTCGATTCTGTTACCTCATTCCCTTTCAGCCAGTCTCTAGAAAGATCAGAGCCTGGTGTGAGTCCTCTGACCACAGTCGCCAGTAGCCTGCAGCCTGTGTGGGTTTCCTACCTTGAGTCACCAAGAGCCTGTGAGGTTTTTCAGCCTCAGAGCCCCTCACTGGTACTCCGCCGAGGCCACTGTACTGTAGGTCGTCTCCTCTGGCTCTCCTTCTCAAACAAGGGGGTTGTCTCCCCACTTGCTGATGTCCTGCACCAGTCCTCTGCTTCCCCGAAGTCTGCAACCCATCATGGCAGCTGGTGAACACAGGAGCAGCCATCTTGGGGCCCAGACCCTATGATAGCGAGATTTTAAAATAAACCACTGTCAGCTCCTTGATCATGCCATTTAGAGTCTTCACAGAGCCAATGGCTGACGGACTGGGCAGTTGGACCCTTCAGGTGAGCACTCTATCTCCGGTTCTTGCTATCTATGTGTCTGTACCAGCAGCAGCGCCACCATTTAAATTTTTTTTAACATTTATTTTTCCTTTAAATATCCGTAAACCAAATTGATGCCATTCTCTGATGTCTGTGATATAAAGAAAACAGAGAAGAGCGCTGACAAATTGACAATCCTCAACAATGCAGTGTCTCAATAAAAAATCCTGCAGGTGTTACAAACC
The DNA here is from genome assembly GCF_036971445.1 of Narcine bancroftii. Taxonomy (NCBI): domain Eukaryota; kingdom Metazoa; phylum Chordata; class Chondrichthyes; order Torpediniformes; family Narcinidae; genus Narcine; species Narcine bancroftii. The sequence continues at coordinate 110,175,486 of NC_091473.1, forward strand.
ATTGAGGTTGTCTGAACTTCCATCCTCTCAATGTTGTGAGGAGAGATACTGAAATGTCATTTTCTGCTTTTTCCCTTCCTTAATTTTGCATTTTAAATGTCAGTCTGTGTGGAATTTCTCTAAACGTTAATGTAATGAACAGGGAATTCTCGATCGACTTATTTTCTTCCTTCTGCTTCTCCTCGTATTGTCTGTTCTGCCATGGACCTGTCCCTGATGGGATGCTGAACAACTCCCTCAGTCCTCTGAGAAAGATGTGTCAGTAACTAGCAAATTTATAATCATTTGTTAATCTGTTATGTAATGTCTTACTGAATTTTCAGTAAGACATTGCTGAATTTTCACTCTCCTTTTTGATCTTCCTATTTATGATCCCAGACAATCAGTCCTTGGTTGCGACTTCATTGTTATTCCCCTGTTTCCTCATCTCAGTGATGTCTGACCCTCACGGTACTCCCTACTTCTGAACCTACAGTATTCCAGTCAGCAACTACTAACACTAGCACTTCCACTACCACCAAGTTTTCTGACAAGAACAATGCTGTTGTAATCTGGTAAATTTACCTCTACCTCACTGAGGCTGAAGACCAACTCAATGACATGCCCTCTTACCTCCCACTAGACCATAACTCCATCATTGCACATCAGGCCATTGCCTCCTTGACGATGACTGACATTTCCTCTGGAGATCCCACCTCCTCCACAACCTCCTGCATCATGTTATCCTGCCCCACACAGCTTCCCGACAGCGTTCACAAGCAGGACTGTTTGGGTCGACACACCACTTCTTATTCCACACATAGAACTTTGGGAGACAGCTATTTGTAGTGAGATACAATTTTAATTATAATGGTGTGGTGCACTGTTAGACAGAATCAGACACACACAAGATAAAGACTGTACAACAGGCTTAATCCACAAAGACTTCCACAGAGCCAAGCTGGCTGTGGCTGCAGCAACTCTGTGCGAGGCCTCGGGAGGCTGGCGCAGGCTTATATCCTGGAGGGTGATTGACATCCAACTGGGTGGGGCTTGATCCATTCAGTTCAACTGATTGACAGCCGGCCAGGTGTTGTCCTGTCCCCTTACACTCCTGCAGATACAGTAGGCCGGTGGTGTACCAGCACAAATGGATAGGGCTGGTGTTGAGGTGACAATGCAGAAAAATATTCATTTGCTGTTTCCTCATTTCTCTCACAAAAAAAAACAAAGACATGACAAAGTAAATTTTAACCAGCTAATTCAATTTTCTGAGAAAATTTGAAAGGGGGACCTAGGTCTCATGTCCAAAGTTATAAAGTGGAACTGTGGTGCAACAAAAGTGCATTCCAATTGTCTTAGAATATATATGGGATCCACCAGAGACTGTTCCCAAACACAAGACACTATTGTAGTTTTTCGAATACATTGCCGTCAGGAAGAGCAGTCAGTTATGTTTTTTTTTTCTATTTTGAAAGAACAGTACATTTTGATCAAGTTTATTTCCATCATGTGTCACTTTATAATTGTGTGGGGTTAGAGGTTTCAGGTAGAACAGTGGATGGATCAGATTCTAGACTTGGACCTGAGCTGGAAACTTAATGGAAGAATTTTAAAAGGGAAATTATTCTGTTCATGTGCACCTGAATCAGTCCCAGGGGCGCATCCATGCATTTTCATTGACATAGAATAATACGCTGTGAATGTGTAATATTCTAAGATGTAGATCTGCCGGATGAGATTCTGTGCCAGAAGAGCAGAAACAGCTGACATGCCCTTCAAATTCTTCAACCAGTCTGAGATTCCAGTTCAAAAAGTCCTGAAGGGAGAAGGCTCCATCTGAATGACTGCAACGCCCACTCATATGGGCAGAGACCTTTCCAACATTTAGGGTGATATGGGTAATTATTTTAACTTGTGGCAATTTGAAGTGGTTTCATGAAATCCTTATAATGGCACATTGTCTTCCTCATATTTATTATGTAGCTAATCTTGAGTGCGAAACCTACCCTTAGAGGTCATTTCTTTGGAATCAAAATACTGCACATTCAAATAAATGGACCTGCAGGGTTCAGACTAAATGGCAGACCATTGAAATATAGTATCTACTCCGCTGTAGAAATCTTGTAGTTGACATTGCATCCTCTGTTCAATTGATTATTTTCTCGGTGACATTCATTTTTAGAAACCGAAACAAGAAGAATGAATGTAAAATGTATTTATCACTTTCAGATGTACTGTAAAAGGTAATTTGAAGTCAATGGGGACTTTGAGCGATGTGACAGAGCAAGTAGTATATTGAGTATTATAGCATAGTGCGATCATATCTAATAATCAAATATTTCCCACTGTGCCAATAATCTGTGGGCTTATTTGCCCCAAACCTAAATGTAGCCTCAATGTAAAAGGAAGTGGTGATGACTGGTGTGAGGGTTTCCTACTTTCCCATACTTCACCGGAACTATCCAAAGTGAAGGACCACAGTTCAAGCCTGATAAATCCAGGCAAAAGACTGATTAATCCTGGCTGTCTATCCCAGGCACCCAAGGAGTAATTTAAATGTGCAGGCACCCGTCAGAGGCAGTGAGCTTCATCTATCTAATTGTGGAAAGTTCATGGTGATGGTGACTGCGGGTTCAGTTGATGTTCTTATTTCTATTGTTGCTCCATGTATTGATTTTATTCTCACAAGAATTGAACTTTGTTCACTTTCCCTGATAGGTGCAGACAATGAAAGTCTCTACAGACCTCCTCCTGGATCACCCAGTGGTTTGGAGATCAAGGAAGCTCTAGAAATTGGTAAGGTATTAAGGACTGCAAATCAGCTAAAACTGATTTCTTTAATTTTGTAAGGAATCAAACTGGCCCTTAAAATTGGATTTGCCTCTGCATTGTTCTCCTCCTTGGATATAACACCATGCAGGTTAAAACCCTTCCTGTAACTTGTCCAAAATGGCACTATTTAATGTTTGAACCTGATCATCAAATCATCAAATTTGTTGATTTAATAACCTTTATTAATGCCAATTTAAACCAGGGTTGATTGTCTCCTGTATGATGTTGTTCATCATTTATTCTTGAGTAAGACCATGATATCTCATGTTTAAGCATTGGGATGTGTACAAAGGTGACTGATGTGGGTAGAAAGATCTATGCACATCCATTGGCTCCTGTACAGCTATCCTGTAGCCATCTGGATTAACAAAAGTGTTGTCGTTGCTCAAGTCTTACAATGCACAGAATGAGAAGCAAAACTAAGCCCCCCAGTATAAACTAAGACCCCAGTATAAACTAAGCCCCCCAGTATAACTAAGACCCCAGTATAAACTAAGACCCCAGTATAAACTAAGACCCCAGTATAAACTAAGACCCCAGTATAAACTAAGACCCCAGTATAAACTAAGACCCCAGTATAAACTTCTTTGGCTTGGCTTCGCGGACGAAGATTTATGAAGGGGGTAAAAGTCCACGTCAGCTGCAGGCTCGTTTGTGGCTGACAAGTCCGATGCGGGACAGGCAGACACGGTTGCAGCGGCTGCAGGGGAAAATTGGTTGGTTGGGGTTGGGTGTTGGGTTTTTCCTCCTTTGCCTTTTGTCAGTGAGGTGGGCTCTGCGGTCTTCTTCAAAGAAGGTTGCTGCCCGCCAAACTGTAAGGCGCCAAGATGCACGGTTTGAGGCGATATCAGCCCACTGGCGGTGGTCAATGTGGCAGGCACCAAGAGATTTCTTTAGGCAGTCCTTGTACCTTTTCTTTGGTGCACCTCTGTCACAGTGGCCAGTGGAGAGCTCGCCATATAACACGATCTTGGGAAGGCAATGGTCCTCCATTCTGGAGACGTGACCCATCCAGCGCAGCTGGATCTTCAGCAGCATGGACTCGATGCTGTCGACCTCTGCCATCTCGAGTACTTCGACGTTAGGGATGAAAGCGCTCCAATGGATGTTGAGGATGGAGCGGAGACAACGCTGGTGGAAGCGTTCTAGGAGCCGTATAAACCAAGACCCCAGTATAAACTAAGCCCCCCAGTATAAACTAAGCCCCCAGTATAAACTAAGCCCCCCAGTATAAACTAAGCCCCCCAGTATAAACTAAGCCCCCCAGTATAATCTAACCCCCCCAGTATAAACTAAGACCCCAGTATAAACTAAGCCCCCCAGTAAAAATACTTGATACTGAATTGAATGACCTCAAGATTTCACTTGCGATATTATCTTACTTGATTCAAAAGTCATTTGTAGAAGATAGTTGTGGAATAAGTGCAAGTTCCATGATGTCTGCAAATTTCTGCTCAGGTACCCCCATACATCTGAAGAACCCCTCAGAATTAGAACTTATTGCCATGAAATTTGGAGTTTTGCGGTGGCAATCACAGTGGAAATATTGATATTATAACCATCTTATTGCATTACTATAAAAAATAAAAATAATAGTCAATAAGGGGTATTATAGCATAGTGCGATTATTTAGGAATCTGATGGCAGTGGAAAAGAAACTATTCTTGTCCCACTGAGTACTCATCTTTAGGCGCCCGTATCTTTTCCCCGATGGTAGCAGAGTGAAGAGAGCATGGTCTAGGTGGTGGGGGACTTTGAGGATAGAAGCTGCTTTTTTAAGACATCTCCTCATATAGATGTCCTTGATGAAGTGAAATCTGTTGCCTGTGATGGCGCAGGCCGAGTTAACAACCCTCTAGAGTTTTTTCTTGTCCTGAGAGTTGGTGCCTCCATACCTGGCAGTGATGCAACCAGCCAGAATGCACTCCACGATAAATCTTTAAAAGTTTTCAAGAGTTTTTGGTGACTTACCGAATTTCCTCACACACCTCACAAAGTATAGCTGCTGGCAGGCCTTCTTTGTGATTGCATTGACATGAAGGTTTCAGGACAGATCCTCAGAGATGTTGACACCCAGGAATTTGAAGCTCTTGACCCTCTCCACTATTGAGCCCTTGATGAGGAATGGGTCGACTTCCCCTAACTTCCTTCTGAAGTCCACAATCATCTCCTTGGTTTTGCTGAGGTTGACCGCAAGGTTGTTGTCATGACACTATTCAATGAACTGATCTATCTCCTTTCTGACGCTTCCTACTTACATTTATGATTCTGCCAACAACTGTGGTGTCATCGGCAAACTTGTAGATGGCACTGGAATTGTGCCTGGTCACACAGTCATGGGTGTAATAACAAGAAGAGTAGTGGGCTAAGCATATATCCTTGCGATGCGTCTGTGTGGATGATCAGTGAAGAGGTGATGTTGTTTTCAATTTATATTGACTGTGGTCTTCCGATGAGAAAGTCAAGGATTCAGTTGCAGAGTTAGGTACACAGGTTTAGAGTTTAAGCTTTTTGACCAACACTGAGGAAATAATGGTACTGAAGGCTGAACTGCAGTCAATGAAGACCATGTATGAGTTGCTGTTTTCGAGGTGATCCAGAGCTGAGTGGAGAGCCAGTGATCTTGCATCTGCCGAGGAGCGATTGTGAAGATAGGTGAATTGCAGTGGGTCCAGATCTTTGCTTACGTATGTGTTAATTCTGGCCATGACCAGCACCTCAAAACATTTCATCACAGTAGAGGTTAGTGCTACTGGGCGATAGTCGTTGAGGCAGCCCATGCTACTCTTCTTGGGTGCTGGGATGATTGATGCCCTTTTGAAGCAGGTGGCAACCTTTTACTGCAGAAATGAGAGGTTAAAAATGCCTGTGAGCACTCCAGCCAGTTGATTGGTGCAGATTTTCAGTACCCTGCCAGGTACGCTGTCGGGGCCTGATGCCTTGTTAGGGTTCACCCTCTTGAATGATGTTCTGACGTTGCCTCAGAGACAGATATCACAGGGTCCTCAGGGGATTCTAGTAAGCACTCTTTGGTTCTTCTCAAAGCGGGCATAGAAGATGTTCAGCTCATCGGGTAGTGAAGCATCACAGCCAACTATAGTGTTTGCCTTCATTCCTTGCCATAGCTGGCGTGCATCCATCTCCACTTTTAGCTTCCTCTGGAATTGCCCCTGATAAGAACAGTAAAATTTGAAAGCTAATAATAATAGCTAGAAGCCATGGAAGTGATCCCCACATTCACCACTACTCCTGGATGACCATCCCTTTGATAACTAGTCTGGTCCTGTCCGAGACCAACTCTGATTTCCACTCCTTATCCCTTGCTTACATTTATTATTAAGCTTCCCTTTGCTATCTCTGCCTCAAGCTCCAGCAGTCAGCCCATAAAAAGTAGGAAGAAACCAGAACACTAAGCAGATGCCCATGTGTTAGTATAAATAATTGCAAACTCCACGTGGACATCATTGAGGACAGTGTGGTGACTGCCAGATAGGTGCTACGTTAACCATTAAAAGAACACACTCATCTGTTCTTCACTACAAAAAAAGCATTGACATTTGATTATTCTCTTGATAATCACCTCCTTCTCTCTAGACCCTGTGTAAGTGTGTAAACTCTATGCTGTTCGAACTCCCTATGCCAGCCTATTTACATTTCTTGCGTGTTGCCCTGTGCAAGTCATCAGCGGCAACTGGGCATGTGCATTATAGCAGTGACAGGCTCTGCTCTAGATCCATGCAATCCCGACAGCTTCCCACCCCCACCCAAGTCTCCAGGTCATGCGACAAGGCAACTGACTTGATCTGTCCCATTAGATAACAGTCCAGCAGGATGACATTCCAACCCAATTTAGTCCAATACCGCAAGACTGCCGGGGTCCAGCTGTTTCTTTGGAGTTAGTAGTGACGAAGTAAGCTGATGGTCAATATATGCTGGCTTCACCTGATTAATGGAGACAGTCAGGCTTCCCATTCCACTGGATCATAAAACTTTTTGGGTGACATTGTATGCTCTAATAAGGGCCTTGGTAAACAGGTTGGAGGTGCTAGCGAATGGTGTCATGTCTAACAAACACATGTGCAGCATTGTAAGTCATCCAGCACCTACACTGCAGTTGATGCATGTGGCATAGGTGTTGCTCTGAGCAATCTCATGCACTCCCATAGTTGGTCGACATAATTGGATGGTTCATAGAATGTAGTTACAGTATACAGTTCAACAAATTCACCAGGCAGTCATGCACCAGTTCTGCACCAGTCATGAACCAGTCCACATTGCGCATGCCAAGGAGGACCCAGTGGGCAAAGTGCTTGCTCTACAGAGACACATCGTCTCCTACTGTCAATGCTGTTATTAATTGGAGGTGGAAACACTCAATGAGGCCATTGTCCTGCAGGTGGTAGGCCATAGTTTGATGATGGGTGGTGCCCAAAAGATCAGTGAGAGCTTGGAACAATGCTGACTCGAATTGAAACACTTGGTCAGTCTTAATGATATCTGAAACACCAAAAACTAGAACCAAAAATCAACCAAGGCCAAAGAGATAGTCTCCACAGAGATGTTGGTGACAGGAATGGCCTCCTGCCATCTGGTAGCTTGGTCTTCACTCACGAGTAGATAAGTTAGCCTCTTGATGGTGGAAGCAGACTGACCCCAGTGAACATGATTGAAAAGAGAATCTGGAACAGGAAAATCTCCAAGTTTGGATTTCATGTGTCTGGAGACTAGAACACTGACATGGCAAGCAGGTCCTTGTCCATAATCCAACATCCTGCTTGATGTGAGGCCAGGTAAACTACTCAGTAGTTACTTGTCTGGATGAGACAAGTTATGAAGGGCACAGAAAACCTCCTGGTGCATTGTTGCAGATACAAAAGGCCTGGGTCCACCTGCGGAAAAGCAACAAACTACTGTTTCACCTGAGCCACTCAGGCATAAGTCTTTCAAATGAAGCCCTGTGTTGAACTGGTGGTACCAGATGAGAGCAGGATCAGTTGAGCCATGGTAGTAAAGTCGATAATAGTTGTCATTTGTAAGGCCTTTGTGTCTAACCTGGAAAGTGCGATGGCCATTGGGTTCACCTTCCCTTGAATGTGCCATATGTCCGAGGAAAATGATTGGATGAAATCCAAGTACTGGAATTTATGTGGAGCACAGTAGTGTGCGCTTGTTCATGAGGTTTATGTAAATTTGGTGGACTGAATAAATGTAAAAGGATGGCCTTCCAGCAAAATACAAAAGTGCTTCACTGCGAGGTAGATGGCTAGGAGTTCGCACGTGAGCATAGTGTACCTGGCCTGTGTAGGTGACAGCTTGGCTGAAAAGAACGCCAGAGATTCCAACCTCCCCCTCTACTGCTCCCATGGTGAGAAAGAACAAGGCGCTGGGTTCTGGTGTACAAGCATCTGCAAGTGCAGTCTTCACATTGTTGAAAGCACAATGGCCTTTTAGAAGCTGATTTATCTGAGCCCTTGAGTAAGAGAGACACTGCCTATTTGGTAAGAAACAGCAGTAGAAATTCATCATCACTAGAAAGTGCCATAATGACCAAACGTAATGGGAGTAGTAAAATCTTGAATTTCCTGTACCCTTTGTTTCTTCTGACAGGGTGTCATTCTTTGTAACTTTATGTCTGAAGAATGTAAGCTCAGCGGCATCAAAATCACATTTAATCGGATTGATTACAATGCCAAACTCAGCGAGTCTCGAGAGAGTCAAAAGATGGTCCTTATGTTCCTCCATTGGTGTTCACCACAAAAATATCATCAATCTAGGTATAAATAAAATCAAGGCCAGAGAGGATATGGTCCATAAACCGCTGGAATGTTTGAGGTGCATTCCACAAACCGAATGGCGTTCAAATGTTCCAAAAGGAGTAATCACCGCTGTCTTGGGAATATCGGAAGGTTCCACCAGAATCTGATAATAGGCCTACACCAGGTCTATTTTTATGAATACCGTTTGCCATGCAGGTTCGCTAAGAAATCCTGTAAATTTGTCATGTTGTATCAATCTGGAATGGTGGCATTGTTCAGTGCATGAAAATCACCACAAGGCTGTTAGTCCCCTGGAAACAACTTCAGAACCAAATGCAGCGCAATGCCCAGTAACTGTCAGATGAACTATTCACAACTCGTCCATGCGATCAAACTCAGTTTTTGTGATGTTAAGGCCATCTGGAGGCAGCCTACATGCAAATGCTGCAACTGGAGGACCATGGATCTCTATGTGGTGAGTCACTGCATGCTTGATGTCCCTGTGTAAATGTGAGGGAAATGCTTGAACAAACCTCAGAATGAACAGGTGTTAGGTTGGAGAGTGCTCAGGTGGGTAATAACCCTCGAGGGATGACATATGCAGCTCACTTCCATACAAGTGTGGTGGTCTAATATGTGTCGGTTCTTCACGGCCACTATCAGGGATAAGTGTGACACAAAATCTGCTCCAACAATAGAATTCACTACATTTGCGACTGTGAAAACCCACTGAAAAAACTTACTGAGACCGAACTCCAGCGTAAGCGACCTCTGGCCATATGTCTGATTATGAGAATTGTTTGTGGTGGACAGAAAGCCTGACATGTTAGGGTGTCTGTGTTCTTGAGGAATTGGAGGGACGACTGAAATTTCTGTACCAGAATCGTCAAGAAATTGAGTATCCGAGAGACAGTCCTTGAGGAAAAGATAGTGGCTGATTTGCCAATGGGCAGCAGATGCCACTACTGCCGGGCCTCGCTGTTTCCCAGGGTTCTAGTACATTCAACAAAAGAGCTGACCCTCATTTCTGCAGCATCCTCAACCTGTACATTTCCAACAAGGCTGGAAACGGGGGTAATTCCGTTGGGTGGTTAAAGCCTAGACTTGCATACTGAGGGCTGCCATTTGTTGCTGCAGCTCACTTTTCTCCTGCTGACTGGGGGTAGTTGCCTCCAGCTATACTGCAGAGGTCATGGCCATAAAGAGGTTGGCATGTCACACTCATTCTTCAAGGGTGGACACCTGAAAGACACTTACCTTGAAGTCAAGGAGGAAAACGGTGGTGGAATGTCTGCTTCCATGCTTCCCCTTCAATAGGCTCTTCTCCAGCCAGCGTGCACCATCTTCTCAGCATCTGCGATGGCCTCCTGTCTCTGAGGCGGTTGTCGCCTAGCAGCTCTACAATGCAAAATTCCTGGGACAGCTGCGCTTGCTCCAAAATAGCAGCCTTAAGGATGTCATAAAGGAAGTTGTCGGCTGGATTAATTAGTACGTCTTCCACTTCACAAGCAATCTGCTCTGGAAGGCATGCTGCACGCACATCAAATTTTGTCTTCTGACGTCACAGTTAATGAGGAGAAGCGTGCCTTTGGGATCAAAAACCATGCCTGCACAGTGATTGTAAAAAGTGAGGAAACTTTATTTGACTTTGCTGACTGCTTTTATTGATCCTCATGCCTCTCCATTTTTACTTAGAAGGTGCTGTTCACCAATGGTATCACCACTTGTAGTGACTGCCAGATAGATGTTAAGTTAACCATTAAAAGATCACACTTACCTGTTCTCCAGTACAAAACAAATGGCATTGACATTTTATACTCTTCACTACCACCTCCTCCTTCTCCCTGGACCCCGTGATACATGTAAACTCCATGATATTCAAACTCCCCATTCAGCCCCGCGCATGTTACATTGCTTGTGCATCAGCCTGGGTGAGTCATCGGTGGTGACCAGTTCGCGCATGCGCTTTACATCACCAGTGATGTCTGGCTGTACTCTAGGCCCACGCAAGTATGTGATTGCAACAGAATCGAACGTGTGTGCCTGGAGTTGTGAAGCACTGATCAAAGTGTCACCATCTTGCCCATCCCTACTCCAGATGTCTGGAGACAGATCTCAAATATGTGCTGGTGTGTTAATTGGCCACTGGAAATGACCACTAGTACAAGTAAATGGGAAAGGTATTTGGTCAATATATTTCATAGGAGTGTGAAGTTGCAAGGCTGCAGGGAAATTAGAACAGGAATTGACTGATGGAATCAGTCTTTTCGGAGCTTATGTAGTCCAGACTAGCAGATTGGCCTCCTTTAGGTCACAATAAGTAAACCCCCACTTTATTTACTCGTACTGTTTCTTGCACTTGCCTCAACCCCTGGAAGGCCTCATTACCTGGGACTTTCAAACTACCCCTGCTAACCCTAATTTATTCCTCCTCTTTTCTGCATTTGACACAGTTGTTTGACTAAATTTCTGTAGCTGCAGTCATCAAATAAAATGTTTCTTAACCTGCTACCTGCTGCAGTTTACTTATTAATGTATCTTTCATCTCTGCAATTTAATTTTGACACCATTGGCTTTAAAAACCATCTTCCTTGACCTGTCACATTTCATCAGAAAATGTATTTTTTTGGTTTGAAAGTACTGAAAAAAATGTGGTCCACGTCACGATGAAAAGCTATGTTTTAATTTAATATGTTAACAAAGATCCCTTGTTTTTCTGACAAGCTAGAGTAGAATGTTTGTGGGACACCTATCAATATCCTGCAGTGTCATCAATTTGAAAATCGAGAGAAACAGAATCAATGGCTATTTGTTTGCCTACCAGAGTCGCTGGGAAATCAGGCAATCCATAATATTTCTGAGTTGCTGTATAGAACAAAATCATATTCCAGCTTTCATTATTTATGATTGTGCTTGCATTTGTGGTAAATTCCAATTTATTCACTCTATTATCAACTGAGTAAGGCAATTGAGTTGGATACAATGAAGGGGAGCAAGGCACAGCTGCACATTTCCAGCCACCTCAGTCCTGTTGAGTGACACAGAGTGGGAGACAGTTGTGAAATAGGTGCAACATATTTGAATTAGAAATATTTCTTCCTGTAAAAATCTTCCTGTTAACCAAATGTTATTTATAATTGAGAACTAGTAATGCACCCATCAAAATGATAATGCAAACAGCACATGATGGTGCTTGATCACACGTGAGGTTGGCATTCCAATTACCATAAATTTTGGCGTATCAGTCAACCTTCAGATAAGACAGGTTCCCATTTCAGCCTAATTTTCATTGTTTTATCATATAATTCGATTCCCCAAAAATCACATTGACTGAGCTGTTGAGCATTGTCGAAAGGTGGCTGTTATCATGGAGCCTCCAGCAAAATGATAAAAGTATGTAGGTTGGGTTCTTTTTTGGTGTTTCGGGTCGTCTTATAAGCTGAATCGACATCGAGCGGTTTATTTCTGAGTTTTTTTTTGTGTCTGGCATATAATCGACCCCTAAATTTTGAGTGCTTTTTGAGGGTTTCAAGACAACTTATATGCCGAAATATACAGTAATTACAAAGGGAGTGGCACCTTGTTGGAGCAATTTTTCAATGAGAGATGTTTAATTGTTTGTGGACAGCATGTTCCCCTGCCCCACACATGTATTCAGGATCCCTTCCTGCTTAAAGGCACTTGCTGGAATTTAAATTTGACAGCTTTGGAAGGACATGTACAGCATGCTTCCAGGTTATTAGATAAGTGGTGTCGCGAGTAACTATAGCCTCGTCATTCACATTGTTGAAGTAAGACATTTGCTCCTTACCCTTTAAATGTGATGCATTCCCATTATTAATATACCAAATATTCAGGTGGCCTGAACTACATTTCTCTGTTGAAAATTAACTTCTTTGCTGCTTTTGGGATCCTACCATGTTAGTACCTTACAGTAACTGCATTTCCAGTACTACATTCTTATATGTGAAGCAGGGTCGATGCTACAAGAAGTCTTAGTGGGGGGCATTAGGGGAACTGCAGGGGGCACAATCTGACCTTCAAAAACTTGCTCAGCTCGCACTTGTCTGTATTAAATTCCATCTGGTATTTTTCAGCCCATTTTTCCAGCTGGTCCAGATCCCTCTGGAAGCTTTTAAACCTTCCTTGCTGTCCACCACGCCTCCAATCATAGTGTCATCAGCAAAATTGCTGATCCAGTTTACCACATTATCATATAGATGACGAGGTACACCACTAGTCACAGGCCTCCTTCCAGTCTGAGAAGCAATCATCCACCACTACTGTCTGGCTTCTTCCATCCAGCCATTGTCAAATCCAGTTCACTACTTCTCCATGAACACCAAGCTTTTGAACCTTGCTGACTAACCTCCCATGTGGGATCTAGTCAAAGACCTTACTAAAATCCATGTAGACAACATCTACAGCCTTTTCTTCATCAACTTTCCTGGTAACCTCCTCAAAAAACTCTACAATTAGTTAACAGACCTTTAAAGGTCCTCCACTTACCTCACACATCCTTGCCCTAAAACATTTATCCCAATCCAGGCATTCTAAATCCTTTCTCATTTCCTCAAAATTGGCCTTTCTCCAATTTAGAATCTCAACCTGAAACCCAGAACAACCCTTCTCCATAATTAACTGAAACTAATGGCATTATGATCACTGGATCTAAAATGTTCCCCTACACCTACTTCTGTCACCTGTCTTGTCTCTCTAGTTGCCACCTCTATGTATTGATTTATAAAGCTATCCTGAACACATTTGACAAACTCTAAGCCATCCAGCCCTTTTACAATTTGGGAGTCCCAGTCAATAGGTTGAAAATTAAAATCCCCCACCATCACAACCTTATGTTTCCTACAGATGTCTGCTATCTCTCCATAGATTTGCTCCTCCAATTCTCGTTGACTCTTGGACTTTCTAAAATACAACCCTATGAGTGTGGTCATACCTTTCCCATTCCTCAGCTCCACTCGTATAGTCTCAGTAGCTGAGCCCTCTGGTCTGTCCTGCCTGAGTACAGCTGTGATATTTTCCCTGACAAGCAAAACAGGTGCAAATATTGTTATAAATTAGATTTTTTTAAATAAATAAATAAATTAGTGCAAAAGAAGAGAAAGTGAGGTAGTTCATTGTCCATTCAGAAATCTGATGACAGAGGGGAAGAAGCTGTTTTTGTTCCGCTGGGTGTTTGTCTTCAGACTCCTGTACTTTCTTCTTGATCATAGCAGTGTGAACCAAAGGTCTACAGAGAGATAAATTAGCTGCTATAAGTTAACCCATTGTGCATTCAATTGACAAAATAATCAAAGGGGAGTTGGTGGGCATGGGTGAGGGGTATAAGGAAATAGATACAATGGGACTAATGAAGTTAGGATGTTGGACACCATGGGCTGTATGAGTTCCTGCATATCATGACTTGCAAACTAATATCTACAACTGCAGATTCCTGTCACATTACAGTAGCAGAGGTCCAAACACATCCAGAGTTGTAGAGGGCCCAGTATCACCCCTTGTTACTGTGGTCCTGATCACATCCACTGAAATAGGAGTCCCGTGATTGGCCGTAACTCTAACTGTGACTTGTAATTTGAAACTGCAGTATTTCCACGCTAACACCCTATTGATTCTATCAATCATTTCAGAACCTCTTCCAGTATGGTTTTTGGCATTTGATCACAATGAGCTCATTAAAAATGGAAGTTGCAACGTTAGGTTGCTACTGCTAAATTCCCATGACCTATCTGTCTCCTTCGTGGTTGGGTTCCTGCCTTGTGCTGCCAATATAATTTAAATGAGCTGACTCCAGAATTCCTGACCAAGCCAGCCTCCTCCACTTTCAATGTACAGACCTTCCAACTGCCAGAGAAGGGACCCAAGAGTAATGAGATTTAAAAAAAAATAGCATGTGTGTCAGATATTTTTCTTGGTCGCACTACATGGTTAGATTATACAGAATTGTATAAGATCTCAAAATCTCGGAGGAAAAAAGGTTCCTTGTCTGCAGTTGTTTTGGCTTTTGCTGAGGAGCACAAGTTTATTGGATTCAACGAAAAGGTCTGTACCTCCAGCAAACTATTTGAAATTTGCATTCTTTTGTCAAGAGGAATGAGAACTCTGGGCTGTTAATATTCACTGTTTCAATCCTGAGGGCATTCTTATAATTCCAATCAACGTTTCTAACTGCTGGAGCTGGATGCTAAGAGTTGCAATGAACTATGTATAATAAAAACCATGGTTACCTTTCACTCCCTCTAATTCAATATATTTTGTTACTTGCTGGATTTTTGTAAATAATGAATTTGATTTGTTGCTCTAGCCTGCCAAATCTTTGCATTTGTGCAGTACCTGTTTGAAAAGACTATAAATGTAGATTCCAGTTTGCAATTTATGACAATTCAGATAATTATTGATCCAGAGATCTATTCCAGCTGCAGGACTGAGAATGATACGATTAGAAGCAACACAGACTGCAAATGGAAACTAATCATACATTCTTTCTTTGGCTTGGCTTCGCGGACGAAGATTTATGGAGGGGTAATGTCCACGTCAGCTGCAGGCTCGTTTGTGGCTGACAAGTTCGATGCGGGACAGGCAGACACGGTTGCAGCGGTTGCAAGGGAAAATTGGTTGGTTGGGGTTGGGTGTTGGGTTTTTCCTCCTTTGTCTTTTGTCAGTGAGGTGGGCTCTGCGGTCTTCTTTAAAGGAGGTTGCTGCCCGCCGAACTGTGAGGCGCCAAGATGCACGATTTGAGGCGATATCAGCTCACTGGCGGTGGTCAATGTGGCAGGCACCAAGAGATTTCTTTAGGCAGTCCTTGTACCTCTTCTTTGGTGCACCTCTGTCTTGGTGGCCAGTGGAGAGCTCGCCATATAACACGATCTTGGGAAGGTGATGATCCTCCATTCTGGAGACGTGACCTACCCAGTGCAGTTGGATCTTCAGCAGCGTGGATTTGATGCTGTCAGCCTCTGCCATCTCGAGTACTTCGATGTTGGTGATGAAGTCGCTCCAATGAATGTTGAGGATGGAGCGGAGACAACGCTGGTGGAAGCGTTCTAGGAGTCATACATGATGCCGGTAGAGGACCCATGAATCGGAGCCGAACAGGAGTGTGGGTATGACAACGGCTCTGTATACGCTAATCTTTGTGAGGTTTTTCAGTTGGTTGTTTTTCCAGACTCTTTTGTGTAGTCTTCCAAAGGCGAGTCTGTTGTCTATCTCGTTGTTGATCCTTGCATCCGATGAAATGGTGCAGCCGAGATAGGTAAACTGGTTGACCGTTTTGAGTTTTGTGTGCCCGATGGAGATGTGGGGGGTCTGGTAGTCATGGTGGGGAGCTGGCTGATGGAGGACCTCAGTTTTCTTCATGCTGACTTCCAGGCTAAACATTTTGGCAGTTTTTCGCAAAACAGGATGTCAAGCGCTGAAGAGCTGGCTCTGAAAGGGCAACTAAAGCGGCATCGTCTGCAAAGAGTAGTTCACGGACAAGTTGCTCTTGTGTCTTGGTGTGAGCTTGCAGGCGCCTCAGATTGAAGAGACTGCCATCCGTGTGGTACCGGATGTAAACAGCATCTACATTGTTGAGGTCTTTCATGGCTTGTTTCAGCATCATGCTGAAGAAGATTGAAAAGAGGGTTGATGCGAGAACACAGCCTTGCTTCACGCCATTGTTAATGGAGAAGGGTTCAGAGAGCTCATTGCTGTATCTGACCCAACCTTGTTGGTTTTCGTGCAGTTGGATAACCATGTTGGGGAACTTTGGGGGGCATCTGAGGCGCTCTAGTATTTGCCAAAGCCCTTTCCTACTCACGGTGTCGAAGGCTTTGGTGAGATCAACAAAGGTGATGTAGAGTCCTTTGTTTTGTTCTCTGCACTTTTCTTGGAGCTGTCTGAGGGCAAAGAAAGACCATGTCAGTCGTTCCTCTGTTTGTGCGAAAGCCGCACTGTGATTCTGGGAGAACATTTTCGGCGACACTAGGTATTATTCTATTTAGGAGAATCCTAGCAAAGATTTTGCCTGCAATGGAGAGCAGCGTGATTCCCCTGTAGTTTGATCAGTCTGATTTCTCACCTTTGTTTTTGTACAGGGTGATGATGATGGCATCATGAAGGTCCTGAGGCAGCTTTCCTTGGTCCCAGCAGAGCTTGAAAAACTCATGCAGTTTGGCATGCAGAGTTTTGCTGCCAGCCTTCCAGACCTCTGGGGGGGATTCCATCCATACCTGCTGCTTTGCCACTTTTCAGTTGTTCAATTGACTTATATGTCTCTTCCCGGGTGAGGACCTCATCCAGCTCTAGCCTTAAGGGCTGTTGAGGGAACTGGAGCAGGGCGGATTCTTGGACTGAGCGGTTGGCACTGAAAAGAGATTGGAAGTGTTCTGACCATCAGTTGAGGATGGAAATCTTGTCGCTGAGGAGGACTTTGCCATCTGAGCTACTCAGCGGGCTTTGGACTTGGGGTGAGGGGCCGTACACAGCCTTTAGAGCCTCGTAAAAACCCCTGAAGTCGCCAATGTCCGCACTGAGCTGGGTTCGTTTGGCGAGGCTAGTCCACCACTCATTTGGGATCTTCCGGAGTTTGCACTGAAGATGGCTGCATGCGCGACGGAAGGCTCGTTTCTTCTCTGGCCAGGACGGCTTTGCAAGGTGAGCCTGGTGGGAAGCTTGCTTCTTTGCCAGCAGCTCCTGGATTTCCTGGTTGTTTTTGTCGAACCAGTCCTTGTTTTTCCTGGAGTAAAAGCCCAGTATCTCTTCAGTGGATTGCAGTATGGCAGTCTTCAGCTGATCCCATAGGGTTTCAGATCATACATTACAAATGTAATAAAAACACGAAGTTTGTAAGTTGTGATCTCTGGTAGCTCGCCAGAACCTCAATTTTTTCTCAGGCAATCCCTTAGGATTGAGGATGATTTCCCTCTGCCCTGGTTTGGTTGGCTCTCAAAGTGTCAAATAATCATACAAGGCAGAAACAGCTCCTTCACAAACAGAGTCCATGCTGGATATCAACATAGAACAGTGCCAACCATTAGACCCTGCCTTCCACATAACATTCCACCTTAAATTCAATCTTTTTCAGTATTTTTTAGTGGTTTCTAATAAATTAATGTTACATAGATGCATGACAATAAAATATTAATAAATCTTGTATAGTAATAAAAATGGTACATTGAAAAGAAGTTTTTTTTAAAAAAAACCACTATACTAATTATCGATCTCCTCCCTTTGGAGACGATTGGCTTAACACAAACAGTCCACCACTATTAATACAAAAAGGTAAACAGTGGGGTAAAAAACCAGAAATTAACTAATCTTAGAAAGTTTGAAAATAATTAAGAAATAAATCCCATAAAGAAACAAAGTTAAGTAATGGAACATCTTTTTTTTTCCAAAGTCATACATGCCATCACCTCAGAGATCCACTGAATATGAGTGGGAGGGACAGCATCTTTTCACCTCATTAAAATGGGCCTTCTAGCAATAAGGGAGGCGAGGGCAACTACCTGGGATTGTGAAGCAGTCAATATAAAACCCATTGGCCAACTTATTCCAAAGAGAGCAAGAAAAGGATTTGGAGTCAAAGTAATGTTAACAACTAAAGGCAAGGTATGAAATACCCCTTTATATTGGATAGAGAAGGACATAACCAGAACATATGATACAATGTACCTTCTTCAGTTATACATTTATCGCATTTAGAAGAGAGATTATAATAGAATTTAGCCAATTGGACTTCGGAATAGTGGGCCGGGTGTACTATCTTAAATGGTATTAATGAGTGTCTAGCATAAAGAGATGATGAATGCATTCGCTTCAGAATAGAATCCCATGTAGTTTCCGAGAATAATTGTTGAAAATCTTGTTCCCATATTTTTTTTAAATTCTGTCCGTGGAACTGTCCCATGAATGTAGAAGTTATTCATAAAGGCCAGGTACCACCACTTTATAATTAAGTTTGAAATTATATTAAGTTATATCATATTAAGTTCCAGATCTTTAGGGAGCTTCAAAATTAAAGAATTCAATAAGCTCCTAACCAGTAAATAACAAAAACATGATATCTAGTTATTAGAATTTTAGTGAACTCAAAAGAGGCAAGATTTTCATCAGTAAAAATATCTTAAAAGAATTAGCTACCGAAATTTGACAATAATGGTAACTGATGTCTTAAAAAGAGTTACCTAAAATAGGACTAATTAATAAGAATCTATAGTACTCAGCCCCTACTCATACACAGAGACTATATGATGTAATGTCCTATTAAAATCTAGAGAAAATTAGATATAATAAAGATAGAAAGTTTCAATTTATGACATTATGCAGCCCATTCTGAGAATTTTTTTTATAATTGGAAGAATTAACAATCATTGCCTGTTCTCCAGGGGTCAACAGTGGTTCCACATTATTGATTTTTAAAATTAATTTATAAGGTAATCTTGATCAGAGGGCGGGGGGGGGGGGGAGGGGGGATAGATTAGATTTAGTTTTACTTTTTAGCTTTTTTTCACCCCTTTATTTTATACAAGTTATTTCAACAAACAGGTTTAACATGGTGGCATAGATCATTTCAATTAAATGCTTTTGAGGTATAAGCAATTATTGATGTAGTTTTATCTTTTTTTCATTGTTTTTTTGTGTGTGCTTACTTGTACACAAATGAGTTATTATGTAAATGTAAATTCTGTATTTATACTTAATAAAAATATTTTAAAAAATCCATGGTACTCAAAATGTTTCCTAAATTGAAACCAGATTCTCAGTGTATGACCAACAACAAAACTATCAGTTAATTTGGAGGCCAAAAAAAGGTAAAGGTGCTCCAATTATCAAAAAAAGAGAATACCTTTTGGCAGATTTAATTTCTAAATGAATCCATCTTGAAGCATGTAAATTTTCCTTGTGATGAATTAAAAAAATAATGTATCTAATATTAGCTGCCCAATAATAAAACCTAAAGTTAGGTAATGCCACACCCAGATTCTTTTTTAATATTTTGAAGGAAAACTTTTTAAAGATGTGGTGCTTATTTTTCCATATAAAAGAAGATATTGTGGTGACCCACTTACCAGCAAGCGAACTGGCTCTCAAAATGGTGGGTGTGCTGTGGAAAATGCGGGAAATTGACTAGCATCCAAAACAAATTTTAACTGGACTGATAATCTCACTTCCTGTCCATGTGACAGAAGCAGTGATGTATATAGCCCAGCATGCCAGTCTGGAAGTGTCAGTCTTGCATTAGATTCCACAGTGTGTACATTGGCTGCACTGTGTATGCATCAACTTGACAATGTGTACAGTGATCTCTATTAGTAGCTCAGTATAGAATATTTTGTTACATTATGATGGAATCCAATGAATTGAAAAAGGATTTGAGAACATAAACAGCTTAAAAATATATAAAATTTTAGGAAAGATATTCATCTTGATAATATTGATACATCCAATTAATGCCATTGAAAGAAGGGACAACTGTGTCAAGGACTTATTTCTGTGCTGAGAACATTTTCTTTAAACAAATTATTGAATTTTTTGGTAAAAGTAGTACTTAGATAGTTGAACTGATTTTTAGCTATTTTAAAAGGAATAGAGGAATCTAAGGAGCAGGAAGAACCCAAAATGAACACTTCACTCTTCTGCAAATTCAATTTGTATCTGGAAAATTGCCCGAAGTGATAAAATAGATGGAATTGATCAGACAGGATTTGATGTATACAATAAAAGATCGACTGCATAAAATCAGACCTTATGAACACTTCCTGTTCTTGTGATTCCTGAGATACAATGTACAGCAGAGCATCCTTAAACACAACATTCCCCCCCTCCCCAATGTGTTGACTGGGCCCCCTCTAAGTCCCATTACTATATTGGGCCCATGACTACTAGTGAGAATTAGGGTACATATACTGAGTGATTATAATACAGAAAGGAACTTGATAGTTGTGAACGTAGTCCTTAAAGCACTCGGGTGGTCTTCTTTCTCTCTTGGAACTCCTCGGCGTGGCATGCTGGATCGGTATTTAAGGGCTGTTCTGGGTGGCACTCATAGATGGTCGGGTTGATGACGACTGATGAGGTCCGGCGTTCTCTGTGCTGGGCTGCTTGTCGCTATTACTGGGCTACTTGTCTCTGCCCCTCTTTCACTTGGCCCAAGGGGTTGGATTGCTGTGGCAGGCCACGACAGGTCTGGTTCTACCTCCTCCAGACCATGAGGTAGTTCATGACAATGAACTAGTGGTAGTGTCAGACAATGCTTGCAATTGGTCAATGTGTCATTTCACAATCTGTCTCCCACTAGAACAGAGTATGTGCACGGGCTCAACTTTTGTAGGATCACCCCTACCACCCATGGGTCTTTGTATTGTCTGTAATCTTGTGCCAGTACTCTCTCACCCACTTCCAGCGCTCTAGGTAAAGTTTGCAGTGATGTGGATTTTTCTAAACAGAGGCCCAGATCTGGCTGAACTGTGGACAGTTTTGTCCGCAACTTGCAGCCAAACATCAATTCTGCTGGGGTGCATTTTGTGGTAGAATGTGATGTGCTTCTGTACCCTAATAGGAAGTCTGCCTTCTTGAATGCACAAAGCGTTCTGCATCCACATCAGTACTTGGGTGATAAGTGTGCCAATAAAATATGTCTGATATTGTTGTTGCACATAAGTCTCTTTAAAGGTTTTGATGTAAACTGGGGTCCACTGTCCATTACTAATTCGTGAAGTAGTCTGTATGTGGCAAACATGGCCCTTAGACGTTCAATTGTGGAATTGGTTTTGGTATTTTTCATATGTGACGCTACTGGCCATTTGGAATGTGCGTCCATCACTATAAGGAAGGTTTCTCCCATGAATGGCCCTACAAAGTCTACACAAATCCAATGCCAGGGTCTGGAAGGCCATTTCCATGGGCTAGCCAAAGCCTGCGGCATTTTTGGATGCATTGTCTGACATATTTTGTATTCTCTCACTGTTGTTTCAATGTCTCTGTCTATTAATGGCCATCATACATGCATCTGGGCCAGCGCTTTCATTCGTACCATTGCTGGATGGTTGTGGTGCAGCTCTGATAATATGGTGGCTTGCCATTTGGCCGGGATAATTGTACAGGTACCCCATAGTAAGCATCCTTCCTTCTTCATCTGATAGTTCATGGCGGCGTGTGAAGTAAGTTTTCAGGTCTTCTGGTATGACCTCAGATTCTGGTCATCCATTAAGGGTGAAGTTTAAGACTTTGCTTAACGTTGCTTCCTTTCGGGTTTCTTTGCTGATCTCCTGAGCTGTAATGGGGAGTTGTAGTTGTTCTTGGTTGATCGCTGCTGCTTCCGCTGTCCATTTAATAATTTCTTCTTTTTGTTCTGTTTCAGTTAGTGGTAAGTGTGATAAGGCATCTGCATGGCTGTTGAGTGTTCCCGGTTTATGTTTTACCTTGGAGTTTTATGTGGCCAGAAGCATGGCCCATCTTTGAATTCTGGCTGCAGCTAATATTGGTATCCCTTTGTGGGGGCCCAGAATTAAACTTAGAGGTTTGTTGTCAGTGATTAGGGTGAAAGTTCTTCCGTAGAGATATTGGTGGAATCTTTTTACACCAAAAGTTATTGCTAATCCTTCTTTTTCCAGTTGCGTGTAGTTAATGTCCGCGAAGCAGATGCCACTGGTTGCTCCTCCTTCTCTGTGATTGGGATAATATTGCTCCAAGTCCTACTGTTGAAACATCAACAGCTAGAGTCACTTCCTCGTTTGGGTCGTAGTGGATCAGAACCTCATTTGTTGACATTAATATTTCCTTTAGTCGGTCAACTATGTTTTTAGTCTTCGTATCCCAGTACAATATCTGATCTTTTTTGAGTAAGCGGTTTAGGGGGCTGCATAGTGTTAGGGATATGTTTCCAATAGTGATTTATAAGCCCTAGAAGGGACTTTAATTCCGACGTTGGTTGGATAAGAGGATTTGTAAACTATTTCTGTGGCCGCTGGATCCATTCATACCCCCTCCTTGTCGATTGTAAATCCCAAGTATGTTACTGAGGGCAGCATGAAGACACACTTATCCTGTCATCATCATACATTGGGCTGTTGTAGTCTGCTTAAGACCTTTAACGTTTTGTAAGTGTTCTGTGTTGTTTCGGCCCATGACGATGATATCATTAAGGTAACATCCTACTGAGATTCCATGTAGTAATTTGTCCGTTTGTAGCTTTAAAAATTGCAAGTGCTGCTGAAATTTCGTATGACGGGTCTGTGAATAGGTGAACAGTCCCAGATGGGGATTGATTATTAATTCTTTGTCCAACTCTATTTATTGGTATGCCTGTGACAAATCTAATTTTGTGAACTTTTGCCCTCCATTTCGTGCTTGGAATAGTTATTCTGTTTGGGTATGGGGTGTTCTGGTGCCTGATTGATGGTGACTTTGTAATCGCCGCAAATGCGAATCTCACCGTTTGCTTTCTGTTCAGATATGATGGGCGCTGCCCAATCGCTGTATTCTATTGGTTCTAATATGCCTTCATCTTTTAGTCTATTTAACTCTGCTTCAATTTTTCCTTTAATTGCAAATGGAACTGTTCTGGCTTTGATGAACTTTGGTTCCACATTCTCTTTTAATTTCAGTTTGGCTTGAACCCCATTGATCTTTCCCAACCCTTGTTGGAAAACCACTGCGTGGTTGTTGAGGATCTGGCTGAGTTTGGCTGGTTGTTGCCTGTGTGGTTTACATTCAGTATTGAACCAATTTCCAGGGCAATGTGTTATAGCCAGTTTCTTCCAAAAAGTGCTGGTCCCTGGGTATCTACGATGTAGAAAGTTAGTGTTTTTGGTTGTTGTTGCTTTTATTGTACCTTGACCTTACATTTCCTAAACACTTTGATTTTGTCTCCAGTAAAACTCCAGTTGTTTTCACTGGAAGGTGTGGTAGCAAGCGCTGCTTTAAATGTAATGGTATTAGAGACACTTCCGGATGTAAACAGCGTCTTCATTGTTGGGGTCTTTCATGGCTTGGTTCAGCATCATGCTGAAGAAGATTGAAAAGAGGGTTGGTGCGAGAACACAGCCTTGCTTCACGCCATTGTTAATGGAGAAGGGTTCAGAGAGCTCATTGCTGTATCTGACCCGACCTTGTTGGTTTTCGTGCAGTTGGATAATCATGTTGAGGAACTTTGGGGGACATCCGATGCGCTCTAGTATTTGCCAAAGCCCTTTCCTGCTCATGGTGTCGAAGGCTTTGGTGAGGTCAACAAAGGTGATGTAGAGTCCTCTGTTTTGTTCTCTGCACTTTTCTTGGAGCTGTCTGAGGGCAAAGACCATGTCAGTAGTTCCTCTGTTTGCGCGAAAGCCGCACTGTGATTCTGGAAGAATATTCTCGGCGACACTAGGTATTATTCTATTTAGTAGAATCCTAGCGAAGATTTTGCCTGCAATGGAGAGCAACGTGATTCCCCTGTAGTTTGAGCAGTCTGATTTCTCGCCTTTGTTTTTGTACAGGGTGATGATGGTGGCATCACGAAGATCCTGAGGCAGTTTTCCTTGGTCCCAACAAAGCTTGAAAAACTCATGCAGTTTGGCATGCAGAGTTTTGCCGCCAGCCTTCCAGACCTCTGGGGGGGATTCCATCCATACCTGCTGCTTTGCCACTTTTCAGTTGTTCGATTGCCTTATATGTCTCATCCAGGGTGAGAACCTCATCCAGCTCTAGCCTTAGGGGCTGTTGAGGGAGCTGGAGCAGGGCGGAATCTTGGACTGAGCGGTTGGCACTGAAAAGAGATTGGAAGTGTTCTGACCATCGGTTGAGGATGGAGATCTTGTCGCTGAGGAGGACTTTGCCGTCTGAGCTGCGCAGCGGGCTTTGGACTTGGGGTGAGGGGCCGTACACAGACTTTAGAGCCTCGTAGAAACCCCTGAAGTCGCCAATGTCCACGCTGAGCTGGGTTCGTTTGGCGAGGCTAGTCCACCACTCATTTTGGATCTCCCGGAGTTTGCGCTGAAGATGGCTGCATGCGCGACGGAAGGCTTGTTTCTTCTCTGGACAGGACGGCTTTGTAAGGTGAGCCTGGTGGGCTCTTCAATCTGAGGCGCCTGCAAGCTCACACCAAGACACAAGAGAAACTTGTCCGTGAACTACTCTTTGCAGACGATGCCGCTTTAGTTGCCCATTCAGAGCCAGCTCTTCAGCGCTTGACGTCCTGCTTTGCGGGAACTGCCAAAATGTTTGGCCTAGAAGTCAGCCTGAAGAAAACTGAGGTCCTCCATCAGCCAGCTCCCCACCATGACTACCAGCCCCCACACATCTCCATCGGGCACACAAAACTCAAAACGGTCAACCAGTTTACCTATCTCGGCTGCACCATTTCATCAGATGCAAGGATCGACAATGAGATAGACAACAGACTCGCCAAGGCAAATAGCGCCTTTGGAAGACTACACAAAAGAGTCTGGAAAAACAACCAACTGAAAAACCTCACAAAGATAAGCGTATACAGAGCCGTTGTCATACCCACACTCCTGTTCGGCTCCGAATCATGGGTCCTCTACCGGCATCACCTACGGCTCCTAGAACGCTTCCACCAGCGTTGTCTCCGCTCCATCCTCAACATCCATTGGAGCGCTTTCATCCCTAACGTCGAAGTACTCGAGGTGGCAGAGGTCGACAGCATCAAGTCCATGCTGCTGAAGATCCAGCTGCGCTGGATGGGTCACGTCTCCAGAATGGAGGACCATCGCCTTCCCAAGATCGTGTTATATGGCGAGCTCTCCACTGGCCACCGTGACAGAGGTGCACCAAAGAAAAGGTACAAGGACTGCCTAAAGAAATCTCTTGGTGCCTGCCACATTGACCACCGCCAGTGGGCTGATATCGCCTCAAACCGTGCATCTTGGCGCCTCACAGTTTGGCGGGCAGCAACCTCCTTTGAAGAAGACTGCAGAGCCCACCTCACTGACAAAAGGCAAAGGAGGAAAAACCCAACACCCAACCCCAACCAACAAATTTTCCCCTGCAGCCGCTGCAACCGTGTCTGCCTGTCCCGCATCGGACTTGTCAGCCACAAACGAGCCTGCAGCTGACGTGGACTTTTACCCCCTCCATAAATCTTCGTCCGTGAAGCCAAGCCAAAGATTAGAGACACTTCAGCTCCTGTGTCAAGCTCCATTTTCAGAGGTTCGTTGTTTATTTTCAGCTGAATATAGATTGCTGTGCTTTTTCCGTTTATTTCTCAGATGTGTTAGACTTCAGCTGTTGTTTTGTTGTCCTCAGAGCTGTTGCTATCCTTGTTGCTAGGGCTGCTCTCTCTCTGCTAGTGCTTTGACTTCGGCTGATGATCACGATTTGGAGTCCACCTGTGTTTTACTGTTTCTTTAATTGGTGGACATCTAGCTTTGATATGCCCTTTTTTTGTTGCAATGGTGGCATTTGGAATCTTACAATTTTCTGGGTGAAGCGGAAGCATTGTTGGTGGGAAAACCTCCCAACTTTTGTCTCCCATTTCTGAGCTGCAGGCAGTTCTATAAGTGATCTCGAGCGTTAATTCATTGTCCATTGCCAGTAATTTTTGCTTTGCCTGGCGATCTACCAACCGCATCACCAATCTGTCTCAAAGTGCTTTGGTTAGAAACTGCTCAAAATGACAGTGCTTGGACAGTTTACGCAATGCTGCCAGGTATTCACTTACTGCCTCCCCTGGCATTTGTTTCCTTTCATAGAATTGTTGCCTTTCTGCCATAGCCGAAGTGCTGGGGCTTAAGCGATTTCCCAGTGCTGTGCATAACTCAGTGTAGGTCTTCATCCCTGGGTCCTCCAGGGACAGCAAAGTTTGAAGAAGATCAAATGTTTTGCTGCCCATTATACTGAAGAATAGGCCATGTTTTTGATTTATTGGGGCTTCAATAATATTATGGGCTAAGCAGTAGTGGTTAAACTGTTCTACTGCTTCGTTGAATTCTCCAAACTTTCCCTTCACCATCTTGGTGAGCTTTTGCTTTGATCTTTTGGTGGGAACTCATTTAGCTCATTAAGTAGTCCCCTTTTACTTTTATCCTTTTGTTTCCTTCCTCCGCTGGGTGGATGGAACACACATAGAGTTCATTTTGTTCCTTGTTGCCACTGTGGTGTATGCACTTACATAATTAGGTCTTGGAGATGTGGTGCTTTTCTCATTCTTTAATACCATCGGACTAACATGGCTATTGACAGCGCTTGACGTTCTGTTTTGCGGAAACTGCCAAAATGTTTGGCCTGGAAGTCAGCCTGAAGAAAACTGAGGTCCTCCATCAGCCAGCACCCCACCATGACTACGAGCCCCCCCACAACTCCATCGGGCACACAAAACTCAAAACAGTCAACCAGTTTACCTATCTCGGCTTCACCATTTCATTGGATGCAAGGATCGACAATGAGATAGACAACATACTCGCCAAGGCAAATAGCGCCTTTGGAAGACTACACAAAAGAGTCTGGAAAAACAACCAACTGAAAAACCTCACAAAGATTAGCGTATACAGAGCCGTTGTCATACCCACACTCTTGTTCGGCTCCGAATCATGGGTCCTCTACCGGCATCACCTACGGCTCATAGAACACTTCCACCAGCGTTGTCTCCGCTCCATCCTCAACATTCATTGGAGCGACTTCATCCCTAACATCGAAGTACTCGAGATGGCAGAGGCCGACAGAATCGAATCCACGCTGCTGAAGATCCAACTGCGCTGGGTAGGTCACATCTCCAGAATGGAGGACCATCGCCTTCCCAAGATCGTGTTATATGGTGAGCTCTCCACCGGCCACCATGACAGAGGTGCACTAAAGAAGAGGTACAAGGACTGCCTAAAGAAATCTCTTGGTGCCTGCCACATTGACAACCACCAGTGGGCTGATATCGCCTCAAACCATGCATCTTGGCGCCTCACAGTTCGGCGGGCAGCAACCTCCTTTGAAGAAGACCGCAGAGCCCACCTCACTGACAAAAGACAAAGGAGGAAAAACCCAACACCCAACCCCAACCAACCAATTTTCCCCTGCAACCGCTGCAACCGTGTCTGCCTGTCCCGCAACGGACCTGTCAGCCACAAACTAGCCTGCAGCTGACGTGGTAACTCCATAAATCTTCGTCCGCGAAGCCAAGCCAAAGAAGAAGAAAAAGATATGGAGGGGTGACATCATGAAATGGGTGTTATGGTGTACAGCAGGGTGGGCTTATACACAACAGATTTAGTAAAGATTGAAGCTGTAGGAGAAAAATATATCCGTTTAATCCAATTTATAAATTGGGGACCAAACTTAATTTTCTCTAACACACTGAATAAGTATTCCCATTCTACTCTATCCCAGTCTTTTTCAGCATATAAATAAATAATACATTCAGAGGACAAAACTGTAGGAGAATAAAGGATATCTAATAAGCGACGAATATTAAATTATAAGTAACGTCCCTTAATAAACCCAGTTTGATCCTCAGAAATGACTAGAGTCATGATATTCTCTAACCTATTGGCTAAAATCTTAGATAGTATCTAAGTGTTAATATTTAAGAGGGAAATTGGTCGGTTGGAAGAACGGTCTAATGGGTTCTTATTCTTTTTAGCAATAAGAGAAATTGAGGCTTCATAAAAAGTTTCTGGCAACTTCCCACTAAGGTTTGAGTAAAGACAGAATCCAAATGGGGTATCAATAAATGGGAAAATGATTTATAAAACTCTGCTGGGAAACCATCAGAACCAGGGTCCTTTCTGGACTGCAATAAGTTAATAGCTGCTATAATCTCCTACTCAGAGATAGGCTGTTCCAGCTTTAATTTATTCTCTGAAGAAACTGTGGAAGTAGTCAAACTATCCTGAAATTGGTGTATAGACTGTTGGTCTTTGATTGAATCAGAGCTGTGAAACTTAGAGTAAAACTAAGAGAAAGTGTCATTTATTTCAACATATCATTGTATCTTTGAATCTCAGTAATAAGCCATTTCGCTGAATAATTTTTAATTTAGCTATAAGTTTTCCTGCCTTTTCTCCATGTATGTAGAACTTAGATTTACTCTTTAAAAGTTGTGTTTGTATAAGGTAAGCCAAAAGTAATTTGTGCTTAATTTTAAATTTGACTCTTCTTTTAAAAATCTCAGGTTTCGGAGTTAAGCCTGATTGGCCAAATAATCTCTCTCAGAATTAGCCTTCTTTTTAACGTTAGGCATAAATGAAATTATTTGACCTCTACTATAAACTTTAAAAACATCCCAAATTACTAAAACAGAAACCTCCAGAGAGGAGATCAAATTCATCCATATGCTTGTCTAGTAATCTTTTGAATTTCACCTGCCTCCACCACTGGCCCAGGCAGTGGATTCCACACACCAGTCACTCTCTGGATTAAAAAAAAGCTTCCTCTAATATCCCCCTTGAACTTCCCATCCTTTACCTTAAAGCCATGTCCTCTTGTAATGAGTAGTGGTGCCCTGTGAAGGAGGTGCAGGTCCATGTCCTCCTTTAATCCCTGCTCATAATGCATACTCTCCAAACCAGGTAGCATCCTGGTAAATTATTCTGCACCTTTTCCAACACTTTCACATCTTTCCTATAAGAGGCGACCAGAACTGAACATAGTACACCAAGTGTGGTCTAACCAGAGTTTTGTAGAGCTGCATCCCTTGATTTATGAAAGCAAACACCCCACAGATCTCTCTGCTCTTCCACACTACCATGAATCCGTCCATTAACTTCGTCATTCCAAAATGTTTCATGTCACACTTCTCTGGATTGAACTCCATCTGCCACTTCTCAGCCCAGCTCCGCATCCTATCAACATCCTTCTGCAATCTTTTACATTCCTTTACACTGTCCACAACACCACCAACCTTTGTGTTGTCTACAAAGTTGCTAACCCACACTTCTACCCCCTCATCCAAGTCATTAATAAAAATCACGTAGAGCAGAGGTCACAGAACCAATCCTTGTGGGTCACCAGTAGTCACAGCCCTCCAATCCGAATATACTCCACCACAACCCTCTGCTTTCTACAGGCAAGCCAGTTCTGAATCCACATGGCCAAGCTTCCCTAGACTCCATACTTTCTGACTTTCTGTATAAGCCTACCATGTGAAACCTTGTTAAATGCCTTACTAAAATCTTTGTAGACTACATCCACCTCCCTACCCTCATCAATATGTCTGGTCACCTCCTCAAATAACTCTATCAGGATTGTGAGACATGATCTGCCCTTTACAAAGCCATGCTGACAGTTCCTGATTAGATTATGATTATCCAAATGCCTATCAATCCTATCTCTAAGAATCCTTTCTAACAGTTTGACCACCACAGATGTAAGGCTCACTGGTCTATAATTAACTGAACTTTCCCTACTACTTTTTTTGAACAAGGGGATAACATTTGCCACCCTCTAATCCTATAGTACCATTCCTGTGGATAATGAGGACACAACGATCCTAGTTCAGCAATCTCCTCCCTTGCCTTATGGAGCAGCCTGGGAAATATTTGATCAGTCCCTGGGACTTATCCATCCTAATGCATTTTAACTGCTCCCACACATTCTCTCTCTTAATATCAATATGTTCTAGAACATTTTCCCCACCCATATTGTCCTTATCGTCATCAAGCATCCTCTCTTTGGAGAATACTGAAGAGAAGTATTCATTGAGGATCTTACCCAATTCCATAGCCTCCAGGCACATCTTCCCACCTTTATATCTGATCGGTCCTACCTTATAAATTTACTTGCCAAGGCGATCTCATGTCCCCTTCTTGCTCTCCTCAGCCTCTTCTTAAGCTCCTTTCTTGCTCCATGACATTCCTCAAGAGACCTATCTGATCCTTGCTGCCTAACCTCATGTATGCAGCCTTCAATAGTAATCCCAGTTGACAGCTCTAAAACAGAGGTCTTTTGTACCATGGAAATTTAAATAGACAGCTAGATATTTCTTGAATGTTTTGCATGATGAGTACATATGTCTGCACCAGTCGCTTGGACAATGTGTTCCAGATTCCAACCTCCCTTTGTATGGAAAAGCTCTTCCTCAGATCCCCTTAAAACCTCTTATTCCTTAAATCTATTACCTCTATACAGGAAAAGGTTTCTCACTCTACCCTATCTATGCCCCTCATACTACCACATAGTGCAGCTCCACAGAAAACCAACCCACCCCATCTAGTTGCTCCACATAACTGAAACATTCCATCTTGGCAAATCTCCTCTGCAAGAGCTAATACCTTCTTCCCATAGTGCGGGAAGGATGTAATTGTTTTGGGAAGGCTGCAGAGGAGATTCGCCAAGATGTTGTGACCAAAACTCCACGCAGGATGCCAGTTGTGCCTAACTAATGATTCATGTAATTGTAGTATAACCTTCCTGCTCTCCTTTTCTATACTTGCCTCAGTCCCAAAAATGCCACTTTAACCATCTTACCTTTTGGGATCCTTGGGTGTGTGCACCAAGGACCCACTATTCTTCAGAAATTACAAGGGCCCTTCCATATGCAAAATAAACCCTCTAAAATGTATAATTTCATCCTTACACAATTAAATTCCATCAACCCACGTTATCAACAGACCAATGTTATTACAGGTACTCCCCAACACATGTTCGAGTTCCGTTCTGATGAACGGTTGTAGCTCGGAATGGTTGCATGACGGAATTGCCCTACCTGTAAATTTCCCCACTTCTCCTCAGCCTCTGCCAACCTTGCCTCAATATTATCCAATCTACCATGTCATCGGACATATGAAGTGTGGAATGTTAACTTCCCTTTGTGAGCAGTTCTAGGCTCATTTAAGAAAAGATGTGCTGAAGTCAGAGATGATTTGAAGAAGATTTGCTAGGATGATTCCGGGAATGAAAGGGTTATCCTATGAGGACCTATTTCCAGCTCTTGGCCTGTCTTCTTTGCCATTTAGGTGAATGACGGGGGATCTCACTAAAAAATTTTGAATATTGAAAGGCATGAACAGAATAGATGTAGAAAGGTTGTTTCCCATGGTGTGGAGTCAAAGACAAGAGGGCACAACTTCAGGATTGAAGGGTGTCTGCATAGAACAGAGATGCATATGAATTTCTTCAGCAAGAGGGTGATGAATCTGTTATATTCATTGCCACAGGTGATTGTGGAGGCCAGATCATTCATCAATGGTTGTGGGGAGAAGGCTGGGCAGTGGGGCTGAGTGAGAAAATCAATCAACTCATGGTTAAATGGCAGGGCAGACTCAATGGGCTGAATAACCTACTTCTGCTCCAATGTCTTATGGTCTTTGCTATAATTTTCACCAGATTTGCATAGATCTTCACCTTCCTCCTCCTGTAACTGATGTACAAGCTCTCTGTGTTCGTCTTCTAAATATTTTAAAAATTGATTGCATTAGCTCCATAGCTGAGTCCGTACTTTAAAAATTAATCTCTGCAAAGTCTGAAATCCTTTTGTGATCTTGTCATTTTTGTCACCCATCAGGATTCCTTAAGAAATTGGCATTACAGATGCTGCGTGGGCAAAATATGTGGATGTTTTAAAATGCCTCAAGGCACAGGCAGAGATCGCAATTTAAAAAGCTATAAATCTGTTGATTCGTGAGAGGAGAGTGGGGGTCAGTGAAAGCGAATGCTGTGTCAAATAATTTTGAAAGGAGAGCATTCGTTGGCCTACAGCATGTGATGGTTTCCTCTGTTTCCAAGTTGTATCTCTTTCCTTTGATCTGTTCTCTTAACTCTAGGTCAGCGTTATAAACTCTAAATCATCAATACATGGTTCTCAGCAACTAGAGTAGCACAGGAACAGAAATAAGGGAACCAAGTTCATTACTGAATTTAAAAATAACATACTACAGCAAAGGAGAAAATGGTTGGTCAGTGCCAAGATTTTGCCAGTGCATCAAACAACAGTGCAATTCAAGATCACTGTTAAGTCCTGTATCTTGTAACATTATTCAAAAATCCACTCCAATCTACTATTAATTCATATGCAGTTTTCTCGATGGTGGAGTTTATCTTCTTCGTCCGCGAAGCCAAGCCAAAGAAAGAAAAGAAGAGTTTATTTATTTGGAAGTAATAGATGGTTATCTGGGGTTCGCCACTAGGGGTTGCTGTTTTACCAGTTTTCACCACCCTTTCCGCCACGTCAGGTTGTAATCTTGAGTTCCAAATAAAGCTCAATTGTGTGATAATTAAAATGTATTCCCTTTGCATTATTGTTACAGTAGAAATTCCCCTTTGAATGTGAAAATAATGTTTCTGATTATTGCTTGTGTGAGCCACTAGTGAGAAGTATATATCCCTGTAATTGTCTTGCTTTCCCATCTGCCACCTACAAAAACAGGAGACCATCTGGGGATTTTAAAACATACCTTTGATCTTTTTTTCCCTTAGTATATATTTTTTTTCCTTTACCATGCACTTTTGTCTAATAAATGTATGTCTAAGATTTCAAGAATGTGATGATGATATATATTACTGCTGCCAAATAGATTCACTGACTTACTTGAGTCTCTGACTCCAAAGCTACTGACTACATAGGGTACAGATAAGGTTAATCAAATGGTCTTGTGGTTTAAAAGATGATAAGGAGTCGAGACATCAAATTAATGAACATTTTTTGTGATTTTAATTGTGACCTACATCCTCTGTAAAAATAGTTTTAGTAGCAAATAAGTAATCACTTACAAATTGTTAAACACCTGCATTTGTTACACTGAAATTATAATAATGCACATCTATATCTGGAAAGGCTTTTTTTTAATGTGTTTAGTGCCAGAAATGGGTGTAACTTACTTGCCCTGTTTTACTGCTGAGTAGCGCTAAATCTTAATTTCTTGCAAAGCTTTTTTTTCCTAAATGTGTCTTTCAAACCCATTAAACACCAATATAAATTGCATGCAAGTGTCAGAAACGTGCTCTCACATATCCAAGTTAAGGGGAAAAATGTTTCTTAAAAATTGGTGCTCTCTGTCTCAAAGGGCAGGTTGTGTCAGTAGGGAACTTAATTATTTATTGCATTTGAAAATAAGAAATAAATGAGCCAACCTGTTGTGAATCTCAATATGATTCAGTCAATAAATTATTTTCTGAAGGTCGTTGATACTGTTGATCATTGTTGCTAAGAGGGAAATAATATGCTTAGCAAGGTCCAGCTAATGACAGTGTTTTCAATGGCTGCTTCATTTATTTTTTTAAGGTTATAACTATGGGGCGATCACTGGCTGGGGAAAAAGAAGAGGGAGATGCACAGATCCTCAGACCTGATGATAATTACTCTTTCATTATACACTGTTGCTTATTGTTTACTTTCAGATTGGACCATGGATAATTCCCTTGCTAAGGTGAAGCTTTGCTCCTTGAAGCTTACATGATCTATTTTTCTTGCTAAACAAATAGAGGTTTCAGTCAGTCAAACTTTCAATTGATATTTGGCTAGGGAGCTTTATGGATTCAGGTTACAGTCCAGGAGAACCTGGGATTTTCAAATTATTCGGCATCTGTAACAGGACATAGCCTCTGGAGTGCACTGTGTATAAAACAGTTCCACACATAGACGTTAAGTCCTTATTTCTCACAGAGGGCCTAGGCCTGAAATGTTGAATGCCTTTTACACTTGCTATAAATTTTGCATGACCTGTTGAGTTTTTCTAGCACTTGTGTGCTGCACTAGACCCTAGCATCTGCATATTTTCTTGTTTACTTCCTGAGTTAAGTCCTTAGTTAATCCCTCCAAACAAAAACCTTTTGTTGATTTTTTGTAACAACTAGCCTGTCAAAATTCAAACTTTTATGAGGTTAATTTTAAAGACAATATATAGGCAAATGCAATCAGTATGGATTTATATTGTCCTCAGATCATGAGAACTGAATACAATCCACAGCTTCCCCTGCAAAGTCTTGGATAGTGGGAAAATAAGAGGTTCAAGGACCTCTTGATCAGCTCTTGCATCTTTTGCAATAGCATGAAATAGTAAGGACCAAGGGAGCTCATCTTTGCCCTGTTGAGATGGGTGAGAGTAGAGAGGCGGAATGAAATGGACCTGTTTGCACAATGCTGCCTGTGGATGTTGGACAGTAGGCAGAAAAGGGCTGCGCAGGTTGAGAGACCAATCGGCTGTGCAAGGAAAATCTCCCAAAGGTTTTTTTTTAAAAAGAGGAAGGCAGCTGCTGGTCCTTGTTCAGATGAAGGAATGGCTGAGAGTTGATATTTAGTCTCTGTGAGATCACTCAGTAGGTGATTGATGAAATTGACTTCTTTATTGATCCTGCTTTACACTGACTAGGAAAGGCCAGCATCATTGAAGTTGGGTATTTAACAAACTGACAAGGCAGCCCTGTCAATCAAAGGGACAACTGTGGAAATATCACAGTAACATACTTTTAAAAAATACAACTGGACCCTCCTGGGGTGAATTAAATCATGACCTGAGTGAAAATGAAAATAAAACTATTAACTGATGGCCCAAATAGCTATCAACATGGCTGAAATTAAAACAACAGTGCAGCAATTAGTGCACAATCTTCTGGGCTGCACAGTATTTTGGGGCCTACAGTTCAGAAGTGCTTGTTAATCCCTTTGAAATGCTGCCAGGTTTATAGTTTGTGCCAATGGGCACTGACATAATGTAATCCACTATTCTGTGCCTACAAATGAAGACACGAGGTTAGATGAAGACACACTGTTTATCATTGCATCAGCCCCCAGCTTGTCAATGCAGTCATGGGTGCGCATTGCTGCAATTCCTTTAACCCACCCACAGTACGAACAATGAAACATCCAAGAGTGATGTTCCACATTTAGTAAATGGATCAACTTTGTTGCTGTTTTATCAGATTACAGAATAACTCTGTGGGGTGTAGTAGGAAAGGCTTAAATGTTGATGTGAGCTGTTGAAGTCCATCAAGTAGGTAATTAATTGGTGACTAGAGATTTTTGTAGTGCAGGTATGTGTTGAAGCTGCTGGTTGGAGCTAGGAGTGCACACAAAGGGAAAGGGGATGGTCAGCAGAAGCGAGGACCCCCAAGAATCGTGATGCACGTTGGGGACATCCACCTGTGTGAATAATGTCTTTATATAAGTGGCTCTCCTAAAGCAATCAGATTTAAGCTCCTGTTCAGGTCTCGCGTTGGGGTTTCGGGTCAAGGTTATGTAACACTGATAGAGGAAGATCCTCCAAACATCCATGGCAAGCAGATTCAAATACCAGCCATCTCCGTAACCCTGTAGCTTTTTAATTACTTCCTTGAAAATTATTAATAAAACTAGCATCCTCTACTTTTTGTCAAACAGCATTCCACTCAGCTCTCAGCCCATGTGTGAAGAGCTGTTTCTAATCTTCTTTCCTGAATGGCCTGCCTTTAATTTTAAGGTTCTGTCAGACACAATTCAGCTTGGCCCTTGTCATTTACTTTCTCTGCTCTCAGTGGAAATATTATTCTGTTTCTAACAAGTTGGGCGAATGGCTCCTCGTAAATAGAGGAATTTAACAAATGTATTTATTTAGTATTATTTTACATTATGCAAATTTATTTTTTTATGTTTGTGGAACGCAATGCAGTCCATAGGACAGTTGGCTGTTTGCAGGATAAAACACAAACTCTACCTTTGGATGTCAGGCTTCAAATGCATTGGGGTTTCTGAGGGTCAGATGACCATTAGCGATAGTGGATGGCTGACTTTGCAAGATTCTAGTTAGATTGCAGGGGCTGTCAATCATGATTGATTTTTGGGGGAAATCTGAGATATTCCCAGATGCATATGTGCATTCATTCTTTTAGGCAGCTGACAAGTGTAAAATCTGGATAATTGGTGTCTAATTCTCAAATCCACAACTTTAATTTGGTCTACTTGTTAAGGATATCTATTGTATAATATATATGTTGTGGGTGGGTGAAATTTCATTCTCCTTTCTTTCACAGTCCACATGTTTTCTCATTGAGGCACTGATTCATTGGGAGCCTCCTTCAAATGGTATGAGTCTGCCAACACACTGTGAGGAAATTCCCGTCAGGAGTAACATCTGATGCTGCCTTTCCATGACAGCTTTCTCACAAACAGCACCAATCACGGGGCGTAATATCTCTGAGGCAACGGCGACATCTCTGACAACTCGTCAGCTGAACAGAGACCTTTCATTTAATCCCTGCAGCTGAAAGCATTTGCGAACAGATACTGGGCTGCCCTCTGCTTTTTTTTATAGCCTCAACTTTGCTGTCTACTTAAGCATTAAGGAGGGCACCCTTGTTCCTTCAGCAGAAGAGACGTGTGCATTGGCAGTTAGGAATGATGATGCCAAGAGGAAACTTAAGGCTTCAGTCTGAAGTTTGTTCACTCCCACCAGTTATATGAATTTCTCCCAAAATAAAAACAGAAGAATTCAGATTCTACAAACAGACTAAATCTGTGATTTCCTGCAGCAAAACTGTTTATGGCCTCATGGAACTGACGGGGGTGAAGGCCTAACTATCACAGCCATTCTCCAAGGCAGATTTGGATCTGAGTGATGACGAAGCCTCAGATGGTGGAGCCTTGAGACCAGTCGCAGATACGGTGGGATGTACCTGATAACAGGCATTTGAATGCAGATCAAATGGATTTAATAGTTTAAATAATAAAAGTAACAAAATTACAGCACTTAACACTAAAGTACTAGAAATTATACATGAATACAAAGGTGAAGTGAAATAAAAACGAAACCTTTTTCTTCTCTCTACTTGGCACTTTAATCAAAGTTAGCAGGCCCTATCAAATGAATGGTGTAAAGCAGAGAGGCCAGATGTATGTGCATTCAACCGTCTCTGCACAGGAACTGTCTCTGAGTCAATATGGGAAATCAGGTGCCGTGACCTTTAACATCCAGCTCTTTTCCGACTTCTAAATGGTAAAGCAAGGGCTGGCATGGAGATCAGGAATACAGTGACCTGCGAAGAGGACTTCACAGTAACATCACAATCAAAAAAGTTAATACATTTAGGCCCATTATAGAAATTGATTTGTTGAGGAAGTTCTAAGATATATATGTATCATACTTGAATTGATTGAATTATTTAATGTTATTCAAGTTATCCCAAGAATACTATTGCTGATTTACAGTGAGTACCTTGTATGTGGATTTGGCCAGGTTTGTATCAGATCGATGCTTTATTTTATATATGTATATCTATATAGAGAGAGAGAGAGAGAGAGAGAGAGAGAGAGAGATATTTGTCTATTTATTTATCTCTCTCTCTCTCTCTCTCTATATATATATATATATATATATAGATATTTTCTTTTTTTTCTTTGGCTTGGCTTCACGGACGAAGATTTATGGAGGGGTATGTCCATGTCTGCTGCAGGCACGTTGGTGACTGACAAGTCCGATGCGGGATAGGCAGGCACGGTTGCAGCGGTTGCAAGGGAAAATTGGTTGGTTGGGGTTGGGTGCTGGGTTTTTCCTCCTTTGTCTTTTGTCAGTGAGGTGGGCTCTGCGGTCTTCTTCAAAGGAGGTTGCTGTCCGCCGAACTGTGAGGCACCAAGATGCACGGTTGGAGGCGAGATCAGCCCACTGGCGGTGGTCAATGTGGCAGGCACCAAGAGATTTCTTTAAGCAATCCTTGTACCTCTTCTTTGGTGCACCTCTGTCCCGGTGGCCAGTGGAGAGCTCACCATATAACACG
This sequence comes from Narcine bancroftii, assembly GCF_036971445.1. Classification (NCBI taxonomy): domain Eukaryota; kingdom Metazoa; phylum Chordata; class Chondrichthyes; order Torpediniformes; family Narcinidae; genus Narcine; species Narcine bancroftii. Next base: position 110,213,663 of record NC_091473.1, read on the forward strand.
ATCTTGGGAAGGCGATGGTCCTCCATTCTGGAGACGTGACCCACCCAGCGCAGTTGGGTCTTTAGCAGCATGGATTCGATGCTTGCGGACTCTGCCAGCTCGAGTACTTTGATGTTGGTGATGAAGTCATTCCACTGAATGTTGAGGATGGAGCGGAGACAGTGCTGATGGAAGCGTTCTAGAAGCCGTATCTACACACACAATTAAATATATTCAAAAATGAATATATAATTTCACAGTAGAGATGTCATGCCACCAATCTCTCTATTGTCTTCTCAGCAAGGTATATTTTGTATCATCAAATCAAAATTCCTTGTGTACATCACCAGAGACACATGACAGTGGAACTGCTGTAGTTACAAAGTGTGCATGTGTGTCGTTTGTGCAAACCTCATTTAGCAGTGAAGAGTGGAAGACAGTGTCTGCAGAGCCAGACAGTGAGCAGGCAATTTAGAATTCTTACATGAATAGTGGTTGAACCACGAGTAACTGGAGGCCTCCTGGTACTGTTAAAGAGAGCATATAAAATTCAAGCCTCAAGGGCATCAGCTTTCAGACACAACACCCAGTTTCTAAGTTTGTTTTAGCAGTTGAGAATATTTGAGTGTTTTCATTATCACTTCTATAAATCTGCCTGTTTTCAAATAAAGTCAGATACCTATTTTAATTATGTACTGCAAACAATTCTGACCTGACTTGAATAACTTGCATTTTCCCACTAACTGGGACTAATGGATTATTATTGGAAATTCCCTACTGAGTATGGGACAATATTTTCACCTTGCATGCAGCTACTCTTGTGTTGTAATAATTGTCTTTAAATCTGGGGCAAAAACTCAAGAGTGGAGGGAAGGTAGGAGATATCACTCCAGCTGTGCATAAACCAAAATTCAATTTAATGTTATTTTTATATTAAGAAACTATTTTATACTTCCTCACTCATGTGTATTTTTTACAATTATCATCAATAAAACCAAAATTCAGAGGGCAGATATGGTACATGTTTGATCTTTATATCTTTAAGAGCACATCATAATGATGTAAGGAATAGAGAAAAAAAGCCATAAGATTTACATATTGATAAACTTCCCTTGGTGTAATTCACAATCCTGCACACAGCATTTCAACAACACGACCTTAGGAAATATTTAGACCTCACTCTATTCTGGCACTGCACCAATTTACTTTATTAGCTCATTGATGCATTTATGGAAGGCATGCTGTAATAGAAGACATTTACTATAGAATGATAAATTGTACAAGTAGGATGGGCAGGAATGATGAGGCATTGAACAAATGAAGAGATTTCACTATGAAAACATAGAACTTTATTTTTGGCAGTAGATCAATTGAATTCATTCAGGTTAGCAATGTAAACTTTCCACACTGTCTTAAACACTTGCTAAAAAAAAAGACACAAGCTGATATTGGTTAGAAATTACACACAATGCTGTTTTGAGGCCATGATGCAATCCCAGATTACACCCCTGTCATTTATTTAAACTGGGTGATTAATAGGTGTAATTACGGAACTATCAACTTTTCCTTTGGAGTTGATGGGTGAGCAATATCTTTCCGTGTGTTTCTCTGGCCAGAGTTGAAGGTTCTCAAATTAGTGACTGCACTGCTTGCATAATGCATGCTATTGTGCCACAAAATAAATGTTAGCTGTTGGTCAAGATCTTTTAATCTTTGAACAGTAGAAAAAATATGGTTTTAATAACCACACAAGTCCAAAAATATCTAGGAAAAAGAGAATTCGGTGGTCTCCTTTAATTGCATATAAATAATTTAATTAAATAGAATGTCTTCACTTTTCCAACCTCTCTTCCTGCTGGTTTCACTGAGGTAAATTTCCGTGACTGGTAACTTCCTTTCTTTTCATTAGCTCAAGGTGAAGTGAAGAGGCAGCTGTTTGTGCGATTGGGGGAATATGGCCAAGCCCATTCCTGCCATCACTGCATGATGCTAAAGCAGGGGTTTTCAAACTTTTTCTTTCCACTCACATACCATCTTAAGTAATCCTTATGCCATAGGGATTAGTAAGAGATTGCTTAAGGTGGTATGTGAGTGGGAAGAAAAAGGTTTTAAAAACCACTGTTTTAATCATACCTAATTGACTCGTTATGTGCATGGTTTCATAATTCCAAAGGAAATGGGCCAATGACAATTTTTCTCAAACAAAATATTTCAATAACAATTGGGTCTAGAGCAGTGGTTTTCAACCTTTCTTCCCCACTCACATCTTCTTTTCTTTTCTTTGGCTTGGCTTCGCGGACGAAGATTTATGGAGGGGTAATGTCCACGTCAGCTGCAGGCTCGTTTGTGGTTGACAAGTCCGATGCGGGACAGGCAGACACGGTTGTAGCGGTTGCAAGGGAAAATTGGTTTGTTGGGGTTGGGTGTTGGGTTTTTCCTCCTTTGTCTTTTGTCAGTGAGGTGGGCTCTGCAGTCTTCTTCAAAGGAGGTTGCTGCCCGCCGAACTGTGAGGCCCCAAGATGCACGGTTTGAGGTGAGATCAGCCCACTGGTGGTAGTCAATGTGGCAGGCACCAAGAGATTTCTTTAGGCAGTCCTTGTACCTCTTCTTTGGTGCACCTCCGTCTCAGTGGCCAGTGGAGAGCTCGCCAAATAACACGATCTTGGGAAGGCGATGATCCTCCATTCTGGAGACGTGACCTACCCAGTGCAGTTGGATCTTCAGCAGCGTGGATTCGATGCTGTCGGCCTCTGCCATCTCGAGTACTTTGATGTTGGTGATGAAGTCACTCCAATGAATGTTGAGGATGGAGCGGAGACAACGCTGGTGGAAGCGTTCTAGGAGCCGTAGGTGATGCCGGTAGAGGACCCATGATTCGAAGCTGAACAGGAGTGTGGGTATGACAACGGCTCTGTATACGCTAATCTTTGTGAGGTTTTTCAGTTGGTTGTTTTTCCAGACTCTGTGTAGTCTTCCAAAGGCGCTATTTGCCTTGGCGAGTCTGTTGTCTATCTCGTTGTCGATCCTTGCATCCGATGAAATAGTGCAGCTGAGATAGGTAAACTGGTTGACTGTTTTGAGTTTTGTGTGCCTGATGGAGATGTATAAGGCAATTGAACAACTGAAAAGTGGCAAAGGAACAGGTATGGATGGAATCCCCCCCAGAGGTCTGGAAGGCTGGCGGCAAAACTCTGCATGCCAAACTGCATGAGTTTTTCAAGCTCTGCTGGGACCAAGGAAAGCTCCCTCAGGACCTTCGTGATGCCATCATCATCACCCTGTATAAAAACAAAGGCGAGAAATCAGGCTGCTCAAACTACAGGGGAATCATGCTGCTTTCCATTGCAGGCAAAATCTTCGCAAGGATTCTCCTAAATAGAATAATACCTAGTGTCGCCGAAAATGTTCTCCCAGAATCACAGTGCGGCTTTCGCGCAAACAGAGGAACTACTGACATGGTCTTTGCCCTCAGACAGCTCCAAGAAAAGTGCAGAGAATAAAAACATCACCTTTGTTGACCTCACCCAAGCCTTCGACACCGTGAGTAGGAAAGGACTTTGGCAAATACTAGAGCGCCTCGGATGCCCCCCAAAGTTCCTCAACATGGTTATCCAACTGCACGAAAACCAACAAGGTCGGGTCAGATACAGCAATGAGCTCTCTGAACCCTTCTCCATTAACAATGGCGTGAAGCAAGGCTGCGTTCTCGCACCAACCCTCTTTTCAATCTTCTTCTGCATGATGCTGAAAGACCTCAACAATGATTACGCTGTTTACATCCGGTACCGCACGGATGGCAGTCTCTTCAATCTGAGGCGCCTGCAAGCTCACACCAAGACACAAGGGCAACTTGTCCGTGAACTACTCTTTGCAGACGATGCCGCTTTAGTTGCCCATTCAGAGCCAGCTCTTCAGCGCTTGACGTCCTGCTTTGCGGAAACTGCCAAAATGTTTGGCCTGGAAGTCAGCCTGAAGAAAACTGAGGTCCTCCATCAGCCAGCTCCCCACCATGACTACCAGCCCACTCACATACCACTTTAAATAATCCCTGACAGTGTATGTATGGCATAGGGATTAGATAAGGTGGAATGTGATTGGAAAGAAAAAGCTTGAAAACCACTATTCTAAAGGAAGTCAAAGCAAAATTTTTCTGTGGTCTTGAGTCAAAATGCAGAAATTGCTGACCTTGATAGACAAGCAGTGAACTCTGTGACCTGTGACGCACATTCATTATTTAGGTGTGCTTGCTGTTGGGGGAGCTGATTGTTAATTTCACAATAGACCAACATCTGTTTGCGCAGCACATGAAGCAACTTGAATTAAGTATGAATATGATTTTACCCCTGTCATCACGAAGGCATTTTGTTCCATCTTTGTGGATGATGAATAGTACATTTACAGTTTGGTTCAAACAGATGGTTTCCATGGTGTAATTTCTATGTAATTTTGGAAGATGTGAACGTTGCCATTATTAAGAAATTGCAGGGTTGTAAATTCATAGCCACAAACATTTATATTTCCTAACAACATAGAAGGACATCCAACAAATCTTTGCTGGCTCTCAGAACAATCCCATTCCCACATTTATTTCCCTATAATTCATTAATTTGCCTCTCCATTTTCCCACCTAATACTGGACAACATTTTTTTCAAATGGTTTACTTCCTGAAATAAAATAGGGGATTATGATGGACTGCTTCAAGCTGAACACAAAGATAATTTCAGATTTGCTACATCACATACGAAGTTGGGCAGCGCGGTTGATGTAGTGATTAGTACAAAATCTTTAATGTGCCAGCGATGGGGGCCGGGGTTTGAATCCCACAATGTCTGTAAGGAGTATGCACGTTTTCCCCATGTCTGTGTGAGTTTTCCCCAGGGGCTCCAGTTTCCTTCCACTGTTCGAAGCATACCAGGAGTCGAGGTTAATTGGGTGTAAATTGGATGACATATACTTGTGGGCCGAGTGGCCTGTTACTGTACTGTAGGTCAAAAAAAGTGGGAGAAACATTTAATTAACTTTTATTGAATTTAGCGTGTTTAATTGCATAATGATACTGACACATTGCGTTGTACTCAGCATCTGATGCCCCTTGAGTCAGTGTCAGACAACAGTCAGTCAGGATTGATGGATTCCAGTGGGCCAGATACTGCTTTTCCATGGACACAATGTCTTGGTGAAACCTTTCACCATGTTTGTCACTGACTGCATCAAGATCACCAGTGAAGAAGTCCAGGTGCGAATGCAGAAAACAAATTTTCATTGATGTACTTCATGGTTTTGTATGCTAGAAGTAGACTTAAACTATGACAAGAAATCACAAAAATAGGTTATATCTAAATAAGTCTATATGCTAGGAAAACTGTAAGGCAATTTTCGTGATCAGCAGCCCAGAATCCATAAAATACACCCCAAAGTGTTCAAGAACAAAATCTTCATTGTGCAGTGGTCAATTAACTGACCCCTTTGAGTAGTGGAAGGAAATTATATCACCCTGGGGGAAACCCTCGCGATAGCAGAAAAAATGTTCAAACTCCACATAGACAGCAGCAGAGTTCAAAATTGATACAAGTCATGTAAAAGCAGGGAGAGCATCTCAGCAATAGTGAGCAAGATAACAAGTGGAAGTCAGGAGAACATGACCCAGTCCTCATTGAGGGCTCAGTAGTAGAGAGGGTCAAGAACTTGGGTGTCAAAAATTCTGAGGATCTGTCCTGGAGCCTCCATGTTGATGCAATCATAAAGAAGGCTCGCTAGTGGTTATACTTTGTGAGGTGTCTGAGGAAGTTCGGTATGTCACCGAAGACCCTCATAAGTCTATATAGGTGTGCCGTGGAGAGCATTCCAGCTGGTTGCATCACTGCCTGGTACGGAGGCGGCAACTCTCAGGACAAGAATAAACTCAAAAAGGTTGTTAACTCAGCCCACGACATCACAGGCACCAGACTTCACTCCAATGAGGACATCTACATGACGCGGTGTCTAAAAAAAACAGCCTCTATCCTCAAAGACCCCCCACCATGCAGGCCATGCCCTCTTCACTCTGCTACCATCAAGAAAAAGTACAGAAGCCTAAAGATGAGCACTGAATGGCACAAAGACAGCTTCTTCCCCGGTGCCATCAGATTCCTGAATAATCAATGAACCAAAGTCACTCCCTTACTTCACATGCACGATTATTTAAATTTGCAATAGTAATGTAATAAAATAGTTGAATTTTGCTTTATGATGCTGCCACAAAACCCCAAATGTCATGACCTGTTCATGAAAATAAATTCTGATTCTGAATTGAGAATTACCATCTTTGACAGAGACAGTGTAGCAGATAGAAGAAAAGTTATAGGCCAAGATGAAGAAAAACAATGAAAAGCATTTAAATATATTAACATCAATATTACCATGGATGAATAAAGACCTTAAGGAATAAAATAGCAGAGCTTGACCAGAGGGATGAAGGAATGATTGCAAGAGAAGTCAGAATTCACTTCCAAAGGCAAAGAGAAACTTGCAAATGCACATACTAGGCACCTTAGAAAAATCGTGAATATTTATAAGCTCTTAATTTAAAACCAAAGAGATGGGAATTGGGTCATTAACTGATGAACTGGTTAAAATCATAGGCAGGTAGTAAAATTCATTCCAGACGGCAACCCAATCCCTACTTTGGGGGGTGGTGGGGGGGGGGGGGTAGGGGGAGTTAACACTGAGGACATTTGCAACAAATTAAAATAATATTTCAAACTTGTAGAATAGGTACATAATTTACGAAGTAAGTTCAATAAAGGGAAAGCAAATTTTTGATTTCAGATTTATTGTCAGTACATACATGACATCACATACAGCCATGAGATTCCTTTTTCCTGTGGGCACAGCAAAATTACTACTAATTTGTAGTGCAAAAAATAAACTACAGAGTGTAAACAAATAAAAGAACTGTAAACAGATAATGAATGTAAACAAACTGACAGTGCAATACCAAGAGAACAAAAGAAAATCTATAAAGTGCACAAGTAAGAGTCTTAAGTGAGTCTCTGAGTTTGTCATTGAGGAGTCTAGCAGCTGTTCTTGAACCTGGTGGTGCGAGTCTTGTGGCACCTATACATCTTTCCTGATGGCAGTAACGAGAACAGATTTGATGATTGCTGCTGCCCTCAGACAGCAGTGTTCCCTGTTGGTGCTCTGAATAGTGGGGAGAATTTTGCCTGTGATATCCTGGGCTGTGTCCACTACCTTTTGGAGGGCCTTATGCTCGGGTATTGATGTTCCCATACCAGACAGTGATGCATCCAGTCAGCACACCTCTGTAGAAATTTGCCAAGGTTTCTGGTGTCATACCAAACCTCCACAAACTCCTGAGGAAATGGAAGCACTGCCGTGCTTTCTTCATGATGTCATTAGTGTATTGGTCCAGGAAAAATCTTCTGAGATAGTGATTCCCAAGAACCTAAATTTGCTCACCTTCTCCACCTCTGATCCCCCGACGATCACTGGATTGTATACCTCTGGCTTTCCTTTCCTGAAGTCAACAATCAGCTCCTTCGTTTTGGTGACATCGAGGGCAAGGTTGACACCTTGATGAAGGGCTCAAACCTGAAACATTGGTGATGTATCTTCACCTTTGCTACATAAAGGCACTGTTTGACCTGCTGAGCTTCTCCAGCATTTGTGTGTTTTTTTCACTTAACCATGGTGTCAACAGAATCTTGTGTTCTACCTTGAGTGCAAGGTTATTGTTGGTGCACCATTCAGCCAAGTTTTCAATCTCCATCCTGAATGCGGACTCATCCCCTTCCTTTATGCAAACCACTATCGAGGTATCGTTGGCAAATTTATAGATTGGTGTTATTGTTGTACCTAGCTACGCAGTCGTAGGTGTGAAGTAAGTAGAGCAGAGGGTCTGTGGTCCTCTGATACTGATGAAGATTGTGGAGGAGGAGTTCTTAATAATCTTACCAATATTTAAACGGATTATTACTTTAAAATAATTACCTAAAAGAGGTAGAGGAGCAAAGAGATATGGGATTGCAAATACAAATCACTCAAATCTGTAACGTAGCTCGGATGAGGCAATGACAGAAGCAAATCCATCCCTGGAGTTCATTTACGGAAGGAATGGCAACATTGGAAAGTGGAAACATGATGCCAATCTGTTGTCTATCCTTGGTGGGATCATGCTTCAAATACCATTTGTAGCTCTGGGTTGTTACAATATAGGAAGAGTGTTAAAAGGCATAGAAGGGAGTTACAAAGTTCTGTTCAAAATGTGATGTCAGGACATGAAAGAGTAAACTGGCTAGGTCTCCTTCAAAAATAGACAAAAAATAGAGTTGATCAAAAGCACTTTATTTTCTGAAAAGCTTGGCTTTAAGACTAATTATGGCAAAAGGCAAAAAGGCCATGCTATCCCATTAGGATTTGATTTGGATGAAGGCATTTAAAGCATTAAACATCTTAAGTAATGCATTATGAAAAATTTACAAAGAAAGGTGAGTTCTGCAATGAGGTGGTGAGGCAATTTGATCAATAGACACAATGGAGTGTTAGATGGGGACAAGACTTACCATTCAGGGAATTTATTTTCCACATGGAAACACATGTCTGTCACTTTAAAAACATGCACATATATAAGATTAAGATACTAATTACAACTGATAATCTGACTCACAATAAGGAAGTTAATGGTAACAGCATGGTAGCTCGGATAATAAAAGGTATGGTAGTCAAGTGCATGTATTACTCAAGGTTAGATAATAGCAAATAGCTTACTATGAATGCCAAACATTGCCTAGGATGTTATCCCAGATATATCATCAAATAAGTCTCATGCCATTTGTGGGGAAATGCTATTGAAAAAGAAGCAAATTAAATGATGCTAAATCAGATTTGAGATTCGGCAGAGAAAAGTAGAATGAAGCAATAATTTGTCCTCTCGTTGTGATGCTTTTCCAAGAATAAATGCATTATGTTTAGACATAATAGATCCTTTACTTCTATGTCATTACCAACTGAAAGGAGAATAATCCTGAAGAAGCATCTGGGAATGTAGAAGAAAGCACTCAGTCTTGAAAATGAATAGGAAGGGGAGAAATGGGTCAAGAGATCACTCTCTGAAACGGGCTGTGGATAATGTTTTGATGGATGTGTGAGACAAGATCATTAAAAGGCACTGTCCACCTTCACTTTGCTTTGTCATATTCATTTGGATTGATTACTCATGTTCTTTAATAATCCCGGCAATTGCTTGGATAGAGATAAACAAAAGGGTAATTATGAAAATGATGATTCTTCAAAATAGAACTAAGACATTTGTTTGAGAATCATTACCCATAAGTATTGCATCATAAAATGGTTAATTAGATGTTGCTATATCACCAAGATTCAGTCCGTGACAGCATTTTCATCAGACGTTATTTTGCATAGTTTCTAAAGCACGAACTTCACAAAAGACGTTAAAGGTCCGGGGGGGGGGGGGGGGTCTCCTTTTAAAAAGAACCAAACTTACCATTATTTTGCTGTGTATTGTGTCATCTCTCTGCTTTACCATTTTTGCAACATCTTGACATTCAATGCAGTACTTTCATATAAATATCTAGATGGCCTGTGGTAACAATATAGCAATTATCAAGGGATAAAGCCTATATATGGCAATAAATCAACTGAACTGAAGCATAATTGAGAACTCGAGGTTGTGAAAAAGTGAGGAAAGTACATTCACATCAAACTGTACTATCTTTTCTTAAAATTTAAATTTAGACATACAGCACAGTAACAGGCCCTTCTAGCCCTTGAGCTTGTGGCCCCCACAAATACCCTAATTAACCTACAACCTCCAAATGTTTTGAAATGATGGGACGAACCCATAGCACCCAGAGGAAACACACGTGAAACACGGGGAGAACTTACAGAACATGGGTCGTTGATGCTGTTAGAGCATGTGCTAACCGCTACACTAACCATGCTGCCCACATGCGCATTAGATTATACCCGATGCACATTAAATCAAGACACCCAGAGGTACCTGAGCTCAGGAAGAACTGAAAATGAATCCATGGACTTTGGAATCAACTCAGTAACTGAATGGAACTAAGAATTGGTGTAAATAATCTCCATATTTTGGCAAAGAAAAATTAATTTTTTTATCATGTAGAAATACACAAAAATATTGTTTATGCAAGTTTGTAAGCTGTCAAGAATGTCAGAAAAATTGAAAGGCAATAAAAATCAATAACCTAGACAGTATGGTTGTAAAAAACCTGCAGTGTTTTACTGTTGATTACAAGCACACTGGAGAAAGGTTCAAATCTGCTTCAGCATTTTCTAAGGTTCTATGTTTGGTTAATATTACCATTGTGTTCAAGGTTGAATTCAGCAAAGTTAGGGCTACACCATATATGTTAATACAACTGTTTACCTGGAAACCAGCTGTTAAAAATTGATAAGATGCAAGCAAGTGTTATTTCATCACACGTGCTTAATTACTGTATTTAAAAAGACAATCAAATCAATTCATTCAAAACTTTATCTCAGAGGGCGCTATTGCAGAATGTCCTATTTTTAATACAATATAAGTCAGATCCTGATCAATACTTAATGCTACTTTAAAGACATTTAATGCAAAGATTTTGTGATTTGCAAACCCTCCTGAATTAGTCAGTTGATTTATTCCATTTTCTTCAGCCAAATATTATCCCACCATTCTTCTCCACACCATTGCAGTAACTGCCTCTCGGCTCTGCCCCTATCTGCTCACATATAACCCTGGTTTCCCGCCTAAACCCAGAACCCTTCTGAAGACTCCTGTGAGACCCTACCCTTAGTTACAAGCTAATAAAAGTGTTTGTTCTCCCTCCGATTGTGATAGCTTTTTTCCATGCTACAACCATTTAACGCATTGCACTGCAACTGCTTGTCTTACGACACCAATACCTGTCAAGCTATTCCCAATGGCAGTAGGTGAGAATTTGTGGTTGCAATGATGGAACCTCAGCAAATGCTCTTTGTCACTCTATGTAAAACTAACTGCAGCTTTTGGCGCTAATAAACGATAGGCAGTATTCTATCAGGAACAATCCAGTCTTCTATGGTGCTCTATATTGAACATCCTCTCTAGTTCTGAATAATTACATCAAGATTCAAGCTTCAATTTATTTTCATAGTAATAAAAAAGTGTCATATTACATAAAATTTCTTTTTGACTGCGGCTGCCTTCTGCAAGGCAGACAGATTCACCACTGGCAGAAATTGCCTAAGCATCTCATACAGTCTGAGAGAGAAGCAAAAGAGAGTCCCCAGAGTCACTGAGTGTCCATAGATTCACCTCTAACGCCCCCACAGCTACACAGAGTCCAGTCCAAACTATTGGCAACCTGAGCTCCAAATCTGAACCTCTGACATGTACAGGAACTTTTCAGTGCCCTCAGCACCTCCTTGCAATCCAGTTCTGATACCTGGTATTCCACCAGCCATTTTGAGCTAGCTTCTAACAGTCTGCAGCCCAGCATGAGTCTCCCAATAGTCCTCTCCAGCAGCCCACAGCTTCCGTAGGTTCCTCGCCTCGAGTCACCAGCAGCTCACCACCTGCACTGGTCCCTCAGCCGCAGAACCCCCTCACTGGTTGCCACCGCTGTGGTTACCATCCCTGTGAGTCATCTCCTCTGCTTCTCCCTCTCAGATGGGTGGGATAATCTTCCTGTCCTCTGGTGCCCAGCTCCAGTCCTCTGCTTACCCGGAGTTGACAGCCCCTCGTGGTGCTGCTGATTAATAGGCGCCGCCATCTTGGGCACAGACTTCAAATAAAACCATTGTCAGCTCCCTCAACGGGCTGTTCAAAGCCCATGCGGAGCCAACGGCAGTCGAATGGGTGGCTGGACCCTGTGGGAGCGCTGGGTCTCTGCTCTCTTGCTCTCCACGGGTCCGCACCAGTGGCAGCGCTGCCACTACAGTGGCTTCGGCAGTCCCTTCGTCTTTTTTCTACTATGTATGTGAAATATCATTCCCACAGAACATGAACACATGAAAAATTAACTTTGAAATTAATGATTTAATCAATTAAATCTTATCTTTTAAAGTTTGTCTCAGTTTCACATTTATTTTTAAATTTTTATTTTTGGTTTATGATCATTAAAGTGATTTTATATCACACATTTAACTTCCCATTTTGTTGAATGAGAATCATTTAATCTGACTGGTCAGATTATCAGGCTGCCTGCTGTCTCTCCCATTGCTGGGAGTTTGCAATTTAGCATTTTTTGAATCACTGAGGGCATCTATTATTGGGGCCAGAAGTAAACTCAGTTATATTTATAAAAAAATAATTGATCTTTAAATAACTAACTAAATAAATAAAATTATTTTATTACATTTTATTTGATTATAATTATTTATTGTTTATTAATATTAAAATTGTCAGTATATAAACTCAAACAATCTTTGGTTATGTATAATTAATGCTTGCTTTGTGCAGAAAAATTATGTATTGGGGAATTCTGGTTCCACGTCCTGTTATAATAGGTGCACCATTTGAACTTGAACGTGGACTGTTCGAAAGGAAGCAGGCTTTCCCAGCCTCTTGTGCTATTTTTTAATGCTAGCCCTTGTCATATGCATTGACTTTTATAATTGATTTGATTTTCTCTTATGATTCAGCTGTGATTAAAAGCTAGCAAGAAGATTTGGAACTAATCTAGACACAGTTTTTTTTAATGCATTTGCATCAAGATCACGTGCATTACTTCAACAATGTCATTAACTTGTTAATGTCAAAGGAATAAATTTTCCAAAAAAACGCACTCGAATGTCAACTCTGTGCTTTTCTTAGGTGAGAAGAGAGAAACTTATTTCATCATTAAATTGAATTTCAGAGATTGGTCTGCTATCCAAGAGGGGATTAGAAATGGAGCTATATTTCAAAAGGAAGAGAGTGGCAACAATTGTCAAAAATATAATTAGGGGAGGCCGTTCATCATAATGTATTATTTGAAGTCTTTAATAAAAGCACTATTTCAGCAGTAGAATATCTTTATGCTTTCACAGGAGTGAAGAAAGTTGATACGAGGCTTCTCCTTGAAATGAAAATTTCATGCAGTTATTCTCATCTCTCTCAATTGAGTCAAATATCAATGGGCTTCTTGTAAACATTTACAAAATGTACCTTTACTACTCCAGGCTTATTTTCTCATAATGATAAATAGACATGTGTTCATTTCTTTTGGAGTTAAGAGAGATTCAGATGCATGTTCTATTAAGCCATTCGGAATCCAGAATCAATTTCGTGAAAATTAACGTAGCAAAGCTGAATGTGAAATGTTGAGATTGCAAATGGCAATGACAAATGCTGATCTAAATTTTATTGATTGGCTTAAGTATACAGATTTAAAAAGCATCTATCTTTATGGTAAAATAATTGTGTTTTTTTTTAAAACGTGTCAGAGGAGGTTAGTGGTATGTTGTACAGATGCATACCAAGAATTTCCCAAATTAGCCTAATCTTTGTTTTGGTCATGTTAATGGAGGCATTGTTTCATAATTTAAATTATTTGAATTATAGTAGTCCACTTTAAATTTTGTTCCCGCTGATTTGCATTTGTCATAAGGAGAGCTTGAGATACCCACTTCCCTGTGTGAAGTGTTAAACCTGTCATTCCTGCACAAACATGATCTGATTGCAAAACACAGAGAAGCTACGCTGCCAACTGCTGCATCATATAATTAATCAAATTAAGGCTAAATGCTGAATAACACAACCATATAGGTCAGAGTATTGCATTTATATTCAAGATTAGGTGGCAAAATAAACTCATAAACTCATGACAGAGCATGCACCTGGAAGAGCAGCTGAAGGGGCCTGTTCCTTCATATTATATTCAGGTGCAGGAGTTATCATTGAAATAATTAATAGCAACTTTCTGGTGTTCAGTTTTTCTCTTTCAGAAGCTAAAGTGCATCTCATATAGTGTATTCATATAGTGTTTGTGCCACTTGCGTGTTTTACACCAATCTTTATGAAGGTGATCTGGAGGCAGGTGCATTTGACTCTGACAGCAATAGTAGAAGTGAGCATTATTCTGGCCATGTGTAAATGAAATCCCACCATCATGGTTAGGCCACTATCCATTGCCTTGTGTTCATTGACAATCACACTAAATATAACAGATTCAGAACAAATCAGACAATTCAAAAATGGGCATCCAATGAGCTGTTGTAATTAATCAACAGCAGAAGAACTGTTCAATATGGCAGATTGTCACTGATGGTTCAGTATAATCTTTCACTCTATTCAAACCAAGAGGACAAATTAAGTCCAATAGTAATGCAGAAGGACATACCAGCAGCAAAACCAGGCAAATCTTAACCAAGAGGTAACAATCTTCGATATAGCTGCACAAAACTACATGCAGGTTACAAAAAAGCAGCTTGCTAAGAACATAATAATCTCTTCACCAAGAGATCAAATTGAAACTTTGCAGTCGTGCCTCATCAAAATATGGGGTCACCAGTGACCAGAACCTCAACTAAATCAGTCTCTGTGGCTGCAAGAACTGGATGTACTGCAGCCAAATGTCTCAACTCTTGAAGATCCCAGAGATATCCCATCATCTGGAAGGCACAAGTTAAGTGCTATGAATGGTGTTAGGCCATTACACAGATTACAAGGCTCCACGTACTTCCCTAACCACAACAGTGGGAGGGCACTCAACGTTGTTCAAAGTTCCTTTTGTTGTCACATAATAATACATTAAAAAATGTAGCATACTTGATATACTTTAATATTTGTCTGTGCCTCCAGCACTCCTGCAACCTTTGCAGCCATAGACTCCTGTTTGATCCAATGGCAACCAGAGCTCCAGATCCAAACCTCCAATGTGATCAGGAAACCCCCACGGCCTTTTGGGAGCCCTCTTACCCTCAGCACCCCCTTGATTCCTGGCTTTGATACCTAGTTCTCATGAGCCAATCTTCAGCAGCTTGTGTAAGTCCATCTTAGGATAGACCATTCATAATCATTTAATTTAATTTTTTTTTAGATATACAGCACAGTAACAGGCCATTTCGGCCCATGGGTCTGTAGTGCACAATTAACCTATACCCCCCCCCCCCCCAGTACAGTTCAAATGGTGGGAGGAAAATCAGAGCACCCAGGGAAACCACAGAGACATGGGGGGAACGTACAAACTCCTTGCAGATAGCGTGGAATTTGAACCCCAGTCATGATTGCTGGCGCTGTAAAGGCCATGTACCAAGTTGATGATACAACTTGACTTTTTCTCTAGATTCACACAATCACATAATCCAGTATTTACTCAATTTGATCAACTCCATGTGTTATCAGGAAACATCTGAAAGTGCCAATTACAAAAAAGCTATGGGTCCAGGTAATACCCCAGCTGTAGTGTTGCACTCTAGAACTAGGAATGCTTATAGCCAATCTGTTCCAGTTCAGTTACAACACACGCACTTGCCTGACAAGGTAAAAGGTTGTCTTGGTGTATCCAGTTCACAAACAGATCAAATAGAATATTCTAGCACCCATAGAATCAGTCTGCTCTCAATCTTCAGCAAAGTATTGCTCATGTCATCAATTGTACTGTCAAAAGTATTTGCCTGCCTATAACCAGCTCACCCACATAGAGTTAGCATTTACCAGGACTACGTAATCCAGATCTCATTGCAGAAATGGTGCTGATATGGACCAAGAGATTGAATACCAGAAATGAGCTGAGTGTAACTGTGCTCAACATCAGGCATAACACTGAGTATGGTTCCAAGAAAACTGAAGTTAATGGTCATCAAGGGACTACATTTCAATAGTAGAGTCATATTAGAAAGATTAGCTCAGCTCAGGATATCACTGCAAGAGTTCCTCAGGGCAGTGTCCTCGGCCCAACTATCTCAACTGCATCATCGATGGCCTTTTCGTTCACATTCTACTTACAGCTCCATTCAAGCTCGCAGCAAGACCTTACTTACATTCATGCTTGGGATGATGACAAGAAAATAAGATAAGTGGCAAACCATGACTACTTTCAACAAGAGAGAGTGTGAACAACCACTTAACTATCGGCATTCAATGGCATTACTATTACTAAGATCCGCTTCATCAAAATATGGGGTCACCAGTGACCAGAACCTCAACTAAATTAGTCTCTGTGGCTGCAAGAACTGGATGTACTGCAGCCAATGACTCAACTTTTGAAGATCCCAGAGATATCCCATCATCTGGAAGGCACAAGTTAAGTTTGTGAAAGAATAATCATGGTTGTCTGGATGAGTACAGCTCCAACAGCATTCAAACATTTCAACATCATCCAAATTATGAGAGGCATTAATAGGGTTTAGTTGGTGGTTATCTACCATCCTGAGCATTTATTCCCTCCACTATCAGTGGGAAATGACTGCAGGGTATACGTTCTGCAAAATTGCACTGCAGTCAATCGCCTACATTAGCACAACAGAACTTTCCCAAAACCCAGCAGGACAAAGGCCAAGAATGACAAGAGCATTAAGCAGACACAGTGATACATATTCGTTGTCCAAATTGCACATAGTTCTGACAATATGTTGATGTTCCTTTATCTTCACTGGATCTAAATCCTGGAACTCCCTGTTTGACCACCTAAGTACCCTGAGCAGAAGGTCTGTAACAGTTAAAAGAAAGGCTCACTATCACCTTTCTCAAGGTTAATTATGGAAATGAAATAAATGCCAGTAAAATCAGATTTTAGAAAGTTATCCCTGGGCCAAGATGAATTCCAGGTTGTAGTTTGGATCACAGTTTTACTTTCATATGGAGAATGCAGACAACAAATTGTTGGGTCGGATGCAACATTGTCACACTTGCTTTTCGAGGCTTTTGTTGCCTTGACAACTGTGCCATGGGTCAAAATGCTTGTGAGCTGTGACTAAACCTCAGATGGCAGATCCTGAGACCCCTCCCCAAAAATATCCTGATGGGCTATCAATAGATCTAGAACATATTTAGAACAATGAAAAGTATGGCACTGGAACAGGTCCATGGGCCCAAGAGTCTGTACTGAACCTAATGTTCAAGCTAAATTTTAAAAAACTACCTCTTGCACTTAATACATATTCCTCTGTTCTCTGCTTTTTTTCATGTGTCTATCTATAAGCATCTTAAACACTATTATTGTATCTAATTTCACCATTATTCATCTCAGGCATCCATGCACTCTTTTTTAAAAAAAAACACTGTCCTGTGCATCTCATTTAAACTTTTGTCCTGAAGTATGTGAAATTTTACCCTGGGAAAAAGATTACATAGGAACATAGGAAGTAGGAACAGGAGTAGGCCAAAAATGGCCCATCGAGCCTGCTCTGCCATTCAATACGATCATGGCTGATCTAATTTATGACCTAACTCCACCTAACTCCACCTGTCTTCTCCCCATATCCCCTAATTCCTCTATCATGTAAAAATTTATCTAACCGAATTTTAAATATGTCTAATGAAGCAGTCTCAACCACTTCCCTGGATAGAGAATTCCAAACATTCACTACTCTCTGGGAAAATCTATTTTTCCTCATCTCTGTCCTAAATCTACTCCCCGAATCTTGAGACTGTGTCCTCTCATTTTAGTTTCCCCGGCCAGCTTAAAAAACCTTCCTACATCTATCCTATCCATACCCTCCATAATCCTATATGTTTCTATAAGATCTCCTCTCATTCTTCTGAACTCGAGCGAATACAATCCTAGATGATTTAATCTTTCATCTTAAGTCAACCCCTTCATCCCAGGGATCAACCTAGTAAACCTCCTCTGGACCGTCTCCAAAGCCAGTATATCCTTCCTCAAATATGGAGACCAGAACTGGACACAGTACTCCAGGTGCGGTCTCACCACTACCTTATACAGTTGCAACGCCACCTCCCTACTCCTGAATTCAATTCCTCTAGCGATGAAGGCCAACATTCCATTTGCCTTCACCTGCAACCTAACTTTTGGCGATTCATGCACAAGCACTCCCAAGTCCCTCTGCACAACAGCATGCTGTAGTTTTTCACCCTTTAAATAATATTCAGCTCTTTTATTTTTCTTGCCAAAGTGGATAACCTCACACTTACTAACATTGTACTCCATCTGCCAGACCTTTGCTCACTCATCCAGCTTAACTATATCCCTCTGCAGACTCTCCACATCCTCATTACAATTTGCTCTTCCACTCAATTTGGTGTCATCCGCAAACTTGGCTACACCACATTTTGTCCCCTCCTCCAAGTCATCAATGTAAATGATGAACAGTTGTGGGCCTAACACTGACCCCTGCGGCACCCCACTTATCACTCTCTGCCAACCTGAAAAACTCCCATTTATCCCGACTCTCTGCCTCCTGTCAGACAACCAATTTTCAATCCAGGCCAATATACTTCCCCAGACTCCACTTTCCTATAACTTACTGATAAGTCTCTTGTGCGACACATTTTCAAACGTTTTCTGGAAATCCAAATATACAACATCAACCTGTTCCCCTCTATCCACCGCACCCATTATATCCTCAAAGAATCCTAACAAGTTTGTCAAACAAGATCTTCCCTTTCTAAAACCATGTTGCGTCTGTCTGATTGAACCCTTACTTTCCAAAAGTTTCACTATTTCATCTTTAATGACGGCTTCAAGCATTTTTCCAACTACAGACGTCAAGCTAATTGGCCGATAATTTCTAGTCTTCAGCCTACATCCCTTCTTAAAAAGTGGCGTGATATTTGCTGTCTTCCAGTCTGCCGGGACCTGCCCAGAATCCAAGGAATTTTGGTATCTGATCACCAATGCATCAACTATAACTTCTGCCATTTCCTTCAGAACCCTTGGATGCATATCATCAGGACCAGGTGATTTGTCTGGCTTTAGTCCCATTAGTTTCTCCATCACTACTTCCTTTGTAACAACTATTTTATCAAGGCCCTCCCCAACATTCGCATCCTTAACTCCGCATTTGGGCATGCTGGACGTGTCTTCCACCGTGAAGACTGACACAAAATATTTGTTTAATGCCTCGGCCATTTCCTCATTTTTTGCTACTAGTTTTCCTTTCTCATCCTCCAAGGGTCCTATGTTAACTCTGGCCACCCTCTTCCGTTTTATATATTTATAAATTTTTTTGCTTTCTGTTTTTATATTTTGTGCCAATTTACTTTCATAATCCTTTTTCCAATTTCTTATTACCCACTTTGTAACCCCTTGTTGTGTCTTAAAGTTTTCCCAATCTTCCAGTTTCCCACTGCTCTTTGCAGCTTTGTACATCTGCGCCTTCAATTTTATACTCTCCTTTATTTCCTTTGTTAACCACTGTTGGTTTTTCCCTCTCTTGCTGCCCTTTTTCCTGACCGGAATATATTTTTGTTGAGCATTACAAAATATTTCTTTGAAAATCTTCCACTGTTCCTCAACTGTTTCATCAATTAATCTGTGCTCCCAGTCCAATCTGCCCAATTCCTCCCTCATCCTATGGTAGTCACCCCTGTTTAAGCATAATATATTAGTTTTAGATCTATTTCCCCTTCCATCTGAATGAGAAATTCAATCATGCCTCTCATAATTTGGTAAACTATCAGATCGCCCTTCCACCTCTGAAGATCCAGAGAAACCACCCAGGTTTTTCCACCCTCTCCTTGTAGCCTCTAATCCAGGTAACATCCTAGTAAATCTCTGTGCTCTTTCCAAAACCTCCATGTCCTTCCAGAATTGCACACAACACACAATATATTTACAATACACAATAGATATACTTACAAGAAGCTTGAGCTCATAGAAATTATTTTAAAATATGAAGATAAAGTAATAGTAATAAACTACGGTATTTAGCAACATTTGCAATGCACAATGATCTGGAGAAACTCAGCAGGTCATGCAGTATCAATAGGAAGTAAAGTGATACTAAGCACTCAGGCCCGAAACATTGGTTAACCTTCATTTCCTGTGGAGGCTGCGTGACCTGCTGAGTTTCTCCAGCACATTTGTGTATTGCAGTTGATCCCAGCATCTGCAGACTTGTAATAAAAACAGTCATACTACACGAAATTGCTTTTTGTCTGCTGTAAGGCAGACAGATTCACCAGTAGAAGAAATTGCCTGAAGCGCCTATTACAGTCAAGGAAGGAGAGTGTGCGTGGATTCACCGCCAACCAGTCCACTCCAAGCTATTGGCAACCCGAGCTTGAGATCCAAACCTCCGGCACAGATAGAAACCCTTCAGCTCCCTCAGCATCTTCTCTTCTCCCATTCCAATACCTGGTACCCCTTCAGCCAGTTTCAAGCCATTCTCCATCAGGCTGCCACCTGGAGTGAGACCCTTGACAGCAGTCTCCACCATCCCACAGCCTGCATGGGTTCCTCTCCTCAAGTCACCAACAGCCCGCTGCCTGTGTGTTCCTCAGCCGCAGAAACACTGGTTCACTGCTCTGGTCATTGTCCCGTGGGTTGTCTCCTCTGCTCCTCCTTCTCAGATGTGGGGGGTGGTCTCCTGTTTTCTGGTGCCCTGCACCAGTACCCCGCTTCCCCGGCATCTGTAACCCCTGTGGCTGCTGCCGATCGTAGGTGCTGCCATCTTTGATGCCAACCAAGCAGTTGTGGGATTTTAAATGAAACCACCATTGGCCCCTTTAACATGATGTAGTCCACCAAAGAATTGAATGTCCAGATCATACCACCAGTCAGTTCAATACATTCAAGTTCCCACCTTTGAACTCAATGGAGTGGGAGGTAAGAGATATCACCATTTTGCAGTGCACAGGTGGGGAAGTTGCATTGCATAGATGGGGAGGTTGGAGGCAAGCTGACCTTGCAGAAGATGTGGCTCTCTATGAAACTGTTGGCAAGATCCAGCTCTTCATATATTTTCTGTTTTGAAATATATAGAAGTGCAATAGTTAAAGTAATTCAAAGCTTTATGCAAGTTGCTGTCTTTACTTCTAATAAGAATGGACAACACATTTTTCAAAAGGTTTGCTTCCTGAAAAAATAAATTGGGGGTTATGATAGACAACTTCAAGATGAACACAAAGATAATTTCACATTTGCTGTTTCACGTTAGAAGTTGAAGCAACATTAAATTAACTTTTACTGAATTTAGCATGTTTAATTGCATAATAATGGTGACACATTGAGTTAGTTCACTGACTTAACAATGTTTTGCCACTGATTTTCATTTGTACTTAGCATCTGATGCCTTTCGTGTCAGTGTCCAAAAATAGTCGGCCGGCATTGATGGATTCCACGTGCTCTGACATTGCTTTTCCATGATTGCAATGCCCTGGTGAAACCTTTCACCATGTTTGTCACTGACTGCACCAAGATCAGCAGGGAAGACGTCCAAATGTCATTTTCAGTGACATCTTGCACTTCATGGTTTTGTATGATTGAAGTAGACTTAAACTATGACAGAAAATCATGAAAATAGGTTATATCTGAAAAACGGTATGTGATAGAAAAATTTTAAGGTGATTTTTGTGATCAGCAGCCCAAAATCCATAAAATACACCCAAAACTGTTCAGGAAGAAAAACCTTTATTGTCCAGTATAATTGGTGATTCATGTCTGAAATATACTCATGAAGTATATTTCTGCTGTCTCATCTTTAAGGAATCAGAGTCAAATCCAATTGGCTAAATATAGTAACAAGGCTTATTGATTGATTCCCGGACAATGCCATATTACCTGTGAAAGTCCGAGCTTTTGGTGTCGGCAGGCAAATGAGAAATAGTTAAAGTAGAAAAATCCAATAAAATGAGAAATTCAGGTTCAAATCATGAAGCTCCAATTTCTACCTTTTTCTTTCCTGGGCACCTGTACAGTCACTTATCAAGCAATAGCAGAAAACCAGGAATAAACAGGGCTGAACCAAGAGTAATGTTTCTGAACTTGTTTGTTCACATGGAGCCCTGTTCACTTTTAATGTGAGGTCCACAGATTCGATTACACTCTGAAACCATCGTGAGAGATTCACTATTAATGAGTGACAGCGGCAGTGAGGGGATGGGGCCCAGTGCCTGGCTTACTAGCAGTCTTGGCAGAAACTAAGAGCAAATTGCCTTCTCCCCCTCAAACGAGGAAATCGAAGTGGGATGGAGACAGGAAAACAAAAGGGGAGTTTTATTTTAATTTTCCCAATCTACATCTGGCAAAGCTCTGCACAGGTCTTGGGAGAGAAAAATAATTTGGTAAGGTGCAGCTGTCCTTGGGATTAGGAAACAGTTGATTGTCTAATCTTGATCCAACTGAACTGATGCCAAACGCCCTGAACAATCTCCCAACAAAGACACATCTTTGGGGTCTCAAGCCACATTTAATTGTGTTGATTTCTGGTCCAACACAGTAGCCAACTAAACAATCAGATCCTTTTGAGCTAACACCTTCCATTAAAGAATTTACAACTTCTTTCAGTTAGAAGCCATGCACAAATGTATTGGGGCAGAATTTAACATTGTCATTTCACTGTGTGTCATCAGTGTAAATAAATGATGAAACAGGCTCAAAGAAATAGCTTCACACCGGGCCTGATGTTCCGAAGCTATTTCCAGCTTTCATTAGCTGCTACAAATTTTCCATTCTAAAACAAATATGCTAGAATTTGCCCATATTTAAGAGCTGGGTCAATTCTTGACTTGTTTTATAGAAGCAGGCTGATTACCACAATCAATAATTTAACATATATCAGGTTTTAATAACACGAGAAAGAAAAACAGAAAGAGGCCATTTGTCCCCTTGAGCGTACCCCACCACTCAATGATCATCACTGGTCTTCAACTTCAAATGTCATTTTCCAATCTAACCCCCCATTACTTTAAATATTAAGTATTCATTGTTTCACCATTTGAGATCTCAATAGTAATTATGTTTTCAGAAATAACCAAAAAATATACCTTAAAATATAAAAAATCTAACAGGCTCTTCTGCCTACCATGTCTGCACTGACCATGATGCCAAATTAAATTAACCTCATCTGCCTGCACATGGTCCATTACACTCTATTCTTTACTGTTTATGTGTCTATCTAAATGTCTCTGATGTGTTGCTATCATATCAGCTTCTACTACTTCCCCTGGCAGCATGTTCCAGGCACCAACTGATCTCTGTGGAAAAAAAAATGCTCTGAAATTTTTAAACTTTCCCAATCTCATCTTGAATTTGTACCCTCTAATTTCTACATTTGGTAAAAAGACTATCTCCCGTTTTACACCTCTCTCAATTTTATATACTGCTGCACCTCATCCTTCTGATTGAACCATTTGCTATTATTTAATCATGTGATCATCAGTAAGACACTGTCCTCATTCCTTTTATTCTTCCCAGCTATTTGATCTCTTTTGGATTGATAGATTTCAAGAAAATTGCATCTCCTATATTAATCTTTTCAATTTAATTAAATATATTTAATTTTAAATATCTTCCCTAGTACATTTGTTCTTCCACAGTTCAATCTTTATTCCAGTTGATCTCCAAACCTCCGGTTGTCCACAGTTGTAGCAATGTGTTAAATAATCCCTCTGCTTTTAGAATGTGAATTCAAATTTTTCTCAAGCTCACAGGATGAATGTCTCCCTTTTTTTTTTGCCACTGCAAGAGTCCCAAGTGAAATGTGTTTGGGACAATTAAAAACCAGTTACTGGTGAGTTTGTGAACACAAGTCAAAATTCCTCACAATTTGGCACAAGATTGATCATCACATTTTGGAAAACATAGCCGAGGCGATGTAGAGAGAGGAAAAATATCACAGAGTGAGCTATGATCAGTGTATATCCAGAATTACTTTCCTTCTAAAAGATTTAAGAAGTAATGGAATATTACTGCTGAAGATTTAGGGCATGAATTGATACTTTATAAATGCAAAATATTTGCCTTTCCCTTTTCTCTCTGATTCCAATGAATAAAAGCAGAAGTTGAAACTTCAGCCTTCAAACTGCACTTGCCTGAGATTACGATCATGCTTAAAGCTGTTCTTTTCCCAAAAGGAAATATGATAATGACCATTTCTGGGTTGCTCTGTTTTACTGTGGAAAAGCAACCTTTCCTGACGTGAGTAACAATTGTGTATCTGATGGAATTTCCATGCAACACTCTTTCTATGAGTGAGCATTATTGGGTATTCCCAGGACAGCCAGGTCCAAGAATTCTGTGAAGGAATGGAACTCTGGAAAGCTCTGTGTTAAATTAAAAAAGGATAAAACAAATGAAAGTAAGTCCAATCCAAGCTCCCAAACACTGGCCCAGCAAATTGCCCTGAGGTCATCAGTGAAAAACTTGATCTCCAACCATAGCCTCGGCCATTTAACTGATTTCTGCTTACGATACTTTGTACACCACCCCAGCAATGTATTGGTCCATCAGCTTGGTGCACCATGTCCTAATCAATTCTCTTACCATTGGCCCTCATCTTGTGGCCTCAGTCCCAGGCAGCACAATACTTGTGATCACAAAGAACTGGAGAAACTCAGCATGTGACCCAGAATCCATGGAGAGAAATGGATAGTCCCTGTTCACGTTGGCACCCTTTTTCATGAGCAAGGATAAAGGGTTTCATAAAAGAGTCCTGATCTATCAAAAAGTGAAAGGCATCAATATTTCTGGAGACAGGAGGGTGTGGGAAGGGAGAAAAGGAAATGCCCCAGGAAACTGCCCAAGGCCAGGTGTGCTGACAAGGTTTCCATATTTTTTCCCTGTTTCCTGTGGCCAGGCAAGAAGCTAGCAGTGACAGCCTGGTGGGAATGTCTTGTCCATTTTACCAATTTTACCTTGCTTTTCCCCTTCTTGTGCTCTCCTGCCTGTTACTATCAAGGCCACAGCTAACACTGAACTGAAACAGGGACTGTGCCCTTCCCTTTTATGGAGAGTATGTGTGGAGGTGGCAATTATTAGTCTTAATGATCATCAGTGGTCAAATAAAGAACTAATCCTGTCAGAAAATGGTTTGAAATTCCAGTCAGCTGTTTAGCTTTTTCTCCCCTGAACTGAAAGCACACAGCTGGATGCTTCAAAAATGAAAAGAGATACTACTGTACTGAGATCTTCCTTGGATGTTAAAGGTAATTAGTGCACTTGGTGAAGGATACATAAATGTGGATGATCTTGTATGGAGTATGATGAATACATTTTTTTAGTTTGTTAAATAAACTCTGAAGTACAATGTCAAGTTGAAGGGCTATGTGCTAACCCCTACGATAACGCCCCTGAGCATTGGCAGTCAGGGAAGACCTCTATTTTGTTGATTAGCAAGGGTCAAGACTCCCACTCAACAGGAAGTAATGAAAGATTTGCGATGAAATCCCAGAAACTAATGCTCTTGAGTTATAGTTTCTCCTGTATTCAATACGTTAATAATGTCATTTGATCAAGTAAGTGTGAATTCCATTTACAAAAGATGGC
The DNA here is from genome assembly GCF_036971445.1 of Narcine bancroftii. Lineage (NCBI taxonomy): Eukaryota > Metazoa > Chordata > Chondrichthyes > Torpediniformes > Narcinidae > Narcine > Narcine bancroftii. Next base: position 110,239,016 of record NC_091473.1, read on the forward strand.
ATATGACGTGCTCAGATTTTCATGTTTCAGCAGGTTTGGTTTTTGCACTTTTCCATCTATTCAGCAATTCTTTTACAAACTTCACACAAATATGTATGAAGATCCAACTCTGTTGAATTCTGCTGTTGCCTTTCCTTTTGATGGGTATAGAGGTTTCTGTTCCATTCTGTGGCATCCATTAAATCAGAGGTGAGATTGCACATGTCCTTGGGCAGCAGCTGAATTTCTTGAATCCAATCTGGGTGGTTGCTTCATGCATTTCTGTGTAAGGGCCCTTAAAACCTGCTCAGGTGCCTATGCCACAAGTTAAAGCAAGGCCTAGATTATTTTGAAGCCACCAGTTGCCTTCATTTGAAGAGAATTGACATGCTCCCTTTTGTTGCTACCTTATTCCAGGCCAGGTCTTATCTCTTCAGGTCAATGCTGGAGATGGAAAGGATGCAGCATATTGATGAAATAATTAATTTTTCATTCTTGGTGTGTGTGGCATCACAATCCAGCACAGATACCGATATTTCTGGTTACGTTAAAACATATAAATGCTACATTTGTTATTGATCATTCACCTCCTCATTGCTTCACTTGTATTCCCCACATTACTTGACTCAGTCCCCTTGTTCTGGTCCTGTTGCTACATCTTCACTGCTCCTTTCCATCTCCTTTCTGATCTAATGTTACCAGTCCAGAACCCCAATGTTATGCTGTGATAAACCTATGCTCACCAGTACTGTACCACAGAGTTTTGCAGTGATAAACCAATACTCACCAGTACTCTTCAGCAGTGTTGTGCAGTGATAAACCTATGGTCTTCAGTGCAGTACCACAGAGATAAACCAATATTCACCAGTATTGTACCACAGTGTTATTCAGTAGCAGACGAATCCTTCAGCTCTATGCCCAAGAGTCAACATTAGACCTGTACCCACCAGTACTGTATTCCAGTGTTATGCAGTGATCAATCTGGGCTCACCAGTACTCTTCCTCAGTATTATACACTGACAAAAATTAAAAATCAAGAAACCACAAATTGTGGAAATCTGAATTAAAAACAGAAAACATCAGAAACACTTAGCAGTTCAGGCAGCATCTGTGGAAACAGAAATAGAGTTAATGTTTCAAAGTTGATAACCCTGTACTCATTGGTACTGATTCTGCTACTAAACAATAGCAATTCTGAGGCAACCAGTAGAAGTTTACCCTGTCTTATGAAAATACACTTTTACGAAGAAACCTGAGTTCAGTTTTATGAAACAATTTGAATGGGTTTTCACTTTTACAAAAATAACCTTCAATAGCAGTAAATAGGTCTTTGCTTGACATCACTTTGGCTTACAAAAGGCTTCATAGGAATGCTCTAGTTTCGTAAAGCATGGTATACCTGTACTGTGCATTATCAGGATGTAATGACAAACCAGTCCTCATAAATACTGCACTTGTTTGATAAAAATAAACATTTACCCCTTGGTAAAATATACTTGGTTAGTCCCAGGGACCAGTGCTAAGTGTTGGATGGGTTCAAGGGACCTGGGCTTAGACTTTTTTTGGGCCCAAGTAGATGGGCTTGGTCTTATGAATATCTGGGCTCAATGATGGTAGGCACTTACAAGACTGGAGTTCATGTTGTTTGAGTCCCGGGGACCTGAGCACAGTGTTAGATTGAACCCATGTTCCTGGAATCCCCCATCTTTTGGAAATGTTTCAAGGGAAAATCACAATGTATTGAACTTTAGCTGTTGCATGTATTCCTTTTAACAGAGTTCTAAACAATCCAAAGACAGGGTCTTTTATGTAATTGCATAAATATTTTGTACTTGGTTAGTGCAATGCCTTTTCAGCGCCAGTGATCGGGACTGGTGTTCGAATCCCGCACTGTTTGTAAGGAGTTTGTACGTTCACCCTGTGTCTGTGTGGGTTTTCCCCGGGGGGGGAGGAGGCTCTGGTTTCCTCCCATCAATCGAAATGTACTGGGGGGGTGTAGGTTAATTGGGTGTAAATTAAGCAGCACGGACTTATGGGCCAAAATGGCCTGTTACCATGTGTTTTTTTTTTAAAAATTGCCATATAAAGCTAGACGCCAGGAAGAGATACTTGCACAATTTGCTGGGATACATTCAAAGCCAGCTGCCAGATGTGAGAACATGAAAGAGTTCATATTTTCATGTCAAAGCAAAGTAGGCAGAGCCCAGACTTGTGTTGGATCCTTTGTTTCAGTCACTTTTCCTTTACAGTGTCTATGATGTAAGAACTGGCGCCAAGCACTGGGCAGACAAGGGTAAAACATTTTAAGAAGGGTGGAACAAAGAACTCTTGTGGTTCAATTGATGACATCAAGACCTAATTTTAGAAATGGTCTCCAGCCTGATTTGTAAGATCATCTGTTTGGGTTGTATTTCCTACATTGCATGCACACCAGAGGAATTATTGATTTTTATGTGTATCTTAGTAAAATTCTGCACATTATGCTATTAACATTTGTCCACTTTTGTTTGATTCACTCTGTGGGATGAAGCGGTCATTGGCAATGCCAATATTTGCTTCCAAACCCCTATTGTACAACTCCTTGAAGTTGCAGGTGGTGAATGAGAACCAACAGATAATCCTCTGATTAATATCAGAGATCCAGCATGTTTTCATGAAGCATTCATCCTGAGGCAGTTTACTGTGCCCTCCATCTGCCAGTTGGAAGAATGTCTCTTGCGGGCAAGGTCTTTCTCATTTTTCTTTAACTCCTCACAGCAGCTTGGGCACCTGGTCACTTTGGTAAGGACTATTACAATTGCAATCTTTAGGGATGCTAAGAGATTAGAAGAGGGTTACTGGGATTTATGGGCTACTACAATTCCCCAGTCTGGATTGTTGAAAGAATGGTCCAGGGTACTCTGCCAAAAGGGATTTCAGCTGTTTTGTCTGTAGTTTGGCATCATGTCTATTGTGCAGCAGTTGATAACAGGAGAAGGTGAAGGGAGAACATGTCAATCCTATGCATGACATGATGTTGGGACATGCTTTACACCTCTACAATTTACTTTGGATTTGTCTCACTAATTCCAGGCATGAGCAAAGAAGTAACTAAATCCAAAATGTATCATGACCTTTGCATATATTGGACATAGCATGTTATAAATTGCTTTACAGTTGTTCTTGGGAATGTCGGTCGAATCAAGTGGAAGTTTATTGCTTCTCCTTGATGTTCTCTGACATTACCAATGGTCAATTCTCCAAAATAAATATCCTGACAATCACCAATGATCAGAAAATGCTCTGTACCAGGCATTTAATTACCTTGACTGGAACAGTATGTTGGAGATTGTAAACGTTTCAGTTACGAATCAACACCTTTTTTGGAAGCCATTCCACCATCTGAATGGTTAAAAAGGCTTGTCTGCATAAGAAGTTGTTTATCGATCCAGAGACGGTGAACAATGCTCTACCTTCTATAATGTTGTTTATCGATCCAGAGACAGTAAACAATGCTCTACCTTCTATAATGTTGTTTATCGATCCAGAGACGGTGAACAATGCTCTACCTTCTATAATGTGAAGCTGCCATTTTATTGGAAACCTGCACTCACATTGTAGTCCATCATTGATGAAATGCCTGCAATGTGTACCATTTCCTGACTTGGTATAGTAGTTCAAACTGTAAAACTTTCCTCCCCATCTTGAGAAGAAAACAACGTGGATAAACTTTAACGTGGGGAAGGATCATTCTAATTTGGACAACATACATAGTTAGAAATATTTTCCCCTTGTGCTCACTCATTCTCTTTGTTGGTGCCGCCTGTGGCTATAGAGCATTCAGATGCATTGCCAGTGGCCAGTTCCCATAAGTTATGGCACTTATCAAATGCTAATGGGGATAACCTCATAATTGGCCCTTCCAAAAATTTTGTGCTTGATTGGAATTTCCAAGTAAATGCTGTCCACCACCAACCCTCGTAAATGACTGGCGCACATTCCTGCCCCCAAACCATTTTAGTGCACAACTTCAGCATCTCATGAATTTCTAGTTTGCTTTATTTTTTTAAATGTAATATATGTTGATGTTCAACTAATTTTAATGATTTCTGATACTGAAGGAGAGGAGAAAAAAATGGTTCACAAGAACACATTGTTAAAATTCATGGAAGTCACAATAAATGAGGATCCATTCAAGCCATCTGATAATGACATCTTGATCAATAATGTGTGTGGCAGTCAATTTGAAAGAATTCAGTTTATAAAAATGTTTAAAGCCAGAAAAATTACTTGTCAATCATTCAAAGAAAATATATGGGTACTTATTTGTTGGCAAGATGAACACGTACTTTTGAACTTGCACAATGGGGAAAATCACCACTGTATATACGTAAAGATCATCTCAAGGAATTCAGTTTCCCAGTTCATCTTTAACCTCTGTGCAATACCTCCTCAAAGCTAAAGTTCACATTTAGAATACTGACAGATGAACCTGATTCAGATCTTGACCCTTTCCGGATGTCATCATGTGTGTGTGCACGAGTGTGTTGTGTGAAAGTGTATGAGGGGTTCACGTGCATGTGTGTGAGGCTGTGAATGTATAATTCTGATATTTTATTATTACCATAATATTTACATTTAGTAAGGAAAACTTTTACCTCAATAGCCTGGCCTGGTGTGGCATTTAGCTTGATAGACTAGAAGTTTCATGTGTGTGCTGATTTATGCCTTCCCCTTAACTCTAATGGCAGCTGCAGTGCTAAATTTGGGCTCCATAAACAGTATAATTCTTGGCTGCGGTAGGGTACAAGGTCAAATAACATTACAAACATGCATAATAGCAGCTGAAGATCTAACGTCTCCAATGATGCAGCAACATTCATTCCTTCTGTGACTATATGTAACATCAGACATTGAGATTATAACAACAAACGGGTTGCTTCTGATTGATCATTGCCAAACATTGTTTATTGTCATTCTTCAGCCAGGAATTTATCACTCTTCCCCAATAAACCTATTAGAAGTGAAGGATGCTGAAAAATTGGATCAAGAACTTGTCAAGTTTTGGGTCACCTTTTTTTTCAAATATTATTTTAAAGATTTTTAAAAAAACAAAATACAATCAAATAACAGCAAGAAATTTTTAGATGCATAAAGAAAAACCTTCCCCTCCCTCCCAACCCTTTAGTTACTGTTGTGACACATAATCTCCCAATTGTCTTCAGGAAAAATATAAGTTAAATCACTTTCCCATTTAAGCCTAAATTTCTCCATTCCAGTTTATCCATACTATCTTGTAACAATTGATACATATCCAAAATATAACCTTTCTTTGGTACAGAGGAAATCAAAGACTCAAATTTCGTCAACATAGGTAAATTCATCTATTTACCATAATTAACTTTTATCAAAGCTCTGGGTTGATAGTAAATAAAGAATTTACAGAAATATCAAATTTCTCCCTCATTTGATTAAAGGAAAGAAACTGTCCTTCTTCAAAGCAATCCTGAACTATTTTTATACCCTTAGAATTCCATCTCTTTAAATGATTATTAAACATTGAAAAGGGACTAAGTTGATAATGGTATAATGGAGTTTGAATTGATAGTTTACCGTTCGACTCTAAGAACATATTTCTTTTACCCCATATCTTTAACAAGTGTTTTAATACCAGCATATTACTTTCCTGCAATAAATTCATATTCCATTTAAATATAAACTGGTGTACCTCAACTTCAGAAATACAAGGCATTTCCACCTTCACCCAGCTCGGAGGTTGGTCCATATCCATCAATCTACTAACAAATTTCAACTGAACTGCTTCATAATAATTTTGAAAATGAGATAATTGAAGACCACCCAATGCATATTTCCATGTAAGTTTATGTAAACCTACTCATGCTAATTTCCCCTTCCATAAAAATTCCCATACTGCACTTTTCAAATCTTGAAAGAAACTCTTTGAAAATAAACAAGTTATTGACTGAAATAAATATTGGATTCGAGGAAAAATATTCATTTTAATACAATTTACTCGACCAATTAATGTTAATGGAAGATCTTTCCATTTAATCAAATCCATTTTAATCCTTTTTAATAAAGGAACATAATTTATATAAAGATTGGTAATCCATATTTACTCTTACTCCCAAATATTTAATTCTATCTGACCATTTCAATTTTATAATATTTTTATATTCCGAATAGTCTCCTTCCCCAAATGGTAATATTTCACTCTTCTCCCAATTTAACTTATATCCAGATAACTCCTCGAATTTCAGCAAGGAATCTTGCAAATATTTCAAAGACTGCTCCGGTCCTGTCAAATAGACCAACGCATCATCTGGAAATAAATTAATCTTATATTCACCATTTGCAATTCTCATCCCTTTAATCTTATCATTTCATCATATTGTCTGAGCTAACGGTTCAATAGCCAATGCAAACAAGGCTGGTGATAATGGACAACCTTGCCAAGTCAACCGTATAAATTTAAATGGTAAAGAAGTTTGAGGATTTGTCACCACCCTAGCAATTGGGGTTTTATATAAAGCTTTAACCCAACCAATAAAATAAGGGCCAAAATTAAATTTTCTAACACCTTAAATAAAAAATTCCATTCAACCCTATCAAAAGCTTTTTCCGCATCCAGTGCGGTTGCTGTCTAGATGCATTGACCAATGTGATCAATCTAAGAATGTTATCAGACGTATTTCTATTCTTAATAAAACCTGTTTGACCTACATGTATCAACTGAGGTAAATATTTAGCAAGGCTCTTCGCTAATACTTTTGCCATAATTTTATAATCTACATTTAGTAAAGAAATAGGCCTATATGAAGATACTTTCAATGGATCCCTATCTTTCTTTAAAATCACAGTAATTATAGCACTCGAATAAGATTCTGGTAACACCTGATCCTCAGTTATTTGCTGTAGAACATCTCCAAATACTGAGGATAAATCTTCATAAAATACTTTATAAAATTCAGCTGAAAATCCATCATCCCCCGGTGACTTCCATTCGGCATCTCTTGTATAGCTTCTTTAATCTCAAAATCTGTAAATGGAGCTTTTAATTCCCTAACCTCCTCCTCTCCTAAAACAGGTACATTTAATTTAGATAAATAAGGATCAATAGAACTAGCTTCCTGCTTTCCCTCAGAAGTATATAATTGTTGATAAAATGAGTAAAACTGGTCATTAATTTCCTGAGGTTTACAGGTAACTATTGAATTTTTTTTAACAGCCTTAATAATTTGCGATGTCTGTTCTGTTTTTAATTGCCATGCGAACACCTTATGAGCCCTCTCACCTAATTCATAATAATGTTGCTTAGATCAATTAATTAAACGCTCATACTAATAGGTTTATAGTGTATTATAACATAGTTTCAACTTCACTAAAGCTGCCATTTTATCTTCTGTAAAATTTTTCTGATTCCTTTTAGTAACTCAGTAATTTGTTTCTCCAATATTAAGCTTTTGTTTTTTTAATTTTTGTAGTATAACTAATAATTTGCCCATGCAAATATGCTTTCAAAGCATTCCATAATACAAAAGTACTATATACAGTATTAACATTCTCAGGCAGAAATAAAGCAATCTGTTCCTTAACAAAAGTAACAAATTCTGGTTTCTTTAATAGCATTGTATTAAATTGCTATCTACAAGATCATTGCACCACTTCCGGACTTGCACAAGAGAAAAACAACATAGAATGATCTGATATGACCCAGCTTTTATATTCGGCTTGGATAACTCTACCTTGTAAATGTGCTGATACCAAAAAATCTATTCTAGAAAATGAATCATGTCTAAATGAATGAAAGGAGAAATCTTTCTCTATAGGATTTACTTTCCTCCAAATATCAATTAAATTCAAATCTTTCATCAAGGCCCCTAATTGATTTTGATTTCCTTATACTTTTTGGAGACCTATCCAACAAATGATCTAAAACACAGTTAAAATCTCCCCCAACCAAAATAGTTTCCTTGGCCTGACTCAACAAGACATAAACCTTTCATCATCCACATTAGGTGCATAAATATTTAACAAAGTCCATGATTCAGCAAAAATTTTACAATTCAACCTCAAAACCCTCCCTGCATTACCTTCAAAGAATTCTAATTCAAACGGTAATTTCTTATGAATTAAGATTGCTACACCTCTCGCCTTGGAATTGAAAGAAAAAAATACATGACCAACCCAATCTCTATTCAATTTCATGTGTTCTTTTTCAGTCAAATGTGTCTCTTGCAAAAAAGCAATATCAACTTTCATTTTTTTTATATAAGCCAATACTCGTTTACACTTAATAGGATTATTCAATTCCTGAGCATTAAAAGTTGCAAAGTTCAAATTAGACATTTCAATAAAAATTCTACTATAAAATATTATTCCCCTTTCTAATTCCTTAAATATTCTAAACCCTCCCCTATATAAAAATACCACAAAAGCAAAATAAATATATAAACTTCCCTCAGTAACCTACTAAAAAGTAGTAACTCCCTAAAAATATGGGTGTGGTAAAACCCACTAGGCCCTTTGGACCTATCAGGTCTCCGTGTCATCCAGCATCCCCCCAATCAGACTTTCACAAAGTAATTATTCAGACATATTTAACCCGGCTATTCCAATCCCAATTATTGTTTTGGGTCTTCAATATCAAGAAGACTTTGCATTTACTCTCCTTTTAGGGAACGATAATGGCGACTGACCACTTCTTTGCAAATCTGGCAACGAATTAGCAAAAATTAATGCATCATGATCATTTTCAAAAAAATTGAGACTGAAAATTTTCATAAAAAACTTTTATGTACAGCCGGTTAATGAAAGGACAACTTGTAACCCTTTCGCCACAACACTTCTTTAGCTGAATTAAATTCTCGGCACCTTCTAATAATTTCTTGACTCAAATCTGCATAGAAAAACATTCTGTTATTTTGAACCATCTCGATGCCTTCTGCACCGCAACTCATAATATAATTTCTCAATCTTGATATTTCAAACAACGAGTCAAAACTGCCCTTGGTGGTTGACCTGGAAATGTTTTTTTTCCTCAATGCTCTATGCGCTTCATCCAACTCTAAACCATCCGGAAAAAATTCCTTGCCTAGTACCTCAGGAATCCATTTCTTAAAAAACTCTACTGGATCTGAACCTTCCATATCTTCTGGAAGACCTACTATTTTTACATTATTTCTTTGACCTTGATTCTCTAATGAATTAATCTTCTTCAATAATTCCTTCTTCTGAATCCCCCAATTCATGAAAGAGTCCTTCACTTTTTCCATTTTTTCTCTATTACGCTCTACTTGATTTTTACATTCAAAAAAAGCTTCTTCAATTTAAAAAAAATTATCCTGTACAGTATCTACTGTTTTTATACATCTACTAACATCACTTTTAACTACAGTTATATCTTTCTTCATAGAATTCATCTCTTCACACATATTGTTCATTTTAGTTTTCACTTCCATAAATCCTTGATTTTTCTGAGTAGACATCTGCATTGACAAGTTTTCCATTTGATGAGCAGTCCCTTCTATTATTGTAATCACAGAATCCAGTCCAGGTTCCATCACTTCCCCTTGAGGCCTACTTTCTCTGGTCTCAGTCCCCATTTCTTCCTGTGTTAATTCCAGTAACGTTGAGCTCGCTTCCTCCCCTAATGCAGTGGCTCCTCTTCCAGTGCGGCTGCGGGTCTGGAAACCCATCAGTGGCGTTCCGACCTCGTCAGCCCGCCATCTTTCAGGCTCTCCCACAGCCCACACCTTTTTCAATAACTCATGGACCCGTGACGCACTGCGTATGCCCGGCAAAGACACCGACCGCGTAGGTGCGTCTTCTGACCCTATACTGCGTGCCCCTGGACCACTGGGCAATAATGCATGCTTGCGAGTCTGTCCTCGCTCAGCTGATCTGCGTGCATGCCCATGAACCCTGGTACGTGAGTCAAGGCCAGCCGAGTTCATCACTGAACTGGCGGCATCTTGCGAATGCGCGATCGGCGCCAGTGTAATACTTAGCCGAGCAGGAGTACTCTGAAGCTTGGGCGCTCCAATCGACAGCTTCAGCTGTCCTACACTGAACCTGAGTTTCCTCCCACGTTCCATAGACATACAGGTTCAGTAGGTTAATTGGTCACATTGGTGTTATTGGGAAGTGTTATTGAGAGCGGGGGGGGGGGGGCATAAACTTCCGTTTGCTGTGAGTTGCGCTCACTGAATCTGGTCTGTAGTTGGGTGGGGGTGGCACAATAACTCATTTGGTGGGGGCCACGGATGCCCCCCTATGATGCTGACCTTGGGCTAAATTGAGGGCAATGAGATTAGATGGGCCAAAGGACCTTTTTGGTACTGTAGTGCTCTATGGTTTTATATCAGGCACACAGTAATTATGGAATTTTATGAATAAGGTGCATTCTGCATCTGAAAGATAAAATTGAATTGTTTATCAATGTAAAAATGCAGGGTATCGTGTCAAACAGTACAAGGCATCATCTTTTACTTCTGAGACATCAGTTCAAGAGTCTGATAACAATTTACCAATTATATAGTTTATGATTTTAGTAGATTATGTCACTGTCATCTAGATCCAAAAGACCTACAGTATAATATTATATAAACCTTATAACCATATGATGGAATTTCATTGTCTGTTGTACTTCAAAATGATCTTCAGTCAACTATTTTGTGAATATTTTAAAGAAATAAGATAACTAAAAGAAAGTTGCAGCTAGTTGCTTCCATCCTTTTAAAAAGATATTGAACTCTGCATTAGGAATGGGATAAGCTTAATTTCTGGAGATATGCATATGCATATATACATTTCTGGAGGTCTGCAATTGGAGCGGAGAAAGAAGGGATTCTCATATTTGGTGAGTGGCTTTGGAGATGATTCAAGCACAATAGGAGAAAATGGGGTAAGTCATCTGGTTGGTTTTGGGAAGATTTAAAGAGAGCTTCAAGAATGAATGGCTTTCGTTAAAAGACGCCAGAAAAAATTGCAACTTTTTATTAAGGCAAAGAAGCAGGGAGAGATAGTTAAAGGACGTGGACAAAAAAATGCAAGGCTTTGATTAAAAACATTATTGACATAATTTAAGAACATCACCAAAAAAAAAAGACAATTTAGGAAATTTTTCATTTATACGGTAGCAGATTAATAAAAAAGCACTCTGAATTAATGATGAAAGCAGAATCCTTCATTGATCTTCCAGATAAATGGTGGAATGTTTATAAAAAGCAATTTAGAAAGATGCAGAGGAAAGATCAGTATTTACATGGAAACTTCCAGACGGTTACCAGTTGTTCGTCATTTTAGAGCATGATAATGATTAAATATGACAAAATAATTTGCACACAACAAATTTCCATAAAAAGAAATGTGATCATTATCGTGGCCTGTGATTTTTGTGAGTGTGTGTGTGTGAGTTGTTATGAGCCCAGAGGACCCCAAAACCCAACAGCAATAGATATCCATCAAGACAAATGGTTACTTAAACAAAAGTTGCTTTTAATTATCTTTAAACATGAAGACACAATCACACTCTAACTTATCACTATTGATTTAACTAACCTAACTTAACCCCCTTCTACTTCTAAGCGTATGTGTTTGTAATATGTGTGTGAGTTCAGAAAAGTTCTTGATTACAGTCCAATCTCACTTCTCATTCCTCCAAGTTCACTGGTTGCAGGCAATTCTTATACTGTGCACAGAATTTAACATTTATAAAGTTCACCAGGCTTTGGTGCTTGAAAGGTAAATGATTACCACTCAGGAAGGTTTTTGTTGGTTTTCAGAGAGAGATTTGTTGTTCCTTTTTAATCAGCCACTCCAGTGTCGTGCTGACAAAACTCCCCCCCCCCCCACCCACCCCCCCCCCAGGGTTCTCCAGATGATAAACTCTTTTTTTCAGGTCACCACAGAGTTCCTTTTTATTTCTCTTATTTCAAGTGAAACATTAGACAGCCAGTTCACTCCTCTTGCATGAACCACAAGGGCTTTGACCAGGCTGAACTCTGCACTCACAACCCGTCTTCGAAATGACATTTTCCACAAGCACCAGCTTGTCCTGTTCCAGTCCCAGCTTCTGTTACTGACTAACACTGTAGAAGTGATCTGTGTATGTGTGTGTGTGTGTCTCTCTCTCTCTCTCTTTCTCTCACTGAGAGAAAAAACTTCTTTGAGTCTCTTGCTTACAAAATCACATGACCCACTTAGAACAACCATTTCCTCTCCAGACAGAAGGCGGCTCCAACAAGCTCTTTTATCTGTTGCCTTTTGTAAACCACAATCTATTAGTGAAGTCTCTTGGGCACTCTCCAAAGCTCTTGCAAATGCTGTGGTGTTGAGATGTCTAGCATTAGCGGAGCTCCAGTATTTCAAATAAGATCTGTTTTAAAGTGTTTGTATGTGACCTACTCTAATAAACCTTTCCCAATTTATCTCCCAAAAACATATCTATATACTCTGTCACAGTGTGCATGTGCACACATATGCACAAATGCGTGGGAGCAGGTGGTAGATTGTTGAAACTCTTTGCTAGTAGGGTCAAGCTTGCATTTGGATTTGACACAAACATGACCTCTCATCTGGATTCAGAGCAATGAGGAGCGAAAAATGGAGATGAGAGAGAGGACCACAGCATTAGACCCACCTAAAGAACCTTCCCAGTGCCAGATGCCTTGATTTGTGATCTACTCAGGCTTATCTCCTTTAACCAGTTTTGGAGTAAGCTTCATATGATGTAAAGGACTACTTCTGTATGAAAGGTTAGCAATAAACAGTAAACCACGTATGATGGGAAATTATGGAATAATAGTAAACATCGGTATGCCCCTCTGGACACCTATGTGCATTAATATGTCATATTCAGACGAACAGAATAGAAATGACCATGTCCCTGACTTTCTTTCACACAGTATTTTTTAAGAAATGTTTTTGTGTGGTGCATTATAGAATTTCTCGGCCTCTGTCTTTCTTAATTTTCTCAAATAGTATCACTTTATATTCCACCCAAAATTCCAATGACCTATCTGCTAATCTGTTTATAACACTAATCTGTTTAAACTTACTAAATTTGGGTTACATGTTAATATGGATGTAAGTAACCCCGAAGAGAGGCCTGCTGGATTTACACTCCAATGAAGTCAAAGCTAAAAATCCAAACCACACCTTTGCATGTGTGTCCTAAAATTATTGTAGACCACCTAGATCAGTGGTTCTCAACCTTTTTCTTTCCATGCACATACCACTTTAAGTAATCCCTATGCCATTGGTGCTCTGTGATTAGTAAGGGATTGCTAAAGGTGGTATGTGAGTGGGAAGGGAAGGTTGAGAATCACTGCTCTAGACCCAATTGTTACTGAAATATTTTGCTTGAGAAAAATTGTCATTGGCCCATTTCCTTTGGAGTTATGAAACCGGGCACATAACGAGTCAATTAGGTACAATTAAAAGAGAAGTTTTCAAATTTTTTCTTTCCACCCACATATCATCTTAGGTAATCCCTTACAGAGCACCTATGGCATAGGGAATACTTAAAGTGGTATCTGAGTGGAAAGAAAAATGTTGAGAACCACTGACCTAGATAGCAATGTATCAACTACCTGGTGAAAAGCTATGTGCACAATGTGGGCATTATTTAGAACTTAGATTTGGGGAGGCCATTAAACATATTTTGCCATTCATTAAGATTATGGCTGTTCTTCTACCTCAGCACCATTTTCCAGCATGATCCCCAAAACCCGTAATTCCTTTGATGTCCAGAATATTAACATAAATTCATTGGCTGGCTATAGTTAAAAAGATTTTAAAATTAATCTTGAAAGGTGTGAGTTAAAATATCCTGAGGTTTTCCAACTACCAATGTGAGGTTTGCTCCTTCTGTGTGCACTTCTTCACTTAAGAACAAAAATGAAGCTCTCATAACTGTTGTCGTTTTCCCCACTGTGTCCCGAAAGAAGGAATAGACATGGACGGGCTGACACAGAAATGGCATCAGTTGCAAGAGTGACTCCATCGGAATGTACAAACTTGCAGTTTAAATTCACCAGGTCATGCAGCCTCATGGGGCCTTTGTCAGGTGTAAGCAAATGCAAGCAGGTGCTTGAATAAAAAGGAAGAGAGTGGAGAGGAGGTGGCGGGAGTGGGAGCGCAGACTAACAGGTTCACAGGTGGATATGGGTTGGAGGGTAGAAGAGAAAGCACTGAGATGATGGGGAAGGTAGCAAACTGATAGAAGAGGGGGGAAGGGGCTAAGGAACTAGAGAAAGGAGATTGAGGGATATGGAAGGAAGGGAACTTGGGGGAGGGAACTAATGGAAATTAAAGAAGTTGATGTTAATGCAGTCTGGTTGGAGAGTGTCCAGAAAGAATATAAGGTGTGGAAGATGAAAGTATCTCTATCTCTCAATACTGAAAGATCTGGTTGGAGTTATAGGTGGACAAATGATCCAGGAATATTCATTATTGAACCTTGGTGTGGGTAAAGCCCATTTTCCAGGCCTTAATTTCTGCATTGTCCTTTGTAAACTTCCACTAATATGAGGAAAAGGAGGTTAGAAATCCTTTAAAAGTACAAATAACTAAACCCAGGCAGGTAACATCTTGCTACAGAATTGCCAGTTAACGTGGAATTCATAGTTAGCTTGGCATTTCACTAGCAAGCCCATCTCAAGCCCAGGCGAAGCTTAATTATAACCATAATAATCAGGTTCTTCATTTGCTGCATCTAGCGCTCCAGATGTCTAATCATCCAGTCCAATAATGCAGATAATGGCTAAGTTTAGGATGCTTTATGGATGATTAAAAAAAAATCAATTAATCCCTCAGCAATCCTTTTACCATTTTTAGTGGTAGGATAAACATGTAGGAATGTGAACCTGTTTTCGTCTCTCTATGTGAAGATATAGGAAACAAGAATAAAGGTTTGACCAAAACAGAGACTGCACTGGAAACAAAATTTGTCATACAGAGACTAGACCGATAATTATCATAAGCTGGAACTTCATCTAAACATGCCAGCAGTATATATTGTGAAATCTTGCAAATATTAAGAAGTGATGTACTCTTTAAAGAAAGGAAATTCTCAGAGGTTTAGATGAGGATAACCATGTGCAGGGATGAGAATGATGGTGCTGGTTTTTGGAAGTAGTAGATCCTGGAAGCCTCACTGTATTTCACACAAATGGAAGTCTAAGTCAGCAATAAAATGGCAAAAAAGCCCTTGTAATTATAAAAAGTCATCATAAATTATTCGTGGGATTATTGTAATCAAACTAATAACCCTTTGTTACAATGGTGACCATTAAGACATTCGTTAACAATCAGTACCAATTTCCTCTGACTGAGAAAAACACATCAAAGCATTCTTTTGGATATCCATGTGCACAAATCACTAAAACCTGGTGGACATGAACAACAAATAACCAAAACGGCTAAGGATCATCTTGATCTCATGAAGGTTGGAATACAGAGGAGGAACTGTCGCGATAGCAACCTTTCCCTTAATGTCAGCGAAACAAAAGGACTAGTTAATTTATTTCAGGAAATAGAGAGGAGTGCAGATCCCTGAGTGCATCAGTGGTGAAAATGGTGGAGACCTTCAAGTTCTCATAAGTAAATATCACCTGGTATAAGCACATTGATGTTACAACCATGAAAGCACACTAGAGATTCTGAAGCCTGAGGAAATTCAGCAAGTTCCTGAAGTCTCTTGCCAACTTTTACAGATGCCTCATGGAAAGTATCCCTCCCAGATACATCACCACTTGGTACAGGAGCTGGTGCAGTTGAGGCCATCACAAACACCAACACCATCCATTGACTCTGTAAACCCTCGCTGCTGACATATAAAGGGACCCATGCCACCCTGGTCAAATTCTCTTCTTTCCCCTTCTGTCAGGCAGAAAATACATGTGCTTGGAAAGAAGAACCTTCAAATGGAGGGACAATTTATTTCCTGCTATTATCAGACTCTTGAATGGATCTCACACTGGAAAAAGATAATGCCCATGCACTGCCTTTTATAACTGTAGTTTTCTCTATGCCGTGCACTATGTTTTTGTGCCTCTCTCTATGTCCTGCAATCATGGACTATTGTATCACTACTCCCTGCACGTCTGCATTATTTATTTATTTGTTTGTTATTATTTGCACTTCCCACTGTACAAGTTGCATTGCCTGATAGCAACAATACAAAGCTCTTTACTGTATTTTGGTATACCTACAGTAAAACAATTCAATTCAAGATTTGCTAGGCTGTTGGCCTTAATTAAGGCCCACTTGCCTTTATCTATTTAAGAGAAAAATTAAGGATTAATGATTGAACATCAAATTTCTTGCTTGACATCTCCTTGGACAAAGAGGAACAAAGGTGGCAAGCGACAAATGCTACTGTACAAGAAAATCAAGGTCTATGGGATAGTGAACAGTAGTCATAGAGCAAGGGTAAATTCTGATCACTAGAGTTTGAATATAACACATGACCACAGAGTGCAGAGTCTCTTCTGTCTTCCATCAGATCAACATTTATCATCAATCCCTAAAATAGGCATCAACCAGTGGCAGGTGAAATCGAGCATGATGCAAGAAGAATTTGTATCACCTCCTAACCTTATTTGATCCAAGAAGGCTCCCCTTCCTAAATCCTCCTATGTTTCACCCAACCTTGTGGCCCATTAATTGCTTTCACATCAGGAAAGAGCTGATTCTTGAAAGAATACGATCAATGTAGATATGAGGCTTTGAAGATGCAGCTTTGATTGAAATGTTCAATTCCGTATATCAACATCGGGTGTTCCTGGCAAGCAACATCTATTTTAATGTAGAAACAAGACTACCATAACAGTAAAACTTTTCCTCAACAAAAAAACATACTTTTGAGATGCCCATGATACTGATCAGAACAGATTCCTGATCTGTTATGATGACATAGTTATGATTTATTAGTTTGTTTCTGCAGATTTCATCAACACATCAACATGGTATCCCTAACAACAAGGTAGCTAGTCAGTGAAGCAATTTCACTGCTAAATGCTGCTCGATATTAACTACTCCTGATGATGAGCAATTACAGTGTCTACAGATTTTGTGTTTCACTCCGTGCAAGTCACTCTAGTTTGTTGGCCTACAAAGTCATGTTGCCTATGGTCAAATGCTTATATGAAATGTTTAGCAATATTCAAAACAGACTCAGACTTTTTTTCTGAATTTTGTTGAACCATATGAAACGTTGGGCATGAAAAAATCCTGAAAACAATGTAGCATAGTAAGCTTAGGATATGATCTTAAGTCAACTGTTTCCAGTGAGTGCATTTTTATGCTTGTTAATCCTTGTTAACTGAGATGTAGGAGAACTGCAAATATTCATGAAAGAGCAATGTGCTGACTGATATGTTCTCTCATTAAGCTCAAGTAACGTCAGCAATACTGGGTAAACACACCCTTTGTCCTGTGTTCATCTGAAGATCAGGCAAGTCTATGCAGGTCCAAAAGTTTAACCAAAATAGCCAAAACAAAAATATTTATTTTCATGTTTAGCTCCTTTGAGTCGTGCTTTAATTTGCCTTCTGTTAGGCTTCGTAGATCTTTATTTGTGATTACCATTAACTAATTTCTTTGCCTCAGTTTTTTTTCAACAAATTTCAGGTTTGTCTGAATTTCTTTTTACTGGGGGTACAGAAGAGAACCCATTAGAATGGCTGGTCTCTCAATTTTGCAGAGTGCCTTTTATTCTGAGGAAAATATTAAAACTTCATCAACACCAACACTGAAGAGTCCTCAGATGTTACAAGCAGTGGCTAAATCTGCATGTGTGTTTGATATAATCAGGGCCGTTTTTCCCTCTGAGAAATCAAATCAGCAATACAGAAAATGAAATTCTGAGTTGTAGAGTTTGCTTTTTTTTTGAATATTTTATTTATAATTTTTCAAACTCAAACAATTTCCATATTCAAATATTTACAAATTTAATCAACCGCTAAGTTTGTCATTTCACCCCCCTCCCCCTCCCCCCACCCCTCACACTCATACCTCGCGTACAGGACATCTACAACATAGGTAAGGGAATCAGCACTGGAAGATTCCCTGGCCTCTTATTCCTTTCAAGTAGCTTCTTTCTGTACTCTTTCTGTACAAACTAATCTGTTTAGGGGCAGATACACATCAAGACATTATTGGACATCCACAGTCGCACACCACACCCAGACTTACAGGAACAAAGGAGAAAATGTAAAAGAAATTAACCAATAAATAAGGTTCTTGGATTTGCCACATCTCAGCAGCCAGTGCCCAGGCTGTCACTTTTCCTTGGCTGTTGTTGATTGTGGTATGATGGAACAACCTCCCTAGATCCCCCCACCCCCAATGGGAGGGTAGATAGGTGGAGTAGGGGGGGGGGGGTGGAGGCACATGGGCCCACACTATATCTGTTCTCCAATGTAATTTAAATATGGTTGCCAAATTTTGAGGAATGTACTAGTTTTCCAAATTTTTCATTAAAGCGTGAAAACACATGGGATTGAAAGGCCTATTTGATGAAAAGGCATAGAGTTCTGGAAATTTATTATCCGAATCTGGAAGCTCTTTTAAACAAAACTCTTTCTGAATTTTCTTCTATACAGATTATATTGCTTCAAACTTCATAAATATCTTGGATTTTAAATTATTTCAGATACTTCTTATAAAGTCCCAGGTAAGTGCAGGAGTAAATCCCTTAGGTGGGAATGGTGTGGGGATGGAGGAGGGGAACAAGCAAAAAGATGCAATTGGGGATTATGCCATCCTGCATAAGAAACTAGAGAATTCAGAAAGTCCAGCTCTAACAGAAGCAATGTTTTTGGAACAGATATTTAAATGATAATAATTATTAAAAGCTAGAGCAGGGGTTCTCAACCTTTTTCTTTCCACTCATACCTTCTTTGGCTTGGCTTCGCGGACGAAGATTTATGGAGGGGTAATGTCCACGTCAGCTGCAGGCTCGTTTGTGGCTGACAGGTCCGATGTGGGACAGGCAGACCTGGTTGCAGCTGTTGCAGGGGAAAATTGGTTGGTTGGGGTTGGGTGTTGGGTTTTTCCTCCTTTGTCTTTTGTCAGTGAGGTGGGCTCTGCGGTCTTCTTCAAAGGAGGTTGCTGCCCACCGAACTATGAGGCACCAAGATGCACGGTTTGAGGCGATATCAGCCCATTGGCGGTGGTCAATGTGGCAGGCACCAAGAGATTTCTTTAGGCAGTGCTTGTACCTCTTCTTTGGTGCACCTCTGTCACGGTGGCCAGTGGCGAGCTCACCATATAACACGATCTTGGGAAGGCGATGGACCTCCATTCTGGAGACATGACCTGCCCAGCGCAGTTGGATCTTCAGCAGCGTGGATTCGATGCTGTCAGCCTCTGCCATCTCGAGTACTTTGATGTTAGGGATGAAGTCGCTCCAATGAATGTTGAGGATGGAGCAGAGACAATGCTAGTGGAAGCGTTCTAGGAGCCGTAGGTGATGCCGGTAGAGGACCCATGATTCGGAGCCGAACAGGAGTGTGGGTATGACAACGGCTCTGTATACGCTAATCTTTGTGAGGTTTTTCAGTTGGTTGTTTTTCCAGACTCTTTTGTGTAGTCTTCCAAAGGCGCTAATTGCCTTGGCGAGTCTGTTGTCTATCTCATCGATTCTTGCATCCGATGAAATGGTGCAGCCGAGATAGGTAAACTGGTTGACCGTTTTGAGTTTTGTGTGCCCGATGGAGATGTGGGGGAGCTGGTAGTCATGGTGGGGAGCTGGCTGATGGAGGACCTCAGTTTTCTTCGGGCTGACTTCCAGGCCAAACATTTTGGCAGTTTCCGCAAAACAGGACGTCAAGCACCGAAGAGCTTGCTCTGAATGGGCAACTAAAGCGGCATCATCTGCAAAGAGTAGTTCACGGACAAGTTGCTCTTGTGTCTTGGTGTAAGCTTGCAGGCGCCTCAGATTGAAGAGACTGCCATCCGTGCGGTACCGGATGTAAACAGCGTCTACATTGTTGAGGTCTTTCATGGCTTGTTTCAGCATCATGCTGAAGAAGATTGAAAAGAGGGTTGGTGCGAGAACACAGCCTTGCTTCACGCTATTGTTAATGGAGAAGGGTTCAGAGAGCTCATTGCTGTATCTGACCCGACCTTGTTGGTTTTCGTGCAGTTGGATAATCATGTTGAGGAACTTTGGGGGGCATCTGAGGCGCTCGAGTATTTGCCAAAGCCCTTTCCTGCTCACGGTGTCGAAGGCTTTGGTGAGGTCAACAAAGGTGATGTCGAGTCCTTTGTTTTGTTCTCTGCACTTTTCTTGGAGCTGTCTGAGGGCAAAGACCATGTCAGTAGTTCCTCTGTTTGCGCGAAAGTCGCACTGTGATTTTGGGAGAACATTCTCGGCGACACAAGGTATTATTCTATTTAGGAGAATCCTAGCGAAGATTTTGCCTGCAATGGAGAGCAGCGTGATTCCCCTGTAGTTTGAGCAGCCTGATTTCTCGCCTTTGTTTTTGTACAGGGTGATGATGATGGCATCACGAAGGTCCTGAGGCAGCTTTCCTTGGTCGCAGCAGAGCTTGAAAAACTCATGCGGTTTGGCCTGCAGAGTTTTGCCGCCAGCCTTCCAGACCTCTGGGAAGCTTCCATCCATACCTGCTGCTTTGCCACTTTTCAGTTGTTAAATTGCCTTATATGTCTCTTCCTGGGTGAGGACCTCATCCAGCTCTAGCCTTAGGGGGTGTTGAGGGAGCTGGAGCAGGGCAGATTCTTAGACTGAGCGATTGGCACTGAAAAGTGATTGGAAGTGTTCTGACCATCGGTTGAGGATGAAGATCTTGTCGCTGAGGAGGACTTTGCCGTCTGAGCTGCGCAGTGGGCTTTGGACTTGGGGTGAGGGGCTGTACACAGCCTTTAGAGCCTCGTAAAAACCCCTGAAGTCGCCAATGTCCGCGCTGAACTGGATTCACTTGGCGAGGCTAGTCCACCACTCATTTTGGATCTCTCGTAGTTAGCGCTGAAGATGGCTGCATGCACGACGGAAGGCTTGTTTCTTCTCTGGCCAGGATGGCTTTGCAAGGTGAGCCTGGTGGGCCGCTCGCTTCTTTGCCAGCAGCTCCTGGATTTCCTGGTTGTTTTCATCGAACCAGTCCTTGTTTTTCCTGGAGGAGAAGCCCAGTACCTCTTCAGTGGATTGCAGTATGGTAGTCTTCAGCTGATCCCAGAGGGTTTCAGGGGACGAGTCCGTGAGGCGGATTGCATCCTCGAGCTTTGCTTTGAGGTTTGCCTGGAAGTTTCCTCTCTTCTCGTCTGACTGCTGGTTTCCAACATTGAACCTCTTTCTGGGGGCTTTACTGTTCCTGGGCTTTGGCTTGAAGTGAAGGTTGAGCTTGCAGCTAACCAGCCGGTGGTCAGTGTGGCATTCCGCGCTGGGCATGACCCTGGTGTGGAGCACATCTCGTTTGTCTCTTTCTTGCACCAGGACGTAGTCTAGGAGGTGCCAGTGTTTGGATCGGGGATGCTTCCAGGTAGTTTTCAGGCTGTCCCTCTGCTGAAAAAGGGTGTTTGTAATGACAAGCCACTGTTCTGCGCAGTAATCCCTATGCCATAAGTGATTAGTAAGCGATTGGTTAAGGTGGTATGTGAATGGGAAGGGAAGGTTGAGAATCACTGCTCTAGACCCAATTGTTACTGAAATATTTTGCTTGATAAAAATTGTCGTTGGCCCATTTCCTTCGGAGTTATGAAACCGTGCTCATAATGAGTCAATTAGGTATGATTAAAACAGTGGTTTTCAAACATTTTCTTTCTACCCACATACTGCTTTAAGCAATTCCTTACTAATCACAGAGCACCTATGACATAGGGAATACCTAAAGTGTTATGTGGAAAGAAAAAAATTGAGAACCACTGAGCTAGTTAAAGAATGGACCTTGTAGTAGAATGTATATGGACCTTTCAGAGTATTGGAATATATTTGAAGTAATCCCTATGCCATCAGTGCTCTGTGGTTAGTAAGGGATTACTTACAGTGGATATGTGAGTGGGAAGGGAAGGTATTTTGGTATTTGAAGAGTTGAGCTGGAGGGAAGCACTGAAGAATGCAAAGAAATTGGGAAGTTTAAAACTGTAGAGTCTCCTCACCTCCTCGTAAGACATTGGGCCATTTTGTTAGATAAATAATGGATAATGTATCAGGTTTGGAGAGACCCATTGGTAAAAATTAATAACATGAGAGTGGAAAGAAGTACATTTCAGGATTGTTTATGGATATATAAACATTTACATGCACATAGATAATGCATGTAACCAGACATTTGCCATTTGTCAGTCTGCTTCCGTCAGTTGACTTTAGAGTGACTGATCCCAGACTTAGGAAAAAGGCTCTGCTCAACAGTGAAGAGACATCAATTTTATGTTAATGACCGTATTTCCTGGGCATGTAAATATACTAACAGACAACTGCCTGGATATGCAAAATAAAATTAAAATCACAGAGTGCACTTTCCCAAGTTATAGGTTCTGTATTTCATATTTCCCCAAATTTTATATTTTTCTGCAACTTTACCATCAAGTCGTATACCTCACCACACTTCATGCAAATCCTACTTTCAAAGGCCAATTAAACAACCTTCATCATTTTTCATGTTGTTTATATTTAGAGACATGCTAATAGAATTAGTCGACAGTTTGAAACTTGCAAAATTCACCTGTTTCTGAATCTCCCTCATCATCGCATTCAACCTTCAATTTTTTTGTCTTCTACCAGATACCACACTAAAAAAAATATACAATTGAGATTGTACAAACTACGTTGTCTTGGGTTCAAGCCAATCGTGATTAAAAATCCAGTCACACCTGCAAGAACTTAAAACAACTCTGCAGATAATTTCACGTCCTCCCAGAGACAATTGGGTAGATATAAATAGGATTTCCTAGTGTGCTATCAGACTGAAATAGAACTTTAGAGTTGTATCATGAGTTAATTTGTTCAGTGATGGGGAATGCTTTGCAAACACATTGTGGTGATGTCAGGTACTGGTCATGACTTTCCTATATCTGTCCAAATATCACTGGACGACAAAGATTTTGCTTCCTGATCACTGTTAGGTGTATTTTATGGATTTTGGGCTGCTGATCATGAAAAACACCTTAAAATTTTCCTATCACATTTTTTTTTATATGTAACTTATTTTTGTGATCTCCTGTCGTATTTTAAGTCTCTTTCAAGCACACAAAACCATGCCATTGAAAATTAACTTTCTGGATTTGCACTTGGACTTCTTCCCTGCTGATCTCGGTGCAGTCAGTGATGAACCTAGTGAAAGGTTTCACCAGGACATTGCGTCCATGGAAAAGCGCAATCAGGCATCAATGCTAGCTGTTGTTGGACATTGTAAATATGCAGACGATACTAAGATAGGTGGAATAGTGGATAATGAAGAAGGTTTTCAAGGATTGCAGAGGGATTTGGGCTGCTTAGAAAAGTGGGCTGAAAAATGGCAGATGGAATTTAATGCTGATAAGTGTGAGGTGCTTCATTTTGGTAAGAAGAATCAGAATAGGACATACGTGGTAAATGGGAGAGCATTGATGAATACAGAAGAGCAGAAAGATTTAGGAGTAACGGTACATCGTTCCCTGAAGGTAGAAACTCACGTGAATAGGGTGGTGAAGAAGGCTTTTAGTATGCTGGCCTTTATCAATCATTGCATGGAATATAGGAGTTGGGAGGTGATGTTGAGATTGTATAAGGCGTTGGTGCGGCCTAATTTGGAGTTCTGTGTGCAGTTCTGGTCGCCTAATTATAGGAAGGATATAAACAGAGTGGAGAGAGTGCAGAGAAGGTTTACCAGAATGTTACCTGGGTTTAAGCATCTAGAGTATAGGGAGAGATTGGACAGATTAGGTCTTTATTCTTTGGAGCGTAGAAGGTTGAGAGGGGATTTGATAGAAGTATTTAAGATTATGAAAGGGATAGACAGAGTGGATGTGGATAGACTATTTCCGTTAAGAGGAGGAAAGATTAAAACAAGAGGACATGAGTTAAGAATTAAGGGGCAGAGGTTTAGAGGTAACATGAGGGGGAACTTCTTTACTCAGAGAGTGGTAGCCGTGTGGAATGAGCTTCCGGGAGAAATAGTGGCGGCGGAGTCAATTGTATTATTTAAGAAAAGGTTGGACAGGTATATGGATGAGAAGAAGATGGAGGGTTATGGGCATTGTGCAGGGAGGTGGAACTAGAGAGGGGTGTTTTGGTTCGGTGCGGACTAGAAGGGCCTAATGGCCTGTTTCCGTGCTGTAATTGTTATGTTATGACATGAGAGGCATCCGATGCTGAGTACAAACGAAAATCAGCAGCAAAGCATCTTTAGATCTAACGCTTTGTGTCAGCATCATTGTGCGATTAAGCATGCAAAATTCAATTAAAGTTAATTTAGTGTTTTCCAACTTCCTACGTGATTCAGCAAATTTGAACTTATCTTGGCATTCAGCCTGAAGCGTTCTATCATAATCCCCCATTGTTTTTCAAAGAAAATCTTTTTGAAAAGATTGTCATCCAGTGTATTCAATTATTGTGATTTCTGTATACCCAATGCAAATATTATCAGAAAACAATCCAGAATCATTTTTGGTGCAGGCTTTGGGCTTTCCCCTACCTGCAGTTGCTTAATGGATAGAAAATTCAGTTATTGCCATCATTATGTCGCGGTGTGAAATGTTGAGCATTTTCACTCACCGACACCAGATTCACTCTGCCGCTCAGTTTAAAAGTAGTTTTGTCACCTCAAGGCAACCGAAGACTGGGAGCAGTTCAAGATGCACCAAAAGGAGGACAAAGGGATTAATCAAGAGAGCAAAAATAAATTACGAAAGTAAGCTTGCGGCAAATATAAAAACCGACTGCAAAAGCTTTTATAAATATGTCAAGAGGAAAAGATTGGTGAAATCCAGAGTAGATCCTTTGCAGTCGGAATCAGGGGAATATATAATGGGGAATAAGGAAATGGCAGACCAATTAAATTCTTACTTTAGTTCTGTTTTTACAAGAGAGGATACAAATAACTTCCCAAGGATGTTGGGAAACATAGAGACTAATGCAAGGGAGGAACTGAAAGAAATCAGTATCTCTAAGGACATGGTCTTGGGGAAATTGATGGGATTGAAGGCAGATAAATCCCAAGGGCCTGATAATCTACATCCTAGCGTACTCAAGGAAGTGGCCATTCAGATAGCAGATGCTTTAAGAATTATTTTCCAGAACTCGATAGACTCAGGATCAGTACCCATGGATTGGAGGGTAGCTAATGTTACCCCACTATTTAAAAAGGGGGATAGAGAAAAAGCGGAAAATTATCGGCCGGTGAGCCTTATATCAGTAGTGGGCAAAATGGTGGAATCCATTATTAAGGATGTAATAGCGGAGCATATGACTAGCAGAGAAGGGATCGGACGGAGTCAACATGGATTTACAAAAGGTAAATCGTGCTTGACAAATCTATTGGAATTCTTTGAGATGGTGACAGGTAAAATAGATGGGGGAGAGCCAGTGGATGTGGTGTACCTGGACTTCCAAAAGGCCTTTGATAAGGTCCCGCAAAAAACAACTGGCTTCCAAAATCAAGGCTCATGGGATTGGGGGCAAAGTATTGATGTGGATTGAGAACTGGCTGGCAGGTAGAAGACAGAGAGTTGGGATAAATGGCTCATTTTCTGAGTGGCAGGTGGTGACCAGTGGGGTGCCACAGGGATCTGTAATGGGACCCCAGCTGTTCACAATTTACATTAATGATCTGGATGAGGGGATTGAATGTAATATCTCCAAATTTGCAAATGACACTAAGCTAGGAGGGGTTGTGTGCACGGAAGAGGGGGTCAGGAAGCTC
The DNA here is from genome assembly GCF_036971445.1 of Narcine bancroftii. Lineage (NCBI taxonomy): Eukaryota > Metazoa > Chordata > Chondrichthyes > Torpediniformes > Narcinidae > Narcine > Narcine bancroftii. Next base: position 110,264,863 of record NC_091473.1, read on the forward strand.
CAGTGTGATTTGGATAAATTGAGGGACTGGGCATATACATGGCAAATGCACTACAATGTGGATAAATGTGAGGTTATCCACTTTGGTAATACAAACCGGAGGGCAGATTACTATTTAAATGGCAATAGATTAAGAGATGGGGAAGTGCAGAGAGACCTAGGGGTACTTGTACATCAGTCTCTGAAGACGAGCATGCAGGTACAGCAGGCGGTTAAAAAGGCAAATGGTATGTTGGCCTTCATATCAAGAGGGTTTGAGTATAGGAACAAGGATACCTTACTGCAGCTGTACAGGGCCTTGGTGAGACCCCACCTGGAGTATTGTGTGCAGTTTTGGTCACCTTATCTAAGGAAGGATGTTCTTGCAATGGAGGGAGTGCAGAGGCGATTCACCAGGCTGATACCTGGAATAGCAGGAATGACTTATGAGGAAAGATTGCGCAAATTGGGATTGTACTCCCTGGAGTTTAGAAGATTGAGAGGGGATCTCATAGAGACCTATAAAATTCTGGCAGGACTGGACAGAATGGATGCAGATGGGATGTTTCCAATGATGGGAAAATCCAGAACCCGGGGCCATGGTTGGAGGATAATAGGCAAACCATTTAGGTCCGAGATGAGGAGGAATTTCTTGACCCAGAGGCTGGTGAATCTGTGGAATTCATTGCCACAGAGAGCAGTAGAGGCAGGTTCATTAAATATATTTAAGAGGGAATTAGACATATTTCTTCAGTATAAGGGTATTAAAGGTTACGGAGAGAAGGCGGGGACGGGGTACTGAACTTTAAGATCAGCCATGATCTCGTTGAATGGCGGAGCAGGCTCGAAGGGTCGAATGACCTACTCCTGCTCCTATCTTCTATGTTTCTATGTTTCTATCCAATGCCACATTAGATGAATGCTGTTGTAAGCTTCGAAGGACCAATGATGTGGTCCCCATTGTTATATTCAGATAACACAATGTAATTGTTGCTCTAGGAAATTAACTTTCTGCAGGAATAGAACTTTTAAAAGAAGATCCATTCTGTTGCCATGTCAGTGTTTCATGCCTTGTGCACATAATTTTAGACATGAGTTCCAGTCAAGCTAATCATAGAGTTACATATTAATGAAACATCCTTTGGCCCAGCTCAGCCAACTAAGTTGCCTGTCTGAGATGGTCCCACTTACCTGCATTTGGCCCATGTCTCTCTTAACCTTTCCCATGCAAGTACCTTTCTAAAATCTTCTAAACATTGTACCTGCCTTAACCACTTCCTTTGACATCTCGTTCTACATACCTACCACCCTTTGTTCCGAGTACACAAGCAGATATCAGAAATAACATTTTTCTCCTTTCCAAGTTGAAGCACATTTTATTTACCCTGGCCAGTGTTTCTTGCTTTCCATGCTAGAAACAGGACATGCAAACCACCAGTTCTGCTCAGACATGAGACAATTTTTTGTAAAATAGAATAATCCCTTGAGAGAATACTCCTCCTTGTATGCTTGTCTGCAATAACATTTCTTCTTCATTTCCCAATTTGTTGGTGAACTACATTGCCATCTAACTTGCTTGAGCGTAGTTCTGTGGCATTCATAAACAGCAAACTCACTATATATATTGCTTAATATTGATCTTAAGATTATAATAATTGTATTTAAATAACACCTTATTGCCATAAATTGTCATAAATTGCCATTGCTAAGATGTTTTTGATTTGTTCTCTACATTTAGGCTTTTATGTACCTGAAAGATTTTGTTGTTGTTTATATTCAATGACTATGGTAGAACATAGAAAGGAATAAATAGACTAGACATAAACAGACTCTTTCCCCTGGGGGCAGGGGAGGTTGGAGCAAGAGGGCATGAATTAAGGGTAAGGGGGCAAAACTTTAGGAGAAATATTAGAGGTGACTTTTTCACTCAGCAAATGGTGGCAGAATGGAATGATCTTCCGAATGAGGCAGGGTCCCTTTTCTGTCATTTAAGAAAAGGTTGGATGTGTACATGGAGGTGAGGATGTTGGAGGGTTATTGGCAGAGAGCAGGAGGTTTGAGCTAGTGGAATTCTAGTGAACAGTGCGGACTCGTAAGGCCGACATGGCCTGTTTCTGCTCTGTAAATGATTATATGATTATATGATTGCAGTACATGTCCTTTGGCCCACGATGCTGTGCGAACCTATTCTACCAGCCTCCACCACCACACCTGGCCATGCATTCCAGCCACTCACTATTCTCCATGTAAAAAAAAAATACTCCTTATGCCTTCCCTAAACTTTTTTACCCTCACTTTATACAGATGTCCTCTGGTATTTGCTGCTGTCACCCTTGGAAAAATATGGTAGTTGTCCACCCTATCTATGCCCCTCATAATCCTGTAGACATCTATTAAATCACTTCTCATCCTTCTTCACTCCAATGAGAAAAGCCCTAGCTCTGTGAACTTTGCCTCGTAAGACATGTTCTCCAATCTAGGCAACATCTGAGTGAATCTCCTCTGCACTCTCTCTAAAGCTTCCACATTCTTCCTGTAATGAAGCAATCAGAACTGAAGACAGAATTGCAAGTGTGATCTAACCAGAGTTTTATAGATCTGCAACATTACCTCACAACTCTTGAACTCAATTCCTGGATTAATGATGACCAGCATGCCATAAATATTCTTAAGCTACCCTATCAATTTGCATGGCAACCTTGATATATCTGGGATTTGGACTCCAAGGTTCATCTATTCCTCCACATTGTTAACAATTCTGCCATTACCCATGTACTCCACTTTCAAATATGAACTACCGAAACTCTGAATTATTCGGATTGAACTCCATCTGCCACTTTGTGGCCAAACTCTCCATCCTGCTGTAACCTATGACAACCTATTCACAACACCTCCGACCTTCTTATCATCTGCAAACTTACTGACCAAAGAGCAGGCGTCCCTAAACAGATCTCTATGGAACTTCACCAGTCTCTGAGCTTTGGGCAGAATATGTACTGGCTACTACTACGCACTGTTTTCTGCAGCCTGACTATTCCTGAGAAGACTGTGCTTCTCTAAATGTTATATGGGAGTCATTACTATTCCTGAGAAGACTGTGCTTCTCTAAATGTTATATGGGAGTCATTATTTTCATCGATGCATTGAAGCATAATATATAAGGGCTGCGAGCAATTGTGATGAAAGAAAATATGAAAGGAGTGTTTAAGAGGCTTTGTTAAGAGTGTGGGATAGAGGTTGGTTCCTTCTTTCACTCTACCTGGCTCTGCACGAAGGTGAGACCCTTCTGGTATGACCTATATGATACCCTAACCCCTCTAAGATCACAGGAGTGACGTTCTCAGTAGACCCAGAGCTATATCTTCTGTGGAATTTTACAAATGTTAGTAGATCACTAACTAAATTTCAAATTAAATTCACAGAAATTGCCTTCTGTGTGGTCAGGAAATGTATAGCAGTAACATGCAAATCTGACTCCCATCGCCTCATTGATAGGTGGTCTTCAGAAATGAACAGCTGCATTCCTCTTGAAAAGGTCACATACAGTCTTAGGAGGGGATATAATGCCTTCCTAAAAACCTGGCAGCCCTATTTAGAATATATAGGTAACTCACTGGTGCCACCATAAGGTTATGACCACTACTGACTAGCCAGCAGACCTCTGTAAAGATTTTAACATTGTGATACCATCATGTCTCTATGTGTTTTATTCTACGCACAGATGATAGGATTTTTCTGCTTCTTTTTCTTTTTTTTCTCTTCTCCCTGTTTAACTGGACAGGGAAGGGGAAGGGGGCGGGGTGGAGGAATGGGTTTTCTTGACGTTTTGTATTTTGTATGGTTGTTGATTGTTAAATATATTTAAAATGACAAATAAAATGTTTCAAAATAAAGCTTCTAGATATATACAAGAATATGTGCAGGCAGCGGAGATTTATTTTAATTTGGTACATATGGTGCAGACTGTGGGCTGAATAACCTGTTCCTGAGTGGCACTATTGTATGTTAGAGTTATTCTGATATCTTTGGCCCATCTGTTCCTATTCAATTCTAAAAGCTAAATTTAATCCACTGGGCTCATGTGTTTCTAGTCAGAGTCACAACGTCTGCACCACAGAAACAGGCCATTGAGCCTGCAGACCCTTGCCAACCATCAAGTTCCTATCTATATTCAGCCCATTTACCAGCACTTGGTCCATAGCACACCATGCCTTAGCAATTCAAGTGCTGTGAACGTTCTCAGATTGTGGGTTTAGATTGCGGCCATCGTCAGGGTGAAACAAATCTTTCTCAGATCCTCTCTAAACCTCTTGGCACCTTAAACCTATGCCTTTTAGGTGTGAGATATTTCTGGCATTGAATAAAGTTCTTTACAATCTATCCCATCTACACCTCTCGTAATTTTGAATGTCTCCATTTAGTCGCCCCCTCAGCCTTCTTTGCTGGAAGGAAAACAAACCCAGTCCAGTCTCTGTACATAACTGAAGCATTTAAACTCATTTGTCAGCTTTTATCCATCCTGTTAATCTCTGTTTTGGCAACTATTTCAACATTGAATTCTTAGGAGTCTTCCCTATGATTTTGGATGCAATTGCTGCAATGTCATCATGAGTCCATTTAGGTGTAGATCCCAATTTCACCTCCAACATCAGAGTTTGTCAGTGGTAACTGAATAGAACACCTACAGTGCCATTCTGCGTGAAATTCCCTTATACATTTGCAAAGTCCTGTAGTCAATAGGATTGTCCAGTTTGCATCTTTGGTGCCACCATATAGGATAACACTGATTGGGGACTTAATATAACCACTAGGTTGCAATGATTAAGGGTTCTGCCTTGTTCTATGTCATTCATTTCTTTCTAAAGTTGACTCTTTAGACCATGTTGGACTAGTCCTGGCTTCCAGAGTTTGATTTTGTCTCTAGTTATACATTAAATGCTGTTTTGCTGATATAGGTTTACCTTCAAATGATACATTGAGATCCAGCTCCATGTCATTAAATGTGAACAGAGAATGCTGGAAACTTTCTCGAATATTTTAGCTATATCTTGTTGCTGCAATGTTTCTGTTTTTCACTCTCTATTCTCATTAATCTATTTACATCTTCTCCAGGGAAAATTAACAAGCTCCTTTAGCATTGTCTGCTCCATTGAATCTCACTTTGTCTTCATCCTATCACAGACATCACCTTTGTTCTCTTCATTCTTCCACAATCTCTACAACATAAAGCAGGATTGATTTCTAAAAGTTCATTGATATGAAACGTGCTGCATGGCCTGCTGGATATTTCTAGCATTTTCCATTTTTATCTCGGTTTTCCAACATCTGCACTTGCATTTTGTTGGTTGTAGCCTATTTTGAAAGGAAAAAGATTGCTACAACAAATGGTCACTGTATTCACTGTACATGATATTTCACTGTCCACTCTTTTTGCACCATTGCCTGTAAAATTTTATTAGCATTGGCTTCAATAAGACAGTATTTTCCATGAGTTCTATCAACACCTTCACACAATCACAGATCCTCACTGTCTAAATGCACTTCCAAACAGTGGTATTCTCTTTTCTGTTGTCATTTTGAAAATTTGTGGGAAGAGTTTTATTGGTGTCTTAATCTTAGATCTGCAAACTGTCAAAATGCGACACTTTTGGCAGTTAAGACACTTGGCTGTTCTAAACTGACAATATTGTGGTGAGTGATGGCTTTTGCAATAGTAACAACTGACTGAACTGGTCTCATGCCTTGTTTGGGAGCCCTGGACTATGCTCTCATTCTCTAACCATGGACTGCAATTATACCAGTCACATGTGGCTGTAATTGTCCAGTATCCTTGGATGGCATTTCATCGACTGTGTAATGTTGCATGCAAGTTTGAATAGGAAATTTTGCTTGCCCAACAACATTGATATACTAGTCCACAAGTAAACCTATTATATATGACATGGCCCAAAAAGGTACCACTTTTGTGAAGCAAGCACAAGCTCTGTAATGAAATAATTATTTACTAATCATCTCACGCTCCCTTTGGGTCCTAAACTTTCAGTTTTCAGCTTCTTCTCATGATTTCATATTAAATTATCTTTCACTTTTTTTCCCTACGGTATATCTCTTTTACTATGCATGGCACAGGAAGATGCATCCATATCCTCGAGTCAATTTTCAGCATGAACATTACATTCTTATCATCACATGTCACATTGTTTTAGGCCTCATTCTGAAACCCTTTCCTTCAACCTCCAGTTTATTGTTCACTTCAAAGAACGTGCCCATTTGTTTGATGAGCTCAATCAAACATGTTGAACCTTGAGAAAAAAAAATGTGGTCCCACTCATAGCCAAATTTCACATAGCAACATTTCTTCAGTAACAAATCCCTTGCTCAATGGCTCCTTGTCCTATGTACATTCTCATTCTTCTCATTGCTGTGTCTTACAGTCCATGACAGGAGTTGCAGTCCATAAAAATTTGGTGCTCAAAGTCTATTAAAACTCTCCAGTGAGAATCATACAAAGTCCTTCAAAGGTTTTGGTATTGTTACGAGCCCAGAGGACCCTAAAACCCAGCAGCAATAGATATTCACCAAGACAAGTGGTTACTTAAACAAAAGTTGCTTTTAATTATCTTTAAACATGTAAACAGGATCAAACTTTAAATTATTTCTATTTACTTAACCCCCTTCTAATTCTAAGCGCACACATTTGTAATGTGTGTGTAAGTTCAGAAAAGTTATTTAATTCACAGTCCAATCTCACTTCTCATTCTTCCAAATTCACTGGTTGCAGGCAATTCTTATACTGTGCACAGACTTTAACATTTATGAATTTCACAAGGCTTTGGTGCTTGAAAGGTAAATGGTTACCGCTCAGGAAAGTTCTTGTTGTTTTTCAGAGAGAGATTTGTTGTTCCTGGACACAAACTGATCCCTTCTAATCAGCCATGTCAGTGTCTTGCCGAAGAAACTTGACCCATCAGGGTTTTCCAGATGATAACCTCTTTCTTTCAGGTCATCACAGAGTTTCTTTTTTGTTCCTCATATTTCAAGTGAAATATTAGGCAGCCAGTCCTCTCCTCTTGTACGGACCACAAGGGCTTTGACCAGGCTGGAGTAAGCACTCACAACCAGTCTTCAAAAAGAAGTTGTTCGACAAGTGTACTTGCTTGTCCTGTTCCAGTCCCAGCTGCTTCTGTTGACTGTAGAACTGAATTCTCTCTCACTCTCTCTCAGAAAAAAAACCTGTTTTTTGTCTCTCTGCTTGCAAAACCACATGACCCTCTTAGAATAGCAACCTTCACTCAGACAGATTGTGACTTTGAACTTAATCCTCCGAGTCCTTTCATTTGTTGCTTTTCAAAACATCAGTCTATTACTGAAGTTCCTTGGGCACTCCCCAAAACCTTTGCAAAGGCCTACAGAGCCAGCCTGTCTAGCTTGAGCAGAGTTCCAGTATTTTAAATGAGATCTGTTTTGAAGTGTTTGTATGTGACCAACACTTAAAAAAAACCTGCCACACTTTATCTCCCAAAATCATCTATATACAATACAAAATACAACATAATCTGTCACAATATGACCATAAGATACAGAAGCAGAAATAGGCTATTGAACCCATCAAGTCAAATCATGAGGTGATCCATTTTCCCATTCAGTTCCACTGTCCAATATTTTCTCCATAACCATTGATGCCCTGGCTAATCAATACATCCATTGACCTGGCCTCCATAACTGGCTGTGACAACAAATTCCACTTGAAATCCACACTACAGCCAGTTTTTTTTTAATGTTTTCATAAATATATGTAGGCTTGGTGTACTTTTGTCAAAAGAGGTAGAGGTTTATTTGCAAGGCAAAGCACTTAACCTACACACATGTTGAAATTTCAAACTTTTGTTACAGACTAGGATTTCTAGTCATTGTTATGTTATGGCAAAGTAAATCACCAGAAGATTTTGCATGCCCAGAAGATCAAAGGATGCCCACATGCATAGATACACAGATGGATGCAATGCCTTGGGAAATTAGCAGCTTGCATTGGTGCTGGAGATCACTGTTGTTATTCTTCACTCCTCTGCCAGAATTTCAAACTGAATTCAAAATTTAATGTGGGGACCTTGGCTTAAGCTGAAGTCAGGAAGAAGATAGCTTTAAAATGAATTTAGTTCCCAAAAATGGAATGTTTCCATTCTCATGGTTGTAGACCCAGGGGAGCAGAGAGCGGGGACACAACACTCCTCCAAATAGTTCAACTGCCTGGTCCAAATGCTGGGGACTGTTTTTTTAAAAAATTCTGCAACTGTGCCCACGTTGGGGACACCTATGAACGGTAGTAGCCTTGAGAGGTTGCATATTCCGGAGGTCCAGCATACCAGCAGAGGGCACCAGAGAATGCCCTCCCGCAACCCCTTCCCGCATTGAGAAGAAGCAGGAGATGACCCTACAGGTCTATGGTGGTGAACCAGCAAAGGGCTCAGTGGCTGAGGGATGTGGATGACATGTATCGGGCGATCCACAGGGGCTGCAGGCTGCTGGAGACTGGCTCAAGGGAGCCAGGTATTGGAGCTGAGATTCAAGAGGGTACTGAGAGCAACATGAGCTCCTGAAGGGCTCTGGGCACTGAAGGCTTCATGATTGTGTTGGAGGTTTGGATCTGGAGCTTGGGTTGCCAATGGATCTGCGCAGCTGCAGAGGCTGCGGGAGGTCTGGAGGCAAATCCACGGACATTCAGGGACTCTGAAAAGATTGTCTTTTGCTTTTTCTGACTAATGTGACATACAACTTTGAAAGGGGCACTGAAGAACACAGATAGCGAATCTTTGTCTGCCTTATGGCAGGCAAAAGGCGATTTTGTGCAATATTGCATGTTCTGTACTGTTGCATGACAATAAAGGAATCTTGAATCTTGAACTACATTACTCAGTTATCTGACTCCTGCTTATCTCTCCCCGTTCACTTAATTGCACTAACAAGCTTGCTAGGAATTCAATTAATCTGATTTGGAACAAAATTCCAATTTCTCCAATTTTGGATCTGTTCTTCATTGAGGGCAGAAAAAGCTGAAGTCCATAAAAAGTTCAAGCCCTGGGAGTGATGAAGCTAAACTTGATGTACATTCTGTCAAGTTGAGAACAGCCAGCTCTAAAGAGCAAGGAACAAGGTCATTATAGAGCATACATCATTACTGAGTACAAGTTGAACTTCTCTAAGAACACTCAGACATATTCTGTTAGGTATGAAGTTATCAGTGTGTACAAGTACAAATTGCTTATTAGTTTTTGCTACCATCTTCCAAGCAAGCATTCCAAAATGAAAGTCCTTTATTTTTAAGGCATCATTATAAATAATCTAAAAAAAATTTTTTATATTTTCCCTTCCTCCCACCTTTTCCGCAAAGCTAGTTGCTATATCTAATCAAATTTTTGAAGGAGTAGGGTTATAAATGATGCATCCGGTAACACAACTGAGCCCTCATTGGAGAGCACATCACAGAAGACAAATAGAATACAGAAAGAGCCCTTTCAGCTCTCAAGTTTATTCCACGCCATTATTAATTGTATTTGTACAGGAGCCTATCATGTGTCTCAGATCATTTCCATAATAAATTGCCCTAAGCTATGCTTGGGACCCATGAGCAGTTTTCTCATCACAATTCATAATGATGAAGTGACCCATTAGCACTGATATTCAGTGGCAGAACTTAGCCTCTGCCTTACTTATGAAAGTTTTGCTTTGAAATCATCCAAAGTTCAATGGATGCATCTGTCACAGTGACATCAACTCCATCAGGTACGTGATTGAAATAGGCAGGAAGGGGCAGAGGGGTGAAGGGAGAGAGACATTTCATTCAATTTATAAACATTCATAAACATTTTATAAACACTATCCCTTCACAAACATCATCAGAGCAAATTATAGTGAAGCATTATAACATTAACAGATTGGAATCAAACCAAGGCACTTCCAGGTATTGAAGCCATAGTTTGCTCACAAGATAAGTTGCTAAATATCAAGAATTCCTTGAATGTAGAGAAACAATCCAGGATAAAGCTTGTCTTTCCAGTGTAATTTATTATGGAAATATTCTGAGACAATAGTGGGGATCTCCCAGTGGCTATCCATTTCAGTTCCCCTCCCCATTCCCATGCTGTCTTGTCTGAGCATGGTCTCATGCACTGCCAGACTGAGGCCATCCGCAAATTGGAGGAACATCACCTTGTACTCCGTCTGGGCACCCTCCAACCAATAGAATTAACATCAACTTTTCAGGTTTCTGTTTGTTGCCCCACCCCACCCCCCACCCAATTTTCCCCTTCCCCTATCCATGTGTCTCCTTTCCTCTAGCTCTGTTTCTCTCTCTCACTCTCTCTCTATCTCTCTCTTGTTCCATCTCCTTTCCTCCAATTCTGCATCCACTGTGCCACTCTCTCCCTGATCAATTCTCAAATTTTCTCTCCTGTCCTCTTATCCATCCAATTATCGCCTTTTACCTGTTGCCTGTGAGCCTCCCCCTTCCCTTTCTTCCATCTTCCTCAGTCTTTTTATTACAGCACCTTCCTGATTTTTTTTTTATGTTGCTCATACCTTGAAGAAGCATTTAGGCCTGAAATGTTGGTTATAGATTTTTACCTCCCATGGATGCTTTAAGACCTGCTAAGTTCCTCCAGCATTTTTGCATTTTTACTACAATCACAGCATCTGCAGACTTTTGTCATTCACTCTTGTATTCCAAGCTTTTCCCCTCCCATTCCAAAATCATAAGATTTAATTTGCATTGAATCTAATTCCAGCACAAGATCCCACCCACTCTTTGCTCCAACATCCTCTCCACTTGCCTCTCAACCCCTACAGCACCACCACCAGAGCCCTACCTCCCAGGTCGATACGTGATCATGGCCATTTTTTTTAATTTTTGTTTGGATTAGATTAGATAGTTGAGACTTTACTCAGCTGTTGAGATTGTTTTAAATCAATATCAATTGGCAGAAGACTTCCATTTACAGAAAAGAAACTTATTCATTTTAATTCCCCATGATGCATTAAATATTAATATACAGTAATTATTGTCTACCAATAACAAAATAAACATCAGAATTCAAGTCACAAACACACCAATTCCTATATTTCTATCTAGCCTGGAATATGGTGAATATTGAAGACTTTTAACACATATATGCCTCTAAATTCAAAATGTCGATGAATTTACTTTTATTTTCTAAGTATGACCCAGAAATGAGGTTTAGAACTGAAAGATGTGTGTTAAACAAAATCAATGTGTTGAATGTCAGTCCTTGAAAACTAAATACAATCAAAGAATACTTAAAATATTCAGCTTATTAGGCAGGTGTGGAAAACAAACTGTTACCATATCAGGTTGATAATAATTTCTCAGAATTGGAAATACCAAGATAAAGCAGTCGGGACAGAGAAAGAGAAGGGCTGTGATACAGTGGAGTGCTTTGGAGATTACATAATAAAATGGATGATGGTCAAAAGCCAAAATGTGGTGGGAATGGGACAAGTAAAAGGTTGAAATGAAAGCAGCAAAAATATTGGCCCTAATCATCCTGGCTCTGCCATGCATTGAGTCATTTAAACTGAAGGCAGTCTTGCAGCTATAAGCTGTGAGTCTGAGACCAATTCTTTTGCTGTCCGCTGTCACAGGACCATCCATTACTTTTTTCACTCAGATCCTGCCCCAGATTATGGCACCTGGCAAAATATCTCCCGACTCTATTGATTTAATTAGGGATTTTGGACCAGCAAATTAGGAAATGAAAGAGAAGGCAATTCCTTTCATTTTTTTTGTAGTTTAAGGTTTGAGTTAGTTCTAAGTCCTATTGCTTTTAAAAGTTAATTTTTTTTCTAAATTATTTTTTTAATTTCAATATTAATTGGCTGAAATGTCTCTGAAAGTCATTTAATTGAAATTAGTAGCAGCCTTCAGAGAGGCCACAGCTTTGCATTCTACTGGGGCCACAAACATCCTAGTTGCGATTCAGACCTCACTGCTGAACTGGAGGACCATGAGAGTCAATAGGATTGGGCCTCCACATCTGGGTCAGATGGGGTATAGCGCAGACAGTTGGTATAATTCTGGCCTGTCAACCATCCTGCGATTACACTGGACAATGAAGGTTTTACTTTCTGAACACTTTTGGGTGTAATTTATGGATTTTGGTCTGATAATCATGAAAATCACGTTAAAAATTTCCCTATCATGAACTGTTTTTTAGATATAACCTAGTTTGTTATTTCCTGACATATTTAAGTCTACTGGTACATTGCCCACAAAGCAAGCTGATTTGATTAGTCCAAGCATGTCTGGGCATGCACTCAGTGCAGGAGTTATGCAAATGTTGTCTTAGGCATGCACATGCTTAGTCAGGATAGATGCAGACAGGCTATAAATGCAGCTCTCATATACAGATGCTGTGCATTACATTGATATAGACCAAACACATGTTGATGCATAAGTTCTGCAGGCAATAGCATAGTGAGTGTACTTAACAATAGCATTTATTGTCTTCATGAAGATTAAATACAGCAGAAATGTCTTGTTAAGGTTGTAACAACTGGGATACATTTTGTTACATTTGTGACAAGTACACACTTATGGCTCAGAGACGCAGCTAGACTGGACTTATTAAGAAAGCCTACTTCAGTTATAAAATTGGTGACCAAGACAAAGCCTGGGCTCATCATTTGTTGCGCAACATGTGCAGTTTAACTAATGAGATGAAATTCAATAAATGCTAATTTAACATTTCTCCAATTTCCTATGTGATACAGGAAATCAGAAATTATCTCTGTGTTCATCTTGAAGTTGTTTACCATAATCCCCAATTTTGAAAAATTTTGTTGTCCAGTATTATCTGTCATTTTTGGGAATGCAAAGTCTGGATTGCTGTGTTTTGCAAGATTGGAAGATGAGTTGCTGTTTCTGGAACTTCCATTGAGATTCTTTGGAGAAGTGTGATTGTTGAATCAACCTGATTGGGCTAAGATTTTTTTTTCCTCGACAGCAGGTGGGGAAGGGTGGAGACATACCTGGTGTCAGGACAGTGCTCGAGGTGGAGAAATGGTAGAGCATGATTTGTTGGATGCTGGAGCATAGGATGATGTGGTGTGTCGTGTCAAGGGGAGTCGTGTTGTGCGATTGGAGGGAGAGCAAGGGGTGAAAGCAGGAGTGTGTGAAATGAGGCTGAAACTATTGAGTCTTCTGTCAACCACTCACTTTAGCTGAAATTAAATCCGTCATCCAGTTTTAAACTGGAAGAGCATGGGCAGGCAGCCAGAGGAGGAATGAAATCCTCCAGTCTTTTGTGCTGCAGAGTTGATGGTAATCAACACAAGTAAAATAAAGCACTGACAAAGTCTGAACACGTCAAGCTTAAGTGCTTTGGGGTATTACTTGAGAGCACTTTCCCACAGCTCTGAGATTTGCTGATGAAGCCAGAAGGCATTTAGTATTAGTATTTCATTTATGTCAACAGAAAACATTAAAGGAAGGTCAGGATACCAGGAGTCCAGTTGGGGAAAATACTAAATTCTGGAAAATTAAACAGTGATATTTGTTGCTGAAAGTCCTCTACCAGCTATGAAGGATTGCAACAATTCAGCCTAATGTTAAGACCCAGTAAAGTATTAACTTGCAGTGGGGATGCAGAAATATTTGCTTTCACTTCACCCAGCACATTGTACAATTACTGTGACTGTCAGTGAAGGAGACCACTGAAAACATCACGGACATATATATGAATAAACAACTTGGATTAACAACGGTCAAACTGAATTTAAACTCAGAATTACGGTCATCCACACCTCCATTGTAGGATGTTTAACATTTTAAAATCAACGTTTGGAGGGAGAATATCAAGAATCCATCAATTATATTGTTGATCGGTACTTGTGAATCACCATAATAATGTAGGCATGGGGAGCATTTAGAAGTTTTGCTGCCAAAAAATATCATCATTGCTGCACTGAAGTCGACTTTCAGCCACCTGTCCACCCTGGAGGAGCCCATCACATGTGGCAGAGGAAAGGTCTGGGGGTCTTTTGAATACTACCAAATCTCATTGACTCTGAGGACTCTGCCTTGGTCCCAGTAAAGAATGAGGAGGGAAAGGATAAAGGGACATTAACCCTTTATGGTTGTTCCATCTGCAAGGCAGCTGCCTCACGGCAATGTTAGTAAAATACAAACCTAATTTCCTGCACAGTCGCGTCATAACTTCCCTTCATCACTGAAAGACAGCAATGCAAACTAAATCCAACCCTGACTTAACAAATAGTGATTCTGGAGATTGTTTCTTGGACTGGCAGGCTTGATTTATAAGAGGAGGCTGCATGGGACTGTTGGGGATCTTATGGAGATAAGATCATGAAGGGCGTAGATAAATTAAATAGTCATAATCTTTTTCACAGGGTCAGGGAGTCCAAAACTAGAAAGTGTAGGTTCAAGATGAGAAGGGACATAATTAAAAGGATGGAGGGTATATAGAACAAATTTCTAGAGGAAGTAGTAGAGGTGGATATAATTGTAATGTTTCAAACACATTTAGATAGGTACATGGAAGGAAAGGTTAAGAGGGATATGGGCTGAATACAAACAAATGGGACTAGCTTGGGTAAACAACCTGGACGGTAAGAACAAGGTGGGCCAGAGGGCCTGTTTACATGCTCTAAAACTCTGACTCCAAAATGTATCACATATATGAATGAATACATGTCAAACTGCATAAATCAAGCAATTTTATCTGGGCACCTGTGTGCTTTTTTGCAGATACCTTGTTGAAGGGTTCAGCCCTGATCTGTTGGTTATGTCCTTTTGTGTCCTATAGATGTTGCATGACCAGCTGTTTCTCCAGAAATTTTCTGTCTTGTAAAATGGTCAACCAATCACTTTTAGTTGCAGTCCCCTCTGTGCCTCTCTCTGTTCTTGAGTTCCATTGCGTCGCTGTTCATGTGGATGGAAGGTAGTAGAGACTGCAGATGATGTCGTCCAGGCAGCTGTCCACGCTGGCAACAGCGAGGGTGTTAGCAGACTGATAGGGATGGGAATTTGACCATCATCTTCCTGAAAAGTTCAGGAACTTAATACATCATGGAGGCTTTGACAATCCCAGGAGGTTCCAGTGGTTTGCGGTGAGATTCTACAGACCCCTTTACACTTATAATCTGCTGCTTTGGTGAATGTAATAGAAAGCTCTTCTTGCCTAAGAGCCATCTGTGCTTCCAGCAACTTCTCAGACATTGAGAGGTTGCTGTAAGTGCAGCACAGGAAGCAACAACATGACTGGGACCAGGAATTGCCTGCCACACTAGAGAGAATGGGCTTCAACTTCTGTGGAAATGCCAGGAGCCATATTGTTGTCAGAACCTACCAGTCACATTGACATGGGCCATCTTTAGCTATACTGGAAGTCAGCCTGAAGAAAACTGAGGTCCTCCATCAGCCAGCTCCCCGCCATGACTACCAGTCCCCCCATATCTCCATCGGGCACACGAAACTCAAAACGGTCAACCAGTTTACCTATCTCGGCTGCACCATTTCATCGGATGCAAGGATCGACAACGAGATAGACAACAGACTCGCCAAGGCAAATAGCGCCTTTGGAAGACTACACAAAAGAGTCTGGAAAAACAACCAACTGAAAAACCTCACAAAGATAAGCGTATACAGAGCCGTTGTCATACCCACACTCCTGTTCGGCTCCGAATCATGGGTCCTCTACCGGCATCACCTACGGCTCCTAGAACGCTTCCACCAGCGTTGTCTCCGCTCCATCCTCAACATCCATTGGAGCGCTTTCATCCCTAACGTCAAAGTACTCGAGATGGCAGAGGTCGACAGCATCGAGTCCACGCTGCTGAAGATCCAGATGCGCTGGGTGGGTCACGTCTCCAGAATGGAGGACCATCGCCTTCCCAAGATCGTGTTATATGGCGAGCTCTCCACTGGCCACCGTGACAGAGGTGCACCAAAGAAAAGGTACAAGGACTGCCTAAAGAAATCTCTTGGTGCCTGCCACATTGACCACCGCCAGTGGGCTGATATCGCCTCAAACCGTGCATCTTGGCGCCTCACAGTTTGGCGGGCAGCAACCTCCTTTGAAGAAGACCGCAGAGCCCACCTCACTGACAAAAGGCAAAGGAGGAAAAACCCAACACCCAACCCCAACCAACCAATTTTCCCCTGCAGCCGCTGCAACCGTGTCTGCCTGTCCCGCATCGGACTTGTCAGCCACAAACGAGCCTGCAGTTGACGTGGACTTTTACCCCCTCCATAAATCTTCGTCCGCGAAGCCAAGCCAAAGAAGACATTAGCAGGCAGCATCCATTCAGTGAATATGGATGGATTATGTTTCATTATCTCTAGATCTATTTTCAGGAGTGAATGAATTATACCTCCAGAGATCAATAATTGTCAATAGAAATCGTACCAATATATAGTTTTGTGCAGGTTCTTCCAGACCAAAGTTACATAGGCTGATCCTTTTGGATTTCGCTTCTTCTCCAGTCTTTTTATGAAGGCTGAATTATTTAATAAAATTTATCTTGATAGTGATCAGTGGGTTCCAACTATTCTTTCTCCTTGGGGATCTGGTTACAAATCTAATACAGATTAATGGGAGAATGCAGTTTGAGAAACTGCAAATAAAATAGGTTTGAACATTTCTAGTTCACAGCACATGTCCACAGAACAGAGCTACAGGTGACTTATATGACTGTCATTCTTTTAACATAGCCACTGGGAGATCCCCACTATTGTCTCAGAATATTTCATATGGTGGGAACTACACTCTGTAACATTGTGAGGCACATTCCATTCTCACTTGTGGTAATAAGCTTTATTAACCTGTACATTTACAGTTAGTTGGCAAGTCACAAACTACAGCTTTAATTTCTGGTCAAGGAAGAGAAATCTAAGAGCAAAAACAACTGCAGATGCTGAAAATCTGAAATAAAAACAAATTCCGGTGATGTTGATCAGGTCAGAGAACAACAGGGGTGGGGGGGAGGCGGGAGAGAGAGACAGATAGATTTAATGTTTTGGGTCAATGAAACCAGTTCCATTGAAGGGCCATTGACCTGAAATGTTAACTATGTTTCTCTAATGGCTGACCTCTGGAATGTCTCCAATAGTTTTTTTTCTTTTGCTTAAATTACATTTAAGGACAAAGATTTTAAAAAAACAACATATGATGAAAATCTGAAATATAAACAAAAACGCTGGGAACATTCAGCAGGTAAGGCAGCATTTATGTTGAGAGAAGCAGAGTTAGTCTCAAGCCTGAGACCTGAGAATGGATGTCGGACCTAAAGTTGAACTCTGTTTTTCTTTTCAAAGATGCTGCTTGACTTGAGTGTTTCCAGCATTTTTTTCTTAATTTCAGATTCTCTTTCTAGCCTAAGATGAGTTTGCAACCAGTTCTATTTCCCACCAGCATTGCTGTTACCTCCAGAGGCACCAAATGATGGTGTTTGTTGACACATCTTCTGCTTAAACTACATGACGGAACCCTGCAGATTTAGATAGAGACTTCTATGGCCTGAATTAGTCATTTTTGTTCTTAAATTTATTTTGGCTCTTTTATAAATGTGATGTGATATTTTGATGCAAATGTTTGTCGTGATTTTTTAATGGGATTTTCTCTCCTGTTCAAAATGTGAATGTTGTCACCTCCCAAATCTTTCTTCAAACTAGATTTTTTATTCTCTCTAATTAGTTTTCAAACACACTTGGGCATTGAATCCATTCAAACTCAAAATAAATAAAAAAAATTCTTGGAATTGCTTGTGCTACACCATCCTTTCCCATGGTTTGACACTGATGCCATCTGTCTCCAGTTTCCTTATTCCAGTCATAATTTCTTGCTCAGTTTCACTACTGCAAATCTGTAAGAGGCGGGAGATTGATCAGAGGAGGGAAGAGGCAGAGTATCCTCAGCAGTGGCTCCCTTTATTGTCCCTACACTTTTATTTCTGATCAACTCAAGATGCATTCTTTGTATCTAATGCTGTTGCATAGTGGCTTTATTTTTGATACCCACTTCAATCTGTCCAATGTCCTGTCGTTTTTTTTTAAGTCACGTATTCTTCCAGTAGAAAGTAAGGGAAGCTACCAGGTGCCATGACAAACTTTAACTAACCAACCTTATTCCCTCTTCCTTGGCTTTGATTTCACATTGAACCAAAAAAAAACATTAGGGGATTGATGCAGAAGCTTTCATTGACTGAAAATGTGGCAAAGTATTTTTGCACCAATTACGTACATATTTGCTAAATGTAGTTACTGTTGTAATGTGGAAAACACTGCAGCCAACTTGCACAAAACCAACACATATAAACAGCAATGCGGTTATCAATCTGTTTTAATAATATTGATGGATAAATAATGTCTAGGACGGGAGGAAAAAAATCTCCCCTACTCTAGACAGCATCACATGACCTTGTAGTTCCACCTGAGAAAGCAGATGGGTCCTCAATTTAATATTTCATCTCCAACAAGTGCAATATGTTCTCAAAACATAATCACTAGCAATTCTCAAGCTTGTCAGCTCCTAAAATTATCAGCCATGCATTTGTCACTTTATAACTGTTCTAATGCTCAAAGAAAAATGCAGATAGTAGACCTCAAACAAAAACTGAAAATCCCCTAAGTAGTTAGCAGGTCAGGTTGCATCTGTGGAAACCTAATTAACAGTTCATGTTGATCACCAACCTGGAACATGAAGCATCATTAACAGTCTATGACCTTGCACCTGAATCTGGAGATCTGAAGCACACTGGGAGAGTGGCTATCTGAAATGTTTAACTCAGTATTGTGTCCCAAGCATTGAGTGCTTAGATGAAAACATGGTCTTTGAATTTACTTTGGCCTTTATTGGAACAGTGCAAGAGGCCAAACACAGAAAGATTTTGGTGGAATGGGAAGTAGTATGTAATGTTAATGTTCTTCTCATGCTTTCCTGGCTAGCCTCCTTTCATCTTACCTTTAAATTTATGATCTTCCTAAACTATCTCACACCAACACACTCACCCATTACTACCTGTAGTGCGTGTTGAAAGAACCAAAGACTTGTTGATCCAAACCAAGGCTTTTATTAACTAAAAGACTGGAACATATCACAAGTAGGTCAACTGGTCCAGAATGACCTGATCTGGCTAGGAGCAATCCTTTAAGACCTGTCAGTAGGTGTGGCTACACTCTCAGCCAATCACAGTTATCCTACACTACCAACTATACATATACACATTGGTGATAGAATCTGTTCTATCACACTACCATCCCACCAGTTTCTGGTTCCAAATGCCCCAAATTTAAAATTGTAATTTTTGTGTTGAAAATCCTTGTCTCTCTTTTCCCTTGACTTTACATTTCTCTGCCACAGTAAAACCACCTCATGCTTCCTTTTCTCACAACTCTACCATCATTTTTCTCACCATTATTTGACAAGATCCCATATGGGAGGTTTGTCAGGAAGGTTTAGATTCGAGGTATTCATGGTAAAGTAGAGAACTGGATTCAACAATGACTAGACGGGAGAAGCCAGAGTGTAGTGGTGGATGATTGCTTCTCAGACAGGAGGCCTGTGACTAGAAGTATGCCTCAGGGATCGGTGCTGGGATCATTTTTGTTTGTCAATTATTTCAATGATCTGGATGATAATGTGATAAATTGGATCAGCAAATTTGCAGGTGACACTAAGATTGGAGACATTTTGGTCAGCAAAGAAGGTTTTCAATGCTTGCAGAGGCACCTGGATCAGCTGGAAAAATGGGCTGAAAAATGGCAGTTAGAATTTAATGCAGACAAGTGTGAGGTGTTGCATTTTGGAAAGACAAACCAAGAAAGGATGTACGTGGTGAATGATAGGGAATTGAGGAGTGCGTTAGAACAGAGGGACCTGGAATACAGATGTGTAACTCCCTGAAAGTGGCGTCACAGGTGGATAGGGTTGGAAAAAAGAGCTTTTGGCATATTGGCCTTCATAAATTATTGTGTATAGGAGCTGAGATGGTAGAGTAAAGTTTTATAAGACATCGGTGAGGCCAAATTTGGAGTATCGTGTGCAGGTTTGGTCACCTAACTCCAGGAAAGGTATCAACAAGCTAGAAAGAGTGCAGAGAAGATTTACTAGGATGTTTCCTGGACTTCAGGAACTGAGTTAAACAGGTTAGGACTTTATTTCCTGGTGTGTAGAAGAATGAGTGGAGATTTGAGAGGTATTTAAAGTTATGAGGGAGGGTATACAGAGTAAATGTAGATCGGCTTTTTCCACTGAGGGTAGGTGAGATACAAACTAGAGGACATGGAAGTTTAGGGAAAACATGAGAGAGAATGAGAGTGGTGGGAGTATGGAACCAGTTTCCAGCTGAGGTTGTGAATGCAGGCTCAATTTTAACATATAAAAGGAATTTGGACAGTTACATGGATGGGCGAGTTATGCAGATCAGTGGGACTAGGCAAAAAAAAAGTTTGACGTAGACTAGAAGGGCCAAAGGGGCCTGTTTCTGTGTTGTAGTTTTCTTTGGTTCTATCATATACAGAGTAAATACACCAAAATACTGGAGGAGCTCAGCTGGTCTTTTCAGCATCTATAGGAGACAAAGATATATTGCTGTTATTTCAGCACTGAGGCCTTCCTCAAGGAAAAATCAGAAAAGGCTGAAGCAGGATATATTAGAAAGTCTCATTCAAACAATGGGGAAGGAGTCCAGACCAACAAAACGTGTTAATTAGATATGATAAAGGACTAGCTAGAACTTATCATGTCTGTGTGAAAAGAGATAGGGAATGGAGAGAAGAAGGGGTAGGGGGCAGGGGTTAACAAAAGCTAGAGAAGTTGATATTAATGCCATCTGGTTTGGTGGGTGCTCAATCAGAAGATGAGGCGTTGTTCCACCAAGTTATGGGTGGCCTCAGTCTGGAAGCGCATGAGACCATGGACAGAAATGTCGGCAATAGAATGGGATGGAGACTTGAAATGGGTGGTGTGACAGATTATGTTATATTTTGTATAGATGTGTTTTTGGAAGATAGATTGTGGGGTTTTAGTTAGGTCACAAACAGATACAAACACTTCAAAACAGATTTCATTTTAAAATGCAAGAGTTATGCATAAGGTGGTGCCTATAAGTCTGCAAAGACAATAGATTCCTGTGCTGGAAGATTTTCACAACGAAGTGCAAATAGAAGGGCCTATCTCAGGAAACTGATAAGATCTCTCATGAATTGATTTTGGGAGTCAGCAAGATGTTTTGGTGAAGTCTGCTAATTTAGGAGGGTCATGTGGTTTTGCAAGCAGAGAGGATCAAACAGATTTTACTCTGTGTGACAGAGAGAAAGAGCGACTGCTGGTTTTCTGTAGTGGCTTTTTCAAGCTTGTTTGAAACCCCTTTTTGAAGATGGGTTGTGAGTTCTGAGTTCAGCCTGTTCAAAGCCCTTGTAGTCCATACAAGAGGAGATGGCTGGCTGTATAATGTTTTGCCTGAGATAAGGGAAACAGAAAATGAACTCTAAAGTGATCTGAAAGAAAGAGGTTATCATCTGGAAAACTCTGATGGGGCAAGTTTCTTTGGCAAGACACTGAAATGACTAATCAGAAGGAATCTGTTTGTGTGAGTCCAATGAGCAACAAATCTCTCTCTGAAAACCCACAAGAACCTTCCTGAGCAATAACCATTTACCTTTAAAGCACCAAAGCCTGGTGAGGTTCATAAATGTTAAATTCTGTGCACAGTATAAGAATTGCCTGATACTGGTGAACTTGGAGGAGTGAGAAATGAGATTGGACTATGAATCAAAGAACGTTTTTGAACTTGTTTGCACATTACACATACGTGTGCTTAGAATTCGAAGGGGATTAAGTTAGGTTAAGTTAATAGTAATAAGCTAAAGTTTGATCCTGTTTTTATGTTTAAAGAAAATTAAAAGTAACTTTTGTTTAAGTAATCATTTATATTGGTGAATTTCTATTGCTGCTGGGTTTCGGGGTCTTCTGGGCCCGTCACAGTGGCCATTGGGAGATCCACAATATAGCGGTGGACTGAGCCAAGATGCTCAACAAAGTGATCTCTCAGTCTGCGTCACGTTCAGAATTAGATTTTGTTGTCATGAACATGTCATGAAATTTGTTGTTTTGCAGCATCATTACAGGTGCAAATATTGTTCTAAATTACATTTTAAAAAAATAATTTGTACAAGAGAAGAGAAAGTGCAGTTATGTCTGTGGTTCATTGTCCATTCAGATATCTGATGGCCGAGGGGAAGAAGCTGTTTTTGTGCTACTGGATAATCAGGCTCCTGTATCTCCTTGCTGATGGTAGCAGTGTGAAGAGGGCATGGCCTGGGTGGAGAGAATCCTTGAGGATAGAATCTGCTTCCCTAAGTCACCGCCTCTTGTAGATGTCCTTAATAGAGTGAAGACTGATGCCCATGATGCCACTGGCTGAGTTGACAACTCTCTGAAGTCTTTTCCTGTCCTATGCATTAGCACCTCTCACTTCCATACCAGGCAGTGATACAGGCAATCAGAATGCTCTCCATGGGGCACTGGAAAAATCTGCAAGTGTCTTTGGTGACATACCAAATCTTCTGAAACTCATTACGAAGTATAGCCATTTATGAGTCATTTTTGTGATTGCATTGATATGGAGGACCCAGGATAGATCTTCATAGCTGTTGACACCCAGGAATTTGAATATCTTAACCCTTTCCACTGCTGACCACTTGATGAGGACTAGTTTGTGTTCTCTTGATTTTTACCCCTCCTGAAGTCCACAATCAGTTCTTAGTTTTGCTAACGTCGAGTGGAAGGTAACCTTTGTTACACCATTGAACCAGCTAATCTATCTCACTCCTGTATGCTTCCTCATTGCTATCTGTGATTCTTTTTATTTAATTCAAATTTAGACATACAGCATGGTAACAGGCATATCATCCCACAAGCCTGTGCTGCCCATTTATACCCAATTGACCTACAACCTCTGGTACATTTTTGCTGACAATCGTGATGTCATCAATGACGCGCTCAACTCGTATAACCAGGAATAGCTATGCCTCCAGCTGACTCAATCCAACCTCTGGAATTCACCTCGAAAACCTTTCCATTTCTTTATTTTTTTCCAGGATCTTTCTTAAAACTCACCCTTGACAAAATCTTCAATCATCAATACCAATATCTTTTTTTGGCTTATCTTTTTTTCACAGTTCATCTCTGTGAAATGTTTTGCTGCATTTTCTGAGTTGAAGGTCCATATAAATACAAGATGTTCTTATTGGTTCCCGACGAAATACTGAAAGATAGACAGACGTATCTTTGTGAAAACATTTTGGGCACATTGATTCCATGAGCTCTTGATAACGTGATGCTATAAAGTATTGTTTTGATAGAAAGATCAGAAATAGGGAATGGTGAAAACTGCATCTGATCCGGCAAAAAAAATGATAAATTTCCTATGTCCCCAGGGTCTCAGATATTATGGGAATGGAACGTGTTCTGTGGTTGTGTTGCAGAAATGATTTCCTCACTTACAAGTCTCTCCATCCATGTGTGGCCAAACAAACTTGGTTCTGAACTATGAAAGCAAGGTGTCTCTGTGGTGAATTTTAACTGTACGAACCGTTGTAATTACTTTGTGCTTCAAGTTCAGCAACACATCTGCTTCTGATTGATCTGCTATAATAGCTGCTGGAGATTATTCTGCTTCTGACTGTGACATCACTTAAGGCACCAATCATGGTGCATACATTAGATAAGCAAAGGAGAATACATTAAAGGGAGAGAGGCAGAAAAAGTACTTTGTACTTCACTTGTAAGTGGTTAATATCACCTCTAGTTTGACTGCTTGGTTTAATTCAGAGGTTCTCAACCTTTTTCTTTCCACTCACATACCACTTTAAGTATTCTCTATGCCATGGGTGCGCTGTGATTAGTAAGGGATTGCTTAAGGTGGTATTTAGGTGGAAAGAAAAAGGTTTGAAAACCATAATTTTGATTGTACCTCATTGACACATTAGGTGCCCGGTTTCTGAACTCCAAAGGAAATGGGCCAACGACAATTTTTCTCAAGCAAAATATTTCAGTAACCATTAGGTCTAGAGCAGTGATTTTTCAACCTTCCCTTCCCACTCACAGACCACCTTAAGTAATCCCTTACTAATCACAGAGCACCGATGGCATAGGGAATACTTAAAGTGATATGTGAGTGGGAAGAAAAAGGTTGAGAACCACTGATTGAATTGTATTATTTCTCAGCCATATTGTCATGGCATATTAATCTAGTCAATCATTGAAAAAGTAATAATGAACTAATGAAAACCAAGTGATTACAGAAGAAAGGATAATAAGGCAACCCAATGAAAACAGAAAACCCGGCCATGCCTTCAGCTGGGTGACAATATACTCTGAACCTGTTGGCAAACAACAAATTCTACACTTAGTCCAATGAGCACATTTGTAAAGAAATTTGCTCAGGGAGCAGTTTAGGTAATATTAATCCTTGAAACATTGACACCATCTTTAGCCTCTATTCTGATTATTTGACTGATATCTGCCATTCATGGTCATTGAAGATAATATATTGGATTTGTTGCCCACATTCCAGAACAAAAATCACATGAACCTGAAAACTCTGGCCTGCAGTAAGGATATATGTACATTCAGAGGCTGAGCACCAGGATGTCATCCACCTGATATTGAAGCTTGTGAGGGGATGGGTTTCAACAAACACAAGTCTCTGACAATTAAAGTTGTAGACAAGACCCTGGAAAACTTCTACATTGCAGCTAAGGTGATGAAATTCAATATCAGCTTCAGCGTGCCAGCACAACCTTTGACCATGCAAGGAAAAGAGCTTTCAAAGATCAGGACCTCAAATGAGGCAGGAATGTCCATCAGACAGCAGGGACACCTGTCTTCCTATATGCTGGTGAGATCAGGGCCATCTAGGACATGCAGTTCAAGGTATCGGAAAGACACCATCAATGCCATCACTGCAAAATTCAACAAATCCACTGAATGGATTAAGGTCTTCCTTACGGTAGACAAAGTTAAAGAATTTCATGTATGTCATGTTCTAAATGTAGTATTATGTGACAATAATGGAGCCTTTACTTTTTTTAAACCTTTAGTGCCCTCTCCCAGTAACTGAAACTCAGTAAGACTGCAAGTTTTGTAAATCTAAAATTAAAAAATAAATCCTATGCCTTCTGGAAGAAGTTGGTACATTCTACCCATGTTGGCGTAGGTTTCCTCCCACTGTTTAAAAATGTATTGAGGGTTGTAGGTCAATTGACTGTAATTGGGTGGCATGGGCTCATGGGGCGAAAGAGCCTGTCTAAATTTAAATATAAATTTAAAAACAGAAAATACTGGGAATACTCAGCAGGTCAGGCTGAGTCTGTTTGAAGAGAAATAGAGCTAATATTTTAGGATGAAGATCTCTTCCCACTGATCCAACCTGACCTGCTGAGTATCTCTGAGTTTTATTTCAGTGTCCTCTCCCAATCTGATATCCCCAGTATTAATTACACACAATTGAATTGAGTGGGCAGACCCTGTTGGGTGCATGCTGGACTCCTGAACAAATTCAGTCACCAAAGTGGAGGAGTATTCAGGCTATCATTGAGTGCTTCAAGTCAATATATTTGGAGCACAAATGCCCAGCATAAACAGAAGAGGGAGTGCATCACCTCAAACATTACCCACCCATCCACCTCTTGTCTCTACCTTTGGCAGTGTTTACATGCCCTGCTTTTATACATAATCTGCAGAACAGGAGTGAATGCAGCTTTCCTTCAATTTTGAGGGACTGCTAAGAAAGAAAGTAGATGTTCCAGATCAGTTTTGGATGACAGTGTCATTCTTATTGTATCTTGAATGATTAAATCAAAAACAATGGATTAAACTCAGTTTATGGCCAACAGAACAAGAAGATACCCTGGAGACTTTAACCCCTTTTACAGAGAACCTTCAAGACAGCCTTCCTCTGGCTTTTATATGCTCCACTTACCTTTGTGAACGCAGAAAAGGTGGATTGGCGGGTCTGTTCTGATCTGGGTTTCCTCCGACAAGGGTAAAAGGATTACCGCTGAAAATGGCTCGAAAAGGGGACACCTGATGATGTTGCGATGACATCATCAGCCAGCAACCGAAGAGCACAAATTTTAAACTACCCATCTGTGAAACGAGGCGCAGAAGATCTGCTTGAGCTCTAAGACTGCTGGAAAAGATTTTCATTAGCGCTCGTACCTGCTGTTCAGTTGGCAATATTGTGCATAGGGTGCTTTCACTTCTCAGCTCATATATTCCACATCGCAGTGTTGCTGTACTACATGCTCCCCCCCACTTTTGCTGTGGGAAGTCGGGTCACGAATCTCAGCTATGTAAAAGGACTGCTGCCTTTTCAGCTTTCAGCACAAACGGTAAATCCAGCACTTTTTTTTTTGCCTTTTACACACAACATGAGCAAGCAATAACGTGGCTTTTCTGTGTAAAACAAAACTCTTCTGAATGTCCTGTGATTCAGTGCTTTGCATTTCAGCAAGCTGCTCTCCATCCGGAATCAACAGTGGCATTCGTGCCTCTTCACTCTACTTCTTGGGCACAGAACCTAGGCTGACAGCTCAGTGCAATGCTGAGAAAGTGCTGTATTGGTTAAAGATAGCAGGAAAAAAATTAACTCTGATCTTTTAACTTTAATGTGCTTTATTCAATAGATCCAAGTGGATGGGAGGATAATAAATCTTGTTGCTCACATGCACACATATGATTAATGCTATCTTCCCAAAGCAAAATTCTTTCTTGGCTTTTTTTTTAACCATGAAACGTTTCCCATTGTCTCCTTCCTCGGGTATATAAAAGACCTTGCAGCATTATTTAAAGGAAAACAATGGTGCTGGGCTAACTCAGATAGCAAATATTCCTTGACTAACATTTAACTTCTTCATCACTAGGAAAGATTAGCAACTCAACAATTTTCTCATTGCCTATGGAATCTTAGTGTGTATAAATTTCCCAACCCCTACATTGGGCAGGGTAAAGGCTTTATTCAGTACTTTATATCTGTAAACAAGTCACTCTATTTCATTTTATCATAATTTATTCAGCACTAAATTCTTCAAAACATTTGGAAGAAATTCTGAGGCATGCCATAGAGGAAAGCCTTTCTTGTTCACAAACAATGTAGAAATACAGCCCACTGAATTCCATATCCTATGAAAAGTTTTCACTGAGCTGCTAGAGAAATAAAATATTCAAAGTCCATTTTTGTGACTTTTCAGCTACATTCTCCCAGCATCACCTCCAGATGAAAATGCCAAAATGTCCCATCATTTAAATGTCAAATCCATAAGCCTTGTTTTACTCAAATAGTAAAAATCTAATCTGATGGGAGAGCAAGCATGGGTCCATTTTTGTTGATGTTGTAATCCCAAGAAGCTTGCTCATATTTTGATAGAATTTTCATTAAAGAAGACAATGAAAAATCTATTTATTTAAGTTTCCCAGTATTTTGAACCTTGTTGGTTCCTATCCAGACAGTGTTCTAGAATGTCAATCCTAAAAATACCATTTTATGCCATTCAATTAAAGAGTAATGGTGATCTATTGAAATTGAGCTGTGCAGTACTGGGTTTCAATGATCATGTCCAAATGGCACATTGTATCATGGGAACCAGGTTGCAGTGGCTGCTATAAGAGAGAGCTGCATTACCACAATGCTGAGTGCCAACTTAGCTCATGTAATCAGATATTCCCTCTGTAATGTGTTATAGACTATTTTCTCAAAGAGAAAGTGAATTACTAAGAGAAGCTTGATTGGTCGTAGCCATTGTCGAGCCAAGATCCATAACACTGTGAAAGGCAGTTATTAACTCATTGTGCTGACTGAGTTAAGAAAATGTGATCTCCTCTGATGTACCCTTGAGACTCTTCATGAGAGGTTCATGGGGAGATATGTCAGTCTCAATGTATAATTCCATAAAAGAACAAGTTGGCAAAATGATTTGCAAGTTAATTGATATATATTAAGTGTAATTCAAAACACAATGGATGACCTCGAGTTTTTGTTTTGAGTGCAAAAGTTATCTGGGAGAATTGCTCTCAAAGAAGTGTTTATTCTCATGAGTTTTTTATAGCTTGTATTTCACTGCAACACATTTGATTATTGCCAAATGCAAAACCTAGCAGAAATTAGCAAAATCAGGCAGCCTTTTAAAGGCAATTATTTCAGTTGCATTTTAGCCTGGTGTTGATATGCACCAATGACATTGCCATCCATCTTGTACAAACAGATAGCTGGCTGAACTGACTGAGTTTTGTCCTATGAGGGTTTCACCTTAATGGTTTTAATTTCCAATAAAGAATGGCCTTTAAACTCTTTTCAAATGCCCCCATAGGTCAAAAATATTCAAAACTGTTTTTTAAAAAAAAATTAAATACTTTTTAAAAATTATGATAAAATCTTGCAAATGTTCTAAATTAGCAGAAAACTTTTAGGTGATGAATTAATCATTGAAAAAGGTTTAACCCTTCTGTGGGTAGAGCCATTTTCTGCTGTGATGTTCTCCAATCCAGTAGAAAAGGTTGAAGGACCCAGCCCCAGCTCGCAATCCAAGTAAGGTGAAATTTACCAAAAAAGGTGTACTTGCGAACTGCTGCTTCTACATATGCTCATTTGTTTGCTGGACACATGTGCCATCTGGTGTAGCAATGAAGTTCTCAATCTCAGTGCATAGGCAGGATATGTTACATTTGAACTCATTCACATCGAGAAATCAACTTGGATTCTTACTCCTGATCATTAACTAAAAAGTTGGAAAATGGACATACAGGTATAGTCTGCTTTATAAAAACTAGTTCCTCCAGAACCTTTCGTAATCCAAAATAACATAAAGTGAAGTGATTATCCTAGATTTCTATGGGAAAATATTTTGAGCGTTCCCAGACCCAAAAAATGACCTACCAAATCATACCAAATAACACATATAACCTAAAATAACACTATTTATTAAAAGCAAAAATGATATGATAAATGCGCAGCCTTTAATGTAGAAAAAATGTATGTACAGTGTAGTTAAGCTGAGTCTTCAGAGGTTGGGGTGATAGGCGACTGAGATGTAGAAGAGAGAGGAAGAGCTGCTCAGGGTGTGTGTGCAGTCTCTATAATGGTTCGCTGCTTTCGTAAAAGCGAAAATCCTTTTGTAAAAGTAAAAATTCTTTCGTAAAAGCAAACATAGGTGTCTTCGTAAAAGCAAATTGTATAAAGCAGGGTATACCAGTATGTGATTGTTAGACCTAGTGGTATTCTCTTCTGTGTTTGATTAACTTAGGAAAAAAAAGAATCTCAGGGTTGTATATGATATTTATTTACTCTGACAATAAATCTGAATTTTGAACATGAACATTTGCAATCTAGGATCATACATGCCTACTCTGTTAAGAATGTTGGAAAACTACTTTTGATACCTAGTCAACTGAGACATTGACTTCATGAATGTTTCCTGCATTAATGTAATTTAAAGTAATTTAACTTCTCCATTAACAAGCTATTAGCAGATCATAAGTGGACTTTACCACCGGTTTAAATCCAGTTTTATCATTAAATTATCTTTGCTGTATTATCCAACAAATGGTGCTCTCTTCTCTGCAATGACAGTACATAAGTCATGATTCAGATCCAAATGGCTGAAAAATATGTTTTGCTTGAAAGCTTATGAGAATTCTGGACTCCTTAATGGTAGTGATTGGGGCTGATTTGCAAAGGCATTTTTATCAGTCGGGGTATGACATGCAAACCAACAGTGAGCAAGTCTTCCATTCTTTAAACTAATTGTTCTTTATGGTTGAAGTAGGGCAGCCAGCACACTTGCCGTGGATAGATTTTCTCCAGAATTTTTTGTTGCATTCAAACATCTTCCTGTTGTTGATCCAGCCTAAGTAACCACTTGGCAAGGTTTTCCTTTACCATTCCATCTCTCCTTTACTGGCTGCCTAGAGTAAGATCTGGACAACATTCAGAACTGAGCTGACAAACAGAAAGTAATGATCATCCACCTCTTCACAGCCTATACTCTGTAAGGATTCCATTTCTTTCTCACAATTCCACTGTCTCTGTCGTGTCTGCTCTCAGAATGAGGTCTTCCAAGCGAGGTCATCTGAGATTACCTCTTCCTGTTTAAAAATGTGTTTTTCTTCTACATGGAGAATAAAGGAAGATATCAGAATTGGAGAAATCATTGTTAAACGTTGACTACAAAATCCTGTCCAAGGCTATCGTCAATTGAGTCAAATCTGTCCTGGGACAGATGATCCACCCAGACCAAACCTGCACAGTTCTGGGCAGGAAAATCTGTGGTAGTCCTGCACTGCTCAGAGATACCACTGCTTACATGCAAGATAGGTGGATGGACACCTGACTTGTCAGCTTAGACCAGAAGAAGGCTTTCATCCATATATTGCACATGTAGATGATAGACGTGCTCTCTAAATTGGGCATTGGGGAGAGAATCCAAAACTGGATTAAATTGCTGTACACAAACATCCATAGTGCAGTCTAAATCAATGGGTGGGAAACAAATAGCTTCCTCATTGTCTGGAGTCAGGCAGGGTTTCCCGCTCACTGCGGTCTTATTTGTGTGCTTCATAGATCCCTTTGCTGAATCCATCAGGATGGACGAGAGGATAAGAGGAGTGACATTGCCAGATAGTGGAGGCTCTCAGGTCAAGGCCTACCTCTACATGAAGAATGATACTATCTTCTTTTCTTACACATAATTGATCTGCAGATTGATCAGCATCTGTGATTCTGAGCTAAAATAAACTGGAAGAAGAGCAAGCTATTGCTCTTTGGTATTTGGACTGATAAGGGTACCATCCCCTTTACTGTCTCATCTGACTACCTGAAGGTGTTGGGAATCTGGTTTTAAGGGGTCAAGTTGTGCAACAAAAATTGGTTGGGGCAGATCACAAAGGCCCTCTAGAAATTGCCTCTGTGAACTTGGCACACCCTCTCAATAACAGGGAAGAATCTAATCATCAGGTGCGAGGTGCTCTCAGTACTGCTGTATGTGGCATGCATGTGGCCCATTCCCTGCACCTCCACCCTGGCGGTGACCAGAGCTGTCTTCTGGTTATATGGGGATCCAATATTGAAAGGGTCTGAAGGATTGCCAGTACCTTTGCCAGACAATGGGAGCAAGGATGTAACCAACATGGCCCTCATCCTAATGTGTGTGGCTGCATCAGGCTGCACGTGGATCCTAGGTATGAGGGCATCAAGTGCCGCTATGAAATTTTCAGGATGGGGGCCTGGCTCCATTGTGTACAATGTCCCAGTCAGCTAGAGTTTGTCACACCACGTATCCTTCATAGAACAGTTTTTTCCAGACAAATGCCTGGCAATCAGGCAGTGGTCAGCATGGAATGTCCTGCAGGTACAGAAATATGAGGACTCGATAGACACGGTGAGGTAGTTCACAGAGGAGACCATCCAGCAGGTCATCTGACAGAATGCCTCATCGCCAGAACTCACATTCAAGCCCTTGGACTTGCCTGGCTGGCAGTAAGAGGAACCTTCTTAGTTGAATCTTTCCTGCACTACAGAAACGTCACCCACAATGCTCGTTATCCCCAAGGAAACTATGGGGGCGTGAAGACAGTTGCCCACCTCTTTGCAGAATGTAGATTCACTAAGAATGTGTGGAGAAGGATGTCATGATTCATCCCCAGCAGCAGCATATCAGAGGACTCTCATTTCCGAGCTGTTCCCAGAACTGCTAGAAGGTCATCAATTCAGTGAAAGGCCCACTTTGGTCTGCCCAAAACCTGTTGGTCGTTTAGCACTTGAAGATGTCGGTGTGGGAATGCTGCCAACTACACATTCCAGGCTGCAGGAGTACGTGCTGAGGAACACACACTGAAGCTCTGAGCAGCCAACTTAAGGGTGCTGTGGGGACGGACAACAGGCTAGAGTTCTTCCATTATTGGGCTGAGAGTGAAGGGAAGCCCCTCAAACAACAGAGGAGGGAGTAATGACAAGATGCCACATTGGCATCAATGGTGAAAATAGAAATGAATGTAACAATGTTCAGTGATGGAAATGAATTTATAAGAAGCTAAGGGTGGCAAGAGACTGAATGGTTTTCCTTTCTAAATAATTTATTGAGAATAAAGTCTATTTTTGGTTTAAAACAAACTTGAGCTATTATGGATGATGTGAGACCAGCTGAGTTCCTTCAGCATTTTGTGTTTTTACTAAAATCACAGTATTAGCAGACTTTCGTGTTTCACCCCACGATCATCTTCAATGCAATAGAAAATCACCACATTGTCTGTTGTCTAAGTTTTTGAGGGGAATTGACAGGGTGGATAATGAGGAGGTGTTTCCTCTGATGTGGCTGTCAAAGGAGCACACTATCAGAATAAGTGATCACCCATTTAAGATGAATAAATTTATTCTCTCATGAACCTCTTGAAAATCACTACTCCAGAGAGCTATGGAGAAGGCATCACTGAATATATTTATGTTAGGTGTTGAGAGATATTTAAACAGCAATGGAGTCTAAGGGTGTCGGGCGAGAGCAAGTACATAAAGTTGAGAGCTAGATTGGATCAGCCATGGTCTTAATGAGTGGCAAAATGGGCTCAAGTGTTTAGTTGTTTCCAAAGGCGAGGCTGATAGTGCTTTTCAGGGACTCCCTTGCCCATGCTGGCTGTACAGAACCAGTCTGCAGCTTCATTCGAGCTTCAACTCCTAACGTTGTGAATATTATTCAGGCTGACATCTTTGTCACTTAGCTGCAGCCCAGTTGGAACCCGTCCATGTTGGGCAGTAAAAGTGACTGTGATTGGCAGGGTCTATGCTCCACCCACCAGCAGAAGTAAACTGGGCATCACACATCAAGGAGGGCAACAGCCACAGTGGGTATAGTGGAGCACAGCAGGATCAGGGTGCACAGTCAAAGTAGGAGCAGAGGGCAGGAGGAGAGAGTACAGTCGATAGCAGAAGGAGTAATTGGTGCGGTGAGCTGAACAAAGAGCTCTTGATTGGAACAGGGGCAGAAGGTTTCCCCTTTCATGGAGCACTTCCATGATGAGCTTACTCACTGCACGTTTACTTTGTGATGTATTCACACCTGCATATTTGCAGTAACTTTATATACATTCACACAGAACACAATATATGTTTTCCTTTGACACCTTAGATACCATGCTAAAAGTGGTTTATCCTGGACAGGGAGTCATTTGCAATGCAGTGTGACTTGCAGCATGAATAAAATTAAACTGAGGGAAATGTGCTATCAGTACACTGTGGCAATGATAGAGTCTAACAGCACCGTCTTATAAACTGTTTTGAGGGCCTTTAGGATAAGGTATGAGAGGCTAATTCATGGAAAGACACTTGGATAGCCACCCTTGATTCAGACAGTCCTGATCCACAGGGTCCAGCCTTAGTCCAGCAGTCTCTCAAGCCTCATCAGACATTGTCCCCTTCCCCAGCTCTTGCCTAAGGTCATAACAGGGAAATAGAAACAGGAATGCTGTTTCCACTGAAGATGAAGATAGAACCAGCAGATGTGGCCTCAAGATTCTGGGGCAGTGGATTAGGACTATGACCAAATTTATTTATAAATAGAATTCAAGATTGTTA
This sequence comes from Narcine bancroftii, assembly GCF_036971445.1. Taxonomy (NCBI): domain Eukaryota; kingdom Metazoa; phylum Chordata; class Chondrichthyes; order Torpediniformes; family Narcinidae; genus Narcine; species Narcine bancroftii. The sequence continues at coordinate 110,298,495 of NC_091473.1, forward strand.
ATTGGTAAGGATCCACTAATTTTGAAACTTTTAATTGAAATATGTAATAAAATTTTATCTGGCGATAAAATTGATTATGAGATTGGTGAAAAAGGAAAGATTTCAGCGAAAATGCCTTTATATCCAAATAAACTTATTCCTTTTTACTGTAAATAATTAGTTTTTAAAGATATGGAATCAATTGGGAATTTCAAAAATTGAAGAATGTTTTGAAGCAGGGAAGTTTTTATCTTTTAATCGAATGAAGGAGAAATTTCAAGTTTCTAGTAATACTTTATTTTTGTTATTATCAGGTTAAGACTTTTTTTAATTGGAAAATTGGGTCTATTCAACCATTGACCTGAAAGCTGCTTATCACCAGCTGCCAATCCATTCTGATGACTGTCCATTTACGGTATTTGAGGCTAACGGTCATCTCTATCAATTCCGGAGGGTCCCTTTCAGTATTACTACGGGGTTTCCATCTTCCAGAGATAGATGGACAGAATGCTCAATGAGTATGGGTTGAAGGCTACCTTTTCCTACCTCAATAATGTCACCATCTGTGCCCACACCTTGGAAGACCATGACGCCAACCTCCAGAGCTTTCTCCACATGGTGAAAGCCATGATCCCCACTTATAACTGTGCTCAGGAATGTCTGGCTATCCTCCGCTACGTGGTGGAGAACGGCATCATTGGCCCCAATCCCGATAGGATGCACTCTCATTAGAGCTCTGCGTTCCCAGGACCACGAAGACTTTGAGGAGATGCCTTGGGTTTTTCTCATATTACACCCAGTAGATCCCTCAATACGCTGATAAGGTTCACCCTCTCTTAAAAGCCATTCTTTCCACCTCTCGGGTGAAACCCAAATGGCTTTTAACTACCTCTGAATCACATTGCGAGAGCCGCCATGCATGCGGTGGTCGAGAATGTACCTTTCCTCATGGAAAACGATGCTTTGGACGTAGCCCTGGACGTTACTGTCAACCAGGTGGGCAGGCCAGTTACATTCTTTTCTCAGACATTGCAAGGCCACAAGCTCCGAAGCCCCTCTGTGGAAAAGGAGGCTCAAGCCATTGTAGAAGCCGTGAGGCACTGGAGACACTACCTGGCGGGTAGAAAATTTACGCTCCTCATTGACCAGCGCTCTGTCGCATTCATGTTTAATAATGTAAAGACAGGCCAAATCAAAAATGACAAGATTGCTGGGTGGAGGATTGAGCTCTCCACCTACAATTATGACATCGCCTGTTGGCCAGGAGCCCTTAATGACCTTCCAGATGCCTTATCCAGAGGAAGCTGTGCCTCTACACACACTGGCCAACTGCGTTCTCTACATAATGAGATCAACCATCCAGGGGTTACCTGCATGGCTCATTTTGTCAAGGCCCGCAATCTGCCCAACTCCATGGAAGACGTCAGGGAAATGACCGGGTCTTGCCAGGTCTGCGCGGAGTGCAAGCCACACTTCTACCGCCCTGCAAAGTCGCACCTGATCAAGTCATCCAGGCCTTTTGAATGGCTCAGTGTCGATTTTAAGGGATCTCTCCTCTCCACGAATGGGAACACCTTCTTCATCTCTATTATTGATGAGTACTCTGCTTCCCGTTCACCATTCCATGTCCAGACACGTCCACTTTGTCAGTCATGAAGGTCCTAGACTCCATTTTCACTCTGTTCAGGTATCCCAGTTATATTCATAGCGACCAGGGTTCATCCTTTACATAAGTACCTGCTGGTGAGGGGCATCGCATCCAACAGGATTATGAGCTACAACCCCCGGGGGAGCAGGCAGGTTGAAAAGAAAAATGTCATGGTCTGGAAGGCTGTCAAACTGGCCCTGAAGTCGAGAAGCCTTCCAGATTCACGCTGGCAGGAAGTCCTTCCTATGGCGCTCCATTCCATCCGTTCACTACTATGTACTGCAACCAATGCTACTCCTCACGAGCTCCTATTTAATTTCGAGATAAGGTTGGCATCGGGAACTACACTCCCAGTCTGGCTTTCAACTCCTGGTCCGGTCCTTCTCAGGAAGCGTGTGAGGAGAAGCAAGACTGATCCCCTGGTGGAAAGGGTGAAACTGCTCCACACTAATCCAACATACATCTACATGGAGACTTGGATGACAGGGAGGACACCATCTCCTTCAGGGACATAGCACCCACCAGAACAGAGGATCCATTGCCTCAAGTGCCCTGCGAGCCACAGAGCTCATTCTCGCCACCCCCCATTCAGGGCCTTTGGATCCAGTTTAGGAAGAAAGTGCATCCCCCTCCACTGTAGAGCCGGAGACCCCACCTGCTTCTCCTACCTCACAAAGGGACCATGAAACTCAAGGATCTCAAGGCCCTTCTGTCCTTGGGCACTCCACCAGGATCTCCAGATCCCTCAGACCGATTAAATTTGTAAATAATTGTATATTTTTTTCCCAAATCAATGTTCTCTGTCTTCATCCACAGACCGTAAATTCTGCAGGAAGGGGTGAATGCAGTGAACTGAGATTCACTGGTGATGTGTTGTACTGATCGCTGGCTCTGTCCCCATCTACCCATATATAACCCTGGTTTCCCACCTAAACCCTGAGCCCCTCTGAAGACAACTGTAAGACCCTACCCTCAGTTATAAACTAATAAAAGCATTCTGTTCTCCCTCCAGCTGTGAGAGCTTTTATTCATGCTACATAGAGTGCTTGGTCAAATGCTTGGTATAACCAACATTGGCGGTAAACTTCCTGCTGCGAAGGCTTCAGGGACCCAATCTCTCTGCACCATCAATGAAAACCTGGCCATGATGCCATCTATCGGCTCTGAACTCACCAGCATTAGGCATCATAACCGGTAGTGTCTGAAAAAAATACTTTGAAGAAATAAATTAGTTGTACTAGAACGCCAATTCGCAGGCTGCCTTTATTGCTCTCATCGATCAAGCCATAGCATAGGTAGAACGTAAATAAACTTGGTTTACATTGACAATTGAGATCCTCTATTGTATAGTGGCATGTTTCACCCTTCATCACTTTACTAAGTCTCATGTCTGAAGCAATACAGTAAAATCCCCGTTATCCAGAATTCAAGCAACCGGCAGTCTCAATCAACCAGCATAAAAATCATGGAACAAAAATAGGTAAAAAAACAAAAGTTTAAAATTGATTCCCCCCCTAGTGGTTAGTTCACCAATCATGCAAAATTGTCATCTCAAGCAACTGACAAATTCACTTACCCAGCATTTACCAATCCCCATAGGTGCTGGATTCCAGGGATTTTACTGTATGAAGCAGGCAAACTCTGGAGGTGTAAATACCAACTCGTGCTGTTCAAGTTTAGCAAGGAAGAACAGCCCATTTTGTGAGGAACTCGGGAACTGATGTTGTTCATGGAACCTTATCCAGGAGAAGTCATAAGCTGAGGAAAAGAGAAAAAAACCTTTAATGCAACGCTTAATAGTTACGGAATTTTAATACACTGGTTTCAGATGATGCTTAAATATTGTTACCTTAGATTTGCAGATGTCTCCAGATTTATATTACCAGTCATATTGACACGTTATTCTTTTTTAAAAAATCTAAGTGACTTGAAGATTTTGGAATCTGGAGTAAAAGGTAAACTGCTGAATGAACTCCGAGAGTCAGGCAGCATCTGCAGAGGGAAAGATACAGTCAATATTTTGGGTCAAGACACTGCAGCAGGTCTGCAGCCAGTACAAAGGCGAGGGGTAAGGCAGGAGGTTGCAAGCAATAGGTGGATTCAGTTGAGGAGGGGAGATGGAACAAGGTGGGGGAGGGAGTGACCAAGTTGATTGCAGCTGTAGTCCAGTACGCAATTTTCCTTTGTGTACTCTGTAAGATTGCCATCAGTCTCCCTGTAATTCATTTTTTTTTAAGCGGCATGGTCTAGCTACCCCAGTGTTTTTTTTTAAAGCAACATTATAGTTTGCATGAGTTGTAGCTCAGCAGTTGAAAGAGCAATCTCACCTCTGCATATGGCTTCTTTAATTTTCCATTGGCCTACATTCTCCTTGGTAATGACAAACATGACCATTGTGTGTGTTTTCTGTGAAATGATCTGTCATCACAATGCAAGGCTCTGCAGCTGAGCATATCAGACCGCGGTCAAAGTTCAATTCTGCACAGCACATTTCAGGCTTCCGACTTCAATTTCAAACGAAAAATTATATTTGTCCATGCTGGTAGATTATAATGTTGACACAGTTAACGGAATCTAATTGGAATGACACGTTCTTCCTCTTTTGTGCTGTACCAACCAACAGTATTTTATAATACTTTAATTTTATTATAATTCTATAATACAGTAGATGATTTGGATTGAGATCTTCTATTTAATTCTAATGGAAAAGTATGCAGCATTGATTGGGTGTTCCACTAAATTCCTTAAGATATTCTCACATGTTTAGCTTCCTCCTATCAAATTCTCCAAGGTCACACTTACCCTGGGCGAGTTTGTTCTCCATTTGCAATACATAACAAAGCATAAAATTAATTTAAAAAAAACCCATGTTTTTTTATTCATGTCATCGTGATCTTTCTATAGGGCTTCACAGTAGTGTCTAGGATGCCATAGGTGCTCTGGCGTTAGTAAGGGATTACTTAAAGTGGTATGTTAGTGGATAAAAAGGTTGAAAACCACTGGTCTAGGGGATGAGTTTTTAATTCCTGAAGACGCCAATGCAATCTTACAGGATTGACCACTGTCGCATTCCACGACCCTTTAACCTCTGGCCAGCATTGTGAGGGCAGGCTCAGTTATTTCAGAAAGGCTGCTAGGGAATGGTAGAGCAGTCTGCTGAAGCTTGTGTTGGTTGCCAATCCCTGGAGCAGACAAAGAAGAGAGGTAAACAAAGACTTTTCCAAATAATGGGGTGAGTCACCCTTCTGAATCAATATGTGACACCTCCCTTTACTACTAAAAGTAATATTGGTCATCAAGAAGCAGGAGTGTGCCTCAGAACTCAGGTGGTACTATGAAACAGCAGACAAAAAGACAGTGCTGCAAACGTTGTATTTTATGCCTAAAAGTTCACTCAGCGGCAAAACTGACCAAGGAGCTCTTTCTCTTGCCTGTCCCATACAGTGAGAAGGACAGATTGAGGCTGACTAAGTTGCATGGCTAAAGTCCAGCTTGAACAATGTACCATAAAACCTTCAGTATCTGACATCTAGGTAGATGCCGGATAAATGAATTTGCTGGTTGCTTGAGGTCACATGTTTCATGATTGGTGAACTAACCACTAGGGAGCGCCAATTTTATTATTTCATATTTTATACCTATTTATTTTCTGCAATTATTTTTTGCCAGTTGCTTGAGGCTGCTGTTTGCTTGAATTCTGGAAAATGGGGTTTTACTCTAATAATAAAATGGGACATTAGGAAACCTGTTCCTTTACAGAAAAATCAGTCTTGTATCTTGATAGATCTGTCACCCAACCCAAAACCAGATTTCACATTTTCCTTAAGAAACACCAAGAGAATATGCAGATGCTGGAATCTTGAACCAATAAAGAAAAACAGATGGACACTATCCTGGGCGAGAAATGGAGGATCAACATTTGTGGTTGGGACCCTTTTTCAAGACTGAAGTGGAACGGGAGATACCAAGCATAAAACAAGTGGGGAGGGGGAGAGGACTGTGGAAGGTCCAAGAGGTAATAGGATATGAGAAGAATGAAGAAGAGAGAGGTGAAGTAGGAAGGCAGTAGGGCAGGATTCCATTTCCCTCATTTAGTAGAATTGTCACATCTCTTTCGGTATCATAAATTACAAATGCAAAGTTCATCAGCCATTCCTTAGTTACATCTTTTTTTTAAATATAGTATAAAATTCTGGGATATATCTGAGCAAATTTATGCAAAGGTCAGCTTCATAAACTGTGCAAGTTTAAAACACAAGGCAGGACACTGTTAAAGTGTTCAACAAAATTCAAGTGAATCAATCCTAATTATGTTTTAGAAATTTATCTTGTGTTCTTTGTCCAATGCAGCAATATATGAACTTTGAAAACCAGATTCTGAAGTTCACTTCCATCAAACAAGGGAACAAGTTTCAAAGGCTGAGCTCAATGCAGATATGTCATTTCACCATACATTTAGAGAATGCAGTTGAAGATGAATTTCTCCCCAAAATTTTACAGCTTAAACCTGACTTATACCACTGGGGCCTGGGCACCTTTCTCCTTTGATGGACCCCACCTTGTGTGCATTCCCAGATCTAGTAAAATTAAGGTGGTGCTGCAGTGAAGCGATCACAGCAGCACATAATGAGAGAGCTCTGCTGACTTCGACAAGTCTGATCACTTGGCTGTACTTCTACTCGTGGCGTACAAGCAAGAATTGAGAACCATAGTATCACTAGTGAAGACGGCGAAATTATGGTCGAGGAAGGCAGAGGAGCATCTGCAGGACTGTTTTAAATCGGTGGACTGGAACATCTTCAAGAATTTATCCTTAGAATTGAACGAATATACAAAACATGTCACCAACTTCATCAAGACCTGCGTGGATGAGTGTGTACCCACATGCACATACCAGGTGTTCCCCAAATAGAAGCCTTGGGTATTAAAGTGGATTAGATCAAGGGCGTTTAAGGCTAGGGATCTAGATTTCTACAAGAAGTCCAGGTACGACCCGTGGAAGGCCATCTCTGAAGCAAAGTGGCAATTCTGGAGGAAACACGAGACAGAGACAGATACACGTGAACTATAGTGGGGTGTACAGGCCATTACAGCCTATGAAGTGAGGGCGAATACCATAGATGGCTGTGATGCTTCATTACCCAATGAGCTGAACAACTTCTATGCCCGTTTTGAGAAGAAGAACCAAACAGTGCCTACTAGAATCCCTGAAAAGGCTAAGGACACTGCGATATCTGTCTCTGAGGCTAACATCAGAACATCATTCAAGAGGATGAACCCTCACAAGGTGTATCTGGCAGGGTACTTAAAATCTGTGCTAACCACCTAGGCTGAGTGTTCACGGATATTTTCATTGTCTCATTGCTGCAGTCAGAGGTTCTCACCTGCTTCAAAAGGGCATCAATCATCCCGGTGCCCAAGAAGAGCAGAGTGAGCTGCCTCAACGACTATCTCCCAGTAGCACTAACATCTACTGTGATGAAATGCTTTGAGAGGCTGGTCATGCCCAGAATTAGCATGTACCTAAGTGATACACCACCAATAATCACAAAAGATTGGAGATGTGAAATTATCAGGCTTTTATTAACTATAGACGGGAACAGCCATCAACCTCATCGACTGATCGAGGCAGATTGAAAAGGGGAGCATGCAAGGGGCTATGGGTAGGATTGGTCTCAGGAGGTGTGTCCAGCCGGCAGCAGCCAATCACAATAGAACAGTAGTTTATCCCTCCTTTTTAAGAAGAGTCCAGCAGGGTGAGAAAAAAAAGATGAAAAAAATATACATATTTACATTTTACAGATTAACTTTGTCAGGGGGTCAGCGAACTATGTGATAATGGTTGGGGAGCTGCCACAGCATCCTGAGCAGCTTGTAGTTTTTGCCTGCTATCACCGGTTACAGTTTGTTAAGGTGGGATGCTGAGGGAGACAGGTGAAAGGCCAAGGGATTGTGCTGCTGGTGCATCATGGGTGACAACAGAAGCCATGGGTGGAGAGTGGTCAGCTGCAGGCTCAGGGACCCCTAAGGTAGTAGTGGAGGGAAGTGTCTGTCGGTGGTCAGTGGCAATTGGAGGGGCGTCTGATGGTACCAGATCCTGGATTGCGTCATGCAAGACAGCGTACGCAAACTGGGAGTTAGCGTTGAGGAGCCGGACCCTCTCAACCAGTGGATCAGCCTTAGATTGCTTGGCGTGCTTTTGAAGCAGGACGAGTCCTGGGGAGGTAAGCCAGGTGAGCAGTGCGGTCGCTGACACAGACTTTCTAGGGAAAGCAAACATCATTCATGAGGTGTGTTGTTAGTGACTGTACATAAAAGTGACCGGACAGAGTGGAGTGTGTCTGGGAGGACTTCTTGCCATTGGAAGACACAAGTGATATCTTGTGTTTGGGGGTCCGTACTTTTTAAGGGATAGGTGCTTAGCTGCATCAGAGTGAATAAAACTTTCTGTATTCCCGCTATCAAATAAACAGTTTGTAACATGCCTGTTTACCTGGATGTCCATCAAGGAGTTTGTGTGGTGCCTCTTGCTTCTGGCTGATGGAGGCCAGTATAGACTCACTGTCTGAGTCCAATGAATACTTATGATCCCAAAATGGCTGCCTTTGCTGTTCCCCCTTGGTGTCATATGCTTGAAAAGATGGTATTTGCTGCACGGTCCAAGATGGCAGTCCTCATGACTCGCACACGGTGTCACTGGCTCGTAGAGGAGATGGCGCCGATTGTGCAGTCTGGAGTGGCAACTGTCTGTACGCAGCGCTGCTAGGTTTCGCAGATGGTTCTGACTGGTAAACTTTGGCATAATATCCCTTTTTTCTGCACCTATTGCATACCAACTCCTCGTCAGGGTAGCATTTCCTCGGGTGCTTACCCTTCCTGGAGAAGTAGCAATTGGGACAATCACCCGCAACAGCAACTGAGCTAAGGTCCCTAGAGGAGTGGGATGGTGTCAGCGGCCAGTCGCTCATGGCATGGGATGATTCCCCGTCCCAAGATAGTGGCACCCGCGGAAGCCAAGAGGTGACTGAGTAATCAGCTGAGTTTTGGAGGGTCACCTCCAGTGTTTCAGTCAGCTCAACTGTTCTCAGTCGATCAAGCACCTTTTATTCCAGGAGCCTCTGCCTTATGTACCCGGAGTGCATACCGGCCACATAAGCATCCCAGATGAGGTCTTCAACATTCTCGTGGCTGTCATGGCCTTACAGTTGAATGTTCTGCATAGCTTCCAGAGGGCCTGCAGGTACTCAGCACTTAACTCACTAGGTTACTGCCTTCTGGTGGTCAGGAGGTGCCTGGTGTAGATCTTATTTACCTCCTTGTGATATTGGGCCTTCAGAATCTCCATGGTCGCTGGGTACGAGCTGGCATCGTTGATCATCGGGAATACCAGGGGTCCGACTCGTGAGAAGAGGAGCCTCAGTCGGCTAGCATCCATGGTGATAATATCCATGGCCATCGGCAGGAAGTCTTCAAAACATCGTAGCCAGAGTTTGAACGTTTTTGGGGTGTCAGATGATTGAGGGTCAATGTTGAGCTTCTCAGGTTTCAGGAGCCATTCTATCTTCCTTGAAAAATTATAGTTAATAAAACTGATGCACCATCAATAATCACAAAAGACTGAAATTGTGAAATTGATAGGCTTTTAGTAACTATAGACTGGAACAGCCATCAACCTCATTGATTGAGCAAAGCAGAGTGGAATGGAAGCATGCATGGGCCTATGGATAGGATCGGTCTCAGGAGGCGTGTCCAGTCAGCAGCAGCCAATCATAGCATAACAGTGGTTTACCACACTAAGCAAAGGACTGGGCTCAATACAATTCGCCCGTCATCACGATCGCTCCACAGCAGATGCAACATCATTGGCTCTCCACTCAGCTCTAGATCACCTCAAAAACAACAACTTGTACATACAGCTGCTCTTCATCTATCGCTCAGCCTTTAACGCCATTATTTCCTTAGTGCTAGTCAAGAAGCTCCAAATCCTGGGCCTATGCATCCCCTCCCCTCTTCAACCAGATACTTAACTTCCTCATCAGAAAACAACACTCATCACAAATTGGAAACAATGAGTCCTCCTCACTAACTATAACACAGGAGCACCTCAGGGATGTGAGCTAGCCCACTGCTCTGCACACTATACATCCATTTCCGTGTAATCAGGGAAAATTCCAATGCTACCTACAAATTTGCCAATGACACCACAGTTGCCAGCAGAATCACCAACAGCAATGAGGAAGCGTACAGGAGAGAAATAGATCAGCTCATTGAGTGGTGTCACTGCCAACAACCTTGCCCTCAATGTTAGAAAACCAAGGAGATGATTGTGGACTTCAGGAGGAAGTCAGGAGAACACGAACCAGTTCTCATTGAGGGCTCAGTAGTGGAGAGCATCAAGAGCTTCAAATTATCTCTGAGGATCTGTCCAGGTACCTCCATGTCAATGCAATCATGAAGAAGGCTTGCCATCAGATATGCTGTGAGGTTTTTGAAGAAATTCAGTATGTTACCAAAGACACTTGTACCTTGGAGAGCATTCTGGCTGGTTGCATGGCGGTGCCAATGCTCAAGCCAATAAAAACTCCAGAAGGTTGTTAACTTGGCCAGTGACATCACAGGCACCACACTACTGCATAGAGGATATCTACAAGAGGCAGTGTTTTAATAGAGCAGCCTCTATCCTCAAGGACCTCCACCACCCAGGCCGTGGCCTCTTCCCTCTGCTACCATTGGGAAAAAGATACAGGAGCCGAACAACGAGCACTCAGCGGCACAAGGACAGCTTCATCCCCTCTGCCATCAAATTCCTGATTGAACAATGCACTGCCTTCCTTTGACTTTTTGTGCACTAATTTTTAAATTTGCTTTAGTAAGGTGGTTTATCTGAACGTTTGCTCTATGAGGGCTGCTGCAAAACATCAAATGTTGTGACTTGTTCATGACAATAAATTCTAATTCTAAATTCTGACTTGCCTGAAGACTGCATTTGCCCAAGTAGGTTGAGTATTTATGAATGAATTAGAGCAGCGATTTTCAAACTTTTCTTTCCATTCACATATCACTTTAAGTAATCCCTATGCCATCAGTGCTCTGTGATTAGTCAGGGATTGCTTGGTCTCTGAGTGGGAAGGGAAGGTTGAGAATCACTGCTCTAGACCCAATTGTTACTGAAATATGTTGCTTGAGAACAATTGTCATTGGTCCATTTCCTTTGGAGTTATGAAACAGTGCACATGACGAGTCAATTAGGTACGATTAAAACAGTGATTTTCAAACTTTTTCTTTCCACTCGGATACCTTACTAATCATCGAGCATCTATGGCTTAGGTGGAATATCAGTGGAAAGAAAAAGCTTGAACACCACTGAATTAGAGGGATATAGTATGCTACTAGAAAAATCAAATTTGCTGCATTATTGCACCTGATTTTATGACTGCTATTCCAGGGTTGACCATCAGGTATCACTCAATATTTCTTGAGACCATGGTTTAGAAGGATGATGCATGGATATACCTTGGACAGTGCTTGTAGATGGAAGGCTGGAATAAAGTATCTAATCTGCATGGTTCTGACACAAATAATAGGAAATATCCAATTTTTCTGGTGAGCTATGGTGTTCTCTATCTGACTGAAAATCATGACTGAATATCAGGGCCATTTTTGTACATTTTGAAACTGTTTTTTTTTTTGAGAGTGGATATGTTAGACTTGAAATTTATTGAGGGAGATGTAAAAATGTGAAGCTGAAGTCTGTGTTGAGGACAGATCACTCAGTATGAGAAGGCGTAGTGAAAATAAAGGTGAGATTAGAAAGAAGAATATGAGAGGACTGTGAAAGGGAAAGAAGATCCAGAGGGGGATAATGCATGAAAACGTTGTTTAAGATTGTGACCCTTGACATCTGAAAAGAAAATTAAAAAAAAAATATTTGGTTGAAGAGCAGATGAAGCAAATATTAAAGTGTGACTATGGACTAGAATCCAGTGAGATTAAGTGATTGATGACATGGATTTGAGGGCAAAAATTATTTGACACAATTGGGGGACATCCACAAACACAAGCAAATTGTGGATGGTTTCAGAATTGTACTGATATTTGCATGAGTTACATTTTAAGCCTAAACAACGAGCACAGAAACTAGCAACTCAGAACATTTTGTGGCTTATTCACCCAATTGCCCTCATCTGGTGTGCATTCCACTATGTAAAGATTGAGGGATCAGTTCTATTCCAGAAAGCATCAGTTTTAAAGGGGGTTTTATTGATATGAGGTCATGTGAGTCCACGCTTCATAGGAGGAAGGTCGAAACTATATTGGTGTGTCATTCTCAGAGAATGGAACATCAAAGATGGAAAGGGAAACAGAAAGCAAAGAAGCTGATCAAGATGAGAAGGAAAAAAAATGGAAACCCTGTCAAAGAGAAGAGCTGAGTTACTTTAAGTTGGGCATTCCTGGAAGAGAAACAGCATTGAGCTCAACAATAATCTAAAAATGAAATACTACGGATTTTAACTTAATGGTTAAAATACTCAGCAGGTCAGGCAGCACCTATGGAAAGAGAAGGCTCTATGGGTGAATGACTTTGCAGATCTGAACGAAGCAAATAGTAGCTCTTTTTTTCTCTGCTTTGGGTGCTTGCTGGACTTCCAGCATTTTCAGCTTTCATTTCAGAGTTCCAGCCTCTGCAGCATTTTATTTTTGCAGCTTTGTTTATTTAGTTTCAAATTATTGATATTTTCTCGTTTACGTCAGTAGTTCAGCCAACTAATCAACTCAGCATGCTTGTTTTTTTAAAGCATAATGGCATCCATTTAAAGCATGACCTTTTGTTATTCAATAGTTTGGTACGTATTTTCCTCTTTCTGTAAGACATAAATCCCCTGAGGCATAGAGGGAGAGGAATGAAATTTTTGGTCATGGTGCAGTGAAACAGATCACTGGGAGAACTGCAAGAGCCATCTACAAACAATCTGTAATACTTGGCAAATAGAGGCAAATCCATCCTACAAGATTTGAGCCACGGCAAAATTATTAGCAAATTATAGATGGTTTCAAATATATTTTTAACTTTTCATAAATTATATAGAATTATAAACAAAATACAGTTTCAAAACAGATCTATCAGGCCATTTTATTGTTGATTCAATCAGTCCTCCCGGCCTTAACTATTAACTTGGTAAATTAAAATATTGGACCCATTATAGGTTATATTCCTTTTTAAGGTGGCTTTATTTAATAGTGGGTAATGATATTAAAGGGTTGTCAGTGGCTTTGGATGAAAGGAAAGGATTCCATCAAGGCACCCAAGTGAGTGAATGGTATCTAGGAGGTGAGCCCAGAACAACGGGATGATTGCTGATACCTCTGGAGGTGTCATAGGTCTATCAAAGAGACACTGAGGAAAGAGGGCATCCCAGAAGATGCCACCACTCACTTGGCTACCTCGCAGAGTCTAGACAGCAAGTCTCAGGAGTGTAATAAGGGATATTAACATTTAGTCCTACATAACATATCAGGAGAATATGTTTATAAAACAAAGCTCTAATTCCAGCTGCATAAATAAAGCACCGATGTAGGTAGGGTGGCCAGATGTCAGCTTTAGAGCCCTCTGGCCTCTGTTCAGTGTCATCTCAAGCCGTATGTAAATTTATGCTCCATTTGAGGGTGTAGGTCCTACACCCCCAAATAGAGGACAAATTAAATGGCAGAAAAGGCACTTACCCGTTAAATGCTGCATACTTGGCCATGTTTCTTTTCGCGTGCATGTGCGATGAGAGGGAAGTGTGACGGTAGCGGCTCCAAGAGCGTTTCTGACACTGACCTGCCCACATCACTAGTGTGCATCAAGTATCACTAGTATCTAGCTTGACGCACGCTAGTGACTCTCCGTACAATAAAAAGCAACGCTTTCATCTGCTATGTTGGAGGACATTAACGCTCGTTCAGCAGGTAGATACCAGCACACCCACCCCCCACCCCGCGCTCCCCCCCCCGCTAAATGAGTTTACAAGTGTATGACTGTGCACCCCAACTCCCCCCCCCCCCCCCAGATCCCGCTATAAGACTTGTTCTGGCATCAACCCTGCCCTACATGTTCTCTGCTTTGGTAAGTTTGAAATGGCCACACTAAGTGTAGGTGATCCAGGGCTGAGTGGAGAACCAATGATATTGGATCTGCTGTGGAGCAATCGTGGTGGTCAGCTAATTCCAGGTCATTACTTAGGTACGAGTTATTCTAGACATGCCAACCTCTCAAAGCAATTCATCGCAGTAATGTAAGAGTAACTAAGTGATAGCCATTGTCAAGTCCAGTTTATTGTCATCTGATTGTACAAATACAACCCAATGAAACAGTGTTCTCTGGTCCTCAGTGCAAAAACATGCAGACATACAACCAGACATTACACACATACAGACAAAATAATACATATGCAGGACAAGTATTATATCTATAAAAATAGATAAATAAATAGATTTTGCTTTATAGAAATGAGAGTCTCGGATGGTAAGTGTGAGCAGTTCCTTTGGTCGTTCAGCATTCTCACTGCCCATGGGAAGAAGCTGTTCCTCAGCCTGATGGTCCCTAGCTCTGATACTCCTGAATTTCTTCCCCGATGGGAGCAGCTGAAATATGCTGTGGGCAGGATGGCATGTTGGTGGGGGGGGGGGAAGGTGGGGAAGGAGACTCCAGTGATCCTCTCTGCCACTTGTATGGTCGTGTGGATTGATCTCTGATCTATTGAGGCAGCTCACTCTGTTTTTCTTGGGCACCAGTATAATTGATATCCTTTTGAAACACGTAGGAACCTCTGACTACAGCAATGAGAGACTGAAAATGTCCATGAACAATCCAGCTAATTGGTTGGCAGAGATTTTCAGTATCCTGCTAGGTACTCCATCAGGGTTTGATGGCTTGTGAGGGTTCACCTTCTTGAAAGGTGTTTTGACGTTGGCCTCAGAGAAAGATATCACAGGGTCGCCAGCTTCTGCAGGGATTCTCATTGGTATAATTGAATTCTCCTTTTCAAAATGAGCATAAAAGGTGTTCAGCTCATCGGGTAATAAGGCACCACAGCCATTTATGATGTTAGGCTTTGCCTTGTAGGATGTCAAGGCTTGCAAGCCTGCCATAGCTAGCGAGGATCTGACTCTGTTTCCAGCTTCACTCAGAATTGCCGCTCTGCTGCTAAGATAGCCTTCTGTAAGTCGTTTCTGGTCTTCCTGTAGAGATTTGAATCACTGGCCTTAAACGCCATCAATTTATAATATCATGAATGATACATAAGGTAATTAGTCTTAGTCTTTCTCTCAGACTAGACAATTTGGTGTAGACAAGTTAAGCTCAAGAGCTGTTTTCATATTGGAAGACTATGATTCTGACCCACCAAAATGCAACCAAATGAAACTTGTCAGAATTCAATTTCGATTGCCATTCCTTGGTCCACTTTCCCAGTTCATCTTGATTATGTTGTTATCTGAGATAACCTCCTTCACTGTCCATTATTACCACCAATTTTGCTGTCATTCTCAACAATGACCCAAGTGCAAGCCCCCGACACACCATGTGAATAACAGCCTCCATTGCGACTCTCTGATGCCTACCATCATGCCAATTCCATTTCTAAATGATCAGTTCATCCTGGTTCTCATGTGATCTGACTTTCTGGACCATCCTACCATAATCTTACCAGAGGCTTTGCTAAAGTACACATGGACAGCATTTACTGGTCAACACTCATCAGTACAATTTGACACCTCTTCAAAAAAAATCCATCAAATTTGTGAAACACGATCTTCCACCTTCAGAACCAGACTGACTCTCTCCAATCAGATCTTGCCTTTTGAAATTCTGATGGATCCTGTCCCTTAGAATCCCCTCAAGGAACTTCCATTCAACTGATGTTGCACTTACTTTCCTGTTGCTCCCATCCTTGTCCTTACAGCCTTTCTTAAATAAAAGCACCACATTAGCCAGCCTCTTAATGAAGGGTTTCAACCTGAAATTTTGAAAAAATACTGCCTTCCATATCTGCCTAACCCAATGAGTTCCTCCAGCATCTTTGTTACAAATAACCATCCTCTAATCTTCCAATACCTCATAGTTAGCTAACAAAATTATTCAAATATCTCTGCCAGGGATTTTTTTCCTCTAGCTTCCCACAATGTCCTGCAGAACACTTGATCAAGTTCTGGGAATTTATCTACCTTTAATAGCTTTAGACCTCTAGCACCTTGGCATTTGTAATCCGTCCAGTGCTGGATTAACTATCATCGAGGACCGAGGCTGAGCTTTAGTTAAGGCCGCCCCCCCCCCACAACTTTGCTCCCAGCCCCACGGCCCCCATCCACCCTTCATCCAATGCTGTAACTGTGGTAAAATGCAGAAATACTGGAGGAACTCAGCTGGTCTGGTAGCGTCCACAGGAGGTAAAGATACTTTGAAGAAGGGCTCAGGCCCGAAACATCGGGAATACATCTTTACCACCTATGGATGCTGCGAGACCTGCTGACTTCCTCCAGCACTGTGATTTTGCAACTCAATTTACAAACTCGTTTGTTTTGCTGAGATTTCATTCAAAACAAAAACAATTTATCCCTTACACATTTTCTACAACTGTCACACAAATAATAACAGACCAAATATCCCTGCAGTGAAGGAATGAATTAGGCTTTCATTTATTAATAAAACTTGATTATGCAAAATCACTGGTTTAAAAATCCAGACATATTAAAGTTCAAACAATTGCTTTCACCTTTGGTTGTATTATTTGAAGATAAATCACTGATTTAATATAAATCCAACAATTAATTTAATGTGCAACATTCTTTTACTGACCCTGCCAATTTCAACAAAATGTTAAAGAGGTCGGCCCATCCTCTGACCCGCTGGGCAGGGAGAGGTTGCCATCCCCGATCCCCCATCCCACTGGGCATGGAGAGGTCATCAGCCCTATCCCCCATCCTGCTAGGCATGGAGAGGTTGCCGTCCCCTCGCTTTGTCCCCATCCCGCTGAGCAGGGAGAGGTCACTGTTCCCTGGCCCCATCCCCTGTTCCATTGGGCAAGGAAAGGTTGCCGTCCCTCAGCGCTGATGTCCTGCTGCGCAGGGAGAGGTTACATCCCCTGGCTCTGCCCTCCATCCTGCTGGGCAGGGAGAGGTCACCATCCCCTGGCCCCATCCCACTGGGCAGGGAGAAGTCACTGTCCCCCGTCCCGCTGGGAAGGGAGAGGTCACTGACCCGCAGCCACATGGAAGCCTTTAAACAAGTATCCCTGCCCTGTTGCACCTCCACTCCCCATGGACAGGAGAAATGGCCCTGGTATGAAGGTCAGACAAAATGGAATTTTAAAAAAATTTTAAAATTATATGCCTGTCAATTTTGAATAATACTATACCCTACGTTTCGACTTTAATTTACATTATTCTTATCAATGAGGCTCATAGGTATGTTTTAATTAGCAGAATTAATTTTGGCAGCCAGAGTTCAGTGTGCTTTCTGTTCTTTACCTTCACCAATCTTGTGTAAAACCACTGTTTGCTTTGAATCAGGTGTAAATCAATGGCTTTGCCATGGGGAACGACTGGAAGTGAATAGGATACTTCAGGTTTCACGCGAGAAGTTTCATGTCCCAGTAAATCCTTTCTCTGAAAGGCAGTTACTTCCTTCAACTTTGGCACTTTGTATTTACTCAGTCCTGTCCAATATATATTGTGCATTGTAGTGGTGGTATAGATAGTCCACAACTCCCAGAACTCCAGCGACATTATGACATGGTGCGCGTTTTAAAAAGAATACGCATGTGACTCAAGTAAACGAGTTCTGATTTACCTGCAACTGTATGTGTCGTTATTTTGCATTCATCAGCCATAATGCATTTTCAGTGGCTACAATTGGTGACCTGATGGGTCCAAAATGAGCCATTTCTGAATATTCCAGACTAACCACTGTCAAAGTTCTGCAAGACTCCTTTGTCATGGTAAATTTTTTTTATTGCCGATTCCTTTCAACTGTAGCTCACGTTATGAAGCCTCTGTTCAATCTGATGTCCGGTAATGCCAAATCTATTCAGTGGACAGATGAAAGTCAAAATGCTTTCATAAAGACAAAGGATCTATCCAGTCCCAAATGTGGCCACCGTCCTTTCAAAAGATGCATCTGATGGGGGCGGGGGGGGCACTCTGCTGCAGTATGTTGATGCACAATGGAAGCCATTGGCATTCTTTAGCTGCCACCTCCATGAGGCTGATGAAAAGTACAGCACCTTTGATAAAGAGCTCCTAGTCATATATTTGACCATCCGTCACTTCTGTTACTTTTTGGAAGGTAGTCACTTCACTATGTTCACAGATCATGAACCTTTGACCTTTGCATTTTCGAAGGTGTTGGAGCCCTAGTCAGCTTGACAACAATGGCAGTAATCCTTCATTTTGGAATTCTCCACCAGAATAATACACATTTCTGGAAAAGAGAATGTAGTTGCTGATGCACCTTCCCTTTCAGTTGTACTCAAGTATCAGCTATGGACCACGGTATTGACTACATGACTCTCGCCGCTGCCCAAGCACAAGACGGTGACATGGAGTCGTATTGCACCTCAATAACCAATGTACGAAGGAAGGATGTGCAATCGATGCCAACGGCAAGCTGCTCTTTTCCGATGTTTCAACGGGACATCCATGGCCAGAGGTTCCAGCTTTGTGGAGACATCACATTTTTAATTATCTCCATGGTCTTTCTCATCCATCAATCAGATTCATCGTTTGTCTGATTTCAGACAGATTTGTTTGGCACAGTCTAAAGAAAGACATCACACAAATGGCCAGATCTTGTGTAGCTTTCAGAAACTCAAAATCCATCGGCATATGAAAGCACCGCTACCACCCTTCCCACCGGTAACTTGCCGCTTTGGCCATGTCCATTGTGGAACCTATTTCCAGTTTCACAAGGCTACTGCTATCTCTTAACGGTGATTGATAGGTTTATGAGATGCTTCTTCAGACACTTGTGCACAACCATTCCTTAATTCCTGGGTGGCTCGCTTCAGCCTAGCAGCGCACATTACTTCTGACAGAGGACTTCAGTTTGCACCTTCGTTAAGGATGGCCTTATCTCGGCTGCTCGGCTCTAGATTTCATCATACAAGCATCTATCACTTATAGTCCAACAGGATGGTTGAGTAATTCCATCGTCACCTTAAATCAGCCTTAATGACCTAGTTGGATGGTCCCAACTGGGCAGATGAATTACCATGGGTGTTGCTTGGCATTAGGACACAAAAGAGGATATTCACCCTTTGTCTGTGGAGCTTGTATACGATGCACCTTTGGTGGTCCCACGGAATTCGTTCCAGCAAAAATGAAGATCCCAAAGAGCTGCTGAGCAGACTAAGGGATACCTTAGGCAAATTATCCCCTATACCACCATCATCACATGGCAAACATGTTTCTTTTGTACCACACAAACTGAAAGACTGTCAATACGTGTTAATATGTAGAGGAACATATGGATAGCCCTTGCAGGTGGCATACAAGGGGCCATACAGGGTGATAAGACAAACGAGGTCAACCTGTATCTTGGACATTGCCGGGCAGCCTCTGTCATTCACAACTGACAGGCTCAAATGTTCCTATGTTGACAAAACTGTCCCTATTCAACAGCCAGGGGTCGACACCTGAAAAACTACCATGTGATAGTGCCAGGTTTTTTTGGGGGGGGTGGGTTTGCAGCATTATAGATAGACTACAACTCCCAGAAGTCTAGGACAGGCACATCAGCCTCACTGTATTTTCAGTGGCTACAGCATTGTGGCCTTTTTGAAATGTTACTATCCATTAAAGGTGCCATACCTGGAAATGGACTGGGTTAAATTCTGTGCAGAGGAGTTAAAGAATGCTTGGCGGAGTTGCAGCGTTTATTCGCGGCACCCAAATCACTGTGGATTCACATCCCTGCCGCAATGCCTCTTGCCCTATCCAATTCCTCGTCACCGATCATTTATACAAAAGACCATAGAGCCAGCCTCAGACGGTTCCACCCAAGGTGTGCTTCCAGGCCCCTAGGCTTCAACCTAATGGTCAATCCACCACTGAGTACAACTGAGTTCCATGTGTTCATTTCCCTTTGCTTACAAGGCCTTATCTGTGGTAAAGGCAGATGCCTGTCTAAATATCCATTTCCATTAGTTCTCCACTAACCTGGAGCAAATCTTCCTTCATGAAACCAACTCCAATGTGTTTAGGAAAGCCTTGGGCAACACAGGCCTATTGGCTGTAAATGGCATCACTCTGAGAGCCCATCCCAGAAAGAGTGTGACTATCAATGCCATCAAAGAATTTTAAAATTTATGAACAAAATTGAAAAGCATTGAAGTCTTACAGAAATTACTTCCTCCTCAAAATTAAAAATTGATTTTCAAAGAGGAGTTAAAACTAGTAGAAATTGCTTTTAACTATTCCAACATCTGCATTTTTTGATTCTCATTTACTGCCACATCTTTCCCAGGAACATTCACTTCAATTTTTTGGCAAGATCTCCATCTCTTCTCTAACCTGAAACATTAACTCTGCTTCCATTTGATTAAATGCTGCCTAATCTACAGGGTTTCCATCATTTTCTGTGTTTATATTTCAGATTTCCAGCATCTGCAGTTTTTTTAAATGTTCAAATACAATATCGTTCATTATTCAAAAACCATCAGAATCTTGCCTCACCCTATCCTGCTGCCATTTGTCTCCATTGAAGTAACTGGAGACACTGCTTGTACAAGCTCTAACCTGATATAGGCTTTGCAAGCAGATATCCCAACGCACCTGATGGGTACAATGCACAAAGTCAGTGCTCTGTCATCCAAATCAATGAGGAGTCAAAAATTGGGGGACAGTCTTGAAATTGTTGCCAATAATCTTCCAGGAAATTCGGAACATGTTCATCCACGCACGCATGTGTCATAAATTTCAGCTTCCTGACAGTTATGCAAGGCTCCTAGACCTGCACCACCAGTCAACCCATGGCAGATGCATCTGTGCATGATGCTGCTGGTAGAATTGACATCCATTCATTTCTTGGAGTGTTAAAGCCTTATTTTTATTTGGGAGCATCCTTCTGAAGGGCAAACCAAAATGCTTACCTTCCAGCGATGATCAGATCCTGGAAAGTGAACAAACAAACAAATGCATATCAGTTCAAGCTCTGGAGCAGTTCAGAATCCTGACCGTGCAGCCCAGTGTGGCACCCTTTAGAGTCTGAGGAAAGAAAATAAAGTCCTGTTTCCTGCCAGTCTGATGAATGATTTAAATGTATTTGTCAGTATTAGGTTGCGATCATGTACAAAGTCAAATATACATTTCCCCTATATCTTTTGTGACAGGGGACTAATTTTATAAGAACCTATCCAAAAAAAGTTAGAGGTTTGTGGAACTAAAATGGTTTTGCTGTGAAGATTCAAATTGCCTGAATTACTTGTGGGAGTGTTGAAGATGTTTACCACTAGTAACATTTTAGATGAAGAACAAGGCAAATCTAACTCAAACAGAATTGTGTATTTTTAAACACATTTTTTACTAATAGTCAGTACAAGACCAAATAGGAGATTATTTTCCATGTGCCTATTCCAGTGAACAAGGAAGCTTCTATGAATTGCTCTTTGTAATGTCATGGCAAATGACCTCTTAATCTTGCTGATTATGCTTCATGTAACCATCTCCCCCATCTGTCATAAAAAGTATTAGGTAAATCCCTTTCAGGAGAGAGAAGTATTTCCAACATCTCCTACTTTGAAGAATTTATATTTCCCCTTGTAATAGCAAACATCAGAAGACCTGGTTTGTTCCTTTTGAGGAATCATTTTGATCTTCCAGGCAGTAGTTTTGCTATTTATCCCAGTGACATGGTACACAAATATGCTTACCCCCAATTCTTTACTGACAATCGTTGAAGCAGACAGAATGCCTAGACAGCTAAAGGGCTCCCATATATTCTTAGAAGTAATCAACCAATTCTTTTATTGCACTGTATAGCAACAAAAGCTGTGACACTGATGTAGTTGCTCATTTTTCCATCTGTTCAGAGACTGTTAATTACATTGATCGTAGACTGATGAATTGTTTAATAAACTGCTGGGATACCGAGTGCCAATGCACTGCAATGATCTGCTGCTCATTATACTTTATTTATCACTGTACTTGCCATTTAATTTTCTATAAAAGGGGTATGTGCAGCTCCTATGCCTTTAAGGAAGTTGCAACCTAATCATGTGGAAAGATAGTGGTGACATAATGCCAAAAATTTTACACAAAAAATTTATATAAGGAATTTCAATTGTACTGAAGAGACTTGCATGATCCAACATTTTCCCCTGAGATCCTTCCTTAATATCTGCTTCCACAGTGTTCTCAATCTGCCTATAATGAAGTGTTTGGTCACTTCTTATTTATGGGGCATGACTAATCTCAGTAACCTGCTGCATAATCACAGTTTGCATAAGACCAAACGATACCACACAGAAGCACTTCATGTTGGGACACCAGCAAGTGATACACCAGCTTATTACACTCGAACCATTCCCCTGACATCAAAGACATTTCTAAATTCATAAGGTTGTCACTATGACAATAGCAGACTCTTAGTGCTTTCTTGTTAGACTCTTCCATTCTGCAGTCCCATTTCACAGTTACATTATTAATATTAGGACAGAAATCAGTTTGCATGGCAAACATTTCTGGAAAAAAATATTAAATGTGTGCAATCCATTATCAATGTATGTCAATAACTCAGTAAAAGGGAAAGAGATTAATAAAATTGTAACATTATTTTCTGTGCTATAATTGTCCAATAACCACACAATTAACATGCACAAATGCTCATTTGTAAATCAGGAGTCATATCTGAACATTCTGTATGAAGATAAAAATCTGCAGTCATTGTACAAAATTTGGAGTTAATCAAAACAATGATACAAATGGCTGTGAATCACGGAGCAGCATGGCATTGTTATCCACCCTGGATCATTCTCATTCTCAGCTGGACTGCTGGGGAGAGGAGAATGGAGGGCAGGAAGCACAAAATAATGTTAAGATTTGTTCTATGGAGCTGGGAGAAATATTCTGAAACTTACAAGTTCAGAATGTTTATTGAATTTTAAGCCTTTCATTATTGGTGTTCTCTGAAGGAAGTTTAAGGCATCACACATGTCATACAAAGAGTTGGACAGAAAAGGACGAAAAATAAAAATTAAAAACAAAGCTAGCTTTGAATTGGCCTGGGTAGATTGTAGTGTTATAAGTCCAGAGGACCCCAAAACCCAGCAGCAATAGAAATTCATCAAGACAAATGGTTACTTAAACAAAAGTTGCTTTTAATTATCTTTAAACATGAAAATGAATCAAACTTTAACTTATCTCTATTGACTTATTTAACCTAACTTAACCCCCTTCTAATTCTAAGCACATGTGTATGTAATGTGCTTGTAAGTTCAGAAAAGTTCTTTGGTTCACAGTCCAATCTCACTTCTCATTCTTCTAAGTTCACTGGTTGCAGGAAATTCTTATACTGTGAATAAAATTTTACATTTATAAAGTTCACTTGGCTTTGGTGCATGAGATGTAAATGGTTACTGCTCAGGAAGGTTCTTGTCAGTTTTCAGAGACAGATTTGTTGTTCGTTTTTAATCAGGCACTTCAGTGTCTTGCTGACAAAATTTGCTCCTTCAGGATTCTCCACATGATAACCTCTTTCTTTCAGGTCATCACAGAATTCCTTTTTGTTTCACTTATTCCAAGTGAAACATTAGGCACCCAGTCCTCTCCTCTTGCATGAACCACCAGGCTGTCTTCCAAATGGGGGTTTCCGCAACCTTGCCAGCTTGTCCTATTCCAGTCCCAGCTGCTGTTGCTGACTGTAACACTGTATAAGTGATCTCTGTGTCTGTGTGTGTGTGTGTCTCTCTCTCTCTGTGATAAAGCCTGTTTGACTCTCTCTGCTTGCAAAACCACATAACACTCTTAGAACAGCAAATTCTCTTCCAGACAGCAGCGGCTCCGACATGCTCTTTCAACTGTTGCCTTTTGTAAACAATAATCCATTAGTGAAGTCATTTGAGCACTCTTCAAACCTCTTGCAAAAGCTGTGAGGCCCTGATATGTCTAGCATTAGCAGAGCTCTAGTATTTCAAAAATATATCTATATGCAGTATGCACAGGGTTCACTGAGGCTGTTGCTTGTGTCTATATGATTCATCAAATGACCTCCAATTAGTTTTATTCAGTTCAATTTAAAGTAATTTCAACTTCAAACTGCCTGTGTATCTGAAGTGGAGTAAAACATAAAAGTCTAGAGACACTGTGATATAAGTAAAAAGAAAAACTCAGCAGGTCAAACAGTGTATTTATGTAGCAAAGATAAAGGATACACAACGAATGTTTCAGGCTGGGCCCTTCATCAAGGTATGAGCAAAATGTAGTCAAGCCTTCTACTGACATTTTTTAAACACATACCAACTCCCACAACTACCTCAATACACTTCTTCACACCCAGTCCACTGCAAGGATACTATTCCTTTCTGTCAATTCCTCCATCTGCTCCTAAGATGAGCCCTTCTATTCCAGATCATTCAAAATGTCCCCCCCTTCCAAAAATGTGACTTCCCCTTCACTACCAACAACTCAACCTTCACACACATCTCCTCCATCTCTCACTCATCTGCCCTGGCCCCCTCTGCCCCCCAGACATAACAAAAACAGGGTTTCTCTCATCTTCACCCATCACCCCACCGGCATCCAAATCCAACACGTTATCCTGCATAATTTCCATCACCTAAAGCGTGATCCCAGGACTAGACACATCTTCCCCTCTACTCCCCTCTCCACTTTCCATAGGGTGCATTCGCTCTGTGACTCCCTTGTCCACTCATCCCTTCACCCTTGGCACCTTCCCCTGTGGCTGCTGGAAGTGGCACTGTTGTGCCCACACCTCCTCACTCTCCTCCATTCAGGGCCACAAACCATCTTTCCAAATGAAGCAACCCTTATTACAAGTTAATCTATAAAGAAAGATGCTAATTTTCCAATGTGGTAACTTACTCGGCAGGAGACAAGTTGGTTTCCATCTTCAACATTACTTGGCTTCATTAAACAATACCAAATCGTGTGTGTGGTGTTCAACATAAAATTATGCCTCCTTAGCTCTATAGACCTCAGAAAAAGAAAAACATACTGCATTGAAGTAGCAATTTTCCATTTTTAAGTATCATGCATGCACACAAGATATCCTGTTTAGTTTCATTACATTGCTAATATATGGGCGTTTTTGTGGCATGCAGCTCACCTATACAGCCAGGATCTAACCCATCTTACAGGAATATTTTATATTACATACATGTTGTGAATGTTTCAATGCATTGCATGATATTTTTGCAGAGCATAGGAGAGTTCAGCCCAGAATCGAGCCTTTTGGCTCATCTTATCTCTGTTGACCATGATGCAATCCAATTAATCCTACCTTTGTCACTTCTTTGAAGTTCTGTGTCAAATCAAAAATCAATTGTGCACACACAGTGCCTTGAAAGTACTGAGCTTTAAGACGAAAAGGAGAGTTTTACACACTGTTAAAGTATCCAACCATTAACCCTGTACTCAGCCTTCAGATTTGACCTTCACCTGACATCTTGGATTGAACTGAATCTGCCACTTTTCCATCCAACTCTGCATCCTGTCTGTATCCTTTTGTAACCTATGACAACCTTCAGCACCATCCACAACTCTTCTAACCTTCGTATCATCCACAAACTTACTGACTCATTCTTCCACTTCTTCATCTGGCCTATTTATAAAAATCACAAAGGGTAGGAATTCCAGAACAGATTCTTGTAGAACTCCACTAGTCACTAAGCTCCAGGCAGAATATTTTCTGTCCACCACCACTCTCTGCTTTCTACAGACAAGCCATGAAGAGAATTATGATATGGTTTTGGTTTTCTCATTTTATTTCAACAATGATACTGGTGTCCTAACAATTCAAATTCATTACTGTAAAATAATAAACTGCCTGTTGTGTAGATATGTGCTTGAAAGAACATAAAATAGTTAAATAATTTAGGATATATGCCAAATTAATAGACTGTCACAAACATCCTATACAAGGTCATATTTTATATGCATTGATCTGTTTAAATTTTCTGGATACTGTAAACATTGGTATAATGATGACTACATTAGCCTCTCATTCAAGTTTCTCAGTGATTTGACTGTAATATTGGTCTGCCCTGGGCTTGGGAATGTTGATTGCCTAAGCTCTGAAAATCCATATTATTTCCATCATAGCTGAAAGTGATGGAGCTCTCCACGAGATGCAAGGGGTCACTTAAACAAATCACAGGCTGGTGTCAAGATTGTGAAATTTTGAAGGGTAATGTTTACAAAACTGTCCTCCTTTTGGTACTTGTGCTTGGCTTTCTGTTACATAGTTCTCACAGCGTTTGTGACTGGGTGCCAACATTGCATATCTTCATTTTATTACATTAGTAGCATTTCTATGTTTTTCTCAGACAACGATGACCTTCCACTATGCACTTTGACATCGTAATACATCTCACAATTCACGGTTGTGAGGTGTCAGGGCACAACTGTCATTCAATGCTCAGTGGCACTAAAGGTGTTCGACCTAAAAAGATATAAAACCTTGAAAACAATATTTGAGGGAAAGGGTTACATTAACATAACCACTTTTTGTACCTCACCAAATTTTCCACATAATGGAAGTTGTACAGTTAAACATCTCTCTAGTTTATAAATTCTACCTGAATCCATTACTGTTTATGGAAAAGCTTAACTTTATATTGTTGCAGAGCTCTTGAGTGTCAAGCTAATAGTGCCATAGAAAGGCAAGTAAATCATTAATTTAATGCACATAGTTTTTGTTTACCATATCTTACAAAAATTTCATGCAGGCAAACAAAATTTCTATAATTTCAGATTTGTTTAAATAGTTTTACAAGTTAATTGAATAATGTTAGTAGAAGAGATGCAATCTCCATTCAGTTTGAATTGAATTGTGTTATACGGGCTTGTTTGATTTACTTCATAATAAACTGTGTGGGTGGCAAACTAATCTATATTCAGTGCAATAAACCTAACCTAGATTAAGTCACTTCTAATAGCAAAGCTGATAAGTAAGAAAAATCAATATTCTCACTGTAGCACTTCTCAGGATGAATTTTAAATTAATATTTTTGGAACTGTTGTCTCAGTTGCATTGATAATGATTCCATTACACCTACTGGCTAAGATTAAAATGTTTTTGATGATGCCCCTAATTCATGCGCAATATTATCACAGTCTAACAGCAAATACCTTGTCCTGAAGTGTTTGGTAGGCATGATAATCAATATATCTTCATTAACCAGCAACTCGAGAAGTTTGTAACCATAATATAGAAATTAACACATTTGCTTTTAACTCCCAGTTAAAGGTGGGGCAAAGCCAAGACCAAGTTGGCTAGGAGATGTGAATTAAAATCCCCTGACAGGAACAATGAGATATAGGGGTCTGTATGTACCTGCCTGAGATTTTAATATTCTATGTATTTCACACATCATTGCTGGGATTTATTACAGCAAGGATATATGCTGCAAGCTCTGCAGGGTAATGAATAGTGTGGAACCACTCATGGCCCAAGACTCGATCTGTGCTGACAATCACAGGGGGTGGGTGGTGTGACACCCATTAATTGCATGCCCGTGTTCTCCCTCACCTCCATGACAACCTTGTATGCTGCTGTAACCTGGTTGTCGCTGAGGGAGCACTTTTAGATTGTCTTATATTCCATGATTCCTAGTGGAAAAAACAGAGCAGCTGCAATCTCCGCAGCCAGCTAATTGTAAGAGCCATGCAGGTCATGTCTTAACATAGGAATCATGCTGAAAAGCTCCCTACTGATTTTTTAAATGTTTCCAATCGCATGATCATTAAGGGGTCACTAGACAGGGTATGAGCACAGACACTACACCCCTTTAGCACACCAATTAAGGAGGAAGTCCAGCTCTAGGAATACATGTTCAAGTTACTGGTTTCCCTTCTTCAATGATGCTGAAGAAAAGATCCTGAAAATGTTCAGAATTGTTCGGAAACACACAAAATTGAGCTTTAAAAAAAACCTAACAACCTGACCACAAAGAAAGTACTTTGAGGCAGTGGGACTGGCAGATTCAAGTATCAGGCAGGCCTGGAGTGTTAATTTATGACTATGCTTTAACAGGAGGGAAGAGCAAATTAAATGTATTGTTGCTTCAACCTGGGTAATCACAGCCAAAGCCAGTGAGAAGCTGACTATTGCTATCTTGGTGCAGTAAGAAATCTAATGAATTGTACTAATAAAAGGCACTCTGGTCTCTAACCTCCTTCATTATGTTGCAGATATGGCAGCTGTTGATATCGATCAATATGACATCCACACCATTGCTGATGCACTGAAGTATTACTTACGAGGGTTGCCTTCACCTGTGATTCCACCAGCTATTTACAGTGAGCTAGTCTACACTGCTCAAGGTAAAATGCTCCAGCTATCTGCTTCTAAGCATTTTATGATTCCGTAAATAAAAATCTGTTCAAAAATTTCCTGGTGATAAATTTGTAATGGCATTCAATTCTCATTCTGCAAAAGTTTAGCAATTTTTCATTCTTTTGAGTGCATTGTTTTGCTATCAAGTTTGCTTGCGAAATATAAAAAGATTTAAAATATCTATTTTTATATAACGTTGATTGTTGCAGGATGTTTCATTCCTACCCTGCATTGGCTGAATGCAAATCTTCAACAGATATTGATTTAAATTGTGACATTTATGTGTGATTTTTTTTTTCCCCGAAAATTCAGGTTCAGCTTTCAATCAGAACACTACAGTTTACCTTTATTAAGACAGAAGCAAAGTGAATAAGTAGAAAAATGAATAACTCTATATGTTTCTCAACAATTTATATCAGAAATATTTTGTATTCATTCTTTGTAAGGGTCTAATAAATAGTAGCCAGTCTTGAGCCACAATAAGCCCAACATACCGAAACGTAGGGTGAATCGCAGGAATCTTTGAATCGTTACAGCGTAGACAGAGGCTATTCATCTTATCATGTGCATGCAAACTCCTTGTCAAATAATCCAATCAAATCCAAATCTAACTGCACAGCTCTGCAAATTAGTTTTACTCCAGTGCCTGTCTGATTCTATTCTGAAAATCTTTGTTTCTGATGAAATCAGTCACGATGTCTAATTCACTAGCCAAATGTATCTCACAGATTAAAATATTAAGTGAGAGCAGGATGCGGCTTTGACCCAACCGTGATGCTACCCCAAAACTGAATGTTGTGAGTTATTGTCAAGCCCACCTAAAGGATGGCAGGTACAGGTTACTGGTGCCCACAGTACAAGCAAGGGTTTTAGAGTGATGAATAGGGAATAAAAATGGCAGAATTTTCAACTTGGTGCATTGCGATTTGGCCTGCTGGATCAGCATATCTTTACTTGTACTTTAAGCCATTCAGAGTTAATAAAAGATAAGAGATCATCGTCAGGTGGAAGTAAATATGTGACAAGGGGGAAAAAAAAAGACACTGTCCTACCTTGTGAATCTTTTTTACACTTTTTCCATTTAATGACATCCTTCTTATAGCAATCAGTTACAGTGTTCCAAGCATGGTACAGTTGTAACATGATGACATTTTAGTATATGATGAGCCAAGTCCTGTCATCAGTGGCCTGACTGATAAAGGCAAATGTGCCAAACTACTTCATGACTCTGTGTACCTGCAACACCACTTTCAGGGAACTAGTACTTGTACCCAAAGGTTTCTCTGTTCTACAAGATTTCCCATGGCACTACCATTTATTAAGTAAATTACTTATGAAAATGCAACACCTTGCACTTATCCGAATTAAACTATTAACCTCCCTTAGTTCCCTGACATATCTTTCCTTCTTCACAGTAAAAATTTGAGCGACTGAATTTGTTTTTTTGCAAATTGAAGTTAAACATGGGACAAATTATTTGAGAGATAAAAAACAGAATCTTCACTTTCATGAAAATATTGCTGAAGGAATAAAGGCATCAATCAACTCCTAAGAGTATTATAGGTGTATGTTTAACTGGAACAGATCAAAAGGAAAAGCATTGTTGAACCAAATAAAGCACCTAAGCTTAGAAGTAGGATTTCCATGCCTGATATCAAAAGTTAATAAAATACTAACATAAGCAGGCCAAGCTAGGTGAAAGATAACAAAGGACTGTCACCCTGGGCCATGGTTGTTTTGTGGAAAACTCTGTGAGGATCTTGACATCCTGTACGATGACCTGGTGTGATTTTCTGGTGCGTGGGCAGGATTGGCTGCTTGATGGTCTAGGACAGGGGTGTCAAACTCAAATTCACGGAGGGCCAAAATTAAAAACTTGGACTAAGTCGAGGGCCGAACTAAATATTTATTGAAAATTTTCAACAACATCTGCATGTTTTCTCTTCTTTCAACATATGTAATGTTAAACTTTAGGATATAACTTTAGGAGGATAATGTTACAGGTCAGGAGTAGGTAGCTCAAGTTCACCCTTTGCTTGACCTGAGGGAAACATATTTGGTCCCTGTGGAGATGTAGTCAGCATTCACAGGCTGTGTCCATTTTGGCCTGCATCAGGACTCAGCATTTCCTGCTCACTCCTCAGGCTCTAGGCCTCTATTCACCCTCGACCCACCATCCCTCTACCTGACCAGTCCTTTACCCAACCTCTACTCACCCCTCACTCCACTCGCTCTGCCTCTACCCACCCCATCCTATACACGCCCCTCTACTGTCTCTCCCCTCAACCTGTTCCTCCCTCTACCAGTCTCTCACCCTCTAATCACCCCTCCCCTACTCGCCCTGCCCCTCCCCTTTTACCTCTTCCCTATCCACCCCTCCTTCTACTCATCCCTCCCTCTAACTGCCCCTCGCACCACCATAACTTCCCCTGCCCATTACTCCTCACCTACACCCTCTGCCCACCCCTGATTACCCACCCACTCAGGCTCAGTGAGCTGCCGATCAGCCTTTGCGGACAGCCACCATCTCTCTCTTCACGTGCAGGGCCGAACCAGCCGTCCATGGGGTCCGCGCGGGTGCAAGCGCTGAAGGCCGTGGCGACCGGGAGAAGTGCGCTCGCGCTGTGGAAGGGCCGTCCGGTGCCAGTCGCGCGGGGCTCGCGCTGCCCGGGGGCCATGCGCAGCCTGCCATGCCCATCGCGCCGACAGGAAATCACAGGCGCTCGCCCATCCGCCGCACCGCTCGACAGGTGGGAGAAGTGACTGGTTGTGCGGGGAGCCTTCCAACTGGCTTGCCGGCTGATGACATCGACAGACTTCTCGTGCTACAATTTCTCGTGTTACAATGGGGAAGGATGTGCAATGAAGGGGGAGGATGGTGGGTGTGACATTACCAAAAAACAGCATCGGCTCTCGCTGCAGGGCGGGCCACCTCTAATACATTTTTGAAATGATCTTGCGGGCCAAATATAATTATATCGCGGGCCAGAATTTGACATGTGTGCTCTAGGATTTAGATATTTCAAAAGGGCAAGGAATGGAGGTAAAATGGGAGGGGGAAGTGGCATTTCTAATCAGGGAACGTATCACAGCGGCAGAAAGGTATGATGTTATGAAAGAATAGACAACTGCAGCCATTCTCAATGGGGGTCACAGCACATTCAAGTAAAAGCCTTATTTTCATTTCACCTTGTATAGTCAGTAGGAGAGAAGTATGAAAGAAAATAAAACTTGACTGCTTCAAAGGGGAGGGGGCCCATCAATTTTGAGCAGTTTTAGGGGGCTATAGTTGGAAAAAGTTTGAGAATGGCTCAAACTCAAACTGAGCCAATGTGGGTGAATGTCAGAAACAAGAAAGGAGCAATCTCTCAATTGGGAGTCTTCTACAGGCCCCCAGCACCCTCTAGGCAACTGAGGGACAGAGAAGTAAGCAAGTTTTGCAAAAATGAAAAGAATAATAGTTATTGTCCTTCAACTTCCCCAACTGATTGGCACCTCATTAGTGCAAAAGGGTGAGATGGGACAGAATTTGTTGGGTGTGTCTCAGAGAATTTCTGACATGGTATGTGGGAAGGACAACTCGAGGAGAGACCATAATGGATCTAGTACTAGGCAATGAACCTGGTCAGGTGACAGACCTCTCGGTGGATGAACATTTTGGAAATAGAGACCTCAACTTCCTGACCTTTAGTAGAGCTATGGCTAAGGATGGGAACAGATGATATGTCAAAGTATTCATTTGGGAGATGACTAATTATGATGATATTAACCTGCAATTTTGGAGTGTTAATTGAAAAGAGATGTTCTCAAGGAAATGCACAATATTCAAATTGTTTCGGGACCTCTTGCAGGGTGTTGTAGTTAGGTTTGTCCAACAGAGATAGGGATTAAATGGTGGGGTAAAGGTGGAACTTAATCGAGGAAGAAGGAAGCATTCTTAAGGTTCAGGAAGCAAAAATTAGGCAGGGCTCATGAGAATTATAAAATAGCTCGGAAGGATACAGGAGAGCTGAAAGGAGGCAAGAGAAGGCCTTGGCAACTAGGATTAAGGAAAACCCCAAGGAGCATGAAGAACAGGAGAATTAAATGAGTGAGTGTATGCCACTCAGGGATAAATGGGATAATGTGCCTAGAGGCAGAAGAGATGGGGAGGTGCTTAATGAATGGTTCTCTTCAGGGAGAAGGACCTTGACAAATGTGAGATCAGTTTCGAACAGGTTAATGTGCTTGAGCATGTTAAGAAATGGGTTATATGGGAATTTCTGACAAACATCAGGTTAGATGTCCCCAGGCCTGGATGGGATACACCCATGTTATTATGGGAAGTGAAGGAAGAGATTGCTGGGGCTTTAATGGTGATTTTTCCCTGGCTTCAGGAATGTTCCCTTGTTCAAGAATGGTAATAGAGATAATCTTGAGAATTACAGACCAGTAAGTCATACATCAGCGGTAGGCAAAGGATTCTTAGGGATAGGATATAAAGTATTTAGAGAGAAGCATAATAATATCAGAGGTCATCAGTATGGCTTTGCGAAGGGCAACTTGTGAATTACAAGCCTAATTGAGTTTTTAGAGGAGGTGATGAAACATATTGATGAAGATAGAGAAGTGAATATAGTGGCGTATAGTCATGATCTTTAGAGGTCACTTGGAGTATAGCATTCAGTTCCAGTCACCTTATGTGAGGATGTAGCAGGAAGTAGAGAGGGTGCAGAGAGATATATCCAGGATATTGTCTGGATTGAAGAAAATGTTCAATGAAGTAAAGTTGACAGAGTTGAAGCTTTATTCTTTGGGGCAATAAAGGATGAGAGGTGACTTATAAGATGAATAGGAGCATGGATGGGGTAGACAGACAGCACCTTTTTCCCAGGATGACAACAGCAAATACCAAAGGACATTTGTACAAAATAAATGAAGGAAAGGTTTGGGAGATGTGAGAATTACATAGAAGGTGCTAGCTTCCTGGAATGTATTGCAGGGGTTGGTGGTACAATAGGAATATTTGAAAGTCTCTTTGACAGGCAGCTGGATGCAAGAATAATAGAGGGTTATGGATGTGAGGTTGGAAAGTATTAGGTTGTTGTGGGAAAGGTTTACATGGGTCGGCAAAACATTGTGGGGCAAATGTTCTAATTATTTCTCTGCTATTCTTGTTCTATGAAAACTCAGTAAACTATCTCTTAGTCACTAAAATAAATTCTGCAGTCTAATGGTATGAATTTAGTCCAATTGGAATTTAGTAACCTCTGCTCCTTTAATAATATATGCCCTGTATGTGCACAAACAAAATATGTCATTGAAAGGTGTTTTAATTTCTTCAGTTCCATCATGTTTGTCTAGAATCTCTAGATATATAATTGAAATTGAATTTAAAGGGAAGGGAGAACTTAAAGTGTATAATTCTTCAGTGGAAGAGTGTATTTGTAATTGTTATTCATTACTGGAAAATTAAATTGTGCAGAGGATATGGAGTGCCTGCAGAAATATATAGATAGGTTAAATGAGTGGGCAAGGGTCTGGCAGATGGAGTACAGTATTGGTAAATGTGAGATTATTCACTTTGGAAGGGAAAAGGGATGATCAGGTTATTATTTAAAGAGCAAACAATTGCAATATGCCGCTGTGCAGAAGGACTTGGGAGTGTTTATGCATGAATCACCAAAGGTTGGTTTGCAACTGCAGCAGTCTATCAAGAATGCAAACAGAATATTGGCCTTCATTGCTAAAGGGAATTAATTTAGGAGCAGGGAGGTTATGCTAGTGAGGCTGGCTCTGGAGGCAGTGCAGAGGTGGTTCACCAGGATGATTCCGGAAATGAGGGGTTTAGCCTATGAGGAGAGAATGAGTCATTTGGGACTGTTCTCACTGAAGAATAAGAGGGTATCTTATAGAAATGTATAAAATATGAAAGGCATAGATAAGATAGAGGTAAGTAAGTTGTTTCCACATATAGATGAGACTAGAATTAGGGAACATAGCCTCAAGATTCAGGATGGTTGGAGATAAGGGGTACTGCGTTTCCCAGAGATTGGTGAATCTGTGGAATTCTCTGCCACAGATTTAGTAACAAGTACGAGGGAATTGCTTCATTTGCAGTGAGTCAGGGAACATTTTGAACAAGTTGTAAGTTGAATGCATCAAAAAGTTCCTGGAACTGGCTAGTGGCTGATGTGCTTTCTTCACGATGACATTACTATATTAAGTCTAGGGAAGGTCCTCAGATGGGATGCCATTTAAAAGATTTATAGAGCAATACCCACAGTATATCCCCATTTCAGACCTGAATGTGAGGACCTTGTTCTGTCATTCATTAAAATTGTGGATGGATATCTGATTACTTTCCCTCATTACTTCCACAAGAATTTGTGTGTCTCAACCTTCACTACGTTTAATGATTGAGTACCCATGACTTTGTAGATACACAATTAGAGTCACAGAGCAATGCAGCACAGAAACAGGCCCTTCCACACAATTCATCTATGCTGACATCTGAGCTAGTCCCATTTGCTTGTGTTTGCACCATATCCATCTAAAACTTGCCCATCAATGTATCTATCTAAATAACTTTTAAATGTCGTAATTGTACCATCTCGACCAATTCCACTGGTATCTCTTTGCAATTACCTTGCTCCTCCACTTCCTAAATGTGGAATTTCTTCAAGGCATGACTGTACTTCAACAAATTCACTAGTATCCATATCTTAAATACAAATAAGGTTTCAGATTTCAGACATGCTCATTTAGGACCTCACCTATTTCCTGTAGCTCCATACGTAGAAAATTATATTGATCCTTAAAGGGATCTATTCTCTTCCTGGTTACCTTTTGCCCTTCATATACTTGGTCTCTTGGAATTTTCCTTACCTTATCTGCCAAAGCTACCTCATGTCCCCTTTTGGCCTTCAAATGTCCCTCTCAAATGTACTCCGACATCCCCTATACTCTTCAAGAAATTCCAAAGATTCACTGTTTACTGAACAAAGATCTGTCTCCTCATCTCAATCCAAAAAGCCTGGCCCCTTCTTCTATAGTTCATCACTTTTACAGTATCTACCTTGGCAAGTGCATTGTCAAGTATACAATTCAAAGAAATCCACTCTCTTCTAAATTTGAGAGACAACATTTTCTTTTAATTGGGAACCTTTTTAATCATGCGATCCAAATATATCTTGCCAATAGCCAACAGGCCAAGTCTGTGCTCTTGCCAAGCACAACTAACTCCAAAAGGGCAACTAATTCTTGAACTCCAAAACTCTTTACACCATTCTCCTGGTAATAAAGCTGTCTGTTTTGCTTTCAGGGAAAAAGTCAACAGGATAAAGTAACACAATACTTGCCATGATGCATGATTGCTATGGCATATTATGACCATTGTTATGTGCTTTTCATTGTATTTCCAAAAAAAAGACAGGGAAAATGAAGGAACATCTAAATGAATCTGCTTGAACAGTGATCAGGAAATTTTAACTTGCATTTAGACCAGAAGTCATACAAGCTCAATTAGACCTTGTAACTATAGTAAAACCTCTGGTATCTGAGATTGGTAGATACCCGATAAATGTATTTTCCGGTTGCTTGAGACTTACTCTTTTAATGCCTAACTAATACACCTGCATTAAGAATAAACAGTTTAAAAGGCAGAAATATGATACTGCACTTCCACTGAACAAACTTTATTTGCATGAATTTATAAACCTTAAAGCACTTTATTTTATGTTCATCTCATTCTTTGAAAACATTTAACCGTCGCTGCATCTGCAGATTCCTCCCCCTCCCCGGAACTTCTCAAACTTCCTCCCCCACCCCTCCCCCCCCCCCCCCGCACCCAAGTTTTCAGATAAAGCCTCTGGCTTGGGCGACTCTTACTAAGCAGGGATAAGGAGACAGCCAAGAGAGTCACCCCAGTAGTGATCGGCATCAACCAGTTCTTCATCCAGGGTGATGCCTTTGCTATTTCACATCACTTTATTCAAACAGCTGATCCAAGCAAAACATGACCAAGGCACTCCACTGGCTGAATATTTGCTCCCATCTTCACCAACAGTTTATGTGTTACTTCAGAGAACATTTCCCTTTACAATTTTAAACTTACATAATTTTACATTTTTTAAAAAATTCTTATTTATTTCCCTCTCTTTTTTTGCTGGTTGCTTGAATTCTGGATACTAGGGGTTTTACTGTGTTTTATTTATTCATTTTAAGGATGAGGATGTCACTGGTAAAGCCAACATTTATTGCCCATCTTCAAGTATGTCAGTAACTTGCTTTCTTGAACTGCTGCAGTACTCTGGAGAGGGTGCATACATGGGCTGTTGGAGGGGGGGGGGGGGGGAGACCCAAGATTTGGATTCACTGATGATGAAGGAACAGTGAGGTGATGTGAAGTATATTCTATAGCTGGTGCAATTCTACATGCCTGTTACTCTTGCCTATCCAAGTGGGCTTGGGAGATGATGGAAATTAGGCGAGGTAAGATTCATTTACGGAAGCTTGTTACAATTAAGTAGTTATATAGGAATATTTAAAAATTGACAATGCTGTCATTCCCAACCCTTAAAGTTCGCATGAGCCAAAATCCATGTATGATTATTCCATCATAGTCTGGCCAGCCAACATCATTTATTGATCTTCTACTTCAGCAAATAATACTTTGCTTCACTAGCCTCCTCTGCAAGAATAATGACACCATTAATCTTCTCTAAAATCTTCAATCCTGCTTCTTTATTGATCCAATTTAATTTTAAAGATGCCAATGGAACTCGATAAAATACCTGCCCTTGGAGCTTGTCCACTATCTCACTAAACAGTGTTTTAGTTTTGAAAGCCTGACATGCTCCAATTATCTATGTTGGATTGGGGTTACATTGAGTATAATTGCTCACAAAGCTTCTGGGTTCACTTCATGCCCAGTTGTGCCATGCAGACAGACAAAAAGAGAGAGAGAGTGTGTGTGGGTGTGTGTGCATGTGTGTTCATTGTACAAAATATTACATTCATTTGGGGTCAGGTTGGGCACCAATTTTCTCTCATATTTATCACTGATTTCCTGAATAAATAATTGCTACATCAATTCCCTCTGATTGGATTTGAGCACATAAATTTGCATTGACACTCCTGTGCAGTGCCAAGGGATTGCTGGACATTTGGAGTTGCTGTCATTGAGAAGAGATGTTAAACTGAGGCTTCACCTACACTCTCGGGTAAACATATGACACCCTTTTGGAGAAGAGCACGCAAATTGTCCCCTGTGGCAAAACCAGGATATTATAGGCTGCTGAGCCTTGTTTCAGTGGTAGGGAATCTATTGAAGAGGATTCTTGAGTATAACATTCATTTGCATTTGGAAAAGCATGGGCTTATTCAGGACAGTCAGCATGCATTTGTGCAGGACAGATCATTTCTTACAAAATTATCCAAGATGTAGGGCCGCTGACCAAGGTAATTTTTTTATGACCGACATTTTCACACCACCTGTTCACGGAAGGGTTCCTGGCAATCTCCATTTTTCATCGTGATGTGAAAAGGCCAAGTGACTTTGCCGTTGAGGACTCAGATGGTGGAGGGGTAGCAGCTGTTCCTGAACCTGGTGTGAGTCTTGTGGCACCTATACCTCTTTCCTGAAGGCAGCAATGAGAACAGAGCATGTGTTGTGTAGTGTGGGTCTTTGATGATTGTTGTTGCCCTCTGACAGCAGTGGTTCCTGTAGATGTACTCAGTAATGGGGAGGGTTTTGCCTATGATGTCCTGGCTGTGTCCACTACCTTTTGGAGGGCTTTATGCTCAGGTGTATTGGTGTTCCTTTACCAGACCATGATGCAGCTGGTCACCACATTTTCCACCACACCTCTATCGAAATTTACCAGGTTTTCTGGTGTCATACGCAAACTCCGCAAACTCTCGAGGAAGTAAAGGCACTGACCTGCTTTCTTCATGATGCCATTGGTATGTTAGGTTGAGGAAAGCTCTTCTGAGATAGTGACTCAAAAATACCTACATTTGCTCACCCTCTCCACCTCTGATCCCCCAATGATCTCCGGCTTTCCTTTCCTTAGTTTTGGACATTGAATGCAAGGTTGTTATTAGAGCACCTTTCAGCCAAATTTTCAATCTCCATCCTGTATGTTGACTAATCCCCTTACTTTATACAACTCATTACCATGGTATCAATGGCAAATTTGTAGCTGATGTTATTTTCCCAAGCTACACAGTCATAGATGTAAAGGGAGTAGAATAGGGGACTAAGAATGCAGCCCTGTGGTTCTCCCGTACTGAAAGAGATTGTGGAGGAGAAGTTCTTGCCAATCTTCACTGATTGTGATCTGGAGGTGAGGAAATCCATGATCCAATTACACAATAGGGTATTAACTCCCAGGTCTTGGAGTTTGCTGTTCAGTTTTGAGGGGATGATGGTGTTAAATGCCAAACTGTCAATAAAGAGCACCCTGGTGTATGCATCATTGCTGTCCAGGTGTTCCAGGGCTTTGTTTAGAGCCAGTGAGATGGCATCCGCCGTAGACCTTTTTCTGTGATAGATGGATTGGAATGGATCCATTTCACCGCTCAGGCAGGAGCTGATGTGCAAAGATATGAAAGGTTGAACAGGTTAGAACTTATTCCCTGGAGCGTAGAAGATTAAGGAGATATTTGATAGAGGTATACAAAATTATGAGGGGTAAAGATAAAAATAAGCAGGCTTTTCCCATTGGCGTTAGGTGAGACAAGAACTAAAGGACGTGGGTTAAGGATGAAAGGTGAAATGTTTCAAGAGAACATTAGTGGGACTTCTCGCAAATAATAGTGAGAGTATGGTGCAAGCTGCCAGCAGAAATGGTGAATGCAGACTCAATTTTGACATTTAAGAAAAATTTGGATAGGAACATGGATGGGCAGGGTATGGAGGGTCCAAGTGCACTTCAGTGGGACTAGCAGAATAATCGCTTGGCACACACTAGAGAGGCCAAAGGGCTGTAGTGTTCTATTTGGACAAAAATGTAGGTGGATTGATTATTAAATTTGCAGACAACACAAAAACTGATGTAATGGATAGTGAAGATGGTTTCAAAGTATACAGCAGGATAGAGATCAGTTGAGAATTGGGTGAAAAAACTGACAGGTGGAGTTTAGTTCAGACAAGTATGAGGTGTTGCACTTGGTGATGTCAAATGTAAAGGGAAAGTACACATTAAATGGAAGGCCCTTTAGGAGCATTGATGTATAAAGGAATTATAAAGTTCTAAGCCACAGCTCCCTGCAGCAACCAAATAATAGGGTGGAAAGAAGGCATGGTTGGCTTTGTCGTGCAGGTCACTGAGTATAAAAGTCGAGATGTCATGTCACATTTGTATAACACTTTGGTTTGGCCACATTTCGAGTACTGAGTGCAGTTCTGGTTGCTGCATAATTCAAAAGATGTGGAGGCTTTGGAGAGGGTGCAGAAGAGATTCACCATCATGTCACCTTGGATTGTTTTCTCAGGAATGTTGCTGAGGGAAGACCGGAAAGAAGTTTATATAAACTATGAGTAGATAGGTAGAGACTTTATTTTCCTCCAATGACTATTACTAAAGAGCATAGCCTTAAAGTAAGAGGGATAATGTTTAATGGAGATGTGCAAAGGAAGGTTTTTACAGAGAGTGGTAGCTGCCTCAAACACACACTGCCAGAGGAAGTCACCGTGAAGTGGTGTAAGAAGATACGATAGGGATTTGTAAAAAAAAAAATTGAGACTGGCACAGGAAATAGAAGGATATGGATGATGTGCAATATGTGGGCTTAGTTTAATTTGGCATTGTGGATATCTAATTTATAATTTATCATTTGGCACAAACATTGTAATCCAAAGGGCCTGGGCTGTAGAGTTTTTTGTTCTAGGTTTACATTTCAGCAATACCTCACTGACTGTGACACACTTTGGTATGTTCTGAAGGGAAAATGGAAACTGATATACAAATTATTTTTGAGAGTATTGACATGCAGTAAATAACTCGAGAGGCTGAGACTGTGTCACTGATCTACAGGCTTTTATCCACAATGGACAGGGACCTCATCCTGTGCCATGACCCAGGCTTTCTTGGGCAGGGTCAAGGTGTTAGAGGCTTTGTACAAGGTCAAAGAGGGAGGGGTCACAGGTAGTCACGGGACGGGGCAGAGCCAAGTAATCAGGAATACAGCAGTACACCACATTTACCCCTTGATTTTTTTTATTGACCGGCGGGGTGACGAGGGGCACAAAGTCTTACAAATTAAGCCAGTTCGGTGGTTTGATCTTCCGTATTGACCGGTGGAGTGTCAGTTGTTGGGTTGCAGCCAGGTCCGCTGTCTCGTCCCGGATCTCCAGCACTGTATTGACCTGCTGGGAGCATGACAGCTCGACCGGAGTGACTGGAGTGGAGGGAGGGTTCCACGGTACACTTTGAGTGTCTATGGAAGGGGGAGGTGCTGCTTGGTGGGAGTGCTCTTTGGGGGCCCCTACATGCTCAAGGTCCTGGATAGACGCCATCTGGGTAGACCATGTGCATGTATTGGGGGTCCGTGTGGAGGAGCTGAACCCTTTCGACCAGAGAGCTGGTTTTATGGCTCCTCAAGTGTTTTCGTAGCAGAACTGGCTGGAGATGTCTGCCAGGAGGGTAGGGTGGTCCCTGACACAGACTTCCTGGGGAAGGAGAAAATTCTTTCATGAGGGGTAGCATTAGTGGCAGTACATAGCTGTGACCAAGTGGCATGGAGTGCCTCTGGAAGGACCTTCTGCCTGTGAGAAACAGGCAGTCCCCTGGACTGTAGGGCAAGGAGGATGGCCTTCCACACGGTGCCAACGGGGTCTATAGCTCATGGTCATGATGATGCCGATACCCCTGCCCAGCAGGAATTGGCTCAGCTCATCACTCATAAATGACCCCCAGTCACTGTGGATGTACGACAGGTACCCAAACAGGGTGAACTGGTTGTGCAGGGACCCAATGACTGAGATAGTGGTCATGTCAAGGCAGGGGATGGCAAAGGGGATAACCATAAGGAAGTATATGTTGCAGTTGACGGAGGGAAGGGGGCCCTTGAAGTCCATGCTCAAGAGTTGCCATGCCATCAGGTGTGCCATGTCCAGTTGGTAGGAGTGTGGCTTGCATTCTGCACAGACCCTGTAGATCCTGTTTATGTCTCTGACATCTCCAATGGAGTATGGCAGATTTCGAGATTTGATAAAGAAATTTTTGTGACACGAGGGTGGCAGATGTCATTGTGGAGGGTTTTGAGGCGATCCACCTGCATGCTGCACATGTCCCTCGTGACAGGGCATCTGAGGGACCATTGAGCTGCCCCGGCTGGTGCAGGATGTCATGATTGTAGGTGGAGAGCTCGATCCTCCACCTTAAAATTTTATTATTCTTTATCTTACCCTGCTGTTCATTGTTGAACATGAATGCCACGACCCATTGGTCTGTGAGCAGGGTAAAACATTTACCCAGGTAGTGCCATACTGCCTCAATTATCACCTGACCCCCCTTCTCTATAGAGGAGTATTGGACTTCAGAGCCCTGGAGGGTACGGGAGAAGAAGGCAACGGGGCAGCCTGCCTGATTAAGGGTGGTGGCCAGGGAAAAATCAGATGCCTCGCTCTCCACCTGGAAAGGGGCAGGTTCATCCACCGCATACATTGCGGCTTTCACAATGTCCTCCTTTATACAGCAGAAGGCTGCCCGTGTTTCATTTGTTTGGGGAAGGAAGTGGACTTGATAAGGGGGTGGGCTTTATCCACATAATTTGGAACCCACTGGGCTAATAAGAAAAGAACCCCAAGCACCTTTTCAGGGCCTTGAGACTGCGGGAAAGGGGAGCTCTAGCAGAGGGCACATGCAGACGGGGTCGAGGCCAATGACCCCATTCTCCACAATGCAGCCAAGGATCGCCAGTTGGGTAGTGCGAAAA
Organism: Narcine bancroftii; assembly: GCF_036971445.1. Lineage (NCBI taxonomy): Eukaryota > Metazoa > Chordata > Chondrichthyes > Torpediniformes > Narcinidae > Narcine > Narcine bancroftii. The sequence continues at coordinate 110,340,596 of NC_091473.1, forward strand.
ACACACTTTTCCTTATTGTAGGTCAGGTTCAGGCATTTGACAGTGGTGTGGAATTTCTGGAAGTTCGCGCCATAGACTTGCAGGTTGTGGCCACAGATTGTGATGTTAACTAAATAAGGGAAGGTGACATGAAGGTCATTTTAGTCTACCATCCAATCCCTCTCCCATTGGAAGACAGAAACGCCATTGATGACATTGAAGGGGACCCTGAGGAAGTGGTAGAGGTAACCATCTGCCTCGAAAGCTGTGTACTGGCAATCTTCAGGGCGGATGGTGAGTTGGTGGTCGGCGAATTTCAGGTCTTTTGTGGAGAATAGTTGACCATTTAGTTGACCATATCCACAATGTGAGGGAAGGGGGTACACATCCAGCTGCGTGTTGAGGTCGATGATCAATCATCATTCTACATTTACCCCTATCCTTGACCACCACTACCTGGGTTCTCCAGGGGCCGGGACTGGCCTCGATAATCCCCTTGTCCAGGAGTCATCGTATCTGCGCTTTTATAAATGCCCTGACCTCCTCACTGATTCATTTGCTTTTTTGTGGCAATTGGCTTACAGTGGGGGTGAGGTTGGTGGACTGTGGTGGGGGGATCGACACAGAGGGTAGAGAGACTGCGCATCAATTGGGCCAGCGGGGGATGAAGGGTTGGGGATGGGGTGGGCAGAGCGGCCAGTTGAGGAACTGTGAGTTGCCGGCTGTGATGGGTGGGAGAGGGCCTTCATATTGCATAGTGACACCCTTTAAGTGGCACTGGAAGTTTAGCCCTAACAGTACCAGTGCACAGAGCTGCAGCAAAATGAGGAGCTGAAAGTCTCTATACCTCATGCCCCACATAGTCAGCGACACCATAGTGTAGTTGCAGATTTTGGCAGAGTGAGGATTTGAGGCCAGGGCAGTGGTTCTCAACCTTTTTCTTTCCACTCACATACCACTTTAAATAATCCCTATGCCATAGGCGCTCTGTAAGGGATTACTTTAGGTGAAAAGAAAAAATTTGAAAGCCACTGTTTTAATCGTGCCTAATTGACTCGTTATGTGCATGGTTTCATAACTCGAATGAAGATGGCCAATGACAATTTTTCTCAAGCAAAATATTTCAGTAGCAATTGGGTCAAGAGCAGTAATTCTCAAACTTCCCTTCCCACTCATATCCCACCTTAAGCCATCCCTGACTAATTGCAGAGCACCAGTGGCATAGGGATTACTTAAAGTGGAATGTGAGTAGAAAGAAAAAGGTTGAGAACCACTGGGCTAGGATGACTTTGTAGATGACTGGTTTTGCCTCAAGGGAGTAACTGGATGAATAAAGCTTTCAGATAGCTTTTTCTATCAAAAGGGCATTTAGTCACCTGGTCATTGATGTAGATGTCCATCATGGAGTGGGCGACTTGGTGATGGCTGTTCTGATCCAGCACCACGGAGGTCAGGGTCGGTCCATGATCCAACCCTCACTGACTCAAATCTGGAAGCATAATAGTGGTGCCCACATGGTAGTCGGCAGCGTCCAAGGTGGTGGCCCCCCATGTCGTGGTGTGGTCATTCCCGGAAGATGCTGGCATCCAAGATGGCAGTTGCTGTGCACGCGGTGGCATTAGGGCTGGAGGGTTGTTATTAGCATACTCTTGAGTAGTGGCCCTTCTTCCTGCACTTGAAGTACGTCGCATCTCGCATCGGGCAGTGTTTTCAGGGTTGTTTTGCCTGGCCGCAGAAGAAGCACTTTGGGTGCTCCTGGGAGACAGTGGCTGTGGTGGACTTGTTGATCGGCCACGGTAGCAGACTGATGCCCTGTAGATCCACATTTCAGGATAGCGACTGCTGTGTGCGCTAATTCGCAGAGTACGGTCTGTGTTGAGGAGGGCGATCTCCAGTGACTTCGTAAGACCGATTGTCCCTTTTAAGTCTAATTTACTCTGCTCAAGTAACTTATGGTGCATGTAGTCGGCCTTAATGCCTGCAACATAGGCAATCCGGATCACGTCTTCTGTGTTTTGCAGGGCCCGGAGGAACACATCGCCTAATTTGCCCAGTCGCTGTCTGTGGTTGGCTAGCATGTGCAATGGATATACTCAAGAGACAATACAGGGAGAAAGTTAAAGTATATCCATTGCTTTCAGTCTGTTTGCATCAGTGGCCATGATGCAGACTAAGTTTTGTAGGAAGACCTTGAAGCAGGGTAGCCAGAGTTCAAAGCTGTCTGAGGCATCAGGCAACTGTTGGTCGATTTCCAGCTTGTCAGTTTTCAGGAGTTGGTCCATTGTTGGGGATGAAAACAAAAAATTGTAAATAAAATTGACACGCAGTAAATAAGGCATTTAGTCACCTGGTCATTGATGTAGATGTCCATCATGGAGTGGGCGACTTGGTGAGGGCTGTTCTGATCCAGTACCACGGAGGTCAGGGTCGGTCCATGGTCCAAGAGGCTGAGATTGTATCACTGATCTTGTGATAGTACAGATTCTATCATCAATGTGTATATGTACAGATGTACAGATGGTAGTGTAGGATGACTGTGATTGGCGGAGAGTGTAGCCACACCTACTGGCAGGTCCTAAAGGATTGCTCCTAGCCAAACCAGGTCATTCTGGACTGGTCGACCTACTTGTGATATGCTCCAGTCTTTTAGTTAATAAAAGCCTTGGTTTGGATCAACAAGTCTTTGGTTCTTTCGACGCGCTTTACAGATCTATAGGCTTTTATTCACAATGGACAAGGAACTCATCCTGTGCCATGACCCAGGCTTTCTGTGGAAGGGTCAAGGTGTTAGAGGTTTTATGCAAGGTCAAAAAAGGGAGGGGCCACATGTACAGACACAGATCAGGGCCGAGCCAGATAATCAAGGGTACAGCAGTTCACCACCAGGTATTTGGATATTGGAGAGATAATACATCTTTCAAAAGACTTCCTATTCATATTTTCTACCCTCCTCTTTTTTTGTTATGTGTGAATGAGATATTCAACCTTGGAATTCTGGAGACAAATGGAAATGTGTCATGGCAGAGACGAGCTGGAACTCTTCATGACAGTATTTTTGTTCTTGTTGAAATGTGCTAAAATGGATCATCTTGCAATAAAAACTCTGTATCTGAGGCCATGTAACATGCCAGGGTGCAGCCAGCTAAATGCAACAGAAAGAATATTTTTCACCTTTTGATCTCCAGGTGGCGGTGAAGATAAAAGTCATTTCACCAGTCAACTGATTGAGCACTGCTGGGAATGCAAATTCCTGCTGCAATTTTCTTTCTGATTTCTTGCAATCCAGCAAATCCTATGGGAGAATTCCTTCCTTTTGCCCTCCTGGACAGCCTTAAACCTAACAGGGTGAGCGTTGACATCTCTAATTCTGTCCTCCATCAGGTCTGCACCCTCCCCTAGTTTCTTTTCTTTCTTTCTATCTATCTGTCTGTCTATCTATCTAATTTCACCTATTCTGTTTTCGTCTTGATAAAGGGTTCACATTTGAAGGATTGACCTACTATATCTACTCACAGATGCTGTCTGACCTGCTGAGTTACTTTGTTTGAATCAAGGCTAGCTGTTTGTTTTCCCAGGTCAACAATCATGCATCCAGAGCAGCTTCTTTCTGGGAGCCAGGTTCAAATTCCTGTCTTTGTGATAAATTATGTATTGCTGGCCATTGGCCACGTTGTGCAAGAGTTCAACCAGAACAAGAAAGAAAGTAATGCCACTTAATATTCAAGATTTTAAAATCTACCAATTGCAAAATAATGCAGTTTTCTGAATGCAGATCATTTCTGGGTACATGTCCCTGGATTCTGGGGATCTGGACAGGGCTGCAGATTTGTTAAGGATAGCTTTAATTTTGCTGCTTGGGATCTGCTGTTCTGTGAACCCTAATACTATGCCATTCAGTGCATTCACTCATCAAGCCAAGCAAGGATGATTTCTGCTAGCATCTGCTGGCCTAGACTAAAATAGAAATGGTGCTCACATTGATTAACTGCAGGTTAAAGCAATAATGATGTCTAATTCAGAAATTCTGTGGTAAATTTATCTTTGAATCACAATGGTAATGACTTTTTCAGTGAGAAGCACAGCAACGTCACATTTAAATTTAGCACATGGCATTCCAGTAGATATTTCTTGTATTCTGCAATAGATAGAAGGCATTAATTGGTTCTGATTATAATGTAAATAGAACTAAATGTTGACATAAAATGTACAGATGGGATGAGATTAACAAACTATGTAATATGCTGTACATGCATATATTTAATTTTTAGTATATGGCATCATACATGCCATCTTTGCATTTTAAGGTTTTAATGGCATGTATTCCAACTCAAACTTAAATTAATTTAAATGCAGGTAAACTGGAATTGTTTTCCCATCTTTGTCACAGCACTAAACAAAAGGAACTTTTTTATTTGTTCCCAAAAAGGCTATTTCTAGTCATTCAAATATATTTGGTTGAAATAATTATATACCTATTAATAATCTATAAATAGATTTTGTTTGAATATGCAGATTATTATGAAGGATTGAGTGGGGTCCATCTGGCCCAAGATTATACACACAGGTTTTAACCTCCTGAAGGATAAGGTCATTCAAAGCAGCAGCTGGCTGAGTATAAAGTTCATTGTGAGTTTCCATTGTAGAGCACACATCATTGATGATCACTGCAAGAAAAGCAGCAGGGAGTAAGTAATGTTCCAGTCATGACAAACCATGTTGGATCAAGGGTGAGTCTTTGCATTCTAATTAATCCATACTTGCTGAGATAAGCTTAATGCCCATTCATCATTTGCCAGTTTACCCAATGAGCTGCTGGTGACCTAAGAACTTTAAGTGCTTGTATTATTATAAATACTTCAATGAGATATAGATCCATCAATGGCTTTGTCAGCGTGGCTATAATGAAAACATTCTGTATATCCAACAGAAAAGAAATCAACTACCCCTGATACCTGAGAGCATTATGGTTTCCTTTGCATTGTAACTGACTTATTTCCAATTTAGCAATATGTGGTTTTCCATTCAAATTCATATCAAAATATTGTTGCAGCATTATCAGCTCCTGTGCACTTTTACCTTGTGAAACACATGATCAAATGCATAGAGGTTGAGTCCAAGCCAACACTTTGGGTAGTAGGCGTGGAGCATTGTTCATTATTCCTTTTGCCGCAGACAGGCTTTGTTGCTTCTTTTCTCAGCCACAGACTTTTTATTTATCCCTTTATTCACCTCGCAGTATTTACCATTGTGCGCAAGCTCATTGATTTTATTTTCATTTTTCTCTCTCATACAGAGGAGATATTTCTATTGTTCCTTTTGCTAGAAGCAGATTGTTACAAATACTTGGGCAACACTTGAATTCATTTAAGTGACAATTTTCTGTAATGGACTCCACATCCTCAAGAATCACTTTATCTTGGTGTCCAATGTCTCGTCATATAATATTGTAACTGAGTCTTAAAGATAAAGCTGTTTTCACTGTTAATGAGACACTGTGGTTCTATTTGTAAAGGTAGTCTTGTGAGCACTCTAGTGACCCAAGGCTAATAAATTTTATAAATAACAAACGAATAAGCAGAATCATACTTATATAAATTCTCAGTTGGTTTATATAAATACTAATCTATTTTGTAATTTTCTTTCTGTAAACTGACTTTATAGCAACACATCATACTGTCCCTGTGAATTTGATCAATAGCTTTTCAGATCAATAACATTTCTGATCAAACTCACCAAGGGATTGAAGCCCAATGTCAATGTCTGGAGAAAATGGGTCACTGGATTCCACAAGGATTTTTTTCCAAGGTCTTGAACCCGTCCTCACTTTCAGTACTCTCTGTATCCCACGTTCATTTGTCTCTATTGTATGTCTCTGTTGTAGAAATAATCTGGTACCATTGTCATCCTGATCCACAAGTCTCTTGTGAGTTCCTCCTATCCTGAGTACATATTCATGTCCAACACAGGTCCTGAGTACATATTCACTTCCACCAGGGGTCCTGAGTACATAATCATGTCCCACATGGGTCCTGAGTACATATTCATGTCCATCACGGGTCCTGAGTACATATTCACGTCCATCAGGGGTCCTGAGTACATAATCACGTCCCACATGAGTCCTGAATACATATTCACGTTCAACAGGGGTCCTGAATACATATTCTCTTCCATCAGGGGTCCTCAGTACATATTCAAATCCATCAGGGGTCCTGAGTACATATTCTCTTCCATCAGGGGTCCTGAGTACATATTCATGTCGAACATAGGTCCTGAGTACATATTCACATCCAACATGGGTGCTGAGTACATATTCACATCTAACACGGGTCCTGAATACATATTCACATCTAACACGGGTGCTGAGTACATATTCACGTCCATCAGGGGTCGTGAGTACATATTCTCTTCCATCAGGGGTCCTGAGTACATATTCACATCCAACACGGGACCTGAGTACATATTCTATTCTTTTCCATCAAGGGTCCTGAGTACATATTCACGTCCAACACGGGACCTGAGTACATATTCACGTCCAACACGGGTGCTGAGTACATATTCATGTCCAACATGGGTCCTGAGTACATATTCTCTTCCATCAGGGGTCCTGAGTACATATTCATGTCCATCAGGGGTCGTGAGTACATATTCACTTCCATCCCTTGCCCACAGCACTAGTTGCTGCTAACCCTATTTGAATTCCTCAGATACTTTCCACACCCTTCTTAGCTCTAAACCCCAGCCTGAAATTCTCTTTCTGTTTTATTGTTGGCTACTTCTCGAAAAGTTCAAACTCTTAATGATGCAGTCACTTTTATTGGCAGCCTCTGAGGTTTTGACATCTGCCTGTGCAGTCGTGTGAAGTGAGTGAAATTTATTAGAGTTGAACCAAATTCTGATAAATTTGAATCCAGATGCATCTTTAGAGGTTTAATCTGATGAAAAGAATCAATTATATAGGATATCAAATGCCTTTCAGTGAAATTGGTTAATGTTCCTGCAAGGAAAGATGACTCATACAAAATCACAAATGAGTTTATGTTCATCAAGTCTGCAGAAGCATTGATGAATAAAAAAAGTATTAGAAGTACTGGCATTGAATATTTTATCAATTATACTGATCGTGTTTCCTCACGTTTGAGTATGTCTAGATAAATTTTGTCAATTGAACGAGATGGAGAAACCTGCCTAAAGATCATTGAATAACATTATTTGAATTCAAAGAGTAAAATGCATGGTTGGGCAGGACTGGGATTGGAGTACAATGAGGGATGAACCAACACCTTGAATTAATTGGCGGCACCATGCCACCACCTTAATGCTCCCTGATAATTTGATGAATTCTGATTCAGAGTCTCGACCCATGACGTTAACTGTCCTTTTGTCTCCATGTATGCTGCCTGATGCACTGAGGTCCTCCAACTGTTGTTTTCAGATCCTTTGCTGTCTGTCCGAGCAATCACTCAATGCAATGACAAGGATCATTATCCCTTTGTGCTACTTAAAACTAGTCTGCACTTCCTAAAGGGAATGAATTCTAGATGGTGTAGGTAATATAAGTTGTGCATATTGCAGCAGAAAAAGGAGGGTTCCAATGCTTCTGAATAATGTACTGGAGCACGGTTGAAGTAGTGGAAAGGAGAAGAGATGCTTCCTGCAGAGGTAGAGATGGCCTTTCAATAGGAAGTAGGAGAAGCAAGTTGTGGATATTAATGTGGTGTCCAATGTCTCATCATATAATATTGTAACTGAGTCTTAAAGATAAAGCTGTTTTCACTGTTAATGAGACACTGTGGTTCTATTTGTAAAGGTAGTCTTGTGAGCACTCTAGTGACCCAAGGCTAATAAATTTTATAAATAACAAACGAATAAGCAGAATCATACTTATATAAATTCTCAGTTGGTTTATATAAATACTAATCTATTTTGTAATTTTCTTTCTGTAAACTGACTTTATAGCAACACATCATACTGTCCCTGTGAATTTGATCAATAGCTTTTCAGATCAATAACATTTCTGATCAAACTCACCAAGGGATTGAAGCCCAATGTCAATGTCTGGAGAAAATGGGTCACTGGATTCCACAAGGATTTTTTTCCAAGGTCTTAAACCCGTCCTCTGTATCCCACATTCATTTGTCTCCATTTGTCTCTAGAACCGATGCTCTCAATATGGTACCTGAAGTTTCAAAAACTGAAGATCAGAGGAATGTTAGAACAGGGAACATAGAACTTGCTCCAGCCTATAATGGACCTGTGAATCCCACTTGGAGGCTGAAACATTGGGGGCATTTCAGAAACTCTTAAACAGGTAGATGAATGGAAGAAAAATAGAGTTAAAGGGTAGGGAAGGTTTAGTACTTTTTTAAATGAATATATGGATCGGCACAACATCGAGGGCCAAAAGGCTTGTGCTGCAGTGTTCTATGTTCATTGGACCTGTCCCTGCCCATAAAAGCCCATTAATGTAATACTAGGTTACAATTGAGGCCAATGTGGGATTTGCAGGTTCTGCCAAAGATGAAGTAAGACCTGGTTGATAGGATAGGTGGGGAGATAGTTTGGAAGAAGCTGCAATCCTTATGCCATTTTTTCTGGGCTTTTATGTGCTCCTAATGAATTAACTCAACATTCTTGGTGCCTCCCCAATGATCAGTCTCCTTTTTGGACCAGGTATTCCCACGAGTCAGTGGAGATATTTGGCAGCAGATCATTTCCTCTGTTCACCTAGCAATCTGCTCACATGGCTGAGCTGAGAATATTGTCAACTTCTGGAGTCTGGTGTCAGCCAATGAACAATGTGACTTGTCCATCAGAGTGAACACAGTGTATTTAGGAATCTTGTCCTAGGAGAAGACATGGAGATTGAGGTTCGTTTATTGGATATTATATGGAGAATGTTCTCAAGCCAGAAATACGGGTGCCTCTCAAATGCTCTGCCATGACCTTTATAGCTCAAGCTGCAAGATAGAGAGGATGACACAGTTGATGGACCTGATGCCTCACAACTCCAGTGACTGGGATTTAATCCTAACCTCCAGTAATGTCTTTGTAGCATTTACTTGTACTCGTTTTGATTGTAGGTTTCCTCAAAATGTTCCAGTCTCCTCCCAAATCCCGGAGATCAGTGGTCAATCTGCTGCTATAAATTGCTCCTCAAGTAGGAGAATGGCAGAGAATGTGGGGAATATGGGTTGCATGGAAAATTAATTGGAGAACGGATTCCTCTGTGGGGCAGCAGAGATACACAAGAGGTCACCAGAGCTCTCGTTCAATATGGTCACAATCCTTGCTAACATGGTATCTGAAGTTTGCAGGAGAAATGGGTGCTTTTATCCCCAAATAATGAGTGCTGACAGCTCTAAAGGTATGCCAGTCTTTGGAACTCTCTTTCTGTCAGGCCAATGGTAGCAGAACCTTCGAATATTGTCAAGAGGCAGATAAGCAAGGTTTCAGATTACAGTTTTATTGTTAAAGTACATCCAACCCTGAGAATCATTTTCCTACAGGCCTAGCAGAATTACCACTAATTAGTAGTGCAAAAAAAAACTCTAGAATGTAAACAAATAAAGAACTGTAAACTGATAATGAATGTCAACAAACTAACTATTCAATACATAGAATAAAAAAAGAAAATCAATAAAGTGTACAAGTAAGACTCCTTAAATGAATCTCTGATTGAGTTTGTCATTGAAGAGTCAGATGGTGGAGGGGTAGCAGCTGTTCCTGAACCTGGTGTGAGTCTTGTGGCACCTAGACCTCTTTCCTGAAGGCAGCAATGAGAACAGAGCATGTGTTGTGTAGTGTGGGTCTTTGATGATTGTTGTTGCCCTCTGACAGCAGTGGTTCCTGTAGATGTACTCAATAGTGGGGAGGGTTTTGCCTATGATATCCTGGGCTGTGTCCACTACCTTTTGGAGGGCTTTATGCTCAGGTGTATTGGTGTTCCCTTGCCAGACCATGATGCAGCTGGTCACCACATTTTCCACCACACCTCTATCGAAATTTACCAGGGTTTCTGGTGTCATACCAAACCTCTGCAAACTCCTGAGGAAGTAGAGGTACTGACATGCTTTCTTCACGATGCCATTTGTGTGTTGTGTCCAGGAAAGATCCTCCGAGATAATGACTCAAGAACTTAAATTTCCTCACCCTCTCCACCTCTGATTCCCCCCCAATGATCACTGGATTGTACACCTCTGGCTTTCCTTTCTTGAAATCAGCTCCTTAGTTTTGGTGACATTGAGTGGAAGCTCACAAAGATAGATGAGATTGTGGAGTTGAGGTTACAGTCAAGATCAGCTATGATATTGGTCTGCCATTGCGAGACCTAGTGGCCGATAGATGCTACTAATTATTATGTTTTTACATGGTCTCAATTAATTTTATTTCCTACATTCTTTAACTTATTGTAACACTACATCCTACAGTTTTGTTTTATTATTGCACAATCTGCTGTACTTTATTATGAGTTGACTTGCCTAGATAGTATGCAAAGCAAAGCTTTTCACTCTATCTGGGTATTTTTATTTTTTGGATGGTTTATATAAATGTTTGCACTGTGATACAGCTGCCAAGCTATAGGCTTGTTCGAGACAATAAATGATAATTCTATGATAATAAACAATTCAATTCACTTTTTTTGCATCTTGACCAAAGAAATGTTGGTAAACATTCTGACACTTCTCTCTCATTTCTACACATACCTGTCTCTATCTTGAGGGTAGGCTATTCACGGACATCCATTACAAACCTACTGTCTCTCACAGATATCTGGATTACACCTCTTCCTATTCTTTCTCTTGTAATAACACCATCCTTTTCTCACAAGATCCTGATTGCTGTTGAACTGAGAGATGCCAGTCTTCACCTTTCTGTAGCTTTCTTCCAGAAGGTATCAGCAAAAAGAGAGCACGGGCAAGGTGATTATGTTATTTTATGATGTTGTTGCCTCTTTAAGGCAGCGCCTCGCATAGATGTTGTTGATGAAAGCTAAGTTGGTGTCCCTGATGGACTTGGCTTTGTTTGCCACTTTCTACAGTCTTCTGCATGCTTGGGCGCTCAAGTTTCCAAAGCAGGCTGTGATCTAACCAGTCAGTATACTATCCTCAATAGATCTGCAGAAGTTGGATAGAGTATTTGACTACTTGCTGTACCTTCTCAAATTCCTCATGAAGTAAAGCGATTTGGTTTGCATTCTTCATGGTTGCCTTGATGTGCAGCCTCAGGAGAAGCCCACCGATATATAGACACAGATGAACTTGGAAGGTATGCTGATGACGTGTGGTTCCTTGGCTTCCATTTCCTCAGGTCTGCAGTCAACTCTTTGGTCTTGCTGACATTAAGAGCTAGATTGTACTTTTATAGTGTAGTAGTTCCTCAATGCTACATTGAAGTCCCTGCCAAGGTTATGGATGAAGTCCCAGGATTGGGGTCTGAACCTGTAGTTGGGATTTTTATTTGAGGGGATTACATCTGAGCCAAGGCCATCAATTAAACTCTGAGCCCAAATTCGGAATTTTATATTGTATGAAACATCTGAGAAAAAGTGGAATATTTTCCAGAATGTAAAACTCTTGGTTCAGCTGTTGTCTGCGATAGGGATTCCAAGACTTGGCAGCTGGGTATATTCTTGATGCATGCAACAGGTCAACAGAGGAACTCAATCTTAGTTCAGGCTGGGTTAAAGCAAGGCTTTAATTGTCATCACCAAGACAATTTTCTCAATCATTCTCACTTCACTGCTATAGTTCACCTCAAATATGTTTTCTGGTGGATTAAAGCTAATCACCAAGACAAATCTGAATCTGTTCAACGTGCATCACTTTCACTCCAGAAACAAATGTATGTTAACTTCAGTAATTTTTTTTGTGTAAATTGTATTTTTCATTTGCATCAATACAAGTACAGTATTTATCCATATCATAAAAAAATAGAAAATGATGCCAAAAGAATACATAATTTCATATTTTCACACCCCCACCACCACCCACCCCCTCCCTCCCCAAAAGAATAGGAAACAAAGAAATAAAAACCTGGCTGATAATCATATAACCTCTTGATTAATTAAATTTAAATGTACATAATGATCTTGTACCTTAAATTAATTAAGGTGAGTTGGAGCGGGAATGGCAGACGCTGTAAACGAAGCCATATCAATAAAGTCCATATAAGGTTTCCAAATCTTATCAAATTTTTCTGATTGATTCCATAAATTATACATTATTTTCTCTATACAGTTTAGTAGTTCCGTTTGCCTTTTATTCAACCCCGCATTATTGTCTAATTTTCACGTTATAGCTATACATTTCATTGCTACTGCTACACTTAAAAACTTCTGAGTATATAACTTTAAATCAAAAATAGTTCCTAATAAAAATATTTTGGGATCTTTCAAACTTTCACCTTCATAACTCGTCCCAATAAGATGGAATGCAATTGATGCTTGTGCATGCACATTCAAGTAACTGAAACACATTATAAGTGCTTCCTGCAATATGAAAGATTCACAACAGTCTCTGAGAAAATTAACATCTTTTATTTCAGAGCCATGACCTAATGAATGAAGTCAGATATCAATGCTGACAGTTGTCATTCCCTTCAGTGCACCAGCACAGCCTTTGGCCTGACAAGGAAACTTGTTATTGAAGATCAAGACCTCATACCTGCCACAAAATTTATGGTCTATTAGTCACCAGTAATCCCTGCCTCTTGACATTTGGGTATGTACTACCTACAGCTTGCATCTCCAAGCACCATAGAGATACCACCATATACACCCTCTGCAGAATCTTCCAAATCCATTGGCAAAATAAGCAAGTCAATGTTGTCTTTAACCATGCCAACATCCCCAGCATTAAGTTCCTAATTACAAATCAATCTTTCAAGTGAGCAGGCCACACCATACCCAAGATTTTCCAGAGCTCCATAATGAAACTTCTGTCAGCATCTAAAATTAAATTAAGGAGATTACAAAATGCACTCAATGGATATTCTCATGATCTCCTTAAAAAATGTAATGTTCCTACAAATCTGTTGTCTGAAGTGGGTGTGCAAAATTACTGAAGACCCCTTCCACCCTGCACACAGCATCTATCAGCTGCTCCTGTTGAGAAAGAGATACAGGGGTATCAGAGCCAGCACCACCAGGCTGAGGAACAGCTTCTTCCCACGGGCAGTGAAAATGTTGATTGACCAAAGGAACTGCTCACACTAACCATCTGAGACTCTCATGTCTACAAAACAATATTATGTGGCCACTGGAAATGCAGTGGACATGATGAAATAACCGCACAAGGTGTTTCTTTAGTGAATCAAACCGATTTACTGTTCAAAATGCGCGCAACCATTTAAAAACCCAAATCACGCATTGATGTCATCATGCACTGACGTCACATAGCTGGTTCAATGCCTTCTGGGAGTTGTAGTGTTGCCATAGCACACTACAATTATTTATTTATTTGTCTTTTTTCTTTTTTTTTTCTTTGGCTTGGCTTCGCGGACGAAGATTTATGGAGGGGGTAAAGAGTCCACGTCAGCTGCAGGCTCGTTTGTGGCTGACAAGTCCGATGCGGGACAGGCAGACATGGTTGCAGCGGTTGCAGGGGAAAATTGGTTGGTTGGGGTTGGGTGTTGGGTTTTTCCTCCTTTGCCTTTTGTCAGTGAGGTGGGCTCTGCGGTCTTCTTCAAAGGAGGTTGCTGCCCGCCAAACTGTGAGGCGCCAAGATGCACGGTTTGAGGCGTTATCAGCCCACTGGCGGTGGTCAATGTGGCAGGCACCAAGAGATTTCTTTAGGCAGTCCTTGTACCTTTTCTTTGGTGCACCTCTGTCACGGTGGCCAGTGGAGAGCTCGCCATATAACACGATCTTGGGAAGGCGATGGTCCTCCATTCTGGAGACGTGACCCATCCAGCGCAGCTGGATCTTCAGCAGCGTGGACTCGATGCTGTCGATTTATTTGTATAGATGATATAATTGTCCTGCATATGTGTAGAGCGCGTCGAAAGAACCAAAGACTTGTTGATCCAAACCAAGGATTTTATTAACTAAAAGACTGGAACATATCACAAGTAGGTCAACCAGTCCAGAATGACCTGGTCTGGCTAGGAGCAATCCTTGAAGACCTGCCAGTAGGTGTGGTTTCACTCTCAGCCAATCACAGTCGTCCTACACTACCATCTGTACATATACACATTGATGATAGAATCTGTACTATGTGTGTTATGTCTGCATATTTTGCACCAAGGACTGGAGAACACAAGATCATCAGGTTGTACTTTTACAATCAGATAACAATAAACTTGACTTGAAATTTGTGAGAAATTTGTGGAAGAGCAAAGGAGTATTTGGGTGTCCTTAAGAATCGCATAGCTGTTCATCAGGAACACAGAGAAGCTTTGCTTTAATGGTAGATGGAGTAGACCCTTACAAATCCCCCACCTCTCTGCTTTTCCCATCAAACACATCCGATCTCACCTGTGGTGAGTCTCACAAAGGCTGCATCAACACCTCAAGCTTAAAGAACTGGAATAGAATCTTGATCCTGAGGGTTTATCTTGTGAAAAAGAAAGATTTCACCTCTTTTCACTGCCAGATTTGGGTACAGAACAGGGCATAATCAAATAAAACTGATGTCACATTTATCTTTCAGTGCTGTTTTAAAAAGCAGTTCTGTCATGCCAGCTCAGGTCCTGGAACTTAAAAGTGTCTACATTCTAATGTACTGTAGATTCCATGGTGGCCAGAACAACACAAACCAGCTGCTCATACGCAAGCTTGCACATGTGCATTTATTTTTAACAATGCATCTGGTCGCTGTCCATTCCCAAATGGCACTATGGAACAGAGTTCAGTAAGCAACTGGCAGCAATTAGAAAACATAGCTCCTTCTGACAGTAAGTCTGGTTTCCAATTATGTCAGCACTGAGGATGGCATTACAGCTGAGATGCCTATACTAATGCATATGAACTTCAGAGGTAACAGGATTTGCATTATTATAGAAGCCGTTCATTAAAGAACAGAAGTAGGTTAAGGGTCACATCATTTAGATGTCACGCATCCAAACCTTTAATTAAGTAAATATATTAAAGCCAAACTAATTTTGCTCTTCTAAGAGTAGCAGCAAGTAATGTTCACATCTTGTACCAATAAATGTGCCTTTATACAAGATGTGAAAAAACTACATTATAAAGGAGCATAAATTCAAGAACAATTGACAAATGAGATTTTATTTCACATCAATTCTGTGATATTGGGTCAAACATTCAAGATTAGATTGGATAAATACCATGAGAATGAAGTGGGATGGAAACAGGAAAGTTTTTCCATAGTATAAAGTTATTGTGACATAAAAGACAATTTTCCAATCAAAGCCATGCTGAGTTCCTGTGGAACTGTCCAGTTAATCCTATTCCCTTTAATGCAATAGCTCCTTGAATCTTTAATAGGTTGTCTTTACTTTTAAAAAAAAAATCCATCACAGGTCACCTAGTGGTTTAAGTGTTACTGTTGGGAGCAAATTCTTTCCAGGTGGCCATAATTTTGAGCATATCCAAACAAAAGTAATGTAAAAGAGTAAGCTTCCTTTCTTGCAGGTGATCATTTGCTTTAGTTATCTCGGACCTAGACGTACACTTCACAATACATCGGGGCTGCCTCATGCACCCGCGATGAGCTTGTCAACTTCATCTACTTCGCATCCAACTTTCACCTGACCTCAAACTCACCAGGTTCATTGTCCGACAACACTCTCCCTTCCTGGATCACTCCTTCTCCATCTTGGGAGACCAGCTATCCACTGAGATATACTATAAACCCTCCAACTCCCACAACTACCTGGACTATACTTATTTACACTCTGCCCCCTGCAAGGATTCCTCATTTTCTCTGTCTCCACTGCATCTGTTCCCAAGATGAGTTCTTCCATTCCAGAACTTCTGAAATATCTGCCTTCTTCCACAAACGTGGCTTCCCCCCACCACTATCAAATCAGCCCTCACCCACATCTCCACCATTGCCCGTTCATCTGCCCTGGCCCCCTCTGCCCCCGGACGCAACCAACATAGAATCCCCCTCATCCTCACCTACCGCCCCACCTGCCTCCACATCCAACACATCATCCTCTGGAATTTTTGATGCTTACTACAGGATCCCACTACTAGACACATCTTTCTCGCTGCTCCCTCCTTAGGGACCGCTCCCTCCTCAGGGACCACTCCCTCTGCGATTCCCTCATGCACTCCTCCCTCCCCACCTATTGCATCTCTGGCACTTTCCCCTGTGCCCACAGAAGGTGCAACACTTGCACCCACACTTTCTCTCTCACCACAGTCCGTGGCACCAAACAGGCTTTCCATGTTAAGTAACACTTCACCTGTACATTCCCTGAGGACTTATTTACTGCATCTGGTGCACCCTTTGTGGCATTCTCTACATCAGAGAGACCAGTGACAGACTGGGAGATCGTTTCACTCAGCACCTCTGCTCCATGTCCAACCAATCCATAGTGACCTCTGTTAGGTCTGCTTTGTTCATGAATGAGTGAGTCAGACACCAGACTGAGTCGAAATCAAGGTTCTTTGTTCTTTATTACCGGATTGTAACACTTGCAACTAACAGTGTTAGTTGGAGAAGGCGCATTCTGCCGTTATCAGCAAGTGGTGTTTTTTTATACCTCAGGATACGTACTTAGTAAATTATCATACCATACATTGTCCAATGAATAAACTGTTGCTATCCTTAGTTAGTTTTTCCATAGTCTGCTGCACATCATTCTTGTTAGTGCAAAGCTTATCTTGAGTGGACAAGGTCACATCTGCATTCTGTTACTCCTTAGTACTGGGTGACTCCTTCTCCGGTCCCATCTCATGATGTTTTTACCTTGCACCTCCCAGTGGCCAACCATTACAATTTTGGGCCATACTCCCCCACCCCCCCCCCCCTGGCTCATATGTCTGTACTATCCCACCTTGACACCTGGAGATTTGAGGAACACCTTATTTTCCATCTCGGCACCCTCCAGCCACATGGCATGAACATTGACTTCACTGCTTTCCATTAAACCCGGTTGGCTTTTCTTCCCACTTTCCCCATTTCCTGCCTTTCCAGTTCTTTCACCTACACAGCTCTGCCATTCCACCCACCCCCCACCTCCCTCAGTACTGCTGTCCCCTCCTTCCCTCTCCACCTATCATCTCCTGCTCTCCTACCCCCTTCCCACTCCCACTCTTTTATTCTGATGCTCACTGGCATTTTCTCATACTTTGATGAAGGGCTCAAGCCCGAAACATCAGTTATGTATCTCTGCTTTTGCTACTTAAAGGACACAGTTTGACCTGCTGAGTCTCTCCAGCATTCTGTATTTTTACTTCAACCACAGTGTCCACAGAATTCTATGTTTTACTTCAAACAGTCCAGGCTGGTCAATAATTTGGTTTGCACATTATTGGCCTCTGACGACCTCCTCTAATGTTAACCCTTGCTGACAAATTAATTCAAAAAGCATGGTAATTATTGATGTGCAGAGAAGATTTACAAGGATATTGCCAGGACTTCAGCAACTGAGTTACAGGGAAAGGTTAAAGAGATTAGGACTTTATTCCCTTGAGTGCAGAAGAATGTGTGGAGATTTCATAGAGGTATGCTAAATTATAAAGGCTATAGATAGACTAAATGCAGGCAAGCATTTTTCACTGAGGTTAGATGAGACAAAGACCAGAGGAAATGGCTTAAGGGCGAAATGTTTAAAGGACACATTAGGGGGAACTTCAATGAGAATATGGAATGAGCTGCCAGCTGAAGTGTGGAATGTGGACTCAATTTTCATATTTGAGAAAAATTAGGAAAGGTACATGGATGGGAGCAGGTGTGGATGACTGTGGTCCTGTTGCTTTTCTGACTTCCTTGTACATTTGATATTAATGAAGCACTGAACATGATGTGGGTGGCAAGTTCATTCTTATTTGTTCTAAAGAGAAAGCCCTTTCACAATAGGAAGTGAAAATGGTTAAAAGGAGAAATAGGACTAGGTGGACTAATAGTTTGGTGGAAGGGCCTGGTGTACAGTAGTGGTGTATGATTCTATTGAAGAAATATCATTGAAATAATTCTGGATTTGCAAATCTATGTGTGTGTGTATATATATATATATATATATATATATATCTCAACATTCATTGGAATAACTTCATCACCAACATCAAAGTACTCGAGCTGGCAGAGTCCGCAAGCATCGAATCCATGCTGCTGAAGACCCAACTGCACGGGGTGGGTCACGTCTCCAGAATGGAGGACCATCGCCTTCCCAAGATCATGTTCTATGACGAGCTCTCCACTGGCCACCGAGACAGAGGTGCACCAAAGAAGAGGGACAAGGACTGCTTAAAGAAATCTCTTGGTGCCTGCCCCATTGACCATCGCCAGTGGGCTGATCTCGCTTCCAACCGTGCATCTTGGCGCCTCACAGTTCGGCGGGCAGCAACCTCCTTTGAAGAAGACGGCAGAGCCCACCTCACTGACAAAAGACAAAGGAGGAAAAACCCAACACCCAACCCCAACCCACCAATTTTCCCTTGCAACCGCTGCAACCGTGCCTGCCTGTCCCGCTTCGGACTTGTCAGTCACCAACGAGCCTGCAGCAGACATGGACATACCCCTCCATAAATCTTTGTCCGTGAAGCTAAGCCAAAGATATCTCTCTCCTTTTAACCATTTTCACTTCCTATTGTGAAAGGGCTTTCTCTTTAGTACAAATAAGAATGAACTTGCCACCCACATCATGTTCAGAGCTTCATTAATATCAAATGTACAAGGAAGTCAGAAAAGCTCAATTAGATGTTGTATTCTGATTTACAGACCAGAAATGGGATATGGAGTGAGGTTCTTCATTTGGCACAATATATTTGATATAATATAATAAAATTAAAAAATTTAAATGCTATATGATAAAATATAGTTGTAGTTTTGGGCCAAAATGCTTCATCAGAAATTCCTAATAGAGGGGTTCAGTCTAAAACCTTGACTATAACCATATAACCATATAACAATTACAGCTCGGAAACAGGCCAATTTGGCCCTTCTAGTCTGCACTGATCCAAGAACACTCCTCTTTTACCTTTCATGGATGCTGTCCAATCTGCAGAGTTCATCCAACACTTTGTTTTTCTCTAGTTTTCCAGCATCATTTAACATTTTCATTTCCACTTTTTTTTCCCCAGTACTCTCCAAACAAATCTGTGTTCATGAAGATAAACTCCTCTGGATTGTTTCCAAATGCTATCCTGCAGTGTCTTGCCAACTCATCATCCCTGCCTCCCCAATAGCTCAGATCAAAAAATTTGCAACTTCATATACTAATCCTTCATGCTATATTTCTCCCTTTTCATGCAAGTTTGAACTGTTTATTGTCACATGTACCAAGATGCAGGAAAAATTTGCTTGGTATTCAGGCAAGTCGACTCTTACAGAAGGTAGATCAATAACCACAAATAAAGAACAGTGCACAGAATAGTCTTACAATAAGTCATAGAGTACAGAGAGCCCTCCATTCCAATTACCATCCTTCCCCAACCCAATCCATCACCACTCTAATAACTGTGCTATCTGTGCTAGTCTAGGAGTAGGTCTGGGTTTCCATGATTCATCACAGCTTTGGTGGCTGTTCCTTTACCATTTAGATGTCACTGTCTGGAGTTTCCTTCCAAGATAAAACACTTGCATATAAATAGCATCCTTTCGCATTCCTTTCATTTAACAGCTGGTGAAGTATTTGTAAAATAATTGATGCATGGTAGGAACTGTTGGAAGACAATTTGTGCACTGCAAAACTCTAATAAAAATTAGACACTTACCAGATAATCCGATTTAGTTCTACAACCATAGAAATGTTTGGCCTGAGCGAAGAAATTTCTCATTGTTTCAATCTTAAATAGCCTCATCCTTATTCTCAGACTGCCTCCTCTGGTCCTAGTCTCTTTAGCCAGGGGATATGTCTTTGTTGCATCAAGCCTTTTAGAATTTTAAAAGTTTTGATGAGATCTCCTCTTGTCCTCTAATCTTTAAAGAATAGTCGACTCAATCTCTCCTAAAAGAGGCTTTAATCTACTAAATCTTCCCTCGTAGAACAAACCCACCATCCTGGAACTCGATGAGTGACTTTTCATGTCCTTTCACAACATGCAGCCTGCCATGGATGAGGAGATCAAAATCATCCACAGTACTCCTGATGGAGTCATTTCAGGGCCAATACAATTACAAATATACCTCTTACTCCTGCGATCAAACTTGTACATGATAAAGAATAAATGATCATTTACTCACCTAATTGCTTGCTGTTCTTGAATGTTGCTCTTTGGTGAATTGTTTAAAGGCAGATACAACTTCTTTTGAACTTCAGCTCCACTCATTCTCTCATTATTTGACAAATGCTCTGCTTTCTTATTACATTCACCAAAGTGGACAACCTTACATTTTTCCACATTATTTTCCATTTTCCAGGATCTCACCCTTTTACTCAGTCCATATCCCCTTAAGGACTCATTACGCCTTGTACGCACAGTCCCACCTATTTTAGTATGTCCATATTTGTGAAATAAGAAGGTCAGCTCAGTTATTATTTTAAAGGACTGGCTGGGCATCACACGTAATCAATATTGCCACTCTTCTGATATTTAGGATAATCCAAGCATTGAAGGTTAGCTAAATTGTATATTTCAAATGTCCAAAATTCTTAGTATTCTCCTTCAATTTATCTGAAAATTATAAATCTAGGTTTCATCACAAAATGTCTGTAGGTGGCATTATCTCAGGAATTTATTGCATTTACCTTGGAATGAAACTGCACCAACTTCAATACAATAGTTATGCTTTAAGAATCAACACCCTCTTCCAGCCTTTAGGATCATTTAAAATGACCATCTTTACTCTTTTGACACGCAAAAGAAATACGTTAAATCTATAAGGTTCACCAAGTATATTAATTTTATTGAATGTCTGTTTGTCTGCTCTGTCTTTAATTAATCTGTTTGCTTTTACATATAACTTAAACTGCAGACTGATAGGATATATATTCAATCTGCTTATTAAATCCTAGGAGAATGATGGTAGCATTGATTTTATTTCATTGGCAAAAGGTTTCTAAGGATTACTATCATTCACCTGAATATTAGTTAGGTAAAAGTCCATGTAAGATCATAGAAAACGGAATAGATCGCATGTGAAATGCAAAACAAGGCAGGATTACAGGCCTGACAACCTTACAAGGATAAATTGAAGGGAAATCTCAAAGGTAGGTCATATTCTGCAATATGCAGGAATACAAAGTATGTCGTAGAATCTAGAAGCTTTCAACCTACCCCAAATGTGTTCGATGCAACAAAAAAAAATTAAATTCCGTGAAATAAATTACTGAATTCTGGTCAGCTGAACCCTTCAATTAAGCATAACTTATTGGTATTAACAACCATTGATCTATCCCCTCATTTATCAACTGCTGGAATTACATGATGTGGACACACACACACACACACACACACACACACACACACACACACACACACACACACACACACACACACACACACACACACACACAAGATTGGACTGTTGGCCAACTTGCACTGATCTGACACAATTGTGTGGATCATCTTTGCAATTATGCGTGAGTCAGAGGACAATGCAACTATATGTTCATGAAGGTAGAAAAACAACCAGGTCCATATATGATGACCTCACCCTGTATATGTGAAACTTTCCTCCAATAAAGATGGAACACCCTGAACAAATTTAATAACTTGAAAAAATATTGTTTCAAATCTTGATTTGATAAGGCAACTAGCAATGTGGAACATGAATTCAGAAGTAGAAACATAATTGCATAAAAGCATGTCTGTGATCAACATTGAAGTCACTTCTGAAACATTGCATTAGTTAGAATCTCAAGGGTAGTTCTATAGACCAGTATGGATCACAGCTAGGAGTTGTCTGTCTTAATAGGTCATTACCTATATAGATCTCACATCTCCTGCATTGTAGAATTTACATTTTAACGCTCACTATTTTAAAATTGAATACACACTTGGTGCATTCATTCAAAACTAATTTCACAAATATGATAGCACATAATCTTCTCTCTGTGCAGAAGCGAAGTAACAATCATCAATAAACTAGGAACTCAGTCATTCATTCCAAGATATGACTGAAGATAAAAATCAGCGCAAAAAAAATCAATTTCAAACTAATGAATCCAAAGTAAGCCAGTTTAGGAAATAATAAAAAATTACAAATATTCAAAAGTCTCCAAATATTCTTCCTACATTGTTACCAGTGTGAAGAAAATTACAATAATTACATAATTGAATATTTTTAAATATTGAAGGTAGCTCATTGAAAAGATGTTGTGCAGCTTCGTATTCAGAATTTGTACATCTTATGACAGATAGCTGAAGTACAGACAATGGGAGTATTGTTTTGTTATGCCTTGGCTCCTACTCAATTTATATGGTCATGGTGGGTATGCTCTGATGCCATTTCAGAACCTGATCCTGAACCATATGTCTTCTGATTATGGTACTCTGATTTACAACTGTTCCCAGGGATGCACATAGTGTCTGACATCGAGAACTGCTAGAAGATCATCAACTCGATGAAAGACACACTTTGGTCTGCCTGAAACCTCTTGGTCTTTCAGCACACGAAGATGTTGGTGCTGGAATGCTGCCGACTGGCACATTCCAGAATGCAGAAGTACGTGCTGAAGGACTCACTGAGGCTTGGCGCAGTGTGAAGGACCACAGTCTTGAGTCCTTCAGTTACCAGGCATTGTGGGGCTGAGATTGAAGTGAAGCCCCTCAAGCGACAGACGGGGAGTAACGATAAGGCAACACATTGGTAGTTATGGTATAAATATAAATGAATGTAACATAGAACAGTGATGAAAATGTATGGATAAGAAATTAAGAAAGGCAAGAAACTTAAAACGTTTTTACTTTTGTAAATAGTTTATTGTGAATAAAGTCTATTTTTGGTTGTAAAATAATATGTCCTGTGATTTTAAGTACTTTTCTGCCTTAGGACTCATTTTAATTTTCTTTTGCAAACATTACTGATGATCAGAATTCACTCACTGAGAAAACTGTAGATAACTGCACCTTATGGGGCATCAAATCCTCAAATATGGTATAGAATATACAACCATGAAGTTCATGCCTGAGGTATTACAGGAAATAGACCTTCCAATTTCTTTTCAGAAATCCAAAACCTGGATGAGTGCGTCCAACAAATCAGAAGAATTGTGGAATCACCCTGCATGCCTCTACCACACTGCCTTATACTGCAGTACCTCGTGAAGCATTTTTGTAAGGTGTGTCAGAACGAAAGAACAAACCATCTCACACCAAGGCTTCTGGGTGAAATCTTCAGTGATGTTTTGTTCAGGCATTCACTGTTAAGGTAAATGACTTTAAAAAATGAATAACTTTCAAGAAACATGTTTTTCTTGTATTTTAATATGTCAAACTGTGTAATGAAACCTTTTATGCATCAATTCATTAAACATTTCAATCAATATGACTAAAGAAAGAAATAATTTTAACCCAAAAGTGATGCATATATTTGTATAAAGAAAATACTAATTAGTGAATTGAAAGCCGGGGTCATAGTGACACAGCACATAATGATTACTTGACAGCACGATTGGTGCAGCGGTTAGGCCAAAACCTTTGCAGCCGCAGCAATTGGGGCTGAGATTCAAATTCCTTGCTGAAAGGAGTTTGTATGTTCTCTCCATGGGATTCCCCTGGGGGTTCTGGTTTACTTTCACCATTCGAAAGGTACCAGGGATGTAGGTTAATTGGGCATAAATTTGGAGGCCTGTGAACATAATAAGAAAGACATTTCAAGGAAGGAGGTTTATGTAAGTCTGTGTCAATAATGGAACTGTGACAATATATTGGTGGTTGTAAGCTACTCATATACAAGATTAGAAAAATATCTGATGTCACATGATTGAAAAGGTGCTATTCCATCCTGTTTTAAAATAGTTGATGAGAATGGTTCCTCATTGTTCTGTGATTTGTAGTTGAGAAGTTTGAAGAGTGAAGATTAATAACTCAGGCTTCACTTTAAGCAATCTTAAATATTTTTATCAAATCTTTGGGATAAGTCAGTGTTGACTTTGCTAGTTAAATTGATCAAGTGCTGTATTGAGGGAGAGAATGGTTCCCATTATGGTTTATGTGCTTATCCAGTCATGTGATAGTGATAATGGGATCAATCTGTACTGTAAGAGACCACCCTCTGTCCAAAGGTACCTGTCTTTTTGAGTGGCATCTGTCATTCAATAAGGATTAAGTTCAAATTTATTGTCACATGAACCAATGTGCCATGATAGAGGTTGTCAAGGCTAGTGGTAACATAAGCTGCATTGACCTTTCTACCATTAGATAGAAAATTTCCCTCATTACAAGACATGGGTTGCTTCATTAAATCTTAATGTCAAGAAAATCTTTATATTAGTTTTGCAAAATGTTGAATTGATTTAATGCTCCAGGCCATTGATAATGTTCATAAAGTTTAAACATATATGTTGAATTGTCTATATTTTTTAACTAAGAAGTCTGGTTGAGAGGCCAATATCCAAAGAGTAAAATCTCATAAAGTTTGAATAATGTAGCCAAGAATACAAAGTAAATTTATGTGTGGTAATTCAGTACTGTTGAAGTTAACTTTTCAAAGTCTGTAATAGGATGCAGGAGATAAAGGTAAGGCTTAGTGGAAGAGGGAGGTGGAGAGGAATCAGTCAAATTTATATTTGATCTAGTTCCAGTTCTCTTCTTTGTTTCACTGAGAAGTTAAACTTGATGCAGCAATGTTGAATAAATATTCTTCATTCCTGCGTTGACCACCTCCAAACTTTTCAGTAAAATTCATTGTTGCCCAGAGCACAACAATTGAAATGTACTTGTTGTATTGTGCGGGGTTGGTGCATAATTAAAGGCTTTGGTCAGCAGATCTGAAAAAGCAGAGGAAGCAGTGGGAACAATAGGTTTATTTGAATTTCTCTGTGTGACTTGCAACATTTCCATGTCTTGCCCTTAATCATATTTATTAAACACTTCTCTGTTCAATAAATTGAAGTCATTGGCAGGAGTTTGTAGAATGCTTTTGTCAAACCAAATGTTGTAAATTCCGTTTAAAGCAGACAATCTACCAGGGTGAATGTATACAGAAATATTAAATGCTTGTTATATTTGCTTCCAGTGCTGACGTGAACCCAGAGCATCACATTAAGATCATTGAGGCGCTTATCATGACTGGAGGCTTGGCTGAAGTGCAAGAGGCACCAGGTAGGGATCTGATATTCTCTTCCAGTGTTATGAAATCTTCTTGGCAGATTCTTTTCTCATAAACCAATCTTATGAGGTATGTCTTAGACAGCAGATAATTACAATAGTCTCTTTGTTGACCACTATGCAGAATCCATTTGGATGCAGACATTACCTTTCAATATATCAACTTGTTTTGGATTTCACGATGTTTGTGTGAAGCACTGAAGATTTTACTGAGATGGTACACGTGGGATTTTAAACTATTTAAGAGATACTGATTTCATGTAAAAATACCCAGTGATTTGTTTTTTTTTATGGTTTGGAATATCTTGTCATGGTGGTATTTCACACAACTGGGATTTGAATACATTCTGACACTGAATCCTAGTGGAAATATATTTAATTTGTACTTTTAACTTTCCTCAAACTGCTTCACATTTAAATGATTGAACTGGATTCAAGCCCAAAATAAGAGGAATAAATTATCACATTGGTTAATTTCGAAAACACAAGGGATATTGGAAACGTTCGAAAAAAGAGGGAGACCTATAATAAATATAAGAAACAAGGAATAAAGGAGATGTTCGGAGAATACATTGAATGTAAAAAGATTCTTAAGAAAGAAATTAGAAAAGCTAAAAGAAGGTATGAGGTGGCTATAGAAAACAGGGTGAAAATAAATCCAAAAGGTTTCTACAGATATGTTAATAGCAAAAAGAAAGTGAGGGATAAAATTGGTACCTTAGAGAATATGGTGCTAAACTCGTATGATGAGATTTTAAGTCCAATTGATCCATGTTGAATGAGGTGGAGGCTAATAAATAGCTATTAAACTGTACCCCAAGGGGATGCTACTGCCTGTGGGGAAAATATATGGGAAACAATCAGTTCTTCTACAGAGGAAGACATTTTAATCTTCCAATTTGGATTTGAGTCAATGCCTATTGACTTTTGTGATTATATATCTCTAAAATACGCATGGTGTCTGTCTTATGTTGGATGCATTGTTACATAAGAAATGGAATTGTATTTCTGAACAGAATAATTTTCATTTCTGAGATTACAACTATGTCTGCTTAAGAATATTGAGAGCGGTGTGTTCCATTATTCTATTGTCTACAATCCCAGAGACAAAATTGGATGACACTCATTGACATTTATACAATAATTCTTAATTGAAAAATCATTTGAGTTGCTGTTACCTACTGGCTGCTGGCTTTGTTCTGCAGATGGACAATCAAAACGAAAGCAATTTGTAGTTAGTTTATGAATGAATTTTGCTCAGACACTTATTATTGAAGTTGGAAATTACAGACTCCATTGTTTTATTACATTTAATTAGCCTTAATTGTTTTGCTCTCTTTTGTTGTTGATAATAATTCAAAGAATACTTCAAATGCTGTGCTCCCAGTTCATTAGTCCTTTGGAGGCCATCATAAGAAGGGGGAGGGAGCAATTACTTGGAAATCCAACTCCCCTCTACAGATAGCACAATGGAAGACAGAGATGAACAGTTGTATGCCTATGTGAAAAAATTTACATGTAATCTAAAGAACAAATATGACATCTTTATAAAAATATGGCAACTATTTTTGGATTATATAATAAAAAAATATGTAACCTCCCCAATGAAAATTTTCTTTTTTTAAACCCAAATGTAAGCCCTGACGGTGTACAGATTTATACTGGGAAGGTGGTGGGAGGGAAAGTATGTATATTTATGGAAAAAAATAAAATAGAATAATAAGTACTCTTTGAGTACTGTTGGGGGGAGCAGCCTAGCTGGGGAAAGCAGCAGTGGCTGTGCCTCTGGCACAGGGTCAGCCCCTGTGGCTCAGAAGGGTAGGGAAAGGAAGAGGAAGGGCAGTTGTCATAGGGGACTCTATAATTAGGAGGACAGATAGGGGATTCTGTGGATGCAGTAAGGAGAACTAGATGGTGGTTTACCTCCCTGGTGCCAGAGTCTGTGATATCCTAAAGTGGGAGGGAGATGACCCAGAGGTCATAGTACATGTAGGTACCAATGATGTAGGGAGGAATAGAGAAGAGGTGCTGAAAAGTGAGTACAGGGAGTTAGGTAGGGAGTTGAAAAGAAGGACCGCGAAGGGAGTAATCACGGGATTACTGCCTGTACAACACAACATTGAGAGCAGGAATAGAAAGAGATGGAGGATACATACATGGCTGAAGGGGTAGAGCATGGGGCAGGGATTCAAGTTTCTAGATCACTGGAACCATTTTTGGGATAGATGTGACCTGTACAGAAAGGACGGGTTGCATTTGAATTCCAGCAGGACCAGGATCCTGGGAGGGATATTTGCTAAGGCTACTTAGGAGACTTTAAACTAGAATGGATGGGGAGAGGGAACCAAATGGAAGAGAACAGCAAAGAGACGGTTAGATTGCAAACAGAGAAAGCTTTTAGACAGTGTTTGTGGGTGGAAAGGCAGGTGATAGAGAAGGAAGATGCTTTGTACAAAGATGGAGGGGAGATGATAGAAAAAGAACAAAATAGAGTTGTTTGTAAAGATGTGGGCAAGCAGAGAGTAAGAGGTGGGAAATCTCTGAAATGCATATATTTTAATGCTAGAGGCATTGTAAGGAAGGTGGATGAGCTGAGGTTATGGATTGACATAACCAGTATGACCTGGTAGCAATTAGTTCAACATGCTTGCAAGAGAGATGTGATTGGCAGCTAACTATTCCTGGATTTTGCTGTGATAGAATTGGAGGGGCAAGAGGGGGTGGTGTTGCATTGCTTGTCAGAGAAAATATTACAGTGATGGTTAGGCAGGATAGATTAGAGGGCTCGTCCAGGGAGGCTCTTTGGGTGGAATTGAGGAATGGGAAGGGGGTAGTTACATTTATAGGGGTTAACTATAGACCACCTAATAGGGAACAAGAACTAAAGGAGAAAATTTGTAGGGAGATAGCAGATATTTGTAATAAGCACAGGGTTGAGATTGTGGGAGATTTAAATTTTCCAAATATAGATTGGGAAACCCTTTCTGGAGTTTGTAAAATGTGTGCAGGATAGTTTTTTGCAGTAATATGTAGAGGTACCAACTAGAGAAGGGGCAGTATTGTATCTAGTGTTGGGGAATGAGATAAAGCAGGTGATAGAGGTATGTGTTGGATGGGTTTTTTGGTCTAGTGATCATAGTGCCATTAATTTCAATGTAATTATGGAAAGGGATAGGTGAGGGCCTTGGGTTGAGGTTGATTTGAGGAGATTCACAAAGATTTACAAGGAGTGGATTGGGACGATTCGTTTTATGGGCAGGATGTAGGAGAGAAATGGAGGTCTTTTAAAGGTGAGATTTTGAGGGTACAAATTTTTTATGTTCCTGTTAAGTTAAAAGGCATGGTCAAAAGTTTGAGAGAGCCATAGTTTTCAAGGGATATTGGAAACGTTTGAAAAAAGAGGCAGACCTATAATAAATATAAGAAACAAGGAATAAAGGGGATGTTCGGAGAATACATTGAATGTAAAAAGATTCTTAAGAAAGAAATTAGAAAAGCTAAAAGAAGGTATGAGGTGGCTATAGAAAACAGGGTGAAAATAAATCCAAAAGGTTTCTACAGATATGTTAATAGCAAAAAGAAAGTGAGGGATAAAATTGGTACCTTAGAATCAGAGCAGACAACTGTAGGTGGAGCCAAAAGAGATGAGGGTGATCTTGAACAATTTATTTTCTTTGGTATTCACTAAGGAGAAGGATATTGAATTGTGTGGGGTAAAAGAAGCAATGAGGGTGATAATGAAGACTATAGTGATTAAGAAAGAGGAAGTAGTGGAGCTTTTGAAGCATATTAAGGTGGATAAGTCTCCAGGTCATGACAGGATTTTTCCCAGGACCTTGAGAGGTTAGTGAGGAAATAGCAGAAGCTCTGACAGTGGTTTTTCAAATCTCATTAGAGATGGATATAGTGCCGGAGGATTGAACTATAGCACATGTTATTCCTTTGTTTAAAAAGGGTTCAAGGAGCATGCCTAGTAATTATTGGCCTATAAGTTTGATGTCTGTGTTAGGTAAGTTAAAGGAAAATATTCTTAGATATAGTGTATATATAAATTTCTGGAGAGACAGGGTCTGATCAGGAACACGCAGATGATACCAAAATAGGTGGAATTGTGGAAAATGAAGAAGGTTTTCAAAGATTGCAGAGGGATTTGGACTGCTTAGAAGAGTGGGCTGAAAGATGGCAGATGGAGTTTAATGCTGATAAGTGTGAGGTGCTTCATTTTGGTAGGAATAATCAAAACAGGACATACATAATAAATGAGAGGCTATTGAGGAATGCAGTGGAGCAGTAAGATCTAGGAATAACAGTGCATCATTCCCTGAAGGTATAAACTCTTGTGGATAGGGTGGTGAAGAAGGCTTTTAGTATGCTGGCCTTTATAAATCAAAGCATAGAATACAAGAGTTGGAAAGTGATGTTGAGACTGTTCAAGACATTGGTGAGCCCAAATTTAGAGTACTGTGTGCAGTTCTGGTCACCAAATTATAGGAAGGATATCAACAAGGTAGAGAAAGTGCAAAGTAGATTTATGAAAATGTTACCTGGATCTAGATTACAAAGAAAGATTGAGCAAATTAGGTTTTTATTCTTTGGAGCGTAGAAGGTTGAGAGGGGATTTGATAGAGGTATTTAAGATTATGAGAGGAATAGATAGTGTTGATGTGGATAGGCTTTTTCCATTGAGAATAGGAAAGATTGAAACAAGAGGTCATGAGGTAAGAGTTAAGTGGCAAAAGTTTACAAATAACATGAATGGGAACTTCTATACTCAGAGAGTAGTGTCTGTGTGGAATGAGCTTCTGGGAGAAGTACTGGTGCCAGGGCCAATTTTGTCATTTAAGGAAAAATTGGATAGATATATGGATGGGAGGGGAATAGAGGGTTAAGGGCAGAGTGCAGGTAGGTGGGACTAGAGGAGAGTACTTAGTTTGGTGCGGACTAGAAGGACCAAATGGCCTATTTTCGTGCTGTAATTATTATATGGTTAAAATATTCAAAATAAGATACCGCCTTGATGGAACAAAGACTGATGCCTATGAGTTTTTTCTTGTCCTGAGCATTAGTACATCTGTACCAGACAGTGATGCAACCAACCAGAATGCTCTCCATGGTACACCTGCAGAGGTTTTGAGAGTCTTCAGTAACATACCAAATCTCCTCAAACTTCTCACAAAGTATAGATGCAGGATGAACCAATGACCAGGACTTTGTGCTGAGGGACAAATGAAAGGGTGGTGTCACCACCACAAAGGGTTAGTGGAGAAAAGATGCAGGGGTATCCTGCAAACCAAGGAGCAGAAATCATTATGAAAGCCCTTCTGACTTATTGTTCGGCAAAGTTCAGGGAAAGAATAAAATGTGAACCTTGTCAGAAAATGGAATGTTGTTTGTTTATGTGAATGATGACAGTGGAGTGCACCTGTATATTATATACCTGTAAAGTTTATGGCTGGGAATTACCATGAGTCATTACTGAGCAGGAAATTAATTGGATTCTAAGAGTACCTCAGAGGCTGCATGAATGACAGCTCCTGACTTCCAAAACTTTTCGAACATTTACTGTCATTCTCTGTCCAGTAGTATTGACATCATGCAAATGATCATCCTGTGAGAAGAGAGCCAGCTCAATTCTGTCTCACTACTCAGGCCAACACTGCAGTTAGCTGAGCAATTTGTTCGAAGCTGTTGTTGGATTGACATGATCTGTCTTTTTAAAAAAATGTTCAGTTTTTCTGTATGCTCAAATCAGAGATTGGTGGATTTTTAGATTTGAAATTAATTAAGGTTTAGTGTAGGAAAGTGCCATCAATGTTAAAGATTAGCATTGAGTGACAAAGTAGGCAAAAGAGAAGAATGGCTAAATTCCGCTTGTATTTTTTGATTGCTTCAGGCTCCACACAAAACCATGTGCAAGGTTTGAGTTGAGCTTCCTGATGCTGCCCAACATTTCATGCTTGTTTTCCTGAATGCCTCACAAGCATTTTGTTGTGAATGCATTTTTGCCTCCAAAAATCGGAATAGCACTTTTCTGGAGGTAATTCATTATGTGCTTATCTTCGAACTTGGCCACATCCAAAAGTGTTCAAGAGCCAGTAACCAAACAGATGGCTTTGCGTTAAATGGTGTATCTCTGTGATTTCATTGCTGTTGCCAGATCCACATGGATAGTGGAATAGGCAAGTCAGAGATACAAGATGGTAGCATATTTAGCTTATAGATCATAAGAGATTGTGGGATCATGTAGCAGGGAGGGGGAGGAGTAGGTATGGACATATCCCGTTTTCAAAGGTCTCTGTGCTACGATCGCAAGAACGCTGTTCAACATGGTGTGAAGGCTAGGATTTGGTGTTCATTGGAGTCACACGTTAACCATCGAATATCTTTTTATGACACTTTAGATAGTCAAAAGAATGGACTAACTCTGGTATTTTCTTTGGTTAATGTACGCTCCTTGGATGCTGATACCCAACTGCTGTGCATGCTATGGGCTATGAAGACATAGGCTGTAGACAGCATTATAACCTGAGGAGTTACAAAAGGAACTGAAACACTGTCAATATCAGCAAACATCAAATTTCTGACCATATGGCAGAAGGTTTATTGATGTAGGGCATGGTTCAGCTAAAATTTTATCCTGAAAAGGCAATATTGTGCATGATGTTGATGTAAATGTTTGAGCAATAGAAATGAGAGGCTGGAACATACATTTGGAAGTTAAATATGCCCATTGATTAAGTTAGAATACACTATGAAACAGCATTTAAATTAGAAAATGATGAGTGACATGGATAAATAATTGACTGCTGAGAGGAGGAAGATCAGCTCTATCTGACTTAAGCCTTAAGTCAGATAGAAATTGAACTTGGTAAGAACATCATAGACCTGAGCAATAGAAGATATAATTGCATTTAATAGATTTTTTTTCAAGAAGTGTTCAAATTGATTTCTAATTATTTAACCAACACTTTATTGCATCATGTTTAAATTGCTACAAAAGACATTTGTGCTCAATTTACATAATCAAGTGTAATTTGGCTGTAATCATGTATTAACAAAAGGTGCATAATCCAAGTAAAACAAAGCTTATAAAGGTTACAATAGGGAAGCTGTAATTGCTTTCTTAATTTGTTTGCTTAGTACTCTCACAATTACAATAATTTTACTGGGCCGGAGACTATACATAGGACATTATGAAAGATAAACATTGGTGTTAACCCTATGATATTCCACTCCTAGATTTGGAGCTGCATCAGAGATAATTGATTCTTTAATTTATTTTTGTTGGGCATTCCTGTTATTTGAAATGTCTTACACGAAATGGTTATTTTTCCCCTCTCTTTAAATGACACAGGTGTAACAGAGCGTTAACTCTAAAAGATATGGCTCTCAGATCCAGTATACACCTTGAGGAAGCACTCAGGCCCCAACGTTTACCGAGGGGCGCTGGTCAAAGTGGCGACTCTGTCTGCCTTAGAGGAGACAAAAGTTAAAGAATTTCATGCATGTTGCATTCTAAATGTAGTATTATGTACCTTTATCTCTTATGAACGCTGCGTTCATAATTCATTTCTGCATTTTGACTACAGTTAGTGTCTGCAGAATTTCCTGTTTTATTCTAACCTGGTATCAACCTATTAGCACTGCACGTGATGGTCTTGAGCCAGATTCTATAACGTGTCAGTTAGTGAATTGCCAGCTAGCTAAACTTTCAGTATGCATGATACTGCCGAATAATATGAAGGAAGGAAATTATTCTGGATATTGTTTAGTTTATATTTCGATTTCAGAACTGTATGTAGTCTTTTAAAACTTTTATTTGTTGCTGCCCATTATTCGTTGTCAGCCAGAATTGTGAACTCCAGACCTCCTCCCCCACTGCCTAATTCAGTTTTGCTGTACTCTGCATTAAGGAACTCTTTGGTCTACAATTCATTTCCATGATTGTTGTTAATATGCAGTTAAACAACCATCTGAACTTCATTGCATGACAGACACATTATTTTTGACTGTGACTGTGTGACAAAAGGAAGTTTAAAAAAAAATACAAAGGAGTTTCTATGTTATTATGTAGCAAAGTGCTAGTTTGGATAATTAAATGCAGAGGCCACGTGGTGTTGCTTCTGCATTTTCCTGGGCTTGCACAAAGGAAGGTCACTGCTGTGGCTGATGTCTCCTGTAAAGAAGCCCACACTTTCCATGTGCTGTTCTTCTGGAAATGTTAAATAGCATTTGGGATACTGCATGTTGCTTCACAGTTGGTGCAGATTCAAACTGGACCCTGCTGGCATCTTTGAACTGTTTTGCTGATGGCTCCACCAACACTGAGTCAGCTGATGGCGAGATGGCTAGGGAACAATGTCCCAGGTTTCTGCAAATGATTGCTCTCCTGCTGTAACATGAGCACACATAATGGCAGCTGAAAATAGAGCCTCTGTGGTCCTCCCCGCAGTTATATAAATAGATGTGCACTATCCTCTTACCCTCAACCCTGACCCTTTCCCCCTCTCCATCACCTGGATTTGCACAATATTATTCAGGTTGTGAACTAATTACCCACATCATGTACCAATTGGAGATAGGCTCCTGGGTGAAGTAAGAACCCTGATCTCTGCTTAGCTGATCCTCAGAGGGATGCTGGTTCCATCAGGAATTCAGAAGAAAAGAATAATGAAACCAATGAAATAATATGTCATCACATATTATTGATGGACAACACTGCTGCCAACCACAAACATAATCAGATTTTCATTGCTCCTCTAATTCAAATCAGAACATTAAACCTTGTTTTTTTTAATAAAAATATCAAATTAAATTGTTTAACCTTTTGAATGTTAATTCTTGTAATTCAGTCTTCATTGTTCAGTCATAGTTCTTCTGATGGCATGATGCACCACTGTAAAATATGTGCCTGCTGGTCAATCTTTTCCTAACTTCTCATTCATTTGAGCAAATTCATGTATTTACTATTTGGATAATAAATGTTAGTATGTTTGAATGGTTAACTGTTGAAATTTGGATCAACTCCAGGTACTCCCGACTTATGACCTACTCAACCTAACACACGTACGACCAAATTATTTAAAAATAAATAAGAAAAATATAGATTTATGTTGTATTTGACAAACTATAGCAGGGATACAGGGCATGTTAAAGTCAAAATGTGTGCACTTGCCTTGTTATTCAATATCCCGGGGTCCAAAAGTTGGGCGGGGCCATCTTGATTCCGGTGCACATCCATTGGTCTTCGATTGGCGCATGTGCGGTGTGTTCGGATGTGGAAGTGCATTTGGCGCATGCCTGGTGGGTTCGGGTATTGGAGTTTGGTTGGCGCATGCGTGGTGGGTTCGCGTATTGGAGTTTGGTTGGCGCATGCGTGGTGGGGTCGCGTATTGGAGTTTGGTTGGCGCATGCTTGAGAGTTAAGGGTGTGAATTCTACATCATCATGGTGCTTATTTTATTTGTTTGGACTAGAAATATTATTGGGCTGCACTTCCCATTTTGGTAGAGGTATTGCCATGTGGTTTATGCATATTAGACATTTCTTTTTTTATATATTAATAATTATTTCTAATACATCTTTGGTGATTTCACTTTCAATAAGAAGTTAGCCTGAAGAAAACTGAGGTCCTCCATCAGCCAGCTCCCCACCATGACTACCAGCCCCCCCCCCCCCCCACATATCTATCGGGCACACAAAACTCAAAACGGTCAACCAGTTTACCTATCTCGGCTGCACCATTTCATCAGATGCAAGGATCGACAATGAGATAGACAACAGACTCGCCAAGGCAAATAGCGCCTTTGGAAGACTACACAAAAGAGTCTGGAAAAACAACCAACTGAAAAACCTCACAAAGATAAGCGTATACAGAGCCGTTGTCATACCCACACTCCTGTTTGGCTCCGATTCATGGGTCCTCTACTGGCATCACCTACGGCTCCTAGAACGCTTCCACCAGCGTTGTCTCCGCTCCATCCTCAACATTCATCGGAGCGACTTCATCCCTAACATCGAAGTACTCGAGATGGCAGAGGCTGACAGCATCGAATCCACGCTGTTGAAGATCCAACTGCGCTGGGTAGGTCACGTCTCCAGAATGGAGGACCATCGCCTTCCCAAGATCGTGTTATATGGCGAGCTCTCCACTGGCCATTGTGTCAGAGGTGCACCAAAGAAGAGGTAAAAGGACTGGCTAAAGAAATCTCTTGCTGCCTGCCACATTGACCACCGCCAGTGGGCTGATCTCGCCTCAAACCGTGCACCTTGGCGCCTCACAGTTTGGCGGGCAGCAACCTCCTTTGAAGAAGACCGCAGAGCCCACCTCACTGACAAAAGACAAAGGAGGAAAAACCCAACACCCAACCCCAACCAACCAATTTTCCCCTGCAACTGCTGCAACCGTGCCTGCCTGTCCCACATCGGACTTGTCAGCCACAAACGAGCCTGCAGCTGACGTGGACCTTTACCCCTCCATAAATCTTCGTCCGCGAAGCCAAGCCAAAGAAGAAGCAGACAGATCTCCGCTTAAAAAAAACATTAACAATTGGATATGCAACAAGCCTGCTCTTGTTAGCCATGGTAATTTTAGACATAAATGCTTTCAATGTGACAGTTTGACTGTACACAGACTCACCAAAAATCTGGAAATCCAGCTCATAGCTCAAGCTTGGCAGGGACATTGATACACTGGATACAGAGTTAGAGCAAGTCCAGGTAGCCAGTCAGCCCCTATCCTATGTCAAATGCAATGTGGGATAACACAGCAGATGCTCAAATGTGTTTTAGGAGGCTATGCTCTGAAACGAGTGGAAGAAATTGAATCTTTACCCTTATTCTGTGCAGCTGAGGTGAGCAGATACTGGAAAATATATTTGAATGGCACTGTCTTAAACTAGCCTAGGCTTTGGAAAGTTTATCAAATGACCTTTATCTGATCAAAGATCATTCAAAAATGTCTGGGGACCAGGATGTGTCATTGGTGTATTGGATGACAAATACGAGTGAGGGCTAGACATTAATTGTCCCTGTAGATTCAAAACTGGTGGAAAACCAAGCCTACATCTGAACAATTAGCGGCCTCCTTAGATTTCTTGCTTATCTTTACTGCTGAGAGAGGTTGCACTTTATTTTAATGTTAATTCATTTGATTTCAACATTAAAAAATGTTTCTTATTGAAGAATTACTACTTCAGAAAGATCTGTGCTTCATTATTTCAGATTCAGATTCAAGTCATGAAATTTGGAGGTTTGCGACAGCATCACCAGTGCAAACGTATATGTTATAACCATCTTAAAATATAATTATTTTTTTTATAATAATAACTATAAAAGTGCGTGAAAAGTAAGGCAGTGCCTTTGGTTCATTGATTATTCAAGAATCTGATGGCAGCGGGGAAGAAGCTGTCCTTGTGCTGCTAAATGCTCGCCTTTAGGCTCCGGTACCTTTTCCCCAATGATGGCAGAGTGAAGAGGGCGTGGCCTGAGTGGTGGGGATCTTTGAGGATAGAGGCTGCTTTTTAAAGACACTGCCTCATATAGATGTCCTTGATGGAGTAAAGTCCGGTGCCTGTGATGTCGCAGGCCGAGTTAATTTTCTGGAGTTTATTCTTGTCCTGAGAATTGACACCTCCATACCAGGCGGAGATGGGACCAGTCAGAATGCTCTCCATGGTACACCTGTAGAAGCTTACGAGAGTCTTTGGTGACATAGTGAATCTCCTCAGACACCTCACAAAATATAGCTGCTGGCAAACCCTCATTGTGGAGGCTCCAGGACAGATCCTTGGAGATGTTGTGCCAGGAATTTTAAGTTCTTAACCCTCCTCACCAAGCCGTCGATGAGGACTGCGTTGTGTTCCCCAGACTTCCTCTTGCTTTTGCTGACATTGAATGTAATGTTGTTCTCGATGTACCATTCAATAAACTGATCTATGCCTCTCCCTCCTGTATGTTTCCTCATTGCTATTTGTGATTTTGCCGTTTATGGCTGAATATTAATTTGTTACTGAATATACCTTGCTAGGAGCTTCAGTTAAATATTCTGAAGATTCATCATTCAGATTTGATCACATTATTTAAATATAAAACAACATTTAACATTTCAACTTTGTTGCCAAGGTTCCAGCTTGTTTTCTAGTTAAACAAAACTGTGCTCTACTAAATTAATACAGAATGCACACAATTATGTTTAAAATCTGTTTCCGGAATAAACCGCTCCTTTGATTTCATTGAAGAGCAAATTAAATATTGCTGGCTGACCTTTGATTAAGGCTGAATATAAATGATGCTCTAACTTAGCAGCTAGGAAAGTTCATTCCTTCATTAAACTTGTTCCAAATTGAACCATAACAGTATGCTCTGCAAAATCCTCTCACAGGGTGCCATTTAATATGGATTGGATTAATTTCAAAAGATAGTCCTATCTGAGATGTTCCAATAAAGAGAGTAACTTTATTTTGATGCAATCAGAGTTAATTCTACTAGCTTAACATGTAAAGGTAAAAGCACACTGTTTCAGGAAGCTGTCCACACCAGAAAGTCCCAGGCTGTGTTAATTCACCTTACATGGGGCAGCAGTCGGGTTGCTGAGCTGAGGAAAGAATAAATTATAGAAAGACTCTACTGCTAATTGCTAACTTCAGTTTTCTCTCAGAAGTGAGTATGTTTTGGTGTTGGTTAAGATTATAATGCATTAAAAGGTCACAAGGTGCTTCATAGGAGCAATTTTAAATGAACAAAATTTGATGCCAATGCACAGAAGGCGGTAGCAGGAGTGGTTAAGTAGGTTTTAAGGATTGTGTGAAAGGATTGTGTGGAATTTCTGAGCTTGGGCCCTTTGCACCTGAAAACACATCACCAATCATTCAAAGTGGGAATTCTCAAGGGGCCGAAATGGGAAGAATATAAATATATATTGAAGAGATTAGAGAATTAAGTGAGATAGGATTATGGAGATATTTAAGAAATTTAAAGTTGGTATTTGGTCTGGCTGAAACATAGAACATGAGATTCTGACTGTCTCCCCTATCAATACCTCTCATGATATTATATGCTTCTTGCAAGCAACCCCTCAACCTCAGACACTCTAGAGAAATCACTTAAGTATATCCAGCCCCCTCCTTGTACTCTCTAAACCTGGGATCTTCCTATTGAACCTCCTCTGCATCCTCTCCAAGGCTTTCAAATCCTTCCTGCGCTTCTGCCACCAGAATTGCACATGATATTCTAAATGTGGCCTAACCAAAGTTTTATGCATCTACAGCATGACTTCCCAACATTAATCCTCTATGCCAATGTAGAGGGTTGCTGGTTAAATGGGACTCAATTTGAGTT
The DNA here is from genome assembly GCF_036971445.1 of Narcine bancroftii. Taxonomy (NCBI): domain Eukaryota; kingdom Metazoa; phylum Chordata; class Chondrichthyes; order Torpediniformes; family Narcinidae; genus Narcine; species Narcine bancroftii. Next base: position 110,379,257 of record NC_091473.1, read on the forward strand.
AAGAAATATGCATCATGGTTTTACATTGGATGATCTCTACCTTTAGAAAGGAGTAGAAAGGGAGATCCACTGATGCGTATTGGGTTTGTCCAATCTAGATGTAGCAAAGAGATGTATGAGAGCTTCAGCAAGAGATACAATAAAGCTATAGTGAAAGAGAGGTTACAGATTTATTTTTACTTCTCACTGGAGTTGGCCATGGCTGTTAGGGACTTTCCTGGCCAGTTCAGCACAGGCTTAGTCGGGGTAAATCATCTGTTCCAGAACAGACTGTATCCAGATAACCTTGGGCAGAATCTTGTGATTTGCTTTCAACAGTAATATTCTGCAATAATAGGTCATAGGAACATAGGAAGTAGGAACAGGAGTAGGCCAAAAATGGCCCATCGAGCCTGCTCCGCCATTCAATATGATCATGGCTGATCTAATTTATGATCTAACTCCACCTACCTGCCTTCTCCCCAGATCCCCTTAATCTTCTATCATGTAAAAATTTATCTTACCAAATTTTAAATATGTTTAATGAGGCAGCCTCAACCACTTTCCTGGTTAGAGAATTCCAAACATTCACTACTCTCTGGGAAAAACTATTTTTCCTCATCTCTGTCCTAAATCTACTCCCCTGAATCTTGAGACTGTGTCCTCTCGTTTCATTTTCCCCGGCCAGCTCAAAAAACCTTCCTACATCTATCCTATCCATGCCCTTCATAATCCTATATGTTTTTATAAGATCTCCTCTCAAGGTCTACAATAATGATGTCTACAATTCCTCATGTTCTGCTGCCTTTCAGATTGCAGATTGGGGTGATGATGCCCTTAGTCATGGGTTCTAATGTGCTTCCAGCCAGAAGCATAGATGCACACTTCCAACAGGTCTAAGCCAATCCAGTCCCACAGACCTGAGTACAACTTAGCCGGTAATCTGAGAGTTTTATTCCGCTCAAGAGCATGGATGAAGCCTATCATCTCCTCCAGGCTTGGTGGATGCTCCAGATTCTCCCTTCACTGCATTGTCTGAAACCTCCATGGAAGAGGATAGCAAGTCCAGGAGATTGTGAAGTCTATGGCCTTTCTATCAAGAAAACTGGCTGAGAAGGATTTATTGATCTTCAACTGTGAGGACATTACTGAGCTCCATCTTCATCAGGTCTGTGGGTTACAAAGATCTCCCTGTGAATCTTTTGGAAGAAAAAGTGTCAGCATGTCTCATTCTGCTCCATGGAGTCAGCTCTGCTTCAAAAGAAGATCTTGGGGGATTCTGAGAGAACAAGTGAGGCTTGGAAGCTCCTGAACTACAGGAGAAGGTTCTGTGGAGTTGACACAGTTTCCTCTGATAAACGTCTGGCTTTTTGAACTGCTGTGTTATGCAGATGGAGATAGCTTGTTGAGTTGATAGTAGCAACCTTGAATGTAAAGGTTTGCATGCTGCAATTTATTGAAAAAGTTGTCCTTTTGGGTCATTCTGGGTAACCCATTTGAAAAACATCCCAGTATTCTACCTTCCATAATGTGAAATGCCGGTAGGGAACAAAAGGCATTTTAATGCTTGTTCTGAGCCCTTAAGGTTCAATATGAATTTAACTTTGATTTACCCAGTTACATTGAATTCTGTGCTGTTTTGTCACAAATGGGGTAAAATAGCAAACTGGACAAGAAGAATTATGTTTCATCTGATCCTAGGGTTATGCTTTTACAGGCAGCAAAAGTATGATGTGCCAATTGAAGAAGGCTTTTTTAATGGTTAACTGAGCCAAGTAATTAAAATATTCACTCATGGCCCACAAAAGCTCATAAAATATTACTGTTGCTAGTCAACTCAGACCTCCAGCAACTTTTGAGGAAGGTACTGGATCCAAATTAGAAATAATTTTACTGCACAAGCTTGTTAAAAGTCCAGCATGCTGCTGCTGTGGAAAAAAAAACCCTTCCCTGTAATTTCTACATCAATGGAAATGACAACCAGAATCAAAAAAGTGCTTCAGGAAGCAGTTCTGTAAATGCAAATACAGTAAAGGCAACTGGGCAAGTGCATCCCAGTTAGAAGAAAGAAGTGATTTATTAAAAAATGAGACAGCTGGGTAATGCTTTGAGTCAGCAAACTGGCTGGAAGGAAAGACTGGCTCCTATGATCTAGAGCACTCACTGCCTGCTTCCTGATGGAGGCAAATCACAGAATGGTCATGCATGGAAGGAGGCTACTTGGCTGCAGGGTCCATTTCAGCTCTGAGCGAGTGTAATCCAGAGTCCCAGTCCCCCCCACTTCCCTACACAGTCTCACCATTTACCAACAAAATTGTGATTCCCTGCACGTAGTATTGCAATCAAATCTGCCTCCAATATACAGCACAAACTGACCCTAACTCTGCACTAGATGGGCATAAAGTTAGAATCTCATTCTTAGAAGGCCTATCAATACGATACTGTTTGAAATAGACTGTTCAAGCAGCAGTGTGGTTGAAAAGCTGGAACAATACATACTGTAATCTAACAAGGCTCTACTCTACATCTTGCCTGTGTTGAATGTTCCCTGGGATGCTTGACCTTAATTCTAAAAGTGGAAAGCATTTCCATTCTGCTATTGCTCACCCTGGCGAGCATAAGAATTATCAGAAAGTCAATGTTTCATAAAAACAGAAATTCCCATTTCATATACTTGCTCATATGCAGTGCATGGAAGACAAATGATAATATTTTGTTAAATTAAAATACAGTTCTAAAACCAACTGCAACAGAATGGATATCACAAACTTATTTCTCATACATTCTGATAAATATGGATTTTCTTAATGGGTAGCACAGCAACATAGTCCCGGGTGAAGGGTTCAAGTTTCAATTGTTGTGCAATCTCCATGCTCTCCTCCTCAGGCTGTTCAAAGATGGGGGACATCTTGCTTCCACTTCAATTCCATGGATTATGAAGTGAATGGTCAATGTCTGATTAGCAGATTCTTCTACAGATGGGGCAAGAGGTGTTTGGTAGGATGGGTAGGTAGGTATTTGTCCTTCCACCCTTTAGACTGGCCTTTTGTGCATTTCTAATGCATGGTCTTGAGTTTCTCAGTGTCTTCTCCACTTTGAGCGTACACAAGCCTCAGACTGCCTGGAGTTGGTGAAGGTCTCGAAACTATTGTTGAATCATTTCCTTTATCCGAAAAGGTGGAAGAGAGGCAAGAGAACATTATACCTTAGAGAAGACTCAGCTTTCACAATGAGGGCACAGGGCTACTACTGGAGAGATCAGTCCTGCACTAGGAGTCAGTATGCTATTTTACACAACCTCAGCACCAAGGGTGATTCCCTTCATCTCTGGGAAACACCTTCACTTCATTTTTCCTCTTCAACATTCTACTTGATAGATCTTGGGGAGCAATACACTGTCATCTGTAGTCCAATTCTCTGTGGGGTATGGCGTGTAACAACACACTCTGCTTCTACCAGTAGTAAATTTTAATAAAATTTTTTCTAAATGTGTTTCATTGTTGCTTAATTCTAAATAGCTGCCAGCAAGCACTTTCCCCTTTCTGCCCTTCAGGCAATTTCTGGAAAGCAGGTTATGGACTGCAGTTTGCACATGTTGGAAAATGTCTGTTGACAGCCATCAACGCTGACAGATTGCTGCAAACTGTAATGAATCCTCATGGCAGCTTTTGTTAGCTCACTCTTCAGATGCCAAAATGAAAGCCCTAAAACCTATTCCAGCTAATCCCTTGTGCAAGCATTCTCTGAGAGAAAAGTGCTTTGATAACACCACAGTGACACTGAAAGATGGGTTTACTGTGGCCTGCTTGAACCACCACCTTGTGATTGAGATGCTAAACACAGAAGATAAAAATTAAGGACCAGTAAATTAAAAATGCTATAAATACTGCAGGGATAAAGAATGGTATCACCTCATTTCCATGAACTGTAATTTCAAACGTCTTGCTCCTGAAGCTCATGTATTGTGCAGCAGAGCGGGAAAAAAATCAATAGGATCAGTCAATGTGTAGAAACATTGATAAAAGATCACGGTCAAATGCTTTATTTGATGCAGTTCAGAGAAAAAAGCAAAAGGAATGAGTGAAGTTTCATCAGAGAATAGGCCTGAAAAATATATCAAAGTTGGAATGTTCTTCCTTATTGCATATCAATCTTGCATATTTCAGTATAGTTTTTTTTTTCAGATCTTCTCAAAGGAAATTAGTTAGAGAACAGATTGTGATGTAACATTGACTGTTGGAAATGACGCCACCAGTAGCAGCTAATCACGTGCTGATAAAAGTATATGTTTGTCACATAAGTACACAACCTGCATTGTGGTGAACAGTTAGAGTTAGTTTTTTCCTCTTCCTGCAACTTTAGCCTAACAGATGCAATGAAAAGAATCAACATACATTCTCTATTCAGTTTTTTTAAAATCGGTTTAGTGCCTAGGTGGCTTCAATTGGTCTCATATACCTGAACACAGAAGGACGCTTTCAAGCCAGCAAGTATGCAGGTGGCCCGATGAACTGCCAACAACACTGGTGAACCATGAAGCCACCCAGCAAATTTGCTCTCACGAGGTTCTCCATCTCTCTTCTTATTGCATGGAGTCCTGTCATGGGAGAAAAGTTCTTCCTTACGTGAGAAACAGTATTAGCACAGCAGCTCACTGCCATATTCTGCACCAACCTGCTCCACCCCACCCCTCACTACATGAGCCAGAGAAAGTTAAAATCCTTTCAAAAAGAAAAGTAATTTACTGTCAATGCTGCATGAGTTGCAAAGAGGGTGAAGAGAAGAGAGGGAATGGCTCTGTAGTTTGTTATGCTTCTTTCCTGACATTTCTAGTTCTGAAGAAGAGCCTTAACTCAAAATATCATCCTCCAAAGTATCAAAAAAAATGTTGACAAAGATATATAACTATGTCAACAACATTGAAAAGTTCCACATAACCCTGTGAAAGAAATCCACAAAATCTCTGAATAATGCAAATTTGTATAATAAAATAAAATGAATGGCTTTCTGTTGTGCTTCTTCAGGACATATTTCAAGCATGTTTCAAGGCACCTCATACAAAATTTGTAATAAAGTACATCTGCTGGCTCAGTCATTGTGCTTTAATGACACTAATTGTGACCATACATTGGATTTTGTACATTATTGGATACTACAAACTCAATCACAATTAATTTCTACTTTAGCAACTTCACAAGGCTCTACAAGTCTACAACATTGTGCTTCTGCCTCAAATCCTGACTCAGATAAAGTCCACAAAAGTGCTGCGAGAAATTCAATAGGACATGCAACATCCAGAGGAAACAAAAGGCAGTCAACATACTCTCATATCATCATGCACTGTTGTCTGGTCGAGCCTGGATCTTTTAATATCAACATGACTTTCAGTCTGGCTACATTGAATTCGACTAGTATCAGTGAGTCCATTCCTCATGTGACATCTCACATAGTGTCTGGCTACATTGAATTCAACTAGCGTCAGTGAATCCATTCCTCGTGTGACATCTCACATAGAGTCACTATGCTGCAAGACATCCCGAAGAGCATCAAATTTACTGAGGTCTACGATTTGAAACATTTACTTATTCAAAGATGCTGCTGAATATTCCCAGTGTTTTTTTTTTTGTTTTTATATCCCTCTATTCCCTGCATATTCATTTGCCTATTTAGAAGCCTCTTTAAAAACTATCATATCTACTTGCACCACTACCCCTGTAGCCCAATCCAGGCATATTGAGTTTAAACTTCCCCATCTCACCTTAAACACATTTCACAGTTTCATTTTATCCATCTGTGTCAGACTCGCTTGACGAAGGGCTGAAGCCCGAAACGTCGGTTCTGTATCTTTATCTTTGCGACGTAAAGGACGCTGTTTGACCTGCTGAGCTTCTCCAGCATTTTGTGCTTTTCAGTGCATTCAATACTCACTTTAAACAGGGGCCAATGCACTAATGGAACGCGCCTCTCCCATCTTGAGCACACCCACATCCATGGTCACTGACGCTGACATTTGATTGGCATTCTGGATAGTGAACCCACCGAAAGCGACTGGAACAGATGGAGTTGCTGGATGTGCCGTCCGTGTCCTTGCAGACCAACTGGCGGCTGTACTCACAGACATTTTTAACCTCTCTCTCCACTTGGCTGAACTACCCACCTGCTTCAAGAAGGTTATTCTAGTTCCAGTGGTGAAGAAGAATGTAATGACAGGCCTAATTGACTAATGGCTGGGACACTGACATCTATCATCACAAGGTGCTTTGAGAATTTGCTTATGGTTCACACTAACTCGAACCTCCTCCCACTCCAGTTTGCATACCACCAAAACAGGGCCACAGCACATGCCATCTCCCTAGGCCTTCACTCAACCTTGGAGAACAAGAATGCTCAGGTCAGACTATATATTATCATTTCAACACAATAGTTCCAACAAACTAATCCCTAAACTATGACCTTGCTCTCAGCACCCTTCTCTGCAAATGGATCCATGACTTTCTATCCCGCAGACTGCAATCTGTGAGGATTGGTGACAAAACCTCCTCCATAATCGTCATCAACACCAGGGCACCACAGAACTGTGTTCTCTGTTATCTACTCTGCTCCCTGTTGACTGTGTCTGTGTGGCCAAACACAGCTCCAACTCAGGGTGACACCACCATCATAGGCAGGATCGCTAAGTGAAGGGAGTTAGTGGACCTTGTAGTTTAGTGCCAGGGCAGCAACTTCTCACTCAAAGTCAACAAGACCAAAGAGCTGGTTGTGGACTTCCAGTGGAGGTGTGTCTGGACAAATGGTGCTGAGATGGAGATAGCAGACAGTTTTAAGTTCCAAGGGTAAACATTTCCAGGGACTTGCCCTGGATGTCCTACAAAAATGCCATAGCCAAGAAGCCACACCATTGCCTCTTCCTCTTCACATGTCTGAGGAAATTTGGCATGTCATCCCATGACCCTTAACAGCTTCCAAAGGTGCACCACTGAAGTCATCCTATCAGGATCCATCACTGCAAGGTACAGAAACTGCTCTGATAAAGGCAGCAAGACGCTTACTTGCTAATATATGAGATGTCGACTTGTCTGCCCCCAAAACAACCCCTTTCACAGCTTTGTTGATACATCTGACAATAAATGAACACCTGAACAGCCAACACTACAGATCCATTGCTTTTCAAGAATGCGCACAATGTTGTTTTTATCCCATAATATTCCTAACTTGCATTACAAATACATCATTGGGGTATTGTATTTCTGTCCTTCATAACTCAATTCCATATTGCTCATTTTATTCCTCAATCTCCACAGCATGCTAGTTCTTGCTGCAAAATCAATCTTCTAATAGTTTATCTTGATCATCATTGCTGAGCTTTGCTACATCTTCATCTTGGATAAACTTTTCATTTTCCATCACTATTTCATTGTTGCTGTAGGCTGTAACTCTACCTGTTTGTGTTTTTACACTTCTTATCACCTCTTATGCCCACCTGACCTATGATTAGTTTGGAAGATTCCACTGCACCCTAAATGGTTCCTGGGATCACTTTACAGTCCTTTAGATCACTCAACCTGAGTGATTCAAGCTTCAATGATCGCTGGTGCATGCTCCTGCAATTGATAGCAGGATCATTGGTCTCCATTGGTGATTTATATCTCCACATTACTCAATTAATTTCTCCTTGATATGGGTCCAAAATAATTTTACAGGCACTGCCATTAAGAGAAAGTTTATTATCTTCAAGCAAGGATGCTTGGTTGGTAACGTAGTATTTACTTTAGTCTAACCTAGAGCTTCTCACCTGCAGGGACTGTGTAGAGTCCAGATCTTTTCACCATTTTTATAAACAACAGATAATGGGGTAGTTAATCAGCTATTCATGCTTGTTAATAACATAGAGGAAGATCAATTAAAAACATTGTAGATGGAGATATTAAATTGCAAAGGTATTTAATAGATTAAGAGAATAGTCAAAATTGGAGCAAACTAATTTCAGTGCAGACAATAGTAAGGTCATTGACTTGGACATAAAAAAAATTGACCTTTTTCTTTCTTTTTAAAATATTTTTATTGAGTTTTAACAAAAACCCTTTACACAAGGTATATTAATAACATAAATCAAACCATATATACATATCAATTGTAAATTAGAAACATAACCATAATTATTACATAACATTTCATTCGCGACATCAGATTCTATAATTATAATACTTAAACAATTAAATCATAACTTGTACTATGTCCAAAAATGATACATGTAATGTTCCCTTATAAAAGATATCTGATACTTCCCTGATATGATCATGTTGTTCTGTGATATGATCCATAATTTGTAGTTAAACTCCCCTTTGCTTATTTGTCTTAAAAAGGAAAAAAAAATATTTTTTTAAATCTCTACTAATCTACCCCTCCCTCTAAACAAGGTTATCTACATATATTATAAATATGAATCGAATAACAGCCCCCAGATAGGGAATCCCTGGAGCACCCACACCACTTAAATCCTCAGATTATGATAATAATCCATGAATGGGCCCCACATCTTATCAAATTCAGACTTTGCATCTTTAATATTATTTTTTTTTTCCAAACTTAAATAAGTCATGATATTGAATCTGGGTGGGTAAAACATTATGTTTCCACTTCATCAAAGTTGCTCGTCTAGCTATCAATGAAGCAAAAGCTAGGATTCACTTCTAGGTTGAGGACAGAGATATATTCTCTTCTAGAGAAAAACTGAATAAAGCCATCAAAGGGCATGGTTCTAATTTAGTTTTAAGAATTGTTGATAAAGTTTGGAAAATATCTTTCCAAAAATGTTTTAAGTTCGGACACTCCCCAAACACAAATCAATGAAGCTTCACAAATTTTACACTTATCACATAATGGATCCATGTGATAGTACAGACCTATCACCAATGTATATAGTTACAGTATCTAGAGTGTAATGACTGTGCTTACAGCGATTGGCTGAGAGCTTAGCCACGCCTACTGTCTGGGCCTTAAAGGGTTGTGTCCCTAGCCAGGTCGGATCATTCCGGACTGGTCGGCCACCTGTGAAGAGCTCCTGTCTTTTGCTAATAAAAGCCTTGGTTTGGATCAACAAGTCTTTGGTTCTTTCGACGAGCTCAACAATCCATATCAGGATAAAAATGAGATAATTTAACTTTAGATGTTGCATCACTTTAACTGTGCATCACCTTAAATTGCAGCAAACAATGTCATGCACAAAATGAAGACTCATTGATCAAATTAAGAGTTGTGTCCCAATCTGTTAAATGATTTGAAAAGCTAGAAACTATGGAGGTCAATATACATAGATCTGATGATGACATGAATTATTAAAATAGAATGTGAACTATTCTTTCTGGAGGACTCAAGTACAAGAGGTTAGAAGTTATGCCACTGCTGGTTGAAGTCCCAATTTGGCCACATTTAGAATATTTACACATCTGGGTGCTATGCCCTCGGTAAAATTTAGAATTTAGAAGCTTATGATGAATGGATTTAAATATTTAATGTATAAAAGGAGTCTTGAGAGGGCAGAGAGGGTGAAGTTATTTGTGTATTCAGAGAATGCAGGTTCAGAAGACAAATGTCTCAGGGAAGAAATCAGAAAATTCTTCTCTGTGCAGAGGGTGCAGTAAATTTGAAATAACCACATCTCAATTGATGTCGGGTCAAATATTAACATTAAATACATGAGATGGATAGATTTCTATTCTTAAGTTAGAGTATGGGAAAAAGTTTGGTATATGAACAAGTCAGATAATACTCATTATCTCATTGATTAAGTGAAAATATGATGATAAGAGCAGCGTACTCCTGTTCCTAGGTTCTATTTTTAAAGATTGAATTGATATTTTATCTTTCAGAAATCATTCAGTATAATCTGAAAATATGTTTAAAGATAACTTGTGTCGACAAGACTAGATCGACATCTATCTCTGTCCACAACATTCTCTTAAAACCTCAACTGAAGTAGCGCAATGCTACCATCAGAGTGCATTTAATAAAGACCTTGTATTATATATTAGATTGAACCTTTCAACTCACAGCTTCCACTGTATTTACCTGTGCCAGATGTGAAAGGCCAATCAATTCTACCCCCTGTACTAGAGGGTGTAGACTCCAAGTGAGACCAAGTTCATCCTCAGAGTGAGCAGTCTACCACTGAAAGCATGTCCCCAATCCTCCCTGACATCCCCCTGACAAACATGAGGTGGTGCCTTGCTTTTGTATAAAAAAAATAAATAACAACAATAATAATTTGAATCATTTATTTACAACACGGTCAAAACTAATTCCGTCCCATGAAACCTGTTCCGCTTAATTGCCCTCCATTAACCTATCAATCTTGTACATTTTTGGAGGGTGGGAGGAAACTGGAGCACCCAGGGAAAGCACATCCTGGTCACGAGAGAACAGAGAAACACCTTATGAACAGCAATGAATTCAAACCTTGGTTCTTATAGTGTTGTGCTAACCGCTATACTAACTGTGCCCACTCTGCCACCATTTTTAAACACCAGATCATTCGGGAGGCAGAGGGGTGAATACAGGAGTTACAGGGACACTATCACATCTAGGAGGCAGGAGGTGGATAGATGAGTGACAGTCAGGAGAGGGAAAAGGAACAGGAAGGCAATGCAGGGCAACTCCATGGCCGTTCCCCTCAATAACAAGTACACCATTTTGGATACTATGGGGGGGGGGGGAGGGACCTACCAGGCACAAGCCATGGCAATCAGGTCTCTGGCATAGAGTCTGGTCCTTTGGCTAAGAAGGGAAGGGAAGGGAAGAGAAGAGGCGAGCTGTAGTGACAGGGGATTATGGGGACAGATAAGAGGTTCTGTGAAAGAGATTGAGTATTCTGGATGGTATGTTGCCTCCCTGATATCAAGGTCCGAGATATCTCAGATCGCGTTCACAGCATTCTCAGGAGGGACAGTGAGCAGCCAGATGCCATGGTCCATAGAGGAACAAATGATGTGGGTAGGAAAGGTGAGGAGGTCCTGCAAGGAAAGTTCAGGGAGTTAGGAGCTATGTTGAAGGACAAGCCCTCCAGGGTAATGATCTTAGGATTGCTACCTGTGTCACATGCTAGTGAGGTTAGAAACAGGAGGATAATGCAGCTTAACCTGTGGCTAAAGACATGGTGCAGGAGGAAGGGCTTCAGGTTTCTGGATCATTGGACTCTACTCCAGAGAAGGAACAACCTGTTCTGATGGGATGGTTTGGCTCTGAACTAGGGAGGGACTAATTTCCTTGTGGGAATGTTTGCTAGTGCTGCTCCGGTGGGTTTAAACTAAATTTGCAGGGAGATGGGGCAGAGATGATAGAGGAGTGAAGGAGGGAAAAGATTATGTGAAAAATCACATGCATTGTTAGAAGTCAATGGGTTGTACATGGTGGAAATTTTCTAAAGTGCATCTATTTCAATGCAAGGAATATTGTAGGAAAGACAGATGAGAGAGTACGGATTGGTGTTCAGAATTATGGCATTGTGGCCATTAGTGAAATTTGGTTGCAGGATGGGCAGGACAGGTAATTGCTTATCAGGGAAAATATCACAGCTGTGCTCAGGCAGGACAAACAAGAGGACTCATCTATATGGGTAGAGATGAGGAATGGGAAAGGTATGACCAAATTCATGGGTTTGTCAATGGGAATTGGAGGTGCAAATCTGTAGAGAGATAGTAGACAGCTGTAGGAAATATGTGATAGGGGGAGATATTAATTTTCCACATATTGACTGGGATTCCCACACTAAAAAGGGCTGGATGGCTTGGAGTTTCTCAAATGTGTTCAGGATAGTTTTCTAAATCAATATGGAGGGACCAACTAGAGAGAATGCAATCCTGGATCTCCACGGAACAAGGCAGGACAAGTAACAGAAGTAGGTGCATTTTGGGTTAGTGATCATAATACCATTCATTTTAAATTAATTGTGGAGAAGAGTAGGTCTGTGCCTCGGGTTGAGATTCTAAATTGGAAAAAGGCTAATTTTGAGGATATGAGAAAGGATCTAGAATGCGTGGATTGGGAGGTTGTTTTCAGGCAAGGATGTGCAAGTTAAGTGGAGGATCTTCAAAGGAGAAATTATGAAACTACAGTTTGTATGTTCCTGTCAGGATAAAAGACAAGGTTATCAGACATAGGGAACCTTGGTTTTCGAGCCTCCCCGACATGTTTCCAGCAGCCCACAGCTTCTTCCATTTCCTCCCCTCCAATCACCAGCAGTCCATGCATAGCCCCCTCACTGATGTATAGAAAGAGAGGGAGGTGTAAAGCAGGCATAAGCAATAAGAAGCAAATGAGGTACTTGAGGAGGATAAAATGCAAGAAAACCTCAAGAAATGAGCAAGGCAAAAAAAAAATGATGTTGCTCAGTAGACAATGTGAAGGAAAATCCTAAGGGGATCTACAGGTATATTAAGAGCAAAAGGATACTAAGGGAAGATCAAAGTGGTTGGCTTGGTATGGAGCCAAAAGAGATGGGGGAGATCTTAAATGTTTATTTCATTAAACATGAAGTTTATGAGTCAAGGGAAGTAAGAAAAACAAGCAGTGAGGTCATGGAATCTATACAGATTAAAGAGGAAGAAGTGCCTGCTGCCTTAAAGCAAAAAAAGCTGGATAAATCCCCAGGGCCCGACAAGATATTCCCTCGGATCTTTAGGGAGGCGAGTGTAGAAATTGCAGTGTTCTGGCAGAAATATTTAAAATGTTCTTAGCCATGAGTGTGGTGCTGGAGAACTGAAGGGTAGCTTACATTGTTCTGTTGTTTAAAAATGGCTCCAAAAGTAACCCTGGAAAATTATAGGCCGGTGACCCTGATATCAGTAGTAGGTAAATTATTGAAAGGTGTTCTAAGATATTGGCTATGCAATTATTTGGAGAGCCAGAAACTGATTAGGGATAGTCAACCTGGTTTTGTGCATGGTGGGTCATGTTTAACCAATTTTATAGAATTTTTGATGTGGTTACCAGGAAAGTTGATGAAGGAGAGGCTATAGATGTTGTCAACCTAGACTTTAGTAAGGACCCACATGGGAGGTTAGTCAGGAAGTTTCAGACGCTAGATATTCGTGGGGAAATATTGAACTGGATTCAGTAATTGCTGGACGGGAGAAGCCAGAGAGAAGTCGTGGATGATTGCTACTCAGGCTGGAGGCCTGTGGCTATTAATGTGTCTCACATCGGTGGTGGGACCATTGTTGTTTGTCATCTATATCAATGATCTGAATGATAATGTGTAAATTGGATCAGCAAGTTTGCTGATGACACTAAGATTGGAGGCGTTGCGGAGAGCGAAAAAGGTTTTAAAATCTTGTAGTGGGATCTGGACCAGCTGGAAAAAGTAGGCTGAAAATTGGCAGATGGAATTTCATGCAGACAAGTATGAGGTGTTGCATTTTGGAAGGACAAACTGAAAAAGGACACACATGGTAAATGGTAATATACTGAGGAGATCGGTAGACCAGGGGGACCTGAGAATACGGATACATAATTCCACAAAAGTGGTGTCACGGGTGGATGGGGTAGTAAAGAGAGCTTTTGGCATATTGGCCTTCATAAATCAATGAGTATAGGAGTTGGGATGTTATGGTAAAGTTGTATAAGACATTGGTGAGCCCAAATTTGGAGTATTGTGTGCAGTTTTGGTCACCTAACTACAGGAACAATATCAATAAGGTAGAAAGAGTGTAGGGAAGATTGACTAGGATCTTGCCCGGACTTCAGAAACTGAATTACAGGGAACGGTTGAACAGATTAGGATTTTATTCCCTGGAGCAGAGAAGAATGAGGGGAGATTTTACAGAGGTATTTAAAATTATGAGGGAGATCAACAGAGTAAATGTGGATGGACTTTTTCCACTGAAGGTAGGTGAGTTACACACCAGAGGACAAATTAAGAGTGAAAGGGGAAAAATTTAGGGGGAACTTGTTCACACAGTGAGTGTGCAATGAGCTGCCAGCTGAAGTGTGAATGTGGACTCAATGTTAACATTGAAGAAAAATTTGGACTAGGGAGAGGTATGGAGGGCTATGGACTGAATGCAAATCAGTGGGATTAGGGGAATCAAATGGTTTGGCACAGACTAGAAGGGCTGAAAGGGCCATTTTCTGTGCTGTAATATTGTATGATTTTATGTAATATCTAGTACAGGGGAGGCCAAACTTTTAACCATATAACCACTTACAGCACAGAACAGGCCAGTTCGACCCTACTAGTCCATGCTGTAGCAAATCCCCACCCTCCTAGTCCCACTGACCAGCACCCGGTCCATACCCCTCTAGTCCCCTCCTATCCATGTAACGATCCAGTCTTTCCTTAAATGTAACCAATGATCCCGCCTCGACCACGTCTGCCGGAAGCCCATTCCACATCCCCACCACCCTCTGCGTAAAGAAATTTCCCCTCATGTTCCCCTTTTAATTTTCCCCCTTCAATCTTAAACCGTGTCCTCTAGTTTGAATCTCCCCCTTTCTTAATTGAAAAAGCCTATCCACATTTACTCTGTCTGTCCCTTTTAAAATCTTAAACACCTCTATCAAGTCCCCTCTCAATCTTCTACGCTCCAGAGAAAAAAGCCCCAGTCTGCACAACCTTTCCCTGTAACTCAGACCCTGAAATCCTGTCAACATTCTCGTGAACCTTCTCTGCACTCTCTCTATTTTGTTTATATCTTTCCTATAATTTGGTGACCAAAACTGTACACAGTACTCCAAATTTGGCCTCACCAATGCCTTGTACAATTTCATCATAACCTCATAATTTAGACATACAGCACAGTAACAGGCCATTTCGCCCCACGAATACATACCGGGGGTGTAGGTTAATTGGGTGGCACAGACTCGTGGGCCGAAGTGGCCTGTTAATGTGCTGTATGTGTAAATTAAAAATTAAAAGGTTGGCCTCCCCTGATCTAGAGTCATTCAAAGGCCATTGAAATTATTTTTAAAAATTCAAAATGATTAAAAGTATTTCGAAAGTTGAATTAAAACACATTTGATCTCCAAGAAACAGTCAAAACATTTAAATAAAGTACAATGTGCAAACAAAATAAAATTGAACAACAGCATTAAGGTCACCACTACTTTCCACTGGGTCTGGCTGGTACAGACTCAGGGAGGCAGGTTCTCCACAATAATGTCCTTGATATGTTACATTGGTAGGCGTCACTTGGCGTAATCCAGACTTACCCAGACTGGAAGCAAATGATACCTGGGTTTTTCCTTCTGAATCATTGGTCACCACCTACTGAATTCACCTGATATTTATAGAAAGCAGAGTTTTGTTGAATGTCAATTAATCAAGTTTCCATTGTTCACATCTCTACTTATGTAATGACACCTTTGCCCTTCCAGAGGAAGGCACGATGGGTTAGACATCAGTACTTCTTTTCACGGGCTGAGTAAAGTTATGATATGATTTCTTTTTTCTATTACTGAAGATCAGATGATGAAAGTCGTGTGAGGAGAAGCATTGTCAGATAAAATCTCTCTGTATCTGGACGAAAAAATAATGCAACAGTCTCGCTTTTCTAAATGAAGGCATTGTGGGAACAAGAAAAGAATATTGATGTTTTTCTTTCAGTCTGATTTCCAGTCATAGACATTAGTCTTTTTCTTTCAGTCACCCACCTCAATGTGAGTTTGCATCAATAAAAAATAAATTCTATTCATTTAATTTGAACAATACATGTCCCAACAAAATATTTTTTTTGTGTGCAGTACAGCAAGTTATACATAAATGTTGCAAAATGTTTCTTGGATATGTAGTTTATGAAATAGAGGACTATACCTTAACTGGTATATTTTCGTGTTCCAGGATGAGCTGGATATTTCCAAAATTGTTTATTTTATTGATAAACATCCTCTAGCAAATCTGTGCAATTGGCTCTCAGTGCTTGGGTGGTATATTTTTAAGTCCCTTCACTCAAAGTTTTTATTTAGATTTATTCATCTATTTATTTATTTATTGTCAGAGTACATACATGACATCACATACAACCCTGAGATTCTTTTTCCTATGTGTGAGGCAGAATTAGCCACTTATTGGTAGTGCAAAAATAAACTGTACACAAGGTTCACATGCAAACAAGCGAAGAACAGTAAACTGATAATAAAATATAAACAAACTGACTGTTCAATACAGGGAGAATAAAAAAAATCAATAAAGTGCAAAGATAGGAGCCATAAATGAGTCCCTGATTGAGTTTATCATTGAGGAGTCTGATGGTGGAGGGGTAGCAGCTGTTTCTGGCCATGGTGGTGTGAGTCTTGTGCCACGTCTACCTCTTTCCTGATGGTAGCAGCATATGCTGGGAGGTGTGGATCCTTGATGATTGCTGCTGCTCTCCAACGGCAGCTTTCCCTGTAAATTTTCTCAATAGTGGGGAGGGTTTTGCCTAAGATGTCCTAAGCTGTATCCACTACCTTTTGGAGGGCTTTACCCTCAAGGATATTAGTGTCCCCATACCAGACCATGATGCAGCCAATCAGCATACTTTCTACCATATATCTGTTGGAATTTGCCAAGGTTTCTCATACCGTACCAAACTTCTGCAAACTCCAGAGGAAGTAGAGGTACTGACGTGCTTTCTTCAGCAAAATGCTGATGTCAGTAGGCTTCAACAGCAGCATTTTTGAAGAGTTCATAATCAGATGATCACAGCTGTACTTTTTTATGCTAACTTTCAGGGTCAAGTATGATTTGCGGAAGCTAATGAGATTAATCTGACTGATGAGGCATAAAGGCCTTGATGGGACATGAAGGAGAATAGTAAACAGTGTACTTTGTATGTCATTTACACCAGACTTCTGGGCACCCCCAACACATGGAGTCAAGGTTCTCAATGATAACCTAAATGCTGCTTCTCTGTTTTAAGCAGTCGTGGGTCAAAGTCACAACATTCTGTAGTTTAATGTGAGGGTTTTAAGATAATCTTTTCCTCTGTTCACTTAGTTATCTCTTGCTAGGATAGAGCTTAGAATTGAATATGTGTATTGAGGTTCAGGTCTTAGGTCAATGAACAATGTGTTCAGCCCAATGGAGGTGAACAAGTGTAATTGGTCCTAATCTCTTGGGATGTCGGCCTGGTCATGGGTGCTGATATCAATTCACTTTTCCTTCCAATGAGCTTGATGGATTTTACAGAAACAGAGATTGAACATTTTACCATTTGTCATGGATTATCACAGAGGATGATATTGGTGAGCCTCCCAAAAATACTCATGATTATGATGTCTTCAATAGCCCTTATGTCTTCTCCACTTTCCAGTTATGGATGATGAAATGGTGCATTAGTGGCAGAAGTTTGCCACCAAGTTTCAAAACTTCATCAGTCTTAAGAAAATTATCTTAGTCCAATGTTGGGATAAGTAGACTCATATCAATGTCCTTTCCCAATACAATCCCCAGCATTAAGGCCCTGATTTTACTCAACTGTACAGATCATGTCATTTGCATGCCTCACCCCAGACTCCAGAAACAGATACTTCATTTTGTGGCCTATTATAGGAAGAGATTTCAAAAACCTATTGAAAATAACTCCACCAACTTCTCAGAACCCCAAAGGCATGAAAACTTAAAGTAGAGACGAAGCCTCATCAAGAATAGCATTCCTACCGAGTCTGACAGGTTTCCACTTCACCTGCAACTTCTTGGCTGGGTTGATCCAGGTAGTTTGCTGCAGAAAGCAGTCAATTGTGGTCATTTCAAAGACAGAATTACTCTTTATATTTCAAAGCTAAACTTAATTCATGGCTTTCTTTACAATCATATTATCGCCCAGTCTACACATTCAAGTGCTGTCAAGTCGATGTATTCATAGCATCTTCAAGTTAATACATTCCATGTACAAAGCCCCAATACCACTCATGTGACTTCTTTGGACAATACATTCTTCAAGTATTTGCAAGGCTCTTCCTCATGTCAACCCCCTCAGTCACCAATGGAGAAAGGACAAAGTCACTGTCTTGAGCAATTTTTCAAAGTGGGCTCTGACTGCCTCCGTGTACCTCATAAGTTGTTATAAAATGTAGTCATGTCAGAATATAGGTGGAAGACTAATACAAGTGAAAAGTGGTGAGGAAGAGAATTTATGGCAACCCTCAAATATTAATATTTTTAATATAGATGTTATGATGAAATGCTTTGAGAGGCTGGTCATGGCCAGAATTGACACATAGCTAAGCAAAGATCTGGATTCATTGCAATTCGCCAATCATCAGAATTGCTCCTCAACAAATGCAATATTGCTGGCTCTCAACTCAGTTCAAGGATCACCTTGAAAACAGCATTTCATACATACATTATTGCCTCAGTGCTGGTCCAGATGCTACAAACTCTAGGCCTCTGTAACCCCCCTCTGCAACTGGATCCTTGACTTTCTCATCAGTTGACCATAGTCAGTATGAATTGGAAACAACATCTCCTCCTCACTGATTATCAACACAGGTGCACCCCAAGGATCAACACTGCTCTTTCCATTATTCACCCATGACTGTGCGGCCAAGCACAATTCCAGTGCTTTCTACAAATTTGCCGATGACAGCACAGTTGTTGGCAGGATCACAAATGGCAATGAGAAAATGTACAGGAGGGAGATACATCAGCTCTTTGAATGGTGTAATGACAACAACCTTGCGCTCAACATTAGCAAAACCAAGGAGATGATTGTGGACTTCAGGAGGAGGTCAGGGGAACACAAGGGCTCAGTAGTGGAGAAAGTCAAGAACTTTAAATTCCTGGGTGTCACCATCTCCGAGGATCTGTCCTGGAGCCTCCCTGTTGATGCAATCACAAAAAACGTTCACCAGTGGCTATACTTTGTGAGGCGTCTGAGGAGATTTGGTATGTCACCGAAGATCCTCAAAATCTTCCACATGAGGCAGGGTCTTAAAAAAAGCAGCCTCCATCCTCAAAGACCCGACCACCCAAGCCATACCCTCTAAACTCTGCTGCCATCAGGAAAAAGGTCCAGGAGACTTGGTCACAAGTTCTTCTCCCTGCTACCTTTTGGCAGAAGGTACAAAAGCCTGAAACCAGCAGCTTGAGGTTCAAGAACAGTTTCTTTCCAAGGGGAGTCCAACAGCGATTGGAAATAAACTGTTTTTAGGCAGCGCCACACAGAAATGTTTGCAATGGATGGGAGGTTTGAGCTGCTGATGAACTTGGATATATTTGGTACCTGATGCAGCCTTCTGTGCTCCTGGGCAGTCAAACTTCCCAAACCAGGTTGTGATGCAACTAATCCACATACTTTCTACAGTGCACCTGTAGATGTTTGATAAGAGTACCGATAACATGCCAAATCTCCTCAGATTCCTGGAAAGTAGAGGTGATGGCATGGCTTTTTCATGGTTCCCTTAATGCGCTGGCTCCAGAGAAGTTTTCTAAGATAACTCCCATGAACTTGAAGGTTTTGACACTTTCCATCTCCTTCCAAACAAGGAAGACAGTGTGTGGACCTTCAGCCACTCCTTCCTAAAAATCAATAATCAGCTCCTTGATCTTGAAGGAAAGATTGTTGATTTGGCACCACCCAACCAAGTTCATGATCTCCATCCTGTATCATTTCAGCTATTTGGCAAACAAAAGCAACGTTGTTAGTGTATTTGTAGATTGAGTTGGAGCTGAACTTGGCTGCACAATCATGGTGTACAAGGAATAGATTCAGGGAACATGCACACAGCCTTCGGGTGTCCCCGTTCATAGTCAGAGAGGAGGAGGTGATGTAACCAATCTACTGATTGGGCTCTGTCCATGAGGAATGGACAGAGTAAGGTAACAGAGAAAATCCTCTATGAATCACACAAATATTAATCAATTAAGGAGTTTGGAGTGAAGATGAAATAGTCTTGTCAAACATTCCCCTTTGAATGAAAGAAATGGCTCCAGATATAAACAATCACTGTCAGGCAGCACCTGGTACATTGTGAAATTTTGACAGGACAAAAATGCACCAAGTCCATGTGATAAATCTGTTTCATTAATTCCCTTTGGGGGGAAAGGAATGAGCCAAGTTTTATCGTTCAGTCCTGAGCTGAGTCAGATCTTACTGACAGATTTAAACACTGGATAGTTTTTTTTTAAACACTTTACATTGTTAATGACTGTAGAATTATTTAATGCAGAATTCTCTGAAGTTAACATCTTTTGCCATTATTCACACGTTGCATGACTCATTAAATAAAGCATCAGGAGGAAAAATCCAATAAATCTCTAATCTGTCTTTATTTTTACAACAACTGGTTAAATTGCATGCTATTGATTTTCCATGGGCATTTGCTGTTAAATGCTTTGGAACAGTCGAAGACACAGTACACAACTAAGATATTTTGTTTATGCTTTGGGAAGTGTTAACCCTTCCAAAATATAATAACGTTGAAAATGGGCTGGCAACTTTGCATTATGGTAAATGTCCTTCAGTAGAACCATTGTGTTGGAGGGAAAATACCTGAATTATGGTGCTAAAATCTGATTATTTGAAGTTGTGCTTGAAGTTCCATTTGGTTTAGTGTTCTTTTCTATGGAAACACCCTCTGCATAGAAGCTTAACCAGAGTCGGCAAACAGGAGAATATTTTTAAATGAAGATTCTTGAGTCTTACTGCCAATGTGATGCTCTAGCTGTGGTATCTTACTTTTACTAATATAGTTTGTTAATCTGTTTGATTAGTCTGGGAATATATTAATTACACAATTTGAGAATTGTAACTGATCATCTTTATCACTTTTTTACAGCTCAAAATAAATGTTATTTAAGCTAGATCCTTGACCATCAAACTTTTCCTTATATGCTGTACAATCAACTTTTTAAACTTTATTACTTTTAAGCAAAATGATTTTTAAATCATATTTGTGCAGGCACAAGGTGCTAAATGCATGATATATTTTCAAAAATAAACTGTGGCTTACAAATAAATAAATATTTAAAGTGAAAAGCAGGGTGCATGTGCCAAGTACACAGAGCTACAGTTTTCCTGAACAATAAAAATGCAGAAGGTTTATCACATTGATAAATGGATCTTGGAGGTTTTTCCAAGTTGCTGTCAATCTGGAATGAGATTAGTAATAGTTCTAGGTAATTGATTCTGCACTGAGTTGCATAAGTCATCTGCACACATCAACTACAGGTGAGAAAAAAAACAAATTACATCAACAAACTCTCACTCTTTCTTTCTCTCTTGTTTTTTTTTTCTTTTTCTCTTTTTTCTTTCTTTTGTTCTATGCCTCTTTCTTGCTTTTTCATTTTTTCTCCCCCTCCTAGTTGTCTTTATCTCTCTTACTCTCTCTCGACCGAGGAAGGAAAACCCTGAAGGCAGCCAGATAGGTATTGGTAATGAAAGTTTGGAGAACTAAACACCCGAACTTCAACAGAAGTTGTTAATCTTGAAAAAATCTTGCAGACAATTTTAAACACAGATTTGACCCTTTCTAAGTATATTCTGAGATATGATGTGGTGGGAAATAAAGCAGGAATTTGTGTTTCTGGGATAGTGGTGACCTGTTCTTCACTTTGTATGGCAAAGAAGAAAGTTACCTTGTTTAGCACATTTGAGGGCATACTTCAGTAATAATAGTAGGACCACATATCTGTCAAGAGATGGTTACACAATGCTCACTGCCTTTTGTATAGGCTGCCAGGCATGGGAACAGACTTGGAAACTGGCAGATCTTAAAGGAACTGGTAATCAAAATCAACAGTGATTCCATTTTCAAAGTTCATGGTCTCTCTTTAAATGATGCAAATTGTTTCCGAGCAACCTCTTTCAAAATTTCAGTTAGTATCTTGGAATGCAAGCTGTGTCTCTGAATTTATTTGGGTCGCAATATCGTTACACAGGTCCATCTTCCATCATTCTAGGCACTGCCTTTGTGGGCCAATTCATGACAAAGCACACTGAAAATTCCTCAGTCAATTTTGCAAAGAAGCAGAGGCAGTTAGCAATTTGGAAAACAGCCGTGTGTCCGCATTTGATAACTGTGTTCTGCTCCTGTAGCCATTTATCCAAAAAGCGGCCTCTTGTCACTTGTGTCTATGGAATCCCGATGGCTGCTGGTGCCTGGCGAGGAAGGAGGTGGAACTAAAGCCAGTGACTAAGCCACAGCTACACAATTTACAGATTTTTTTGTACGTGAGAGACAGGTGTTTCTGCAAATCAGTTTTATTGCCCAAACTGTTGCTTTTCATTAGGTAATGATGAGCTACCTCCTTGAAGTTCAGCTCTTCCTTGAGAGAAGGTAGTGATATAGTGTTGAGAGAAGTGGGCTGCAGGATTTTAACCAACAATTATTTACAAAATGTAATGCATTTCCAAATCAGGATGACATATTAGTTTGGGTTGGAATTTCAAGGTGCCTTCTTTGTCTAAGGAGGGCAATAGGGATAAACCCGAAAATTATAGTCTGGTGAACTTTGTATCAGTGGTAGGGAAATTATTGGAGAAGATTTTTAGGGGTAGGATTTACCCACATCTGGAAAAGCAAGGTTTATTAGGGATTTTCAGCATTGTGGGGGCAGAGTGATGGTGGCTGTGGGTTATGTCTGACAAAGGGTGTGGAAAATATTCACAAGGATATTGTCGGGCTTGAGCTGTAAAGAGAGGCTGGATAGGTTGGAACTTTTCTCATTGAAACTTGAGAGGTTTACAGAGGTATATAACATCAGGACCAGTACAAATAAGGGGAAATAGTCTTTTTTTCAGGGAAGCGAAATCTATAACTTGAAAGCATAGTTTCAAGGTGAGAGGATGAAGATTTAAAATTGTCCTGAGGGGCACCTTTATCATAGAGGGTGGTGGGTATGTGAAATGAGTTGCCAGAGAAAATGGTAAAGGCAGGTATAATTGCAATATTCAAACCATATTTAGACAGATAGATGGGGAGTAATAATTTAAAGGCAAAATACAAGGGCTAGCATAGGTAGAGACTCTGGTTGACGTGGACCATTTTCCGCAATGTAAAATGCAATGACTATGGTTAAGTTTACTGAGGAGCTAACAAAGATGGCTGATAAGGGTAGAGCTGTGGATGTTATCCACATGAATATAAGCAAAGCATTCAACAAGGCCTTTTATGCCAGGCATTTCTGGAAGATTAAGGCATATTGGATACTCAGGGACTTCAAGTGAAGTCAACTTTATTTATCATTCATACGATGCTTGCACGGCAGGACAAGATGGCATTTTCCAGGGTTACGGAGCATATTTACATAGATGTAAGTTAGGAAGGCAGTTAACACATTAAAATATTAAACTACCAAGACTTGGACACTGAAAGTCCACAGCACACTATCCACAACCTGTACTGGGAGTTCAGTATCCTGACGGCTTGGGGGAAAAAGCTGCTTCCCACTTTGGATGTAAGGGTCCAAGTGCTACAATACCTCCTGCCAGATGGCAGAAGGGAGAACAGTTTACATGCTGGATGTGTGGAGCCTTTCACAATGTTTATTGCTTTCTGCCTGCATCAAATGTAGTAGATGCCCTCCATGCTAGGAAGAGGTTCCTCAATGATCTTTTCTGCTGACTTCACTATCTTCTGCAGGGTCTTGTGGTCCGAGGTGGTACAGCTTCCAAACCAGGCAGTGGTGCAGTTGCACAGGATGCTCTCAAAACCTACTCTGTAGAATGTAGTGAGGATAGAAGGTGGGAAGTAGGGGAGCTGCTGGGCTCTCTTGGCTATGGAGCTGGTGTTAAGGGACCAGGAGAGATTCTCTGCCATGTGCACTATGAGGAACTTGACAGCCTCAAAAGTAGAGCCATCAATGGTCGGGGACCATGATCTTCCCAGGTTCTCCTGAAGTTGGCAACCATCTCTTTTGTTTTATTAACCCTCAGATATAGGTTGTTTGCTCTGCACCAGTCCATTAGTGTCTACACTTTGTCTCTGTACACTGCCTCATCATTCTTACTGATAAGGCCCACCACTGTCGTGTTGTCAGCAAACTTGCTGTGTTTGGCTGTGTTTGGCTACACAATCATGGGTCAGCAGAGTGAACAACAGTGGACAACAGTGAACAACAGTGGACTAAGCACAGAGCCCTGGAGGGCCCTGTGCTTAGTGTGATGGTCTTTGAGATGCTGTGACAGATCCGGACTGCCTGTGGTCTCCTCATCAGAAAGTCAAGAATCCAATTGCAGAGGGAGGTGTTTAGACCCAGTAGGTTCAATATCCTCATCAGGTACTGATGTATGATCATGTTGAATGCCGAACTGAAGTCAATAAACGCCATTCAAACATACGAGCCTTTATTTTCCAGATAGGAGAGGGCTAGATGTAGGGCGGTAGCAATAGCATCATCCATGGAATGGTTGGATCTATATGCAAACTGCAGGGAGTCCAGTGAGGGGGGGCAACAGGTGCTTGATGAGCCCCATGACGAGCCTCTCGAAGCACTTCATGATAATGGATGTGAGTGGGTAATCATTGAGGCAGGACACAGGCGACCATACATTGGATGCAAAAATGACTCATCATAAAACACAGTAGGTCATTATAAAAGGGTGTTATTCTGACTGGAGGCCTGTGACCAGTGGTGTTCTAAAGTGGTCAGTGCTGGGACCTCTGTAGTTTATGATATTTACAAATAATTTGGACTAAAAGGAAGGTGAGCTGATTAGTAAGTCTGCAGACAACATAAAAATTAGTGGAGTTGTGGACATTGAGGAAGCTAATCAAAGGATACAGCACAATTAAAATCAGTTGGGGATATGGATGGAGAAATGGCAGGTTGAATTTTATTTGAACAAGTATAAGGTATTGCACGTTGGGAGGTCAAGTGTAAGAGAAAAATATGCAGTGAATGGCAGGAACCACATGTGCTCCTGATGTAAAGAAGCATTTTGATGAAAATGGATAGGGTGATAAAGAAGATGCATGGTATCTTTACCAGTCAGGGCGTTGAATATAAAAGTTGGGAAGTCATGTTGCAGCTGTATAAAACTTTGGTACGCTGTATTTGAAGTGTTGTGTGCAGTTCTGTTGCCACATTACTGAAAGGATGTGAAGAACTTTGGAGAGGGTGTGAAAGGTATTCACCCAATGATGTCTGGATCAAAGAATAATAGCTTTAAGAGGAGAGGTTGGACAGACTTGGATTTTTTTTTCTCAGGAGCATCAAAGGTTGAGGGGTGACTTGACAGAAGAGTATAAAATTCTGAAAGGCATTCATAGGGTAGAGTTTTTCTTTCCCAGGGTGGAAATGTCAAATAATTGAGGGCTTAGAGAGGGAAAGTTGTTTTTACACAGAGAATGTTAAGTTCCTGGAATGTGCTACGATGGGAGGTGGTGGAAGCAGAAATGTTTGTGAGAAATTTGGATAGGCTCATACAGGCAGAGGATGGAGGCATATAAACCTTGTGTGGGTAGATGTGATAGTTTAAATTAACATCATGGATATTGTGGGTAATAGGCCTGTTCTTTTATCTTTCTATTAAAAATACACTGAAATGCCGGAGGAACTCTACCATAGGAGGTAAAGATATATGATATTTCAGGCCTGAGCCCGAAATAAGCAAAGAAAAGACAGAATAAGCAAAAAACAAGAAATCTCAGATTAGAGATAGCACTGGCTGGGGGAGGAATCCAGACCAACAAAAGGTGTTAATTGGATATGATAAGGGGAGAGGTGAAAATTGATTATACCTGCGTGAAAGAAGATAAGGAAAGAGGGAGAGAGTTAGAGCTGAGGGTAGGTGATGGGGAAAGAAGTGGGGGTGGGGGGGTGGTGGTGGAATTTAACAAAAAGCCAGAGAAGATATTAATGCCATTCAGTTGTGCAGTCGGAAGATGAAGCGATGTTCCTCCAATTTGCAGGTGGTCTCAGTCTGGCAGGGCATGAGATCACGGATAGACATGTCAGCAAGGAATGGGATGGAGAATTGAAATGGGTGGCCAATGGGAGATCCATGCTATTGTGCTGGGTAGAGCCAAGGTGCTTAACAAAGTGATCTCCCAGTCTGCGCTCAGCTCTCCAATGTAGAAGAGACCACAACAGGAGCACTATATGCAGTAGATGACCCCTGCAGATTCACAAGTGCAATGTTGTTTCACTTGGAAGGACTGTTTAGGGCCCCGAATGGTGGTGAGGGAAGTGGAGATCTCATGCGGGCACAGGGGTAGGCCCCAAAGGAATGTTTGGTGTGAAGGGAGGAGTAGACCAGGGAGTCACAGAGGGATCAATCCGTATGGAAGACAGAGAGGGGAAGAAAAGAGAATATGTGTCTAGTGGTGGCGGAAATGGTGGAGAAGGACGTTTTAGATGGTAGATGCTGGTGGAGTGTAGGTGAGGACAAGAAAAATCTTGTCCTTGCTGTGCATGGGGTGGAAGGGGAGGGCATATGTGCAGGTAATGGAGGATATGCAAGTGATGGCCGAGTTGATGGTGGTAGAAGTAAAAGGAGAACTGTAGCAGCAGTAATGTATCTAGTTTGCATACAATTAAAGAACACACTTACTCATTTCTTTCAGCACAAAATGGAGTCGACCCTCTTTATTATCTTCAGACACAACACTGAATTCTTCATCTCTCTAAACACAAGCAGCCAAACCCCTCTTATCTTTTCATTGGCTCAACATCACACAGGTGATCTTGACGCTCTCACTCTCTTCCTCCTGCGTCCAAGATCCATCCCACGTATGCAGTCTTCTTAACTAACTTGCACATGCACGCTATTACTCCCGCACATCTCCTCGTATTCATCATCAGTAGCGACCGGCACTGCTCCTGACGCAAGTAAGTACGTGACCGTGTGAGGACATCTCTGATGATCTGGCATGGAAGTCCTCGTCCTTGATGCAAATGGGATGGAGACAGAGTAATTGAGAGAATGGAATGGAATCCTTACAGGGGACATGGTGTGAAGAGGTGTAGTCAAGGTAGCTGTGGGAGTCAGTGGGTTTGGTCGGTTTCTTCTATGGAACCTGAAAGACCAGCTGCATCCCACCAGCATTTGGTTAATTTTTATTACAATTACAGCACCTGCAGACTTTCGTGTTTCACTTTTATCCTTCGATGTTGTCTGTCTTTGTGAGGGTGATGCCCAGTTTGTGAGGTGCTTTTGAAGAGCCTTGGAGAGTCGCATAGTATGCTTTAGATCTGCCCTATGCCTCCCCCCCCTCCCAGAGGCACAGCTTAATTATGTAAAAGCCTTGTTTTCTTTTCACCACATGTAACATTTTTGTAGTTGATAGGAGAGTAGAACAAAAGAGACTAAAATTTGACAACTTCACGAGGAACTTAGAGCAGAGTCCTAATAGGATCACAGCCAAAAAAAAAGAATGTCTGCTTTAGAGGGTATTCATTGCAGCCATGTCAAAATGGTGGGGAGGAACTGAATGTTTATGATGTTGATGGGATGCGAATGAGTCAGACTTCTTTCCATAAGAATAAGACATAGAAGCAGAAATAGGCTATTCAGTCCATCTAGTCTGCCCCGTTCAGTCATGAGCTGATCCATTTCCCAAGTTAACCCCACTGCCGGTTCTTCTCATCGCATTTGATGCCCTGGCTAATCAAGAATATATCAATCTTTCACTTAAATATACCTAATGACCTGGCATCCACAACTACCTGTGGATTTACCATGCTCTGGCTGAAGAAATTCCTACACATCTCTGTTCTAAGCGGATGCCCTTCAATCCACATTCTTGTAGATTACATTGAGCTTTTTGGGTGTTGTTGTAGCAGTATTTATCTGTCAAATGGAGTATATTGTAGCACAGTATTTAAACACAACGAGTTCCTTTTTGAGTCAGAAGTGCACTTCCTAAAATTACATCCAGATACATGGTAAAGAGGATGAATGTTGAATGATTAAAGAAATCTTCACTGGGAGATGGCAATCTGATCAAAGGGATCACTGTTTGGGAACTAGGTGAGTGCTTTCTTGGTCAGGTACACTACCTCACCGACCCTCACCAGGCTACAGCATTGCTGTTAATGTTCTCTGTTTCCCACCATCATCAACTCAAACAAATCTACAGAGTGGTGAAGAAGGCCTTTTGCATGCTTGCCTTCATTGGTCAAGGCATTGGAGTTGGGTTGTCATATTACATCTGTAAAAGATGTTGGTGAGGTTACATTTGGAGCATTGGGTGCAGATCTAATTGCCTAGCTCTCGGAAAGATGACATCAAGCTGGAAAGGCTCCAATTATCTTTTCTGCTAACCACTATCCTCCGCAGGGTCTTGCAGTTTGAAGAGGAACAGCTTTCAAACCAAGTGGTGATGCAGTTGCACAGGATGCTCTCAATACATCTTTTGTAGAATGCAGTGAGGATGGAGGGTGGGAGGTAAACTTTCCTCAGCCTTTGCAGCAAGTAGTGGCACTGCTGGGCTTTTCTGCTGGTGTTAAAAGACCAGGTGAGATTCTCCCCATAGTGCCCTCCAAGGAACTTGATACTCTTGATATTCTCAATGGTAGAGCTGTCAATGGTCAGCAGAATGTGGACTCCAGGCCTTCCTGAAGTCGACAACCATCTCTTTTGCTTTGTTATCATTCAGATACAGATTGTTGGCTGTGCACCAGTCCGTTAGCGACTGCAACCTCATCTCTGTACGCTGACTCCTCATTCTTACTAATAAGGCCCACCACAGTTGTGTCATCAGTGAACTTGATGATGTGGTTCGAGCTGTGTTTAGTTGTACAGTCATGGGTCAGCAGAGTGAACAGCAGTGGATTAAGGACACAGCCCTGGGGGGTGGGCATGCTCAGTGTGATGGTCTTGGAAATGTTGTTACTGATCCGGACTGCTTGAAATCTCAACACAAAGTCAAGAATACAATTGCAGAGGGAGGCATTTAGACCCAACAGGTGAAACTTCCCTATCAGGTACTGAGGTATGATTGTGTTGAATGCCAAATGGTCAATAAATAGCATTCAAACATACGAGTCCTTATTTTCAAGGTGTGTGAGGGCTAGATGAAGGGTGCTGCCAATGGCATCATCCATTGAGCAATTGGATCTGTATGCGAACTGCAAGGGGTCCAATGACAGGGGCAGCAGGAGTTTGATTTGTCCCATGACGAGCCTCTCAAAGCATTTTATGACGAAACATGAAACATGTCATTGTTTCAGTGAAATTGTATAATGAAATGGTAGTTTTTGCCCTAATGTAGATGATGTGGTGTTTTTAATAGTTTTTTTTTCTTCCTTACCAGACTTGCGTTTATACTCTCTGGTACTCAATGGGATTTTAACTGTTGGTTAGACCCTGCTTTGGATCATTTGTCTCTTAACTTTACCACAATGAATAAATCTGCCTCATTAATTCATTCTTTTTTGTAATCAAATACAGTATTTCTGATGTTTGCGTTTTCTTTATCCAAATAGGAGAGAGTATTTTTTTTCTTTTCACATTTATCAAACTTATTCGCAAAATGATTATTTTCTTATTTATTTATTCTTATATATATTTTATATATCGACTGATTATCAGAATATATTAATATCAGATCATGCCCCTATTGTATTATTTATGACTCTTCCTGGCCTCTCTCAAATTAAAAGACATTGGCTTTTCAATTTGAGTTTACTATCAGATAATGACTGTGAAATTTATGGAGGAGCAGGTAACTTTTCTTTGTTACAAATACTTCATCAGAAACTTCAAGTTTGATTGTTTTGGATGCTTTGAAAGCTTTTCTGAGGGGGAAAATTATTTCTTATACAAGGCTTATAAAAAGAAAGGCTAATAAAGAAAGATTAGAATTAGTTAATCAAATTAAACACATATCAACAATACAATCAAATTAAAAATCTTTAGTTATATAAAAAGTGAGTTGAACTTCAAACTAAATTTGATTTCCTTTCAACGTATCCGTTGAATGCCAACTGTTGAAGAGTAAAAGTCAGTTTTATATTCATGGTGATAAATCTGGTAAGATTTTTTTCTAATCAGTTGAGAGGTTTCAAAGCCAAGCAACAAATTTGAAAGGAGGATGGTAACATTATTACAGTGTGATGTAATATTTGGAAATGTATATGGGAGATAAATTGGTAAAATTAGAGTATGTTACATATATACACACATTTTTAAATAGATCTTATTTGATATTCATATTCAGTGACTTTACAGAAACTATGGAGAATGCTATGCACATTTCACAAGTAGGTGCTAATTAAAATTATGTCATGAAATGAATGGACTGGAGACAGGTTGTCAGTGTTGAACATTTTTACAAGATTTCTGATCTTTCTGCAAAGTGCTCACTCAAAGGTCACAATAGATAGGAGCAGAAAACTAGCTCCTATTGTTTGCTGGAGAAGAAGGGTGGGTGTATGTGTGTAAGAGAGAGAGAGAGAAGGACATGTGGCTGACAGTTGGAATCTCAGATGGAGAGAGAGAGAGTCACAGCTGAAACAAGCCAGGAGAAGTTTGTTGGAACTGAAACAGAAAACTCCAGAATGGCAAATGGGTGAAAGTGCTATCTGTCTGATGTTTTTCTTGGAATAAGATGAACAGAATAGAACTCTATGATAACCTGAAAGAAAGAGGTTATCATCTGGAGAACCCTGATGAGGCAAATTTCATCAGCAAGACATTGAACTGACTAATGGTGGTACCTCAGTTGTGGAAATCCTGGAACAACAAACCTCTCTCTGTAAACCCTACAAAAACCTTCCTGAGCAGTAAACATTTTTCTTTTGAGCACCAAAGCCTGGTGAACTTTATACATGTTAAATTCTGTGCACAGTGTAAGAATTGACTGCAACCAGAGAACTTGGAATAATGAGAAGTGAGATTGAACTGTGAACCAAAGAACTTTCCTTAAATTTACACATACTTTACCTTCACGCGCACTTAGAATTAGAAGGGGATTAAGTTGGGTTAGTGAAGTTAATAGAGATAAGTTAAGGTTTGATTCTGTTTTCATTTTTAAAGATAATTAAAAACAACTTTTGTTTAAGTAACTACTTGTCTTGGTGAATGTCTATTGCTACTGGATTTTGGGGTCCTTTGGTCTTGTAACAACAAATTATTCTGAGATAAATGATACAGTCAGAAAATTTTATTCCCAAGTTTATACTTCTGAATTCACAAATGACTGCAGTTCAATGAATAGTTTTCTGGACCATTTAAATATTCCTTTGATTTCTTTAGATGATCAAATGAGAATAGATGAGCCTATATCACAAGAGTATATAGCTGCTGCTACTTCTTCATTGCATTCTGGAAGAGCTCCAGGCCCAGATGGGTTCCCTGTGGAGTTTATCAAATAATTTTCTCAATTGCTTTCACCTCAATTAAGTTCTGTTATCTGATTTGTTTAGGCAGGGTAATCTCCCGGCAACATTATATATCTCTCGTAGTTTAAAAAAAAGGTAACGATCCAACTGAGTGACCTCCTACAGGCTAATTTCTTTATTACATGTTGATGTAAAAATTTTGGCTAAAGTATTGTCCCATAGATTGGAGAATATTTTATAATCTGGCATTTCTGAAGATCAGACTGATTTTCTTAAAAATCGTTACTCTGATTTTAATATACATCGCCTATTAGATATTTTGTATTTATCTCCCAGTGCATCTCCTGAATATGTTCTTTCCCTTGTGGCAGAGAAAACGCTTGATCAAATTGAATTATGTATTTATTTACGATCTTAGAAAACTTCAATTTTGGACCATGTTCTATTTCATGGATTAAATTATTGTAGTCATGTCCTATGATTTCAATTCTCATTAATTTTCAACAGTCACAACCTTTAAATCTTCAATGGAAAGCCATAAAGTGTGTCCTTTATATCTTTGACTTTTTGATTTGGCCATAGAGCCATTAGCAATTGTATTTTGAGATTCCAAGAATATTTTAGTGATTTGTAGGAAAGGAGTTGAACATAAAGATTCCCTCTATCATCTTTTGCTTTTCATATTAAGCCCTGACACTTCTTACTGTCCATGCTGTCAATTCTTTGTCAATTTAGTCAGTTTTCAGGATATAGATTAAATCTGCATAAAAGTGAACTTTTCCCTTTGAATACACCTGCATCAGTGTACACTAATCTTCCTTTTAAGATTATGGAAAATCAATTTAATTATATCAGTCTCTTTCTCTCTTTGGCTTGGTTTTGTGGACGAAGATTTATGGAGGGGTAATGTCCACGTCAGCTGCAGGCTCATTTGTGGCTGACAAGTCTGATGCGGGACAGGCAGACACGGTTGCAGCGGTTGCAGGGGAAAATTGGTTGGTTGGGGTTGGGTGTTGGGTTTTTCCTCCTTTGTCTTTTGTCAGTGAGGTGGGCTCTGCGGTCTTCTTCCAAGGAGGTTGCTGCCCGCCGAACTGTGAGGCGCCAAGATGCACGGTTT
The DNA here is from genome assembly GCF_036971445.1 of Narcine bancroftii. Classification (NCBI taxonomy): domain Eukaryota; kingdom Metazoa; phylum Chordata; class Chondrichthyes; order Torpediniformes; family Narcinidae; genus Narcine; species Narcine bancroftii. The sequence continues at coordinate 110,411,554 of NC_091473.1, forward strand.
GAGGCGAGATCAGCCCACTGGCGGTGGTCAATGGGGCAGGCATCAAGAGATTTCTTTAGGCAGTCCTTGTACCTCTTCTTTGGTGCACCTCTGTCTCGGTGGCCAGTGGAGAGCTCGCCATATAACACGACCTTGGGAAGGCGATGGTCCTCCATTCTGGAGACGTGACCTACCCAGCGCAGTTGGATCTTCAGCAGCATGGATTCGATGCTGTCAGCCTCTGCCATCTCGAGTACTTCGATGTTGGTGATGAAGTCACTCCAATGAATGTTGAGGATGGAGTGGAGACAACGCTGGTGGAAGCGTTCTAGGAGCCATAGGTGATGCTGGTAGAGGACCCATGATTCGGAGCTGAACAGGAGTGTGATTATATCAGTATTACAGTTACAAAGAATCATAAGTATCTTTTCAAAGAAAATTTCCTTAGATTACTAAAGCTTGTGAAACAGTCTTTAACACGATGGTCGCTCCTTTCTATATCTCTGGATAGTCATATTAATTCTATTAAAATTAATACCTTCACTAAATTTTTATATGCTTTTCAATCTTTTTAAATTTTCCTTCCCAAATCATTTTTGACTCGCTCGATTCAATTATATCGTCTTATAAATGGAAGGGTATGCGCCCTCATAGAAACAAAGTTCATCTTCAAAAATCTAAAAAGAACAGAGGCATGGCGCTAGCTAATTTATGTTATTATTGGGCAGCCAGTGTTTTGGTTACATTTTCATAACCGAGTGGACCTTCCAGTATGGGTAGCAATGGAGCTGAACTGCAAACTTTTCCATTTCACACTTCTTGGATCTTCTTTTCCCTTCTCTTTAAATAAATCAATTGATAATCCTGTTGTCAGGCAGGCTGTGAGAGTATGGCTGCAGTTCAGAAAATACTTTGGACTTCATGTTTTTCTCTTTCAAGCCCTATTTTATCCAATCATCTTTTTCAACCTTCTTTGCTTGATCTTGTTTTTCATGAATGGCAGTATTTCATGAATGGGTATTGAATGTTTTTTTTAATTGATAACAGCTTTGCATCATTTGAACAGCTTTCTGAAAGTTTAATTTACCATATACTCATTTTTTCAGATTGACGCACAGTAAATAACTCAAGAAGCTGAGACTGTGTCACTGATCTACAGGCTTTTATTTACAATGGACAAGGACCTCATCCTGTGACCCAGGCTTTCTGGGGAACGGTCAAAGTGTTAGAGGCTTTATACAAGTCAAAAGAGGGAGGGGGCCACTGGTACATTCATTGGATGGGGCGGAACCAGGTAATTAGGAATACAGCAGTTGAGCAGTTCACCACAAAGATATCTGTAAATCAGTCATTTGCTTCCTGAGCACCTGATGCAAACATTGTTGATTTATTTTTTTAGTTTACAACATTCTCGCAAAGGTTTAATATCCATTATTTATGATAAGTTGGCGAGTTTGAGCATGCCCCTCTCATTAATATTAAAAATGCCTGAGAACGGGATTTAAACTTTTCATTATCGGATGAGGTTTGGATTTACTTTTTAAGGTGAAATTAAGTAGCGCCATGCCTCTGTTCTTTTTAGATTTTTGAAGATGGACTTTGTTTAGATGAGGGTGCTTACCTTTCCATAAACAAGATGATATAATCAAATTGAGTGAATCAGAAAACAATTTGGGAATGAAAATTCATACAGATTGAAAAAGATTGTGCCTTGTCCTTGTTTGTTCTAATTTAAAGTTGTACATAGGTTCCATATGTCTAAAGTCAAATGATCTCATATCTATTCAGATGTAATGTCTTGTTGTGATAAATGTAAGAGTGGAAAGACTTATTTAATTCATATGTTCTGGACTTGTCCCAGCCTTGAAAAATACTGGAGGGATGTGTTTCAAACTTTATCTTTAATCCTTAATGTAAATCTAAAGCCCAATCTTTTGGTTGCTCTTTTTGGAACTACTGGAGAGGATGAGGTTCTTTTAACTCCAGTCAAATGTCATACTCTGTCTTTTTGCCGCTCTTTTGGCCAGACGTGCGATACTGTTTAGACGGAAGGATGCTGCCTTGCCCACTCATGCTCAGTGGCTGAGGGACATTATGTCCTGTTTAAATTTAGATAAGATCTGTTACTCAATTAATCTCTCAAATATAAGGTTTCAAATGCTGTGGGGAACATTCCTGAATTATTTCCATAACCTCTAGGCCTAATATTCATGCCGAATTTCAGTACCTTGCCATTTTATTTTAGGAATGAAGAATAATTTTTCTTTAGTCAAACAACGATGTTTTGGGGATGGGGTTTAGAGTCATGCTTATAAGTGATAGAATTTTCTTTTTGATGTACTTTTGTATTATGAATGCGCTGTATGTGCTTTTATATTTTATTGAGTTATTTAATTTGTCATCATTATTGGCATTGGATAAATGTTTTGTACATATATATTATCTAATAAAATCAATAAAAATATTTAAAAAGAAAGTTTTATGGAGAGGCTGAATAGATGGGGAGTTTTCCCTCTGCAGCATTGGAGGCCAAGGAGTTACCTGAATGAGGATATAATGTTATGAAGGGCATCAATAATGTGAATATCCACAGTCTTTTCTTCAGTGCAAGAGAGTCTAAATCTAGAGGACACAGGTTTAAGGCAAGAGCGGAAACATTTACACCCAGAGGGAGGTGTGTATGCAGAATGAGCTGCCAAAGGAAGCTATAAAGGCAGGTACAGTTACCACATGGACAGGGAAGGTTTGGAGGTATATGGATTAAACTCATGCAATTGGAATGAACTGAGAAGAGCAATTTGGTCAATATGGAAAAGTTAGGCTGAAGGACTTGTTTTCCTGCTATACAACTCTATGGTTTCAGGACCAAATGTTCCCAATATACTTTTTTTTGCCAAATCCTCTCTTATGTTAATGAAATTGGTGTTATCCCAATATCAGACCTTAATTACCAGTTCATCCCTCTCCTCTTCCACAATCACTAAAATATAGAAGGTTAGAACATAGAACAGTACAGCTCTGCAACAGGCCCTTTGTCCCATCTTGTCTATGCTGACCATGATGCCTGCATATGGTTTATATACTCCATTCCCTGAACCAGTGTTGATCTAAATACTAATAATGTTCATAAATTTACTTCATCTAGTTTCCCTGACAGCACGTTCCAGTCACCTACCACCCTTACCTTCTGCATAAAAATTTGCCAAGTAAATCACCTTTCTGTTTTCACCCTCTTACCTGATGTCTATTCCCTTTAGTATTTGACATTTGACCCTGTAAAAAAGACTCTATTTGCCCAATCTATACCTCTGATAATGTTTTGTTTCCTTAGATTACTCCTTAGCTGCCAACATTCCAGAGCAAACAATATAAGTCTTGCAACTAATACTATCCAATTCAGGCAGTGAACCTCTTCTGCACCCTCTTCAAGGCCTCCATGTGCTCTCTGACCACACACAATCCTCCAAATGTGGTCTGGGCAAACTTTTATGTGGTTGCACCATGACTTCTCAATCATTATGCTCAATGTCCCTCAACGATAAAGGATGCTGCATGACATCTTTACGACTCTTTCTACTTAGGTTAACTTTATCTCCAAAATCTTCCTCTGGTGAAACTCCCTCCATGGTGACCAGCTACATTCCCAAGAAAGATCTACTAATCCTCTTTCCATTTGCCTATCTACATTCTGATCCAGAAGATGAAAGCATATGGGGTGAGTGGATGGGGAGCTGAGCAAACAGGCTTCTATGTCCTATCTGGTGTCAAGTTTCTTAAGTATTGGTGGAACTGTTTGCATTCCTAACGAGTCTTATAAAACAGGTTTTGGGGAGTTTAAGGATGAGTTACTTGCCACAGGATTCTGGCCTCTGAAGATGTCATGAAATGGGTGCACCCCTCCTGACTTTCCTCTATCCTTTAATTCATCTGGCAGGAAACTGAAATGTAGGTGAGCTTGTCATCTAAATGTGGCATTTTATTCTTCAGTTGTGCAGATTCACATAGATTGTTTATGCCATATAATTATATAGGCTGCTTGTGTGGATGGTCATTAATTTGTAGCTTTGAGTCTCTCTCTCTCTCTCTCTCTCTCTCTCTCTCCCTCTCTCGCTGGTATTTCTACCACACAAGTAAATCTAGGTCAGAAAAATAGCGTCTTTAAAAAAAATAAGACTCACAGTTTAGAGCTGTTAACTCATTAATACACAAAGTTAGGCTGAGCTTCCAAAGAACCCTGTCTTCTTCCACTCATTAGTCTGACCTAAATAACCTTTATAAGATTAGCCACTATTCATTGTTAGATATGCACAGTTTACCATGCAGATTTATCATGTGATGTACTCCCTGATTATCATTTTAGGCGTAAGTGGAGCATTTCAGCTTTGTTTTTTTTCTCTCTGTCTGCGCTTTGTGGGGTTTTTTTTATTTAATCCTACATAATTTCAGAGCCAAATTAATTAGAAATCTTACAGATGCATCAGGCATTAATAATTTGTAGGTTGCCACTAATTACTGTTGTAAGGGCAAATGATAAACATGTTTGTCTCTCTAAATGGATGAAAAGAGGGCTTTTAATCGAACAAAGTCCTTTATTTATTTAATCTGTCTCCTTTTGTCACATGGGTTCCAGAGTTAGATAGTAAATAGTAAGTACAGAGTCTCTATAGTTTATCTGTCTCTGTTCTGCATTTGACTCGTTCACAATCTCTTTATCTTCAAAGCACCTGGACATTCTGAGAGCCTTTCAGACAGGGGTTCAGCGCTGCCGGATCTCACTGGAGTGCCACTGCAGCACCTCATGGGGCAGCTCCGGCACCTCATGGGGCAGCTCCGGCACCTCCTTGTTGTTGTTTTTGGTGAGCTCCAGCACCTAAAAAAATTAGCCCTGCTCCCCTGTTTTCAGGTAGGCAAAGTCCACGGTAGACTGCATTGTAACACAATGTGCCTTGCAAATCCAAGAAAGTATGAAATGAGCTGAGGGTAAGATCACCGGACCCACTCCATCATCACATTTTTCAATAAAGTTTCCAATAGTTTTTGTTATATGTTTGTTTCAAATAAAAATTCAAAACAACAAACTATTGTTTGCTTACACATAGAACAACACATCACTGTGCTGACCTATGAAAACCTACTCCATAAATTTAATCCATCCCTTCCTCACACCTGTTAACCTTCAATTTTCTTACATTCATGAGCTTATTTATAGGCCATTTTATAGAGTAAAAGAAAATGCGAATGTAAAGACGTCGCAGACCCTAGCTTCATGGATTCTCCAAGAGCGACTCCAAGGCGCCAACTCTGATCCCACTCCAGGCTGTGGCAGAGGTGGAGCCTCCCCTGAGGTTGTTGCTCCTGCGGCTACCTGTGCAAGTTCTCCCCCCTTGGCCCACCCCTCCACCTGACCCCTTTCACCCATGTGCACAGGAGAGTTCGCCTCCTCTCGGGGATGCACAGCTGGACACCACTTTTGGGCTGACTTTGTGCCACAGTCCTAGTCTCCAACGATCCCCCCTCCCCCTATTCTCTCCCTCCCCCACCAGTCACCCCAAGAAAGAATTCTGCAGTTGGGGGTTGGAGGAGGAAATGGAGGGCAAGCCCAAGGAGGAGCACCCTGTCAGCTTCACACACTGGAGAGGTGGTGCTGAGAGGGTGCGCAGGCACTCTGTTCTCCTCTGGCTGGTGGTGGTTGAACTATGAATCTGCTTTCTCCCTCCTCCCTCCATCCAACCTAAATTGTGTGGTCAGGGTTAATTACCCCCATCAGCAACATTTCACCTGTCAGCTGGGGTGCAATAGGAATGAAATGAGGTACGGTAAACAGCCTTCCCTTGAGCTCATGGATGAATCTGCTTCCCCTCCCCCTCCTCCCTTTAACCATCCAGCCTAAATCTTGACTGTGGTGCCTCCCTCCCTCCCCCACCAGTCATCTCGTCCCCAAGAGAGAGCTCTGCAGTTGAGGGTTGGTGAGAGAGTGCGCCGATCTCGTGGTCCTGGTTTTAATGACTCTTCCCCCACCCCCTACCCCCATTCCCTGCCAGAAATTTAGTTGGGCAAAAGAATAGTCAATGGCTGCATTTCCCAGAGCGGTTCCAGCTGTGTGGGGGATTAGGGGTAACGAAAATGGCCATGGCACATCACGTGTTTATGCCATCATGTTGCTGGGTGGCACCATGGCAGCAGTCATCCCACTTCCATCAGCTCCAGAGGACGCTACGAGGTACCGCTCTTCATAAAAGTGACACAGGAGCAGCCTTTTAAGGCTGCTGTATAAAAAGGTAAGTTCAAATTTTTCTCTGTGGATGGAGTTGGCCTTGAACCTGAGGCCCAGCTTAAAAACATCTTATGAGTCTTTTAAATGTGCATATTGTACTAGCCTCCAACACCACCTCTGTGAAGTGGGTACATTCCTCCTAACTTCCCTCTATCCCTTATTTCATATAATATTTGAGTCTTATAAATGATGGACAGGCTTTAGGGAGCTTAAGGGTGAGATACTCCTCAAAGCTTTCCTTCACTCACAGATGCCCTCTGGTATTTGCTATTGTCACCCCAGGAAAAACTACAGGCTGACTACCCTATCCATGTCCCTTGTAATCTTATATACCTCTATTAAGGTACCTTTCACCCTTTGTCACTCCAAAGAGAAAAGCCCTCACCTGTTAACCTTGACTCACAGGACATATTCTCCAATCCAGGCAACATCCTAGTAAACCTCCTTCACACCCTCTCTAAAGCTCCATTCTTCTTGTAATGAGGCAACCAGACTGAGCCCAATATACCCAAGGGTGGTTTAACCAGAGTTTCATGGAGCTGCAACATTATCTCACGACTCAGGTACTCAATCCCCTGACATCTTAACCACCCTATCAAATTGTGTGGCAACTTTAAGGGATCTATGGACTTGGACCCAAAATCCCTCCTCTTTTCCACTCTGTTAAGAATCCTGCCATTAACCATATAATTTGCCTTGCAAAGAGTATTACTTATGTGGATTAAACTCTTTCCCCCACTTCTCTGCCACTGCACCCTGCCTTTTTCTTGTTGTAATCCATGACAACCATTTACAATATGCACAACACCTACAACTTCGTGCCATTTTCAGACTTACTCACCCACCTCTCCAGGTCTTTGTTCAAGTCATTTATAAAAATCACAAAGAGCAGAGGTCCCAGAACAGATCCCTGAGGAACGCCACTAGTCGCAGACCTCCAGGCAGAATACTTTGCATCCACTGCCACCTACTGCCTTCAGCATTGTGTTTGATGATATACAAGTACAGGAAGGTATTGTAATTGCTTACTAAATCTTCAGTTCTGAAGAAGCTTTAGTACAAAGCCCGAGGTGGAATCAGAATTCCAGCAACACATCCTCGAAAAGACCAACTGAAAAATGTATTGTTCATCCTTGCCCAGACATGTGATTAAAACCAAACCAATAAGTGCTGTTTGTTTCAGTGCACACAGTTTCCAAACATATGACCTTGAGATGGTAAAGCCAACATAACATCAGAAGATACAGATCATATGTGCACTGATGAAGCCAGCAACACTTTGTCTAGAACTGTGGTGCAGCCTGAGATTCTGTAGAGGTGTTCGTGAACCGAAACCTTGTGATGGGAGGCTTCTGGTTTCTTATGGACGTCAGGGTTCTGTTGTCCAGATTGTTATACGCTTGGCACTATCACTCCTGGTGAAAAAAGGTGAATTCCAAACTAATGGTTTCCAACCTTTAAAAAAAAAATTATGATCTATCAGAAGGAAAAGATGTCAATGGCAATGAAAGGTCATGATTGTTTCATAATTGGGAATTGCCAGTTGTCTTGAATTGTTGTTGTCAAGTTGATTTGGACATTATTTTCCACAAGTTAAAACAGCCATGACTCTCAGTCTCATAAGTAGACTCATAAGTAGTCTCATTTGCATCTTGTGATGCAAATGTAAATGTAGACAACCTCAGCTGGTACAGTAGAGGAATTTTGTACCATGATAGTTGGAAATGAGTTTCATTTGGGATATCTGTTAACACAATGCCAACTTGGTGACTCTCAAACAAAGATAAAAGCAAAGGCTGGAAATTCACTGCAGATCAGGCAGTAGCCATGGAAAGAGAAACAAAGTTAATCCTTCATTAAAGATCTCTTATCAGAGCTGAAATATTCATTCTGTTTTTCTCCTCAGAGTTTCTGCTTGACCTGCTTTGTATTAAAACAATGTAGAACATTACAACACAAGAAAATGGCCTTTGGCCCATGTCTCTGTGCTGAACATAATGCCCTATTTAAACTAAAACTTTGCTGCTTGCACATGGCATATATCCCTCTATTCCCTGCATATTCTTGCGTCTAGCTAGAAAACCTCCTTCACACCCTCTCTAAAGCTCCATTCTTCTTGTAATGAGGCAATCAGACTATTATGGAATCTGTTTCCACCTCAGTCCTGGCAGCTTCTTCCAGGCACTTGCCACTCTCTGTGCTTAAAAATAACTTGCTTCACTGGTGAGATTTAAATATATGTCCTCATGTGACATTTTTACCCTACGAGAAAGATCCTGCCCCTAATCTGACCATGTCTTCCCAAATATGCATATATTGACGGGCAGTTTCTGGGGAAGAACATGGAGTTAGACATCTAAAACTGTTGGAAGACAATCAACTCAGAGGAAAATACACTTTTGTCTGCCCAAACACTGATGTCGGTGCAGGAATACAGCCGGCTGCCACATTCCAGTCTGCTAGAATACATGCTGAAGGACACACTGTGGCTTGGCGTAGCCAACGAAAGGGTGCTATGGGGAAAGACCAGTCTGGAGTCCTTCTGACATCGGGCATCGAGGGACTTAGACCAAGGGGAAGCCCGTCAAACAACAGAGGGGAGTAACAAGCTGCCACAGTGGTGGCAATGGTGCTCAATCAAAGTGAATGTAACAATGTACAGTGATAGAAATGTATAGATACAAAACTAAGGGTGTGAAGAATCTTTGAACATGTTTCTGCTTGTAAATAATTAATTGTAAATAAAGTCTATTTTTGGTAAACAAAATTAATCTTATCTCTAACTAGCATCTTCGATTAATTACCCACCATTGATATGATGCTCAGCACCATTCTGTTTTAATTTTTTAAATTTAAATTTAAATTGAGACATACAGCACCATGCAGACCATTTAAACCCACGAGTCTGTGCTGCCTAATTACACCAAATTAACCTGCACCCCAAGTACGTTTCGAATGGTGGGAGGAAACCGGAGCACCCTGGGAAAACCCACGCAGACACAGGGAGGATATAGATACTCTTACAAACAGCGCAAGATTCAAACCCAGTCCTGATCACTGGGGCGGTGAAAGCATTGCGCTAACCACTAGGCCAACCGTGCCGCCCTGCTAGATACTAAACTGTTTATGCTAAACTGGTGGCATCAGTGAAATCTTCTGACAGTTTTCAATGAATGGTTTGATTTTCAAATTCAAAGATGTTCCACATTGCCTTCAATACAAATAAAGAACTCTTGGTTAAATATTTTTTGAGATATTTAGAGAAAACTGAAGTCACTGCAGATTTTAAAATAAACACAATCAAACCCATTCCAGTCACCAGGCCCCATGCCCTCCCAACAACCAGAGTTTGTGACTGATTGAAAGTGGCTTCCATCTTTAAAGTCAAAGATATTTGTCCTCATAAAGATAGTGACTGATCAAAGCAACAGGACGTGAAAAGTACTGCTGAATCTCATGCACATCAAATGTCAAGATTCTTGAACAACGGAAAAGGAATGCCTATATTTACAGTTTGACAAAGATTAACTATTTGTACTGAATTTGACTAGCTTTCACTAGTAGATTTTGCAGGTTCCCATAAGTACCTCTCACTCGAACAATCCTGTTAAGAATTGGATAACTAAAAGTACATTAGCAATTTGTAAAAGAAAATGCTTCCATGGCTTTTTTTAATGCATTTCTTCAAATTCAGATCCTAATGGAAAGACCATAGTCTGTCTAGGTCATTAGCATCATCAGGGCTAAGCACTGGTGCACATCATGGCTGTGTGCTTAGTCCGATCCTATTCATGCTACTTGACCCATGACTGCATCACCAGATCCAGCTCCAGCAGTGTCATCAAGTTTGCAGATAACATAACAGTAGTTGGCCTCTTCTGCAACAACCATGATATAAAGCAAGAGTAATAACCTGAGTCTCATTGCGGACAAGATGAAGGAGATGATTGTGGACTTCAGGAGAACCACGAACCACTACCCTCCACTACACAAAAATAACTCTAGAGTGGAGAGCACCAGATTCCTTGGGATTCACTTGACTAATGGACACTCAAGATCTTCTCACTCCTCAGGAAGGCGCAACAGTGACTGCACTTCCTGAGAAAACTGAATCAGGCAAGGCCACTGGTCAGCATTATGTCAACCTTCTACAGGACCTCTATCAAGAGTATCCTGGCCTGCTGCATCTCTGTGTGGTACGTTTGCTGCAGAGAAATGGACTGGAGGTCAGTCCACAGGACTATAAGAGTGGCAGAGAGGATCAGTGGAGTCTCCTCCTTCTCCCCTCCCCCCCCCCCCCCCCCATCCCACTTTGATCTACTGGGATCGTTGTCTGAAAAGTGCATGCAGAATCATTGAGGACGCCTTCCACCCTACATATAGCATCTTTCAGCTGCTCCCATTGGGAAAGAGATACAGAAAAGATACACCAGGTTGAGGAACAGCTTCTTCCTACAGGCAGTGAGAATGCTAAACGCCAATGGAACTGCTCACACAAACCATCCGAGACAGTCACCTACTTGTCCTGTAAATGTGTTGTTTGTCTATATGTGTTTTATGTCTGGTTGTGTGTCTGCATATTCTGCACTGAGGACCAGAAAACACTGTGTCATTGTGTTGTGCTTGTGTAATCAGATGACAACAAACTTGTCTAGATCTCCAAATAAACATGACATGCATCCACAGAGAGTTCAGGGTGGCTGCCTAAGTTATGTTCATTGCCTGCGACCTGGGATAGATCAAACTTGCTTTTTTATGGTGATTACAACCCTAGTTTCTCTGAGATCCAGGCTAGAACTCTCTGTTCTGCTTTTCTCTCATATTCCAAAGACATGGGGTTGGTAGGGGAGAGGGAGAAGGGCAGTGAGAATGTGGGCCAAATAAAAACATGCACTAAGTGCTTGATTGTTCATGGGGATTCATTGTCTATCTCTGTGACTCTAAATTGATAAAGATTTTGAATGAAGTAGCAGAGTGGTTCAGTTAAGGAAATACAATTGCTGTGGTACGCATGGACTTTCAAAAGGTGTTGCTGAAGTAGTATGGAATACAAAGTGACCTGGGTGTTCTTGTGAATAGTTCACAGAAGGTTGCAAGGAACATGCTGCAGGTGATTAAAAAGGCAAATAAGGTATTGGGCCATATTTGCAAGAAGCTTGGCATTTATAAATCAGGCAATATTGTTATTATTGTACAGGTTGCTAGTGTGGCCAGACCTTGAGTGTTGCACACACTATTGCACCCCTTATATAAGAAAAGATATGCAAGTATTGGAGGCAGTCCAAAAGAGATTTGCTAGGCTAATTTGTGGTGTGAGAGGGTTGTCCTATCACTTGGCTAAAGAAATTAGATCCATATTCGTTTGAGTTTAGAAAAGTGAAGAGAGATCTCATTTAAAAATATTTGACCTTGAGCAAAACAGGGCAGAGGTTTTCACTAATGGAATAATCTTGAACGAGGGGACATAATTACAAGATATGGAGGCTGTCATATAATGCTGAGGTGTGTTGTAAGAGCGTGATGAATCTGAATCTCTGGAATTCCTTTCTCCAGAGGGTTGTAGAGATGGATCATTAAGGGTATTTAAAGAGGAAGAAGGATCAGGGAATTGAAAGCTGTGAGCAGCTGGCCACCTCTTGTTCCTGTTTTGTTATTTTGTTATGTCCCTTGAAATTTATCCTCCCAACTATGGCATTCAGGTCACACACTATTAATATCAGAAATCTATGATTTAAATAAATAGTTGGCTGATTTAATACTAAATGAAATATTTCATGATACATGTGTATTGGCACATGGAGCTAATGAGGTGATTAGAAGTTGATTGCATTGTTTCAAACACTCTTCCATGTGTTCTAGGCAATGAAACATTGAGTCAGTTAAAAAGTTGTTTTTTCCTCTCTGCTTCATTAACTCCAATCCATTCTTGATTGTCAGGATGATAAGGAGTTTATTGTCATATACATTGTACAATGCACATATGCACCAAAATTCTTACTTGCTGCTGCTAAGCACGTACTTTGTAAAAAAAATAGTATGCATTAAATTACCTTGAAAAATAGACAGGTCCAAAAGATAGATAGATAATAAATATTCAAATAAATAAAAACCTCCTTCCTCCATGAATTGTTTCCCCACAAGACCCATACCATGTAAAACCCATCTAGAATTAGTTTGGCAAATTACCTTCTAATCCAGCACCAAGTCCAGAAATCTTTTATATTTTTTACACAGCTGCTGCATTCCAGGAAATTATTCCCAAATTCCCAGAATGTAGTCTGTGTAAAAAGATTGGAACGGAAATGAATGACTCATTCTCATTCCAAAAGTTTAGCCCTAGACATTATTGCAGTCTGCCTTCAGTCTAAACTGAACTGCAGGCGTTCCGCAACAATGGGCCTGCTCACACACTATAAACACACTGTTTCACTTAGGCAACAATATAGTCATTGACCTCTGACAGCGGTACCTCTATTCAATCCCACTCACACACTATAAATGAGGACTCTTAAACATCCTCCTGGTTCCCTGATCAATGCAGCTCTACTGCAAGTATTGATCTATCGCAATACTACATGTAGTGCACATTAGGGTTAGGGTCAATGAATACGACATAATGGGCAACGTCAACCCATGTCCAACCTATGTACTGCACATCAGGTACTTAGTCTAAACACGCGGTGATATCCATACACAGGTTGTTCTGTGTGAATGGCTACTCCGGAAGGTAAGTATGAAAATTGACGATGGAAAAATAATGTTATTTATAATTTGGCTTTGCTATGTTATGTTCAAGAAGGTGAAAAAGTTGGATTATCAGATGGAGCTTTCGAACCCTATATGTTTTTATCTTTTCAGCCTTTGTTTGCACTATGGGCTCATCTGAACCATGACTATTTGTGATACAGAGTAGTTAGAAAAACTTGTAAGAATTCAGCAAACTTCAGGGTTGCTGTGATATCCAGAGTCTCTATAGTTCTGTTCTTCAAAAAGTAAATAATATTATTTATCAAGAAAGCATTACTATATAGTGCTGTGGACATTGGCAAGGATAAAGCTGTATGGTAAACAAACTGAGGCTAAAATAACTGCTTCTGACAACATTTGATCAGTGAAACATGACTTTGAGCAGCACATTTAGAGCAGGTGTGAAATAGCCTGGATCATCCATGCTATTCCTCCATTGTTTGCCTGTTGAAAGGAACTGTTGTCAGTAAAAGCAAACATGTAGAATTAGGAGCTGATACCAAGAAACTAGGGTAGTGTGTTTGAACAGAAGGGGAAGAGGGCAGGAACAGCTAAGACCTCTGTGTGCAGACAATCATGGCTTCAAGGCCTGAAAGTCATATTTAACCCTCTTCATGGTTTACAAAAGAGCAGATGCAACAGCAGGATAGAAAGCAGTAATAGATCATTTGTATCAGGACGAAGACTGGGGCCCATTCTTATAATGTGTTCTTGGAAATAAGAGAGAGGGATTATTTTGCTCAGGATCCTGAAGATTTCCTTTAAAATGTTTTTTTTTAAGATTTATGTATTTAACTATCAATCTCTTTGGGCCAAATTTAAAAGTTAGATTCCAAAATGCATTGCATATGGTTACGTTTGAGACAATCATGTTTTGGAGATTAGCTTTATTCATTTGAGGATTTAGTTGCTAATTGTTCAGTAATTCTTAATCAGAATGAGTTTGCTTGACAACTAATGATAATCTGATTAAAGCATCTATTGATTTGTCGAGATTGCTAAATATCCATCTGCTTTGCATTTGTCTATTTTTACATCTGTTGCTGTGAATATATATACTCTAAAGGAATATTTCTTGGTAAAATACAGACCTATGTTCAGTCATATTTCTTTCTTCTTTCTTTGGCTTGGCTTCGCGGACGAAGATTTATGGAGGGGGTAAAAAGTCCACGTCAGCTGCAGGCTCGTTTGTGGCTGACCAGTCCGATGCGGGACAGGCAGACACGATTGCAGCGGTTGCAAGGGAAAATTGGTTGGTTGGGGTTGGGTGTTGGGTTTTTCCTCCTTTGCCTTTTGTCAGAGAGGTGGGCTCTGCGGTCTTCTTCAAAGGAGGCTGCTGCCCGCCAAACTGTGAGGCGCCAAGATGCACGGTTTGAGGCGTTATCAGCCCACTGGCGGTGGTCAATGTGGCAGGCACCAAGAGATTTCTTTAGGCAGTCCTTGTACCTTTTCTTTGGTGCACCTCTGTCACGGTGGCCAGTGGAGAGCTCGCCATATAATACGATCTTGGGAAGGCGATGGTCCTCCATTCTGGAGACGTGACCCATCCAGCGCAGCTGGATCTTCAGCAGCGTGGACTCGATGCTGTCGACCTCTGCCATCTCGAGTACCTCGACGTTAGGGGTGTGAGCGCTCCAATGGATGTTGAGGATGGAGTGGAGACAACGCTGGTGGAAGCGTTCTAGGAGCCGTAGGTGGTGCCGGTAGAGGACCCATGATTCGGAGCCGAACAGGAGTGTGGGTATGACAACGGCTCTGTATACGCTTATCTTTGTGAGGTTTTTCAGTTGGTTGTTTTTCCAGACTCTTTTGTGTAGTCTTCCAAAGGCGCTATTTGCCTTGGCGAGTCTGTTGTCTATCTCATTGTCGATCCTTGCATCTGATGAAATGGTGCAGCCGAGATAGGTAAACTGGTTGACCGTTTTGAGTTTTGTGTGCCCGATGGAGATGTGGGGGGGCTGGTAGTCATGGTGGGGAGCTGGCTGATGGAGGACCTCAGTTTTCTTCAGGCTGACTTCCAGGCCAAACATTTTGGCAGTTTCCGCAAAGCAGGACGTCAAGCGCTGAAGAGCTGGCTCTGAATGGGCAACTAAAGCGGCATCATCTGCAAAGAGTAGTTCACGGACAAGTTTCTCTTGTGTCTTGGTGTGAGCTTGCAGGCGCCTCAGATTGAAGAGACTGCCATCCGTGCGGTACCGGATGTAAACAGCGTCTTCATTGTTGGGGTCTTTCATGGCTTGGTTCAGCATCATGCTGAAGAAGATTGAAAAGAGGGTTGGTGCGAGAACACAGCCTTGCTTCACGCCATTGTTAATGGAGAAGGGTTCAGAGAGCTCATTGCTGTATCTGACCCGACCTTGTTGACCTTGTCATACTTAGTCCCAGACTAACTGACTGGCTCTGCTAGGCCGACTTGTCCATATCCCTTCCCCCATTCTCTCTGCATAAACACATTCGGACCCTATAATTCCCCTGAGGAGAGTGCGTGAGATTCAGCAGTGTTCTTCATTAGTCTTTACTGAGAGAAATTAAGGAAACACTACAGTGGAGATATTCCATTCCATAGTACCTCAGTTGTTATACACCCTGTTTGCTGTATTGCATTGGCTGGACTCGTCTGAGCTCTGGATCGAGTCTTTGTTTCTCCTCAACACAGTGAGAAAGCAGTGCTGAATGCTGGCATTGACAAGAGCACAATGATATCTAATGTTTACAGGGTATCACTTTTAGATGGGTGGATATTATTTCGACTGCACCTGGGGTTGCATTAGTAAATCCAGGGTGAAGAATAGGATTGACATTGGCTCTTGTGATGAAAGATGGTGTCACGTGGAACAAGTTGAACTGAGGTCACCAACTTGTGTCACTTTAGAACAATCAGCGTGAGAGAGCTTGTAAAGAAATAGAGCTGTTAAAAAAAATAAGTTCAACTACCAGATTGTTGCATTTATCAAGAATTTTGATTGATGCTAGACCCAATTTACCTTTAAACTTTATATTGGTGATATATGCGATGAGTCAAATATGAAACCAATTTAGAACATATTACATGCCATATGGAATAAATATTCCTTTATGAACATTGTTGAATCACATTAGCCCAATTGAAAATTCCAAATTTTATGGTTGCTTTAAATTGTACATATTAGCACATATTCTGTTTGCTTCTTTGTCTGTACTAATTTAAGCTGGTTTCCAAAGGTGCAGAAAAAATAATTTTGAGTCCCTGATTGAGGGGT